>NC_082699.1:21757382-22428389 GCF_949987515.2 Delphinus delphis
AAGTGGACTGGTGCAGCTGCTTCTGATGTTCCATGCTACATCACCTGGGCTCAGGTCCAATTTCACTGGCACTTCCAATGTACGCTGACAAAATCCCACCTTGAGTGCCTGCCACTTCTCTCTACTTTTTGCTTCAACGTTATCTCTGAAGCCACAGATGCTCACTCAGCCTTAACAAGGAGCTGGTCATTAGACAGAAGAGTTAACACCATTGAAGGCAAATCTCAACCAAAGAGTAAACACTGGTCTCTCACTCTTTTTGAAGCAGCAGTTCTGTGGTATGTTCTATTGGGTTCTTAGTATCCCCAGTGAGATAGATACATGGTGGCGCACAGTGACGACCTGCATAATAAGGCTCCTTTGATGGCTTTTCTCCTTCCTTCTTTTACGACCCTCTCTCCTTCATACCACCTTCTCAAATAAACTACATGAATCGAAGTCTTTGTCTCAAGCTCTAGTTTTGGAAGAACCCATACTAAGACCTCTGGAATATTAAAACCTTCAAGCATGCAAATGTAAATTTAAGTGGCTTCCTCCTTCTCCTTTTGTAAAACAAAATAAAAACAAGATGGTGTTTAGGCTTCTGAATTTCATCATTTACTGAAAATTTCAACTCTTCAAATATTGGCAACAAGCTTATATTACTTCATATTTGCAAAACTGGACTTAAGACTTCTTTTTTTAAATTTTTTTTAACATCTTTATTGGTGTATAATTGCTTTACAATGTTGTGTTTGTTTCTGCTGTATAACAAAGTGAATCAGCTATACGTATACATGTATCCCCATATCCCTTCCCTCTTGTGTCTCCCTCCCACCCTCCCTATCCCAACCCTCTAGGTGGTCACAAAGCACTGAGCTGACCTCCCCGTGCAATGCAGCTGCTTCCCACTAGCTATCTATTCTACATTTGGTAGTGTATATATGTCAATGTTATTCTCTCATTTCATCCCAGCTTACCCTTCCCCCTCCCCATGTCCTCAAGTCCATTCTCTACATCTGCGTCTTTATTCCTGTCCTGCTCCTATGTTCATCAGAACTTTTTTTTGTTTTTTTAGATTCCATATATATGTGTTAGCATATAATATTTGTTTTTCTCCTTCTGATTTACCTCACTCTGTACGACAGACTCTAAGTCCATCCACCTCATTACAAATAACTCAATTTCGTTTATTTTTATGGCTGAGTAATATCCCATTGTATATATGTGCTGCATCTTCTTTATCCATTCATCTGATGATGGACACTTAGGTTGCTTTCATGTCCTGGCTATTGTAAATAGTGCTGCAATGAATATTGTGGTTCATGACTCTTTTTGAATTATGATTTTCTCAGGATATATACCCAGTAGTGGGATTGCTGGGTCATATGGTAGTTCTATTTTTAGTTTTTTAAGGAACCTCAAAGGAAACAAACAAGATGAAAAGACAACCCTCAGAATGGGAGAAAATATTTGCAAATGAAGCAACCGACAAAGGATTAATCTCCAAAATATACAAGCAGCTCATACAGCTCAATGTCAAAACAACAAACAACCCAATCCTAAAATGGGCAGAAGACCTAAATAAACATTTCTCCAAAGAAGATATACAGATTTCCAACAAACACATGGAAGGATGCTCAACATCATTAATCATTAGAGAAATGCAAATCAAAACTACAATGAGGTATCACCTCACACTGGTCAGAATGGCCATCACCAAGAAGCCTACAAACAACAAATGCTGGAGAGGGTGTGGAGAAAAGGGAACCCTCATGCACTGTTGGTGGAAAGACTTCTTTTAGAATGTTGGAAGATCCCCGAAGGGGTTCTGTCATCTACAAACATTAGATGTGCATTCTTTCTCTATGAGTAGAGTTATACCATTCCACTGTACTTTAATGCAGTGCATAGATAAGCCCTTGGCTCTAAAAATATTGACATTATTACATTTTATCTTCATCCTGATTGAACTACCTACCTTAGTTCAAATACCACCTCTAAAATCTACCACTGTTCAATGCTCAGTCTTAAAATAGCTAGTCTCTGGTAGACCACAAAGAGTTTCACCCTGCATTTGTACAGTTCAGCCCTCTGCCAAAGACCTATGGGAATCATGTATAAACTTCTGTGCTCTTTTCCTGCATATCTTTCTCCTCCCTAGTTCCTGCCCTAAAAATTCAGCTAATTTGTCAGCTCCAAAATCTAATCTCTGCCCCTTCAGCTCAGTTTTATTGTCTTGATATGATAGGACGCCTTACTAGTTGCATTGTAATCAGGAGAATACCCCAGGAAGAAAACTCAGGCAAATGTGGGGCTTACTTTATTTTTCTTCTTTCAGGAATAAAACTTTTGTGTGACCTGTTTTCCAGTGGAGGTTGAAATAGTTGCCTTGTGCATTTTGTCTTTTTCATGGCTGGTTGCAGCATGAGGGCAAGTTCAGTGTCAGTTATCCAGTCATGGAGAGTAGTGGAAATTACAGTTATGGCATATTACAATGTAAAATGTTATCAAAACCCTATTTGCCTTTTTATATATTTGTAGTACCCTCTATGTGGTGACAGTCATCTCACAATACTTTTTAAGAAACAAATAGATCTCTAGACTTAATTTTTTGCATTCAGAATTTTTTGTAGTTCTGTTGACAAGTCCTTCCCTGATCTTTATTTCCTGAGTTCAGTTAAAGATGGCTGATTTGGCCTTGCTACAAGGTCAAGATTTAATTATCCTTTGTTGCTTTGTTTTATATTTTTACTATCATTCATTTATTTTTTTCCCATTTGCATATGAGAAATAGTTGCCTCTTCCGATCTTGAATGTTTCAGAATTTCTGGGTGGTCCACATTCTTGTTTATCTCCTTGCAACTTTCCTACTCCCCCCACTCCAGTTCTTTTCTCAGATCATCTCCTTTTACAATCTCATCAAATGCAGTCAATAATAACTAGGCACGCTAATAGCATCTGTTGCCCAACCTCTTCATGTTGAAATATAAACTGACTTTTGGTATTTTTTTGTCATTTGGCACTTATACTAAATATTTCACTACTGCATACCATGTGCTGTTATTTTCCAACCTCTAACTGTAGTTTTCTCACCATGTTCCATCTGTCTTAAAATCAAAGTCACATCATTTATTTTTTTAATTGTTATTATAGCAGCACCCCACTTCTAGTACTAATTTCTGTGTCAAGTTTTCTATATGTAATGTTTCTTGAAACACACAATCCTAAAATCTCAGTGGATTTTTTTACAGTAGTGTTTTCCCTTATCCAATATGTACAAGCTGCATGTCAGCTGTAGTTCTTGATGTTCTCTTTAGGAACCAGGATGAAAAACCAGTACTTATCTGTGACAATGCCATAATGATGTAGCAATGAGAAAAAGATATGATGAAATCATGAAATGCTTCTTTAAATTTCCACTCAGAAGTAACAAAGTCATTTACACGTACATTTCATTTTCCAATCCATTAATCTAACCAAGCCCAACATAAATGAAATGAAAACTATAATCCTTACATAGCTGAGATTCTGTGGTGAAGGACCTTGCATGAAGGGGCCCAGACAGAAAGACATTGTATATTTTGAATGGTAATTCAATGTATCACGCCAGATTTATGTTTCAAAATGATCTCTTTGGTTGATGTGTTGAAAACAAAGTTTAAGAAGGCAAGGTAGAAGCAAGGAGATCTGTAATCCAGGTAAGAGAGAATGAAGGCTTAAAAAGAGTTGTGGCAAGAGCTGAAGATGAGGTTGTTTTCTGGATATGTTTTTAGGGAAGAGTCGGTGGGATTTATTGATTTATTACTTATTAAGCATGTGTGAAAAATAGGACACAAGATGACATAAAGGTTTGGGCCTAGGCTTAGATTTCATAGTACCCAGACTTAGTCAAACTGCAAGGTCTAAGAACCCAGTCCTCAAGACTATCCTTGACTTCTGACATCAACTGCAAGGCTATACAGTTCCAAAAACCAACTTCAGATTTGGTAATCTGCTAGGAGTCACAGAACTCACTGGAAAGCTATGCTACTCACAACATTAGTATATTATAGGGAAAAGAGGCAGATTAAATTCAGCCAAATGAAGAGCATTAGGTAGAGTCTGACAGGGTTCCATATGCAAAGCTTTCACTGTCCTTTCTTATGGAGTCAGAATGCATTACACTAGTGGCTTCAATTTATGACAATACACACAGGGTCCTGCCAATGGGGAAGCTTACCTGATCTTTGGTGTTGAGTTTTTAACTGGGGCTCCTTTATTTGGTCATGATAGATTGGTTGCCCATGTGGTTGATTTTAGAGGTCAACTGACAACATGTGAACTAAAAGCCCTTACCCTAAATCACATGGCTTGTCTTACTGATATAGTCATTCTACACTCTACCAGCTGATATATTCAGTCCTTTGCCCAAATAAAGATAGTCCTATCAGGTATTAGAAGCCAAAGGCAAAGGGAAGACCTTTCTTTGGGCAAGTCCAAGTTATTTTCTACATACATGCTTATTTTCAAACTAATTATTCTGTCCAGAGAGACTGCATTGCCCTGTGTTTTCAGAACAATCATACCTCTCACCCCAGACGAGTCAGAGTGCCATCAGCTTTATGAATTACATTTCTGCAACACAAGACAACAGTGGAATAAATCTTGTTGAGACAACCATAATATTGAGAACTAGTGTTATAAAAGAAATCAAAAAGGTAATTTGATAGAAAGCAATGGCTGATTAGGTGATTTGTAATTTAATAGACTTATGCTAAATGGCTTTGTGAGGAGGGGGCATAATCTGAGTCTTGAAGAATAAGAACTGAAAATCGAAGAGAAGAAAAAATTTCAACATGAGTAAAGAAAAAAATTAGAATAAAAAATGAAGCAAGTATGGCTGGAGCACAGTAAACTAGGATTGAGAAGTATGAGATTAAAATGGAAATGGAAGTAGAAATCAGATTATGCAGGGCTGTAACAGACACCGTGAGTGCCCATACATCTTGAACCCTACCATTTCTGTGTTTTCAGACTTGCAGAGGCTATATCTACATTTCTGTGCCTGGGAGCTTTTTGTGCCAGCTAGAGGTATGTAGAATACTACCCACACTCCATCACTCTTCAAACAGTGACTAAGAAAATATGCATCCATTTTACCTCCCTTCTGAAGGTTGGGAGAGCTGGAAATCCTGTGATGTATTGCTTATACTATTTCCTAAAGTGAACCCACTTAGCGAAGTTCCAGTCTTCCTTCTTTTCTCTGAATTTTCACGTACACTTTCTTGGCTCTTTTCCTTTCTGGTACTGTGTCCCTACTCATCTACAAGCATTTCCAGTACTTCAAAAAAAAAATTACAAAGCAAACAACTCTTACTTGCACTTGAATTCTTGCCCCTGAGTTTGCTACAGAGGGAATCCAAAGTAACACAAAGACAGAAAAAAAAGGAAAACGATGGAAGGATTTTAAACAATGGAATAACAATATCTAACAAATATTTCAAAAAATTACTCTGATCTCTGTGTGGAAAAGGCATTAATGGAGACGAGATAAAAGTAGAAGCAGAGACCCTTGAGAGTTGTTGCAATACCTGGATAAAAGATGATAGTGATTTGGAAGTGTGTAAGGACAGAGGATATAAATGGAATCAGGAAACTCAAAATATATTTTGGAGATAGAATTGACAAGACTGCTTGTTGGGTTGGATATGCTGGGTTTAGACAATGGAAAAATCAGTATTGATTCCCACATTGTTTGGTGATTTTACTTTATGAGATGACAAACTCAAGGTGGAGGAAATTAATAAATTACTTAATTTGGTGGGAGTGATCAAGGGCTTCATTTTGGGCATATTTAGTTTGCCTAATAAGACACTTAATTGGAGAGGTCAAGAAGGCATCTGAACATATGTTTAGTACTAGGAGGAAAGAGCTAGGCTAGAGATTTAAATTAGGGATCCATCAACTTATAGATGCTATTCAAAGTCATTGGACTGGATGAGATCATCTACAAAATAAGAGGAAAAGAAGTAAATTAACACATTATTCTATAAATAGTTTTAGATAAGTAGCTTTCTTGGCATTCTATAAATTAACAGTTTAAATATGAATAAATTAAATCAAAGAGAATTAGAAGAAAATATGCATAATATCATATACACTGGAAGTGAAGGTCCTTATAGACAATACCATAATCAGAAAGTATAAAGAGTTTGGACCATAAAAGTAAAAAACATAAAAAAGTGTACATCAGAAAAAGATCTCAAAGTAATATCATTGAAAGAAAGATATCACAATAAGAAAATAGTTTTATTCCATTTCTCTCTGTATATAGTTATTTATTTATACACGTGATCCTTATGAATATACAAGAAGTCAAACATTTAGATAGAAAAAAAGACATACAATATGAACAAAAACTAATGAAAAGAAGAAATTTAAATCTCTGACAACCATATTAAAAACATAAATAAATAAAACCTGCATTATGCTGGCAAAAGAAGACATAGAAATTAATCAATTAGTCAATACTTTACCTATCAAAATGTAAAAGTTTTAAAATGATAATGTCATATGTTGGCAAGTTTACAGAATAATATACTCTCTGATTCTTCAATCATGAGTATATTATGGTCCAATTTTCTGGATGACAATTTTAGAATGGTCTTAATCAAAAGTCTCATTGCTCTGATACTGCTGTTCTCTTCTAGTAATTATCCCCCCAAATAATTTAAAATACTTATATTTTAAAAATTTACCTAGTGAGGATAAAGCAAGAGAGGTACTGTGGTAAACTTGGGATTTATATATTTTCTTTGAGGGATATGAAGATAAGATTCCTAGTTATCATTTTGATATCAATAATGGTGGTCAAATCCCTCACACTTCCAGGGTTAAACCTCACAGAGATTGTGACGGAGTTGTACTCAGAAATATACAACTTAAAAGTATGTGGAAGAAGAAACAACTTGAAGAAACAAGGATGCTGTGACAGATTCTGAAAAGGGAAGCTTCTCAGAATGATGCTGATGGTTTCCCTTTGGGATACAATTTTAGGCATTTTGATTTCTAGTTACAATAAAAGGTTAATGAGGTCAGGAGAATTTAAACAATGAATGGCTAATGCCAATAGATTTAACTTTCTAGAGCTTTGCAAGGTTTGATTAGTTCTTAATGCAATAAATACTTCGAGGAATTAATATTCTATTGAACGTGTGAGGAATAAGCAAATTTGAGTTTTTCTAATTCATACTCAATTTCATAAAATCACCACATAGCTAACATCTAAAAACGCACAAACTCAGAATAGAGTTTGTGTTACGTTTTAATTATTTTATCTCAAATTAATTCCATACCTAAGCAAATAATAAAAGCTTTTAATGCACAAGTGTTTGCCAAACTGTTAAACTCTTCGATATTCTTTGTCTCATTCAACACATAATAAATATTTATCGTGTGTTGTGTACACTTCTGTGAACAACTTGCAATTAAATTATTGCTAGACTAAACAAATTATTTTGACTCACAGTTAATCCTTAAATTATTAAATACTTTGTTTCTAAACTGTATATATAATTTATACTTGTAATTAAATGTATTTGAACAAATCAAAAGCATAGCAAACAGAATACTGGTAATACTTTTCTTTCCTACACATATTCTTTGAAGATAAATGTCTCCAGAATAATTTGCTTTCTCTGCTTTAACAATTGAGAATCTCATTTAAATAAACCAAGGGCTTCCCTGGTGGTGCAGTGGTTGAGAGTCCGCCTGCCGATGCAGGGGACACGGGTTCGTGTCCCGGTCCGGGAAGATCCCACATGCCGCGGATCGGCTGGGCCCGTGAGCCATGGTCGCTGAGCCTGCGCGTCCAGAGCCTGTGCTCCGCAACGGGAAAGGCCACAACAGTGAGAGGCCCACGTACCACAAAAAAAAAAAAAAAAAAAAAAAGTCATAAAATAAAATAAACCAAAGTCTTATAGGTAAATGCTACTCAAATATTAATTAATGATTGAGGGGAAAATTTAAAGTGATTTTTAAAAAATTACTGTAGATCTCTGAATCTGCATAAAATACTCCACATAAAATATTATTTTTATGCAGAGCTAACATGTATGGCATATGTTTATGAACTGCACAAAGGAACAAGACAAATAAGGCTCATAGAGGCTGAAATCCACTAAAACCTCTGCTAGGCTAGGCCATATGGGAGACAGTACATTTCCCTGGGGTGAAAGTTCATGAAATGAGCCATGTATGCTAGAGTTGGTCTTGATTTGATGCCTTTTTGTGCTTTGCAGCATAATTACAAGTTGAGTACATAGAATTTTTTCCCCAAACCATTTTGAGGATAAGTTGCCAGCTGGATATGCTATCATGTCTTAATATTTTAGTGTCTCTTTCCTACAAACAGGGACTTTCTCCTATGTAACCACTGTATGAGCGGGAAATTAACATTGATACTTCACTATGAGCTAATAATCCTCAGATGACTCAAGTTGCACTAAATGTCCCCAGAATGTTCAGAATTGCACATTGTCTTTAGTTGTCAAGTCCTTTTTGTCTCCTTCACTCTGAGACATTTTCTCAAATATTACTCAGCTATAAAAGAAGAAATAAGTAATGCCATTTTCAGCTACATGGATGAACCTACAGATTATCATACTAAGTAAGTCAGACAGAGAAAGAACAACATCATATGATATTGCTTACATGTGTAGTCTAAAAAATACTATACCAATGAACTTATTTACAGAACAGAAATCGATTCACAGACATAGAAAATAAACTTATGGTTAACAAAGAGGGAATGGGCGAGGGATAAATTGGGAGTTTGGGATTAAAATATACACACTACTATATATAAAATAGATAACCAACAAGGACCTACTATATAGCACAGAGAACTATAGTTAATATAACTTATAATGAAAAAGAATCTAAAAAAGAATATATATGTATATAAAACAATCACTTTGCTGTATACCAGAAACTAACACAACATTGTATATCAATGATATTTCAATAAAATTTATTTAAAAATCATATGTATGTTCTGAGAAAGTTGAAGCTATGTAAATATCCATTCCTCATCAAACTTTTGTTTTATTTATTTATTAATTTGCATTAATATAGACTCAAGGTCCGTACCCTATTTTATTTAAGGGGTTATAATCCACTACTATATTTTGGTATTCATATTGACAGAGTTTTGACCAGTTGGAACCTCTGCATACTGGCTCCTGTGTACTTTATTATATCCCATTATCCTTTGAGCACTTTCATGCTTTGGGACACAATAGAATAGTCCAGATCAATCTTATGATTTTCCTGCCTCAACCCCTATTTAAAAGATTTCAGTGCTTGTTGTACTTACAGCTGTGGGAGTGTCACTACCAGGCTCTCTCAATGGTGAAAGTTAGGGTACAGTTTTATATCTATTTATAAATGTTGAAATATTTGTACCACTACCTTCATGCCCAATCCAAAGTTACAAAGCTAATTCAAGTTTATTTTCTGTCAATTATCTTTAATACATGTATATTAATTAACAAGCAGTATTTAACCAATCTCACATTGCTACCACTATCCCCCCCACTAGGAATAACCCCCTTCATCACATTGGTGTTTTGACAATTTATGCTAGGCCACCACTCTCATGGGACATACTTGTTCGTTTTGCTGTAGCGCTGACAACCCACACCAAGACAACCATCTACATGAACACCACGCAGACAGCTCAGACTCTGAAAGCCTTGGCCAGGCCAGCTCTCCCATTTGACGTCTGCCTCACACCTCTCAGCCCTAATAGGTCATGCTAGGGTGTCCCCTGTAGAGATACGCTCCCCAGCGTAATTGAGCTCTGATACCCCAGGCCGGTTTGGTCCTTTCCATGAAGGTCCTGCTTGCACTTCTCAAATGTTAAGACCCCACTGTCCTCCTGCGCCACCTCCAGCCTCACGCAACTACCCACCACATACACCCACACACACTGCACAGCTAGCCTCCCTTCTCTGCTCAAGCACTGACGGCCTGTGCTAGGTAAGCACCTACATGGACACGCTTCTTGCCCCACCACAGCTCCTTCCCACTGTTTCAGCCATGGATGCTCACCTTGTGCAAACAGTTTTAGGGCTGAATTATTCAGAAGGAGAAGGGAAGAATAAAGAGAGACAGATGGAAAGCTTCTGTTTGTTTAAGTTAGGTGCAGAATGCTACATTAATTATACTCTTCACTTTATGATGTATCAACATCCATGGTAGAAGCTAAGCCCACATCTTGTTTTACTTATTTTTAATAATTTCATGATTCACTTTGTGTGTTAATCTGTTTATATTTTATTTTATTGAATGTTATATTTAAATTTTATTCCAAATTATGCATTTTCTCCATCTCTTTCTGTTTTTTATTTGTCCCACTATTTCTTGTGGCTTTTTAAAATGTTGCATTCTATATTTTAATTAACTGATAATTAAAATTTAACATCTGTTTTTAATACTCAAATTTTTCCTCTGTTGGCTTGGAAGTTTACTCATTTATTCTTTTCTCATAGTGATTATAAAATTGTACAATATTTGTGTATCAAAGTATAAGGCTACATTTTAACCTTCCTTCCACACAATACCGTAAAATACTTGGTTCCTCCTTTCAAACTTATTTGTTATTATTTTTCTTTATGTTAATTCTTTTTATGTAGCCTCTTTAAATGCCAGTTATTATTATAATATTATTATAATTATATAATAATAATATTATTATTTTATTATATAATAATTATATAATTATATTGCCCTTATATTATATTAAAAATTTTATTTAGAATGACCTTTATTTTTTGATAAATTTTTGTGCAACGTTTCTTCTTGCCTCTCAAATTTGTCTTTGCGATCATTTTCCTTTGTCTAAAGTCTAAATGTGTGCCAATATGCCTAGATG
The DNA here is from genome assembly GCF_949987515.2 of Delphinus delphis. Lineage (NCBI taxonomy): Eukaryota > Metazoa > Chordata > Mammalia > Artiodactyla > Delphinidae > Delphinus > Delphinus delphis. Next base: position 21,768,280 of record NC_082699.1, read on the forward strand.
TAGGCTTAATTTTATTTTAGTTTTTCAGCTTGGTATAAAATGTTGAGAGAATGATTTGGATATTTAACAGTCATTTGTGTTTAAAAAAAAAATTGAAGGAGAAGTAAAATGCAATTTCTTTACTTGATAAGAAAATCTACTTATCCCTTACACAAATTTTTTTAAAACCACAGGAAGCATCATATTAATGATGAATGTTAGAAGCATTCTTTATTTAGGTCAGCCAAAAGACAAGGACGTCTGCTGTCACCACATCTAGTTCACATTATTTTGCGATTCCTGCACCATGCAATAAATCAAGAGAAGAAAAAAAAGTGTTAAAATCAGAAAGGTAGGAAAATTGCCATATTTTCTAGCAACACAATTGTTCATGCTGAAAATCAGTCTATTGGAATTAATAAATGGTCTGTAATTTCATGGATCCATGACTAATATACAAAATAATAGGTTTCTTACACATGAGCAAAAGCCATCAGACAAAATATAATAATAAAATTTATACAATTCACAACTGCAATAAGAACAAAAGTAGGACACTTAGAAATAAGTAAATAATAAAATCATGTGAAGCACTTGGGGAAATGTAAAATTTTATTTTTAAAATTCTTATGTGAGATTAAGAGGCTAAACTTTTTTCTTAGACAATTCTTATGAAGAAAGAAAAGAAAGAAAATGTGCCTTTTCAAATATCAGGAAATATTCTAATTGGTAATAATTAAAGTGGTTTGATCTCCTTACAGAGATACACAAAGTTAGCACTGGACTAGATTATAGAAGCCAGAAATAGCCTACCAGTCACTATTAAATTTTCTGTTCATATGGAAAAGTAATTAGATCCTTGTTTCTGGCCATTTAAAAATAAATTATCATTAAATTAAAGATATAAAAACATGAAAAGCAAGACAAAAACTCTGAAGAAAATGTAAGAGAATATTTTTATGTGTTTGTATAAGAAAGAATAAGGAAGGGTTTTACTCATTTGTATAGGAAGTATAGGGCAATATTTCCTCGACAAGACACTAAAAAAGGCAATGTGACAATTTTTATTTTAAAAAGACAGTCTTCTGCATAATAAAAGTCACTAAAACAAATTTAAAAGATTATTCTCTTTGGGGGGAAAATATATTTTAAAGATAATAAATGACAAAGGGTTAATCTCTATAAGAAGAGCCTCTTATCAGTAAATGAGAAAATGACAAATATACCAGTATAATAAAAGAGTAAAAGATGAATTGGCAGGTCACACAAGAGCACACTTGAAGCTCAATAAGCATAAAGCTGCTTTAATTTCACTAGTAAGCAGGTGAGTGAGGATCCTGAGTTCTGCAACTAGGCTTCCTAAATTCCAAAGCTGCTCAACCACTTCCTGGTTATGTAACTCTGGGCAAGTTATTTGTGGTTTTCGGTGTCCTCTTCACCCAAAACGAGAATGATAATGCCTCCTAACTTCACATATTTATTGTGAGAACTAAATGATGAGGACATGTAAAAGACTAGAGCAGCACTTGGAGCAAGGTGACAGCTCAATAAATGGTGCCTGTTAGTCTTGCTGTCAGGGAGGTCCTCAGGTAGAAGGAACAGGAATGTAGTCTTGTGAGTATGAAGTATGCAGTGAAGCCAAAGTATCTTGAGTAGAAAACACCACTTTGGAGAGAATGAAAAACTAGTTTAAAGGAACAATATTCCAGGAAAAAATATGATCAAGACAATACATAAAATAAAGCATTCATTTTAAAATTTAAAATATATACATCTCTATGTTGTGTTGGATTATGAGCATATACTAAATACATTAAAACATGATGGGGGAGGATACATACCAAATTCAGGTTAGCAGTTAGCTCTGAGCAGGACTGCAGGGGAATGGGTTAAGGAAAGAACTTCAGTGGCATAGGTAGCATTGTATTTCATAAATCAATCAGTCAATAAATAATAAATAAATGGACCTGTGGTAAATAAGTCAAAATGTCAACAATTGTTAAATCCAGATGCTGGAAACACAAATGTCTATTATTTATTGAAATTTTTTCTGTATGTTTAAATATTTCATAATTTCAAATTTTTTAAAATGGGTTGAATGCAGAGCACTATATTTGCATGCCTGGTAGAAATATTCTCCCTTTATTTTATAAATAGTTATTCATGTACATATTTTGACTCTGCTGCTAAATATAATTTCTTGACAACACAGCAATTTTTTTTTCTAAATTTTATCCCTTAGCTCTGAACACAGTGTTTGATACAGAACAAGGATGAAATAAAAGTTTGATGAATGAATGAGTGAATGTTTTACTGGGAACTTTGGCATTTAAAATTTTCAGTACAGACATCTGTAAATCATTCACAGAAACACCTACAAATGAACTTTTTTATTTGTTATAAATATAGGAAACAACCAAAGAAATATTTTTAAATGTTAAATTTCTACTTACAATATTGGAAGGGAAATAATTGTGTCTTCCAAACAAAATTCCTATGCTTTCTCTTCACTCTTTTTATTTTTTAAAAAAATGTTTTTTTCATTCATTTTTAAACTCTGTATTATACTTTTTTTATATTCTGACTCTCACAAAATTATTCTAGTATTATAGATAAATGTTCAGAAGTTCTGCAACCTTAATTGAATATCTAGGAGTCATCAGAGGGAAATAAATTAGAGGCTGCCAACAATGAAAGGGTTTTTAATTCTTTGATGAGTAATTTATGTTTTCCTCTCAAAAACAGCAAAGAATGTAGTATTTTTTCCTCAGGATCAGGTAGTTAATTATTTTTGGCTCTAAAATATTTGTTCATTTTTTTTTACTATAAGTTTATTTGTGCATTTTATGTTATTTTATTGACTCTCACTATAGAATCATGAAAAACTAATTAAAAAGAGGAAAACCTCCCAAAATGGAACAGAGCAGGAGAAAGAACTACTTTTGGAGAAAAGAGATGTTTCAGATTGGTTACACACACACACACACACACACACACACACACACACATGCAAGCTTAGTTTAATGAGAGGCACAAAACAATCCGATGAGACCTGAAGATTTGCTTCAGGAATAAGGATCTAAGATAATTTCTTACTGTTTTGCTTTGGGTTGTGTGTTCCTTTTCCAGTGAAAATATGTAAAAGAATCATCTGAGCACTAAACAATTTAAATGCAATCTTATTTTGTCTTTTAATTCCTTTTAAATGCTTATATGAAATTCAGATTTCTCTCAGTTTCTTTCTTGCTGTTTTCCTTTTATCACTTGTTCTGATATAATGTATAGAAATCCTACATATTTCTATGCAATTTCTACTAATAGTCTCATTCATTTACTTTACTATCTGTTATGATATTTCTTACTAAAAGAATAATTGGTGCTGTTAAAAATACTAGATTTAATTAATTGACACTATTCCTGATAATCCTATTATATTTTTTGTGTTGGTGAAACAAACAATAATTCATGGTACTAACCATCAAAAAAACAAAACTAGATCTGAGTATTTTGAATAAATCTATAGGGAAAATTTCAATGAAAGATTAAAAATTAATATTGCAAAGATTATATCTTACTTGAAATTTCTGTGTGTTCTTTAATAATAAGTTACCAGTTGCCAAAGGTGAATATGAATTCAGGAAAGATGAATGGAAAAAAATATGTAATTCATTTTGTGACTAATATAATCATTTAAAATATGTTCAGCCAGTTAAGATGAACTGTTAACTTATTTTACTTACATAATTTCATTTATACCTTTACTTATTGAATAAGTAATATATTTTTTAGCATAGTACAATGCATCAGTCACAGTTAAACACTGGGGTAGGAAGAGTTTAAGCCCCGTCTCTACTTCCAAGGAAGGACCATCAAGCAGGATCTAAGCCGATATGCTGGGAGAGAGTAAGGACAGTGTGTGTTTGCCTTAGTTTTTATCACAGTGCCTGATACATAGTTAGCACTCAATAAATACTTGCTAAAATACATCAATTAACAGAACAAAAGGTCCAGTAAGATTATGCCAAAGCGCTAGGAACAGAAAGAAAAGAGGGACTAATTCTGTCTGTGGTTGTCAAGAAGTGAAAAGGATGAGCTTGATCCCATGGTTGAGTTTGATCCCATAATTCAGTTTGAGAAGACAGAGCATTCTTCTTTGGTAGAATGTCTACCATCCATACCAAGTGATTCTTTTTGATGTGCCAATCATAGGAACATGATAACCCCTTACACACATATCCAGCCATCCACAGATGGGCACTTGTCCCAAGATTAGGCAATCAAACTCATTTTGGTAAATTGAATTTATAGAAGTCAAGTGAAACTGACATTAACAAAATGTTATTTTCACTTACAGAAATTTTGGTTTTGATACAGTGAGTTAGGGATTAGTAGCAGAGAAAGATGCGGCAGCATCACTAGAACTTCTAACAAGTTTTATCTCTCTATTTGGTACTTTTTAATAAGAAGGTTTAATGTTAAGACCTTGTAGTAAAACCTAATGAAGCAATTCATGGGTTAAAAGTTCCTTTTACATCTATTATCTCACAGAATCTTTAAAAATCTTCATGAAGTAATTTTAACATCTCTCAAAGATATCATCTCTCTTTTTTTATTCAAGAGGGCTTAGTCTGAGCTGTGGAAATAGCCCCCCTAATGACCTGCCTTCAGGATTCCAGCCCTCCCACTCTAAATTCCATCTCCTTAGTAACTACCAAAGTCCCAAAACACAACTTTAATCAAATTACTTAATGACTGCTCACTGACTATAGGTAAAAATCCAAATGATTTAGGATAAGCATCATCTCCTAAACTCCTGCTATAAAATGCAAGTTTCTTACATTCTGAACTATGGGAAATTTCACAAGCATGTCATGCTTATAATCATTAATTTTTTTCTATACTTCCCTGGGTTGTATTTTCTCTGCCTAGAACATGTGTAATAATATTTGTCACAGTGCAGTGAAATCTTTTGTTTACATTTTTAATTACCATACTGGATTAGATAGCATGTTCTACTTACCTCTTAACACCTGGACATAACACAATGCCTAGCAATTTGTTAGTGTTTAACACATGTTCATTGATTATGTTTCTTTCTCCACCATGATAAGAGTCAAGGAGATTAAGTGACTTGTTCAGCCTTCGTAAAAGAAGAGACCAATATTTAAACACAAGTCTTATGGTTCTAGTTTAAACTTGTTTGAATTTACCTCACTTCCCAAACACTGGCAGACCAGAAGTCTGCAGAAAATTAATGCCGAGGGAACAAGTAGCAGCTTTCTAGTAGTTTCACAGACTCAAACCATTTGTCACTGGGGATCAGGTAGAGGGGAGGATTGAAGAAGGAAAATAACCAAAGTTATGGCTCTTTGTACCACCATTTTCTGTCTAGCACTTGTATCAGTAAATTTTATATTAATTATGAACCAATGAAGGTAAACTGAATTTTTTTTTTCTAATTAGCTGTTAGTGTCATAGATGAATACTAACCCCAAAAAGTGACATTAACCTTATCTCTGCCCCAGCAAACACCCTTCTTTCTTTCTTTATTGCATATTTTTATTCTTATAAATAGGATCTTTTGGGTCTTAACAATTTAATTCATATGCCTTATGTGATATCTGAATGCTGACATTTTTTGGCGAAATTTCTTGTTTTCATTAATTGCCAGTAAAATGGCCCAGATTGAACTTATATCAAAAAAAATTCCAATTATCTCCAGATTTTTTGTATGGGAGGATCTTGGTCTTTTCACCTTAGTCAGATTTATTTTTGTACTTGGCAACTTTTTATGAACTTTTGAGTCTACACAGTTTCTCTTAGATGCTATTTATTTCATTATCATTCTGTATTCAAAAGAAAGAAAAGACAACCTTGCAAAATTAACTAAAAATATCTTGGTTTTAATTTTATAATAACTCCTGAACTGTGAAAATGTAAATATACTCAATTTATTATTTGACAACAAAGTGACTGATAAAGGCATTTATATCATTAATTATAAGTTTAAAATTTTGAGAAATTTTCCCATTGTGTAGATACTTGATGGCATGATTAGTAACAAAATTCAATGCATGTTATGACACAGAAGAACACAACTCACTAGAGAAATGTACAGGAAATGGAGCTGCCTTGGGGATTATATTAACTGTATTTCCTTATTTTCTGTATTTTTGATGCTCCAGCATTTGGAACTTTGATCCTGGAGACAGTGCCCCTCCCATTGCTAGTTAGTTCCTAGAGATAGCAAACAAATCCCCTGCCAATGCACTTTTTTTTTTTTTTTTTTTTTTTGCGGTACACGGGCCTCTCACTCTTGTGGCCTCTCCCGTTGCGGAGCCCAGGCTCCGGACGCGCAGGCTCAGCGACCATGGCTCACAGGCCCAGCCGCTCCGCGGCATGTGGGATCTTCCCGGACTGGGGCGCGAACCCGTGTTCCCTGCATCGGCAGGCGGACTCTCAACCACTCCGCCACCAGGGAAGACCCATGGGTACCTTTTTAACACATGGATGCTTATTATAATAATCTGAGGCATTTCAGCAGTATGTAAAAGAGAAGTAAGGGAGGTCACAAAAGGAATAAATGCACAGGATAAAGGATAGAGTATAGATGATCTCTAAAATTCTTTCCAGCTCTGAGATATTATTATTCTATGATTATAATACCCATAATTGGCTCTTAATTAATGTATCAGTTTTCACTTTCATAGAGCTATGTTAAAATACACAATAAACATACATATACTGAAATACTCTTAATACAAGTACCAGCAATAGATTTAAAAATGAATTTACTGTGTAAGGTTGTAACACCTAAAGTATGTGATTAAGTGTGATCTCAGGGAAGAGGGACATGGAATGGTTATGACTGATCTCTCAAGAAATTTGTGTATAAACGAAACATAAAGGAAATGATGGAGGCTCACTGAGGTAGCCTAGAAATCCAAGATGATAAACTTAAGTATTTTCTTAGGGGAGGTAACATGGCTTTCTGCAATGGAGCCTATTTAAGAGGTAAGCACCTAGAATAATTGTTGCAAGTGCTAATTCGTGAGCTGAGAACTAGAGTCCTCTCTGCACTTTGATTTTATTAACTCTTTCAGGAAGGGTTTGATCTTAGGTGAGGATGTAAAAATTGTACCCTTTAGTGGATTATAGTTAGAGACCTTAGTATCAAACTCATGTTATCTTAATACAGATGGTTACATATAGAAATGTTTATAGGTATGTGCATATGAACAGGTTAGTATACATTTATGCATTTCTTCACTCTGTCAGTTGAGAGGGCCTAAAAGAAACAATATGCCAGTAGTAAAGAGCATACCTGGTCCCTGGATCTTGGTTTCTAATGCCACTCTCCAATAAAACATACCAAGACCACTGGAAAAATGGCTGATTCTAAGACTCAGGTAGGAAATATGCAAGATGAGCCTAGAGCATCACTTAGTTCCAGAAATTAAGGAAGTAAATGAAAAAAATAACAATGCTAAGATATGTTAAAGGGACAAAGGAAGTAGATGAAAGAATTCATGATAGCCAAAGCTGGAACAGTTTGAGCAAGAGAATAAGGTAGTATTAGAGTGTAACCCGAAGTATAAAATAAGTATTAATGAATCATACTGAAGCAAAAGATTATCGAATAAATAAATAAATTGTGAAGAAGAAACAAATTCCAAGATACACCTCCCTCAAGGAGATACTGCATATTCCCCCATTCGCTTCATATTGGCTGTGCATAATAACTGTCTTCCAAAGAGTACAGAAAAAAAAAGAATAATTTTACAGTGGAGAAATCTGACAAACACTATCTCAGCCAGGTGATCAAGGTTAACATCAACAGTGAAAAGTCATGTTGATCATATATGCCTGTGATATTGTGATTTTTAATGAGGAATATATATTTGGTCTTTGTCTACAATTTTGCCACAAAACTCTTAAAACCCTTGGAGTTTCCAAAGTGTTGGAAGCCATAAAGGTATTTTTTTTGTTATGAGATAAACTTTGGGCCATCTAAGGATGGGGTGGGGGGAGCTGGTGGCCAGTGGACCCAACCCAGTGATTAGAGGGTTGCAACTTTGAGTCCCACCCCCAGACCTCTGGGGAGGGATGAGGGGCTGGAGATTGAGTTCAATCACCAATGGTCAGTGATTTAATCCACCCCTCCTACTTAATGAAGCTTCCATAAAACCCCAGAAGGGTGGGGTTCATAGAGTTTCCAGGTTAGTGAACAAGAGCACTTCCACATCATGCTGGCTGCAAACTCTACAAGAACTCTACAAGCTCATTGTTTTCAGGATCTTGCTCTATGTTTCTCTTCAGCTGGCTATTGATTCATATCCCTTGATACTCTTTGTAATAAACTGGTAATCTAGTGAGAAAACTGGTTTCCTGTGTTCTTTGAGCTGCTCTAGCAAATTAATGGAGCTCAAGGAAGGGGTTCTGGGAACCTCTGATTTATACCCAGTCCCTCAGAAGCACAGCTAACAACCTGGACTTGTGATTGGCATCTGAAGTGGGGGCAGTCTTATGGGACTAAGCCCTTAACCTATGGAATCTGATGCTATCTCCAGGTAGATAGTGTCAGAATTGAATTGAATTGTAAGATAGCCAGCTAAGGTCAGAGAATTGCCTGGTGGTGTGGGGAAAAAAGCCACACTAGTGTGGAACTAGGGTGCAGAACCATAGTACCCTTGATATGATTGATGAAAATGTGATCTTCCTCTCCCAGACACATAACCCCAGTCTAATCACGAGAAAAACATCATGCCAATACTAACTGAGGAACATTCTACAAAATACCCGACCTGTACTCCTCAAAACTGTCAAGGTCATAAAAAACAAAGAAAGTCTGAGAAGATGTCCCAGCCCAGAGGAGCCTAGGAGACTTGACTACTAAATATAACATGGTATCTTTCATAGAAACCTGGAACAATAAGAAGCTGTTAGGTAAAAACCAAGGAAATCTGCATTTCTACCAGCGAAGTACAAGGGTTCCAACTTCTCCACGTCCTTTCCTTGCTTTCTGGTGTTGTTTTGTTGCTATTGTTTTGTTTTTTTTATAATACATGTTTGGACAACTTGAAGTAATATCTCACTGTGGTTTTGATTTGCATTTCCCTGATGATTAGTGAATCTATTAGCCATTTGTATATCTTATTTGGAGAAATATCTATCCAAGTCCTTAGCCTAATTTTTAACCTGGTTATTAGGTTTCTTGTTATTGAATTGTATAAGTTACTTACATATTTTGGAAATTGACCTCATATCAGATATATGGTTTGCAAATATTTTCTTCCATTCTGTAGGTTGTCTTTTCACCCTGTTGACAGTTTCCTCTGCTTTGCAGAAGATTTTTAGTTTGATACAGTCTTGGAGGGGAAGAGTGTTTGTTTGTTTTGGCGATATTGGGGAGATTATTTTTGTGAATCTGTTAACTCCACTTATCCTGGCACTTATTCTCCACTTATCTCAGAGCTTCCCCTCAGTATGTCTCAGTAGGAAATGCTGCAGAGGTGCTAAGATGCCAAGACCCAAATCCCCTCACTTTTGTGGTCCCAAACATGGCCATAAAATTCCCAGGCAATTTATCCTTGTTTCAGGCATCTTTTTCTTCAACTCCATTGTAACATACAAATACCATCATTTTCTATGTATGCCTTTTGTGGAAAGGATAAAGAAGGAGGCCTTTTTGTGACAGTCTTTGGGAGAAGAAAGCTGGTCTTTAGCCTTGGTTTGCTTCTGTTAATAGTTTCACCCTAAGGAACAATTGTCTATATCTACTCTTGAGACAATTAAATTAATATTTTATCAGATAATAGATGACTCAGGTATTGATGGGGATGTACAATGTTAAAACTGAAAAGTATATTGTGATTTTCAGTTATTTGCTAAACGTATCCCAAACTCAAGACAACTCTCTAGCTGTCGAGTTTTGATTTCAGGGACATTATAAAATGTATTCTTTTAAGTTCAGGTTAACCAAAAAGGTTACCCAGTGGTTCTCGGATTCCTAAATAAACATACAATAAGCTAGACAGAAATTCTCAGGCTGTCCTTACAATACTGGCTGTTAACAACCACAATTAAGGCAGACTACATATCAATTATTATTTGTCTGGAACATCAACTTCCTTAAGCATAAAAGGAAGTGAGGCAGCCTGCTTTACTGTCTTCCCTCTTTAGCTAATTAGTACTGTTTTTAATGGCTTCATCTGCCCAGGATCAATTGTCTAATAGGAACAGTGCTCTGTCAGTTAACAAGGTGAGGAACTGTAGAACGTGATTATGTCTGGCTCCAAAATTGTGCTTTAAACAACACTAAAACAATCATGTGACAGAATAAATAGACTAATAGACCCAGGCAGTATTTTTGTCTAATTCTTGTACAAACTTAGTGTTCTAGTAACATTTATGGAAAAATAAAAAGGAAAGCATACGAGAAAGAAAAAAATGAAGGGAGATTTAAAGACAAACATAAGACCATATACACACAAACGTGCACCCCCCCCCATACACATATACATAGAGAGTCTCTAAAAACTTCAGTTAAGAAAGGAACCAAAAGTATTATAAACTCGTACTTAACGAGTATTACCATAAGGAATGTTGATGTGATGATGAGCCCTATTTTCCAAAAATGTTTTTTGCAAAAATAAACTGTACCGTGGTTGTGCTGATTGTAACATAAACTATGTTCATTTTCCGGTCAAAAAACACATTTCCAGTCAACCCAGTGAAGAAATGGGTACTGATGATATTCACCTGTATGCAAGTGGCTTTTAGAATCTCTTACCAGACTTATATAGCAATTTTGATTCTAGTAAATGTGCTAAACAATGGACTGTCTAATAAAGACATATCTGAAAATATTAATTTATACTATTCTTCCTAAGCTGATCTAGGACTGGGCTCATGGAATGAACCAAGACAAACTGAGATGACTGGCAGAGAGTAGTCATTATCCTGAGAGGTAGTATATGCAGTGGTTAAGGGCATGGGCTCAGGACCCACATTAACTGAGCTTAACACCACTATTTACTAGTTTGTGTAACTGGGGCAAGTTACTTTACTTCTATCTCAGTTTTCTTATCTGTAAAAAGGGGATGATATAAATAAGATTTTTATAAAGATTTAAGGAGTGACTCAGGAACTCAGAGAACAATCTGACACAAAGGAAGCATTACAGAAAGTTTAGCTATTATTAGGAGTATCAAAAAATACTTTATCTTGATCAATTAGTTGAACACAGGCACTGACAAAGGTATTTTCTGAGCCAATAACTCTCATCATGCCCCCTTTCTTCAGTTTATCAACAATGCAAGAAGAGTCTGATTTGCTCTAAAAATGTTACACCTTGAAATATGCCAATTCTCTAAAGCTGTGTTTTTCAAAGTGCTATCTACAGACCAGAAGTAGCAGCATTACCCAGGAACTTCTTAGATATTCACATTATCAAGCCCCATCTAGATCCTACTCAGTCAGAAACTTTGAGGGTGGAGTCAGCAATCTGTTGTAAAAAGCCTCCCGGATGATTCTGATGTATACTAACGTCTAGAACCGCTGGGCTAATACTCCAAAACTCCAGGCGTGTTTCTCCTCACTACGAAATAAATGAATTCTTAACTACTAAAAATACAGGTTTCTTATCAATGGAATAATATAGAATTGTTCAAAATAACTCAAATCTATCCTTGAATCCATGTTAATGTCAAGGGGTTTTAAAATCTTAAAAAAAAAGTCCAAAGCTATTAACCAAAATGCCTAGCTTTAGTTTGAAAATATTAACATCATCATGCAGAAGAAAAATTTTAGAGAAAAGGGAAGAAATAATTGAGTTATGAAGAAATAAGACATTAAAGGTGTGAATCAAACACTTTTTCTGCTTGGAGAGCTTACATGAGATATGGTATGTTACATAAATTGGTTTAAATAATTCTTATAACCCAGCTTTTCATTTTATTAATTAATTGTAAATAACTAATTGATTACTTATTAAACTCAGAGCCCAAGTTTTCTCCATTTTTATGAAACATTTAACATGTTTCTTTGGATGGTGCAATATAGTATACAAATGCCTATGACAATGTGGCATCTGTTGAACGTATCTGGCTTACAGAATTGCTTTATTTAAACTGACCAGTGTTTTGAAAATCAGGACATTTTTCATAAACATTAGAAATTCCAGCTTCTCTTGAAAAACTGTAAGATCTGCATTACCACAGATCTTTGCATTACCACAAGTGTTCTGTTCTCTAAGACTACGTAGCATCTGCTTTCTTGGGTGCTGAGTTTGACTGCCTCTAGCTCAGCTGACTTCAGTCATCAGACATCTGACCTTGTACCCTATCCTCAAACAAGCCTGGGACAGAAACCCTAAGCAAATGGCAGATCTCTTCCCAGGCTACCTATCTTCCCCGTGTCTCCACTGGTAAAATATTAAAATCTATCAAATAGAATTATTCCAATGGCTTGGGGGGTGGGGAAATAACGTGTAGACAAAATTTTAAATCTATCACTCTTAGCCTCATTACATGTATAGTCAAACAATGAAGCTATTATATCTCTGTAGATTTCCCTGAGCCTAACACAGAAGAGGGAATAGGTGTACAACTGAAAGTCTCTTCTGGAATCAATATCAACTGTAGGATTTATGCTTTGACATTGAAAACCTAGATTTGAAAACCTAGATTTCCACTTCAAAGTTAGAATTTTAAAAATGAGAACATTGGAAGAGATAAGTTAAATCCAAATGTATTAGGTATAAGGTAGTATAGATTTTATGAAAGTTTTTTTTTTTTCTAAAAAGAGAATTATTTGCTAGAAAAGACAGTTTAGATATCTCTGGAAACTTTGGTTTTAATGTTAGTCCAGCTGTGAGTGGCTTTGTGGATATGAACTAGTCATTTAACCTCTCAGGCCCTCAGAGTACTCTTCTATAAAATGAGGAGGCTGGACTGAGGTACCTTCCAGCTCTCAAAGTCTATTCTGTGATTCTAGGATGCTGGGGGCAGTCAATTCATTTCAGTTTTTTTGTATAAATGACATCCAGTGTCATGAAATAATGTATCAAGAGCAGCAGCAGGGTCCTTCTATCCTGAATTTGGTTTGAAGCCAGCAGATAAGGTTGCTTGAATTCATTTTCTTTCTTTGGTGAGGGGATAAGTTTGACGACCTAATGGGCCTTTTCCATCTCTTGTATCTTTGATGAGGCTACTAGGCCTCTACGTTGGGAACTGCAAAGAGTTACTGTGGTGAATTCCCCTTTGTAGTGATTTTTCTCTTTTTCATCATGTTTGACATTTTTGCAATTGTGCTTTGATTCAGATTATATCCGCTACGTAGCTCAGTGTGCTAGTGAGCTGAGACTTTGCTAAGATATAGATGCCCAAGTATAGAAATTGAAAATGACAAGCTCAAGTTCTGCCGCATGCTGTTTATATACATTATTTGAAGTAGCTGGGTGCAGTTCAGTGAAGTTCCATAGTGGTCATATGGACTTCAACAAAAAATAGTTACTTATTTTCTTTTATACTTATTTACTGGTAAATTACTACAATATCCCTTTCTTTTCTTTTCTCTTTTTTCTTTGAACAATTTCTAAGGTGCATATTCCCTGGCAGTCCATTTCAGGAAATAAAAATGGATATTCCATGAAAATGGACTTTAGTTATAAGGATATTTTGCTTCAAGCAAAGGGAAAATAAAAACATTTTAAATTCAGTTCTTTCAGCAAATAAAAGTTTGGGGAAAAGCAATCAAATTTGCTTTATACACTTCATCATTAAAAAATCATCTTTTACAGCTTTCTAAACAGTGGAGAATAGAAAAATACAACAAAGGTGGGAAATTATCCAGAAAATAAAGTAAAAACATTAAACAGAATTTTCATAGACAAAAAAAAGCCCAGTTTTGATACTGTTAATTCTGAAAATTATATGTATATATATAAGTATATATACACACACACACACACACACACACACACACACACATATATATATACACATACACACATACATACTTATACATTTGGACTAAACCCATACAAAGTTTGAATTTTACATGTTGCTTTCCAATGTTGTAAGTAATTTAGAAAATTCCTTTAATATTTCAGAGTCATTTCCAAAAACCGACTACAATGAATAAGAGAGGACATAAAAGGAAAAGCTTCAAGGAAGAGAAAGGAGAGTGAAGTTTGTAATTATTCTCCAAGATGAATCACAATTATGAAGTAATCTAAGAATCAAACATACCAAAGATGAAACAGTGGAAATTTTTCTTTTACCAACATTCTTCCTTAACAATAAAAATGATAAAAACACTAAATTTCCATTAACTGAGTTTGTGTTGTTCAGAAAGCATGATAAATTTGTTAATAGTAAATGAATCGAATGCAAGTCTCAAATACAATTACAGTTGCAAATAATTGTCAAATTCCTCCTCTATAAAAGTTATTTAAAATTTAAATAGGAAAACAATAAAATGTTTAAATTCTCTCTAAGTCACTTCAATGCTAACATGCTTAAATAAGATAAAAGCAATTTTAGTATTAAGTTTTTAGTTAGAAATAATATTAGGTAATAACAAGATTGTGAGCATGTGCGCGCGCGCGCGCGCACACACACACACACACACACACACACACACACACTAGCATACCCTGCCTGTTAACAAGCCATTGAAATTATGGTCCATTACTGTATGTTTTGAATTAAATTTTGACTTTTATTCTCCTTGCTTTAAAACAGAACTCCTTCTATTTATAAAGAAATATTTCTACTATAGGATAAACATGCATGTTAGAATTCAGATTCACTAGAAAGTGAAAGTAGTCTAGATGATGCTAATATTTAAATTAGGCAAGGAAGATATGCTTGACAAAGGAAGTTTCCACTGAGCCCCTCTTCCTCCACCCAGGTTTTTAAATTCAAGTAATGGTCAATTAATGGAATTTTCTATTGCGGTGAATACTAGTTCTTATTGTTAGTTTTTTATTCACTGGTCTGCTTGACACTGATTAACTTTTGCCAAGGGATTCCTTTTCTTTACACAAAGATGTGCATCAGAACAGATCTTCACATTGATAGAAACAGTGCATGAGCATTTAGTCAGTTATCTTTATTTCACACCAAAAAAATCATATTGCTCCAGCAGTGAGAAATAAGTTTCTTCAAGAGCAACAATGAACCAAATTATACTAAATCATTCTTTTGTAATTTTTAAACCCAAGCTCTTTTTAAATTTTATAGCATTAAATAATCTTAAAGCATGTTAAATGAATGTAGTCAACACACACTTCTAAATATCAGCTGTACAGGAAATGAAAATCCAAACAATTCAGCTAATAAACTCTTCCTACCCGTCACTAAAAAAAAAAAAAAAAAAAGGAATGATGAAGTAGAAGAAACACAACCATTCCAATTGGGTTATGTATCATCAAAGAAACATTTAGGAATACAATAAACATCTCAAATCAAAAGTTCAATAATAATACAAATAGATAAAGTGAAAAGGAATAATAAAGTGAGAGATAATTGAACTTGGGAGGAAAAAAGAAGAAAAGATAACAGAAATAAATATTAAACTAACAGATACCCCAAAACCAATAAGTTTTAAGGGAAACTTACTAAAAAGGATAGAATAGCAATTATAAAACAATAAGAATAAAAATAAAATAAAAAATAAATTAAAATGGTCAAACAGAAAATAGTCTAAAGGTTAACCAAAGAAGATCTAACATCTGCACAATTGGAGATTTTGGGAAAAAACAAACAAACAAACAAACAAACAAACAATGGAAGAGTAGTAATATTTTTAAACTATGATACAAGAAAAATCCCTGTAAATAAAATGAGAAATGTTGAAATGACAGTTTCTATGCTGCATAAAAATTAGCAAAAATTTAGCAGCTTAAAACAACACACAGTTTTTGTCTCACAGTTTCTGTGGGTCAAGATTCCAGGCATGGATTAGTGAGTCCTTGGCTCAGAGTCTCACAAGCTTACAACAAAAGCTATAGCTGTGTTCTCTTCTGGGAACTGGACTAGGGGGCAATGTTTGTTGGCAGAATTCATTTCCTTGCAGCTGTATGACTTCTTTATTGCTATTAGCCAGAGGCCTCTCTTGGACCCTAGAGACCACCCACATTACATGCTGCATGATATTCCCATAAGCATTTCACAACGTGGTAGTTTGCTTCTTCAAATCCAGCAGGAGAATAAGAAGTCTACTAGCAAAATGGTCTTATATACAATAACAAAGTCATGGGAGTGATAAAACATCAAGTTTCCAATATTCAATTGCTTAGAAGTCAGTCATGGACACCATTCACACTAGAAGTTGTATGAATACCAAATGGCAGGGACCATTGAAGAGGTGTCACATTAGGGTCTGTCTACCACAAAGGCCAAACTGATGTGAAAGATTCAACCAGTAACAATCTGAAACAAGCTGAAAATTCTTTTTAAATTTGTCTTCATAATTCATAGTTCCTCCATAATAGAAACACTATTCAAATAACTATAGAGTGTAAATAAATCAAGAATTTTGAAAATAAAGTTAATAAAAAAATTAAATAACACAAAATAAAACTGAAAAAAATGAAAATATATTGGATTAAAAGCCAAATTTAATGTCACATTATTAGAACATGTTGGTAATAATTTTTATTCTTTTCCTTGTTATAACCAGAATTCCCATTTTCTTTGCACCGTATTTTCTACTTCCAATTATTTTTATTAATTAAATAATAGCTAATCAGCAAATATATGTTAAATATTTGCTACTAATCATTATGTAACAGGCACTGTGCTAGGCATGTTGAAGTCTTAAAAATGCAATATTTTTTTAAGCTGGAACTGTCCATTTTTAACTGGAAGTACATTCTGTATTCACATTTAAGTAATAATAGAAATTCTAGGAAAGCAATCTAACACTCTACCCTTTGTGTTCCTTACACTCATATCCTTTGCTTAGATTGGTAACTTTGATACCTGTTTTCAATCTGTCCTACACTCCACCTCCTTATCATTGGACTCTTTTTACACTCTAGAATCTTGACTTCTAATTCATATTTATCTTTGCTCTCTGCTCTGGATTTGCCATATATCTAGAGCCACAGGGGAGAAAGTTTCCATCCCAAGGGATATGGGACCTCACTAGATGGGCAAGCCTTCCCTGTGCCTAATGTGGGAGAAGGAACATTAAGCCAGTCTAGCTTACTAACATCTCTGATGTATTCCTTTCTGCTTCAATCAAAATCACCTTCATTATCATCTTCCCCATCATCATGATCAACACCACTGAATATTTGTCATGCAACTCCAAATAGTCACATCAAATTGAATGCTAAGCACTTGAAGTACATTAAATTAAATTAGATAATTATCTATTGAGACTTTATTGTTATCATTTTAGAACAGTTGAAAAACCTCAGTTACACAGAGGTTAAATGACTTGTCCAATATGTAGTTAATGTCAGAGCTGGGATTCAAATACTAGGCCAGTCTGATTCCAAGACAGACAGTCAACCACTGCACTGGACTGCCTTCCATTATCAATGTTTATTAAGCATTTAGGATGTTTCAAGCTTAAAACACCATTCTTTCCATGATATAGTTACAACTATCTACTGCAATTTAGATATACTTAAGGGTTGCCATATACATTACTGATTTAATAATATTACCCTTATTTTAGAACAAAGCTGATTTCTCAAAACTTTATAGTTATCATTCCATTCACAAAAGCTAAAGAGTTATAAGATTATACATAACAGAGGA
The DNA here is from genome assembly GCF_949987515.2 of Delphinus delphis. Classification (NCBI taxonomy): domain Eukaryota; kingdom Metazoa; phylum Chordata; class Mammalia; order Artiodactyla; family Delphinidae; genus Delphinus; species Delphinus delphis. The sequence continues at coordinate 21,786,039 of NC_082699.1, forward strand.
AAATAAATATCATTGTAATTTTATTGAAAAAAGTTTAAATCTATATATAAAACTTTGAAATCCATGGTGATGGAAACTAAAACTATTATTAAAAGTAGATGCTTTCCTGAAACGAAAAGAGGCTGTGAAAATAGGAAAAATAATTTTTAAATGGATACAATTTGTTGCCGTAAAACAAACCAAATCTCTTTGGCGTCTGAAATAATGAAGAAAAGAAGTGAAGAATTGCTGTAAAGATCATTAAAGATTTAACTCAGTGAATAATCAGGTTATAATAGCCAAGTGTCATACACATTCAAAATGAGTGACTCACACCTTATGACGTAGATCCCTGACCTGCTGCAATCCCTGGACAAAATAACAGGTATCCCAGAACTAGCCCTGAAACAACTCAACACCTTACTTTTGAAGGAAATTTGCTAGTCCTTCAAAAAGAAAAATAAAGAGGAAAGGCAGATATTTAGAGTAAATCATATATGGCCACTCAACCTAAGAATTACCAACATGATAGTTAATATGAAGACTTTAGAAAATGCTAAAGCTACATATATTCAGCATGCACACACACATACATACATTCACACATGCATGCATGCACACATCCACAGAACACACTGGGTCCAAATCTTTATGTTTCCTTGGTAGAGGAAGATTTAATCCATAAATTAATTTAGTATATCATGTATTATATAAATTATGTAATATCATTGTTAAGTCACTAACTATTAATATAAAGCTATGAACAGAATTGTGTTCTTAGTACTAAGAGGCTGGTCTAAAAAGCAAGGACAGAGAAAGAGAAAAGGAGTTTGGATCAGAGCAGACATACACAAGCAAGCACACAAGTTATTGTGTACTCATCAGATGTTCCTAAGGCCTTGAAAAGTTATGGTTATAAAGGAATACGCATTCTGGAGGATAATGAGTGTCAAGGAATGAGGTGGGATGGCTTTTATGTGGTTTCCAATAATCAAATAGTATGTTAAATATCCTATGTGTTAGAAGATATTGATTATGTTCTGTTAGGAAATATAAACCAAAACAAAAATGATAACTGAAATATTTAACAATTGAGATTATGACAAAATTCTGAATGTAAGTAGATGCACTAACAGTCTGTTTTGTGGCCTCTTTCAAAATTTTTTTTTTTTTTTTTGGCCATGCCACACAGCTTGTGGTTATCTTAGTTCCTTAACCAGGGATCAAACACATGCCCCCCACAGTGGAAGCAAGGAGTCCTAACCACTGGACTGCCAGGGAATTCCCTGGCACCTCTTTCTCAAGCCCTCCTTCAGAGGTAGATGGCTGGGTTGTCTACTTATCTGACTGTCTTACTTGAGAATCATTACATTTAAGCTTATTATTTTTTACTTTAAATCTTAATTACATAAGAAATAACAATCATTCAATAAACATTTACTTATGAATAAGATTATAGCTTAACACATGATTACTAAGCAATAATAAGCTTTTTCTATGGAACATCAGCTCTTAACCATTAACATTTTATTGCAATAGACTACATCTTAACATTTACGTGCTTGTCCACATGCACAAGTGCAGAACAGAATGTGCCTTTCCTGTCCATTCTGGCTTAGAGTAGTGGGACATAAAACTGAGCTATGCACACCCATTTCTTCTCCAAGACTCACCAATAAGCTAGGTCACTCTTCTTTCCTTAGGGAGGAGTGGAGATTGGTAGAAATTTAAGCCACATGTGTTACTCTAGCTGAAGTACCTCCACCATGAGAATATAAGGAGAGGGGAATAAAGGCTTTCCTTTAATCTTCACTACTAGGTGTTGAGGCAAAGCCAGAACACAAAGTGGAATCCAGGGCAGTGTTCTTTCTTCAGTCCACTTGACTTCATTATGGACTAAATGGAATGGATTGAAGAAAGCACAAGGTATATGATGTGGACTGAAAAGAGAGGTTAATGGAAGATATATAAACTCATTCCAATTTCAACTTAGTAAATTCTTGAAACTTAAAAAAAAAAATCACTACTGAAGCAATTGTAAATTTTGACCGGGGTTAGTCCAACACCTGTCCACAACAAGAAGAACTTCAGTTCCTTTATTTTTTTTTAATATTTGAATTATATTTTATTTATTTTTTTAATACAGCAGGTTCTTATTAGTTTTCAGTTTTACACACATCAGTGTATACATGTCAATCCCAATCGCCCGATTCATCACACCACCACCACCACCACCAACCACCCCATCACCGCTTTACCCCCTTGGTGTCCATACATTAGTGCTCTACATCTGTGTCTCAACTTCTGCCCTGCAAACCGCTTCATCTGTACCATTTTTCTAGGTTCCACATACATGTGTTAATATACAATATTTGTTTTTCTCTTTCTGACTTACTCCACTCTGTGTGACAGTCTCTAGATCCATCCACCTCTCTACAAATGACCTAATTTCGTTTCTTCTTATGGCTGAGTAATATTCCATTGTATATATGTACCACATCTTCTTTATCCATTCATCTGTCGATAGACACTTAGGTTGCTTTCGTGACCTGGCTATTGTAAATACTGCTGCAATGAACATTGGGGTGCATGTGTCTGTTTGAATTATGGTTTTCTCTGGGTATATGCCCAGAAGTGGGATTGCTGGATCATATGCTAATTCTATTTTTAGTTTTTTAAGGAACCTCCATACTGTTCTCCATAGTGGCTGTATCAATTTACATTCCCAACAACAGTGCAAGAGGGTTCCCTTTTCTCCACACCCTCTCCAGTATTTATTGTTTGTAGATATTTTGATGATGGCCATTCTGACCAGTGTGAGATGATATCTCATTGTAGTTTTCATTTGTGGTTAGGACTTCCAAAACTATGTTGAATAATAGTTCTGAGAGTGGACATCCTTTTCTTGTTCCTGATCTTAGAAGAAATGCTTTCAGTTTTTCACCATTGAGAATGATGTTTGCTGTGGGTTTGCCATATATGGCCTTTATTATGTTGAGGTAGGTTCCCTCTATGCTCACTTTCTGGAGAGTTTTTATCATAAATGGGTGTTGAATTTTGTCAAAAGCTTTTTCTGCATCTATTGAGATGATCATATGGTTTTTATTCTTCAATTTGTTAATATGGTGTATCACATTGATTAATTTGCATATATTGAAGAATCCTTGAATCCCTGGGGTAAATCCCACTTGATCATGGTGTATGATCCTTTTAATGTGTTGTTGGATTCTGTTTGCTAGTATTTTGTTGAGGATTTTTGCATCTATATTCATCAGTGATATTGGTCTGTAGTTTTCTTTTTTGTAGTATCTTTGTCTGGTTTTGGTGTCAGGGTGATGGTGGCCTCATAGAATGAGTTTGGGAGTGGTCCTTCCTCTATAATTTTTTGGAAGAGTTTGAGAAGGATGGGTGTTAGCTCTTCTCTAAATGTTTGATAGAATTCACCTGTGAAACCATCTGGTCCTGAACTTTTGTTTGCTGGAAGATTTTTAATCACAGTTTCAATTTCATTACTTGTGATTGATCTGTTCATATTTTCTATTTCTTCCTGGTTCAGTCTTGGAAGGTTATAACTTTCCAAGAATTTGTCCATTTCATCCAGATTGTCCATTTTATTGGCATAGACTTGCTTGTAGTAATCTCTTATGATGCTTTGTATTTCTGCAGTGTACATTGTAACTTCTCCTTTTTCATTTCTAATTGTATTGATTTGAGTCCTCTCCCTCTTTTTCTTGATGAGTCTGGCTAATGGTTTATCACTTTTGCTTATCTTCTCAAAGAAACAGCTTTTAGTTTCATTGATCTTTGCTATTGTTTTCTTTGTTTCTATTTCATTTATTTCTGCTCTGATCTTTATGATTTCTTTCTATCTGTTAACTTTGGGTTTTGTTTGCTCTTCTTCCTCTAGTTCCTTTAGGTGTAAGGTTAGATTGTTTATTTGAGATTTTTCTTGTTTCCTGAGGTAGGCTTGTATAGCTATAAACTTCCCTCTTAGAACTGCTTTTGCTGCATCCCATAGGTTTTGGATCATCGTGTTTTCATTGTCATTTCTCTATAGGTATTTTTTGATTTCCTCTGATTTTTTCAGTGATCTCTTGGTTGTTTTGTAATGTATTGTTTAGCCTCCATGTGTTTGTCTTTATTACATATTTTTCCCTGTAATTCATTTCTAATCTCATAGCATTGTGGTCAGAAAAGATGCTGAATATGATTTCAATTTCCTTAAATTTACTGAGGCTTGATTTGTGACCCAAGATGTGATCTATCCTGGAGAATGTTCTGAGGGCACTTGAGAAAAAAGTGTAATATGCTGTTTTGGATGGAATGTCCTATAAATATCAATTAAATCTATCTGGTCTATTGTATCATTTAAAGCTTCTGTTTCCTTATTTATTTTCCTTTAGGATGGTCTATCCATTGGTATAAGTGAGGTGTTAAAATCCCCCACTATGATTGTGTTATGTTGATTTCCTCTTTTATAGCTGTTAGCAATTGCCTTATATATTGAGGTGCTCCTATGTTGGGTGCATATATATTTATAATTGTTATATCTTCCTCTTGGATTGATCCCTTGATCACTATGTAGTGTCCTTCCTTGTCTCTTGTAACATTCTTTATTTTAAAGTCTATTTTACCAGATATGAGTATTGTTACTACAGCTTTCTTTTGATTTCCATTTGCATGGAATATCTTTTTCCATCCCCTCTCACTTTCAGTCTGTATGTGTTCTTAGGTCTGAAGTGGGTCTCTTGTAGACAGCATATAGATGGGTCTTGTTTTTGTATCCATTCAGCAAGCCTGTGTCTTTTGGTTGGAGCATTTAATCCATTCACGTTTAAGGTAATTATTGATATGTATGTTCCTATGACCATTTCCTTAATTGTTTTGGGTTTGTTTTTGTAGGTCCTTTTCTTCTCTTGTGTTTCTTGTCTAAAGAAGATCCTTTAACATTTGTTGTGAAGCTGGTTTGGTGGTGCTGAATTCTCTTAGCTTTTGCTTTTCTGTAAAGCTTTTGATTTCTCCTTCAAATCTGAATGAGATCCTTGCCAGTTAGAGTAATCTTGGTTGTAGGTTTTTCCCTTTCATCACTTTAGGTGTATCATGCCACTCCCTTCTGGCTTGCAGAGTTTCTGCTGAAAAATCAGCTGTTAACCTTATGGGAATTCCCTTGTACATTATTTGTCATTTTCCCCTTGCTGCTTTCAATAATTTTTCTTTGTCTTTAATTTTTGCCAGGTTGATAACTGTGTGTGTTGGCGTGTTTCTCCTTGGATTTATCCTGTATGGGACTCTCTTCACTTCCTCGACTTGGTTGGCTATTTCCTTTTCCATGTTAAGGTAGTTTTTTACTATAATCTCTTCAAATATTTTCTCAGGTCCTTTCTCTCTGTCTTCTCCTTCTGGGACCCTATAATGCAAATGTTGTTGTGTTTAATGTTGTTTCAGAGGTCTCTTAGGCTGTCTTCATTTCTTTTCATTCTTTTTTCTTTATTCTGTTCCACAGCAGTGAATTCCACCATTCTGTCTTCCAGGTCACTTTTCTGTTCTTCTGCCTCAGTTATTCTGCTATTGATTCCTTCTAGTGTAGTTTTCATATCAGTTATTGTATTTTCATCTCTGTTTGTTTGTTCTTTAATTCTTCTAGGTCTTTGTTAAACATTTCTTGCATCTTTGCCTCCTCTCTTTATCCGAGGTCCTGGAACACCCTCTCTATCATTATTCTGAATTCTTTTTCTGGAAGGTTGCCTATCTCCACTTCATTTAGTTGTTTTTCCTGGGTTTTATCTTGTTCCTTCATCTGTTACAGAGCCCTCTGCCTTTTCATCTTGTCTATCTTTCTGTGAATGTGTTTTTGTTCCCCAGGCTGCAGGACTGTAGTTCTTCTTGATCCTGCTGTCTGCCCTCTGGTGGATGAGACTATCTAAGTGGCTTGTCTTGAGTTCCTTTTTAAACAGCAAACAACAGATAACCCAAAGTCTTACATATACTAGAGGCACAAAAAATATTTACTGGGTATCTAATAAACTGATTCCATGATGACCTAAGAATTTACTCCTCTTATCTGTGCCAATATAGTAGTACCTATAAAAAATAGAAATATATCACTAAGTACTATCCACTATGATTAATATAAGATCCCTCAATGGAAAAACAAAAAAAAAAGATTCGATTTAATAGTATCTGCAAAAATATTTCCTGTAAATATTAACATAACTTAACTTCTCACCACCCATACACATATATTCACCTCTTATAAAAATAGGAATTAATACATATGTGAGATAATAATCATAACAATATTTTTACATATTTATTTATCAAACAACCCATACATTGTTAGTATAGACATCGTGCAAAGTTAAAACATATTCAAACATCAAGATCCACATTCAGGGCTTCCCTGGTGATGCAGTGGTTGATAGTCCACCTGCCGATGCAGGGGACGCGGTTTCATGCCCCGGTCTGGGAGGGTCCCACGTGCTGTGGAGCAGCTGAGCCAGTGAGCCATGGCCTCTGGGCCTGTGTGTCCGGAGCCTGTGCTCCGCAGCGGGAAAGGCCACGGCAGTAAGAGGCCTGTGTACTGCCAAAAAAAAAAAAAAAAAGATCCACATTCAAAAAACATAAAATAACCACCTTTAACCATAAATAAAGTTTAAAAGATTAAACATATACAGAAAATGTGGGATTGAAAGGCAGTCTCTGAAACTCCTAGCCAAAATGTTATAAAGGGCATTTCACTCCTGCTCAGACCCAGAGATCTCTGCTTGGACATTTCTCTTGGACATAGTAACTGAGGCCCTACACACCTTCCTAGCAGCATGCGCTGGCTCTGTTAAACCTGTGTCATATGCGTATGTCCCCAGAGTTTTTAATTTAACTTATTTTATTTATTTTCATAAGGACCTAGGATGGTCCAGACCACAAACGTCCTTGCTGTCACAATTAGAGTTGGTACAAAATTTTCAGTGCTATCTGAAATGACACATACTGTGCATGTTTAATTGGTATCTGAAAGAGAACATACAAAATACATACTTTTTCTATAAACTTTAAATGGCAGAGCTGTTTTTGTCTTCTTTGTCCAGTGATAACTTTAGACATATTTTCCATTGACAATATCATAAATGCCATAAAGTTCTAAGCACTGTGTTCAAGTAGTCCCCATGTAAAAACACATAAAATGCAAAACACACTGTCTTTCGGTATATAAAATTAATCGAGAATTGACTACATGCAGAAAGGTGAAGAAATCAATTCTAGGTGAAGGCAGAGAAAAGAGCATTATTATGTTATCCTCTTAATTTACACATTGCATTCACTTGAAATGCACCACCATTGAATTTTACTTCAGTGCTCTCTCCCAACTCTTTTTGCTTTAAGGGAAAAAATGTGCATGTATATATAATTTTTAAGGTAGAGAGCCCCAAGGGCAGGAAAAATAATGTTTGCCCCTCAAATCTTTCAAAAAAATTCCTATAGCATCCATGGACTCAGAGATGTTTGCACCTTCTTTTAGTTAATTGAAACATTCTGATAAACCACAGGGTTCTGTCAGAATAAGATTATGAAACAAGGTCCTTTTTCTAGTTGCTGCTGTTGTTACTATTTTTATTGAATAAAATGAAAATTACAGATGTAAGAAAGAAAGAGGAAAGGGGGAGGAGGAAGAAGGGATTTTGTCAAGGAAGAGAGAAAGGGAAGTATAAAGGAAGAATGGGAGAAACAAAAAATGAAAGGAGGGAAAATAAAGAAAATGTATTTTTATTTGAGATTATCTATTCCTTTCAACATTTCCTGTTATGAACTATCATTGGGAAGTAAATAATTTTTAATTCACAATAAAGTCTTTTAATATCAAAATTAGGAAATACCTATGTCATTATGATTTTATCAGGTTAATTAATATTAGCACTCATTCTATTTCCAAGCACTCTACATAAACAATGCAACCACTAAAACTGAATGATAAAACAAAAAAATGTATAATAATAATGCATGACTTTTAAAAATGTCACTTTTTTTAAAAAACTAGAATTGTGTGGATAGCTTATAACAATTAAAAAGTAGTTTCATAACTTCATTTTTATTTATGAAAAATTCAATATGTATAGAAAATGTTAATCTGCATTTTAAAATCCCCCTAAAATCTTCCAAAACTAGCTGCAATAATTTCTTCTTTTTTCCTTAATTTATTTATTTTTGGTTGTGTTGGGCCTTCATTGCTGTGTGCAGGCTTTTCTCTAGTTGGGGTGAGTGGGGGCTACTCTTTGTTTTGGTGTGTGGGCTTCTTATTGTGGTGGCTTCTCTTGTTGCAGAGCACAGGCTCTAGGCACGTGGGCTTCAGTAGTTGTGGCTCACGGGCTCTAGAGCGCAAGCTCAGTAGTTGTGTCACACGGGCTCAGTAGTTGTGGCATGCATGCTCTAGAGCACAGTCTTAGTAGTTGTGGCACACGGGCTTGGTTGCTCCACAGCATGTGAGATCTTCCCGGACCAGGGCTCAAACCTGCATTGGGAGTTGGATTCTTAAGTACTGCACCTCCAGGGAAGCCCAATAATTTCTCATTCTACACATCCTTCTTAGAATGTGACTTAGAAATTCTCTCCATTCAGAGGTTAGGTCAATATTTCCTCTCCTTAAATCTGGACAGGGCTGTAAGGATGAAAGATATGATGCTGTGTGACTTTTGAGGTAAGATCAAAAAAGGCTGATACGTCTTGTTCCTGCTTCTCTTGGGCTTTTGTTCTTAGAATCCTGCCTCTGTGCAGTGAGGAAGACAAAGCAGCCTGTGGAGGGCTGTGAAGAGGACCCAATGGAGCAGAGACACACTGCTCTGTGCCCTGCCCAAATCAAAGGAAATTGATCAAAATAAATTATTGTTGTTTTAAGCCACTCCTTTTTGGTGTGGTTTGTTATGCAGAAAGAGATTTCTGGAACACCATTATAGACACAGTTCAGCAACTTCAGTAGAAAGAGAATGTTTTATTCTTTCATTGTCTGTACAATATTCCCAGGAAAGATTCTGAACACATGTTCATGTGTGCCACCATTTTATCAACAAAAAATTGGCTATTTCTGTTTGGGTTACATAAACCTACCACTGTTTCCCAAAAATAATAAAGATGTTCTTAACTTAAAGGTAATCCATATTTTCAAGACCTTGTTTTCATCCAGATAAAATTGTCAGGCTTCATTAGGAGGTTAAGCTACCTAGCTACTGCTGGAAGTTTTATATTATGCTTCCTATGTCTCCAAGAGATTAATTGGTATGTGAGCTTATTAGCAGTAAATTGTTAAGAAATGCTTCCAAATGCAGCCTTGATGGATATTTGAATTAGCCAATTATCATCTACACTATGAACACAGTAATTTATAAATAAGTAGCACAGCACAAACAATTTTAACTTACCACAAATGCCTAAGAAAATATAATTTAATTATCACATATAAATTTATATGGCTATTTAATTCACTGGTCACCACATGAAAGGGCAAAAAGAAGTTAAGCCTAGGAACACTTTTAGAAGAAGTATTAACTTGTGAGTTGGAAAAAAATATTATCTATAAGTAAAAGTATTAAATGATAAAAATGTCAACAAATCAATTTCAGGTAGATTAGGATTTAAATATTAAATATTTAAAATATTTAAATATTAAAAAAAACTTTAAAAAATTAATGGGTATCTCAGTCAACTTAGGCTGCCATAACAAAATACTATAGACTAAGGGGTTTAAACAGAAGAAAATTATTTTCTTACAGTTCTAGAGGCTGGAAGTCTGGGGTGAAGGTGCCAGCGGGGTTGGGCTCTGGTGAGAGCTCTCTTCTTGGCTTGCAGATGGTTGCTTTCTTGTTGTATCCTCACATAGCAGAGGAAGAGAAAGAGGAAGAGAGAAAGAGAGAGAGAGAGAGACAGAGACAGACAGAGAGAGAGAGAGAGAGAGAGAGAGAGGAAACAAGCTCTCTGGTATCTTTTATAAGAGCATTAATCCCATCATAAGGGCCCCACCCTCATCACCTCAGCTAAACCTAATTATCTCCCAAAGAACTAATCTCCAAGTACTGTACCATGACTTTGGCAGTTAGTACTTCAATGTATGTATTTGAGGCGGGGGTCCAGGGGGAAAATTCAGTCCATAACAGTGGGAAATATAGGTGAATATCTTTTATACCTGAAGTAGAGAAAGATTTCTTAAACAAGAAACAAAATAATTGACCATAAAATAAAGTTTGATATGCTTAAAAATATTTGTAAGAAGTTTCCTCTCAGGTTTCCCTGGTGGCACAGCGGTTAAGAATCCACCTGCCAATGCAGGGGACATGGGTTTGAGCCCTGGTCCAGGAAGATACCACATGCCATGGAAAAACTAAGCCTGTGCGTCACAACTACTGAGCCTGTGCTCTAGAACCTGCGAGCCACAACTACTGAGCCTGCGTGCTACAACTACTGAAGCCCACGACCTACAGCCTGTGCTCCACAACAAAAGAAGCCCCCGCAATGAGAAGTCCATGCACCACAATGAAGAGTAGCCCCCGCTTGCTGCAACTAGAGAAAGCCTGCATGCAGCAGTGAAGATCCAATGCAGCCATAAATAAATAAATAAATAAATAAATAAATATTTTTTTTAAAAAAAGAAATGTGACATTTAAGAAAAAAAAGAAGAAGTTTCCTCTCAGCTCTGGATAAAACTCTATCCATACCTTCTTGAGGAATCTCCTAAGACTTAAAGGATCATATTGGGAAGCTTTAACACCTCACTTACACAAATGGACAGATCATCCAGACAGAAATTTAATAAAGAAAACACAAGTTTTAAATGACACAATAGACCAGATAGACTTAAGTGATATTTATAGAACATTCCATCTGAAAACAGCAGATTATACTTTCTTCTCAAGTACACATGGAACATTCTCCAGGAAACGTCACATCTTGGGTCACAAATTAAGCCTCAGTAAATTTAAGAAAATTGAAATCATATCCAGCATCTTTTCTGACCACAACACTATGAGATTAGATATAAATTAACAGGGGAAAAAATGTAAAAAACACAAACACGTGGAGGCTAAACAACACATTATTAAATAACCAAGAGATCACTGCAGAAATCAAAGAGGAAATCAAAAAGTACCTAGAGACAAATGATAACAAAAATACAATGATCCAAAACCTATGGGATGCAGCAAAAGAAGTTTATAGCAATACAATCCTACCTCAAGAAACAAGGAAAATCTCAAATAAACAATCTAACCTTACACCTAAAGGAACTAGAGAAAGAAGAACAAGCAAAACCCAAAGTTAATAGGAGGAAAGAAAATCATAAATATCAGAGCAGAAATAAATAGAAACAAAGAAAACAATAGCAAAGATCAATAAATCTAAAAGCTGTTTCTTTGAGAAGATAAACAAAACTGTTAAACCTTTAGCCAGACTCATCAAGAAAAAGAGGGAGAGGACTCAAATCAATAAAATTAGAAATGAAGAAGTTACAATGTACACTACAGAAATACAAAGCATCATAAGAGATTACTACAAGCAAGTCTATGCCAATAAAATGGAAAATCTGGAAGAAATTGTCAAATTCCTAGAAAGTTATAACCTTCCAAGACTGAACCAGGAAGAAATAGAAAATATGAACAGACCAATCACAAGTAATGAAATTGAAACTGTGATTAAAAATCTTCCAACAAACAAAATCCAGGACCAGATGGCTTCACAGGTGAATTCTATCAAATATTTAGAGAAGAGCTAACACCCATTCTTCTCAAACTCTTCCAAAAATTGAAGAGGAAGGAACACTCCCAAACTCATCCTATGAGGCCACTATCATCCTGACACCAAAACCGGACAAAGATAGTACAAAATAAGAAAACTACAGACCAGTATCACTGACGAATATAGATGCAAAAATCCTCAACAAAATACTAGCAAACAGAATCCAACAACACATTAAAAGGATGATACACCATGATCAAGTGGGATTTACCTCAGGAATGCAAGGATTCTTCAATATATGCAAATCAATCAATGTGATACACCATATTAACAAACTGAAGGAGAAAAACCATATGATCATCTCAATAGATGCAGAAAAAGCTTTTGACAAAATTCAATACTCATTTATGATAAAAAAAAAAAAAAACCCTCCAGAAAGTGGGCATACAGGGAACTTACCTCAACATAATAAAGGCCATATATGACAAACCCAGAGCCAACATCATTCTAAATGGTGAAAAACTGAAAGCATTTCTTCTAAGATCAGGAACAAGACAAGGTTGTCCACTCTCACCACTATTCAACATAGTTTTGGATGTCCTAGCCACAGCAATCAGAGAAGAAAAAGAAATAAAAGGAATACAAATTGGAAAACAAGAAGTAAAACTGTCACTGTTTGCAGATGACATGATACTATACATAGAAAATCCTAAAAGATGTCACCAGAAAACTACTAGATCTAATCAATGATTTTGGTAAAGTTGCAGGATACAAAATTAATGCACAGAAATCTCTTGCATTCTAATACACTAACAATGAAAAATCAGAAAGAGAAATTAAGGAAACAATCCCATTCACGATGGCAGCAAAAAGAATAAAATACCTAGGAATAAACCTACCTAAGGAGGTAAAAGACCTGTAGTCAGAAAACTATGACACTGATGGAAGAAATCAAATGGAGGAAAGACAGCCTCTTCAATAAGTGGTGCTGGGAAAACTGGACAGCTACATGTAAAAGAATGAAATTAGAACACTCCTTAGCACCATACACAAAAATAAACTCAAAATGGATTGGAGATCTAAATGTAAGACTGTACACTATAAAACTCTTAGAGGAAAACATAGGAAGAACACTCTTTGACATAAATCACAGCAAGATCTTTTTTGATCCCCCTCCTACAGTAATGGGAATAAAAACAAAAATAAACAAATGGGACCTAATGAAACTTAAAATCTTTTGCACAGCAAAGGATAACCCTCAGAATGGGAGAAAATATTTGCAAATGAATCAACAAAAGATTAATCTCCAAAATATATAAACAGCTCATGCAGCTCAATATTAAAAAAACAAACAACCCAATCCAAAAATGGGCAGAAGACTTAAATAGACATTTCTCCAAAGAAGACACACAGATGGCCAAGAAGCACACGAAAAGCTGCTCAACATCACTAATCATTAGAGAAATGCAAATCAGAACTACAATGAGGTATCACCTCACACCAGTTAGAATGGGCATCATCAGAAAATCTACAAACAACAAATGCTGGAAAGGGTGTGGAGAAAAGGAAACCCTCTTGCACTATTGGTGGGAGCGTAAATTGATACAGCCACTATGGAGAACAGTATAGAGGTTCTTTAAAAAACTAAAAATAGAATTACCATATGACCCAGCCATCCCACTACTGGGCATATACCCTGAGAAAACCACAATTCAAACAGACACATGCACCCCAATGTTCATTGCAGCACTATATACAATAGCCAGGTCATGGAAGCAACCTAAATGCCCATCAACAGAGGAATGGATAAATAAGATGTGGTACATATATATGATGGAATATTACTCAGCCAAAAAAGGAACAAAATTGGGTCATTTGTAGAGAGGTGGATGGACCTAGAGAGTGTCATACAGAGTGAAGTCAGAAAGAGAAAAACAAATGTCGTATATTAACGCATATATGTGGAATCTAAAAAAATGGTACAGATGAACAGGTTTGCAAGGCAGAAATAGAGACACAGATGTAGAGAACAAACCTATGGACACCAAGATGGGAAAGCGGGAGGGGGGGCCGTCAATTGGGAGATTGGGATTGACATATATACACTGATATGCATAAAATAGATAACTATTAAGAACCTGCTGTATAAAGAAAATTAAATTTAAGAAAAGGTAGATAAGCAAAAGACAACAAATTCCCAAAGTTTAAAAAATAAAAGAGCATTAATTCCTTCATAAGGGCCCCACCCTCATCACCTCATCTAAACCTAATTATCTCCCAAAGACCTAATCTCCAAATACTGTATCATCACTTCGGCAGTTAAGATTTCAATATATGTATTTGAGGTGGGGGTGGGGGGCATTCAGTCCATGACAGTGGGAATTTAGGTGAATATGTTTTAGACCTGAAGTAGAGAAAGGTTTCTTAAACAAGAAACAAAATAAGTGACCATAAAGTAAAGTTTGATATGTTTAAAAATATTTTTAAGAAGTTTCCTCTCAGCTCTGGATAAAACTCTACCCATACCTTCTTAAGGAATCTCCTATGACTTAAAGGATCATTTCCTATGAGACCATCTAAGGTGGTAGTTGTTAGATGCTCTCATCTTAAAAATGTGTATTAAAACATCTTTAAAAATGTTGATTTTATTTAATATTTGGGTATTTAACATTCTTAGCAGGAGGATTTTTCAGACTATACACTCAATAATATTGCAAGCAGTGAATGTTCCAAATTTACAAAACATCCGTACAAAACTGTAATGTTAGAAGAAAAAAATTGTAGACCTTGGCTGAAGATGCTGTAAGTTACGATAAAAGGACTAGGTGTTACTTCTTTGGAGAATGGAAGAGTGCATTCTTCATTTTATGTGAGATATTTACATTATGTTAGGTTGGAGCATTTAAGAAAGAGTAATCAAGTGATTATTAACTAAAATTAAGTAGCATATTTCTATTTTTAACTTGATTAGCTAAAATAGTTTTATATTCAGTACCAGAATATGTTCAGAAAAATCAGTATTTAATCACAGATGGTGGATGCTGAAATCCAAATGAAATTTAGGAAAAGTCACTTGGAAATCTGTACTGGAGTCTTGAAAGGTGTCCTAAAAAATATCATCTGATATATCCAACTAAGGTTGCTACAAAAATATTTTAAATTAAATACTATTTTTGGAAATTAATTCATAAGTAACTTAGTAAATATTAGCTGAGTGCCTATGGTAAATCAGTATTAAGTGCCTACAGAAAGGCCATTCTCTGGGTGGGGGTATGGACAGGCAGACAATAAACAAATAAACACGATATAGATGATATGACAATAAGTCCTATGAAGAAGGTATGCTGTTCCATATAGCTGTCACCTTCCATATGTCAGATAAAATGAGAGTCCTGAACAAAGGTAAGGCTACTCCCTTTGGGCAGCACTGAGGACAGCTGTGCTGTTGCCTTTTGACTGACCCTGAGGCAGCCCTCAGCGGTCAACTAGAATTGCAACAAAAATCAGTGTCAAGTTTCCTATAGACTTGGCACAGTGGGCAGTAGCTTTAGAGTCCAGCCTCAATAAGGAATCAAAATCCATCTTACTAAAAATCAACAGAACTGATCACATTAGATTTTTTTTTTTGAGTTTTTTGCAAATACTTGAGGGCGGGGGATGGGGAAAACGTCGTTTGAACTCCAAGACTGCAGTCTAATTCCAGTTCAAATAAGAGATGACATTTCATCCTACTTCCCACACCATCACTATGTGAACTGCAGACTTCAATTCTAGCTAAAATGCCCTTTTATCCAACTAATCAGGAAAGTCAAAAAATTATTTAAATAATATAGAACATTGACAAAAGACAAATTGAGTTATTTTGGAAGTCGATCAGTAAAACAAGCCAAAACTCAGTGAGAAAATGATTGAGTAAAACGCAGTAAATAATTTCTTAAATTAAAATGATCAAGAAAACTGCATGCATTTCTCTTCAAAAATATATACTATATATCCCATTATTTTATTTTGTTTTTCTCAAATGTCACTATTTTTAGTATGGACATATTGTTGCATTGTTGCATACCTTTAAATGAGGGAACTTACACGCTTTGTCGATTGCTTTATTTCTTTTTTTCCATCTCTACCCATTCATATAAATTACCTTTCTAAAATATGTTTAATTGTTTTTAAACTCCAACCTCTTCTAAATCAATTTTTTAATCAATTTTTTTTAATCTGCTAAAAGGCATTACTCAACTCTCTTTGTAGCCAATAAAGATAGTGAAGCACTTGCTGGGCAATGAAAACTGTACACAAATTAGCAGAAAAATATGTTAAGAAAGTTCTAAGATAAACTATTTCAAGAACAAAATGAAAATCCTAAGATCAATAATTCAGACAGATTTATTGAATCCCTGCTTCTTACACTGATATACTACAAGCAAATGCACTCTATAAGGAATCTTGAAAGATAATGAAGAGAAGCTTTTGATATCTTATATCTCGGGAAATGGTATATTTTTAACTCAGAAAAAGTCACACACATGTCTTTTGAAATCTTAGGAAAAGAACTTTCTCTCCGGATGACCCCTGCTTGCAAGTTCCCTACCAGAAAGGAATTGTTTGGGAAAATAAATCTTTCAAGTTTGGAAACAGACAATTTGTCCTGGCACACTGACCCTTCTCTAATCGAAATTAGTATGATAAGTTCTCAAAACATTCTTTCCTCAGCCCCACCTCTCACTGTGTTTCAAAAGCACATGGCCGCTTTTAGTTTCTAATAATCAAGAGCTAGGAATGGATGAAAAGGGGGGAAAAAACAGACTTCATTATTCTGCTGGATTTTTTTTCCTAATGAGCTTAACATTTCATAATATGGTGTCGATAAAGGAAGATTGCATTGTTGTTGTTGTTTAGAATTAAAAGGACCTCTCTCTCTGCTGACTGCAGGAAGGAATCTCTCTGAAGCATCACACAGTCAGAAGGGTGCCATCCTAGCCACCTGAGTCAGCCACATGAGCTCCATCACCATCTGATTCTTTCTCCTCCTTCCTCAAGTTTTTCAGACAAAGCCTGGGGATCAAAGAGAATCCAGATCCACACTGAAATTACTATATATTTTTTCTAAGTGAGAAATATGCCTTTCCAAACTGTAAAGAGTCCTAAAAAGCAGGGTAAAACCAGGTTACCTTCCCTGTAAGACTTCCCCACAGAGGTGTGCTTTGCTTTTTAGCCTTCACACCACAATAAAAGAGGAAGAAACAAAGTAACTGATGACATAATTTCTAGGCAGAAGATATGAAGATACCTTGTTAGTTTCTTTCCTACTGAGCTGGGTAACAATCTGGATTGCTTTCTTAGGTACTGTTACTCCAAAATAATTAAGACAATCACCCCGGTGAAACTTTCCTTACAAAATATATAAGCCTCTCAAAGATAACAAGAAACAGACTAAGCTTCAACTTTTGTACTTGACTGAACTGAAGAGATGCTACTCATTCAGGTTCCTTAGATATTGTTATTACTGGCTTAAAGAATAATAAACTTATATTTGTAAATCCAGATTTATCTTGCCTAATGAATGTGAGTCATTAGAATGGTTCATATCTAGAAAGATTTTCTTTGAGAATTTTAAAAGCCACATAAGTAATTTCTATTATAATTATAATTCAATCCTCCTTAAAATTGGGAAATGTTATAAAATAAAAATAAAATCTTGATGTAGAATTTGCAAGTCATTTGCATTTCAGTCCTGTGGGAAAGTCATGACAGTGTAATTTTGCTCATTTTGTGGAATTACATGACAGGTATTTAGGAAATTATATATACAGGTATGCAGAATTATTTAGACAGGTAACAAAGGTCAAAGTTCGTCTCGAACCCATGTCTTCCACTTGTAAAGCTAGCTCTTTTGCCAAAAATCAGTCTTGAGACCACTTAAATGTCATAATGTCTTATCAAGTACAATAGAAAATTCTTCTTTGAAGGCCTCTAAAACTAGGGTTGTCTCATTTATTATTGGGTTAAACCAATAATAAAGGGGTGAAGGAGGTGAGTGCATAGAGAATAAAAAAGATTAGAGAAGCTTCCTTTTAGTCCAACAGAAGTTTATCATTTTGACAGTTTCCAAGTGGAGCTGAAATAAAATTAAATGGAGTTGATAAAAGTCACAAGGGTCCAAAAACTAACCAACAACAATAACCACATTCTTAAATGGAGAACAAATGTAATGCAATCTTGAATAAAGTTTTGTTAAAAACTAAAACTAGGGCTTCCCTGGTGGCGCAGTGGTTGAGAGTCCGTCTGCCGATGCAGGGGACACGGGTTCGTGCCCCGGTCCAGGAAGATCCCACATGCTGCAGAGCGGCTAGGCCCGTGAGCCATGGCCGCTGAGCCTGCGCGTCCGGAGCCTGTGCTCCGCAACGGGAGAGGCCACAACAGTGAGAGGCCCGCGTACCGCAAAAAAAAAAAAAAAAACTAAACTAAAATTAGAGTGCCTCATGTTTTGAAATGCACTTAATATTGAAACGGAGCAGGACCCCATGGTCCTTGCCCACCATGTCCTCTTCCTGCCTTTTGTCTGTAGAAGAACTTTAGCTAAAGAAAATTTAATCATAGAAGTGAGAAAATGCAGAAATGAAGGAAAACTGTCAAACAAGACCAAATAATAATAGTGTAGTCATTAAGCAAAGTCGAGGACATTTAGTTCCTCCTCAAGGGCTATACATAATATTCTGAGCCCTATCCTTTGAGCTGACTTATAGAAACTGAAATCCCCAGCAGGTGCAAGAAATTAGCTACATGATGCCCAGACTGTAGCCGTGACATAAGTGGCCACAATTCCGAGAACTGGCCTCGAAGAAATGGGAACAAACTGACCCTGGAACTGAAGATTAATGGTACTTAAAGCAATCATGATGACACTGATCAGACCACTGCAGGACTAATTTCAAGATGACTGTCAGAGCTGCCTGCTCTGTTTCTGCATGTAGCGCCCTCCCTCCATCTATAAAAGCTCTTGCCCATTGTCAGTGGGGGGAGGTTGGCCTTTGGACAAGAGTCTACCCTCCATGCCATCCCCCCATTGCTAGCCTCAAAAATAAAGCAAACTTTCCTTTCCACCAACCTTGCCTCTTTATTTGCTTTTGAGCAGCGAGCAGACAGACCCCCACTTTGGGTAACAATATGGCCAACCTTATTTTTTAAATCATGTGTTTATTTCAATAAAATTCAGTATGATTTCCACAAACATTTGTATATTCATTTAAAGTCATTGAAACAAAGAAGGAAATTTTGTCAGTACATCTTTTATCTTCTTTCTGATCAGTTATTAACTCACTGTTTTTTTTCAAAAATAGATGATATGTAAAATACTTTGCCTATAAACAATCATTTTAATTTAGGGAACAGTGTCCTTTTATATGTAGCTTAAGTCGAATAACATATTTAAATAATCTTGTGAACTTCTAATGAGTTACTTAATTCCAGTTGTGACAGTGCCAAAAGCTTTAGTAAAGAAACATCAATTTCTAGGACATATTTATTATTTATTGGATAATTTTTCCAAATATTATAAACTGTATCAATATAATTCAACAAAATTTACAGAATGTGTACTGTTTGCCAAACATTATGCTAAGAACTAGTGATGCTGAATGTCATCAACAGTTAATAATTACCACCGATGATTAATTAGCAATTATTTACACCTATAAGTCACCTGACAGTATATGTTATGATAACTTCTTTCCCCAATCAGCTTAGAATTACAGAGTGAAAATAAAGTGAGTCTGCAAGGAAGGTTCAGTTAGCTATTTTTTAGTATAGTATTTAAATGAAATTAGTTTCTGTTCTTTTATGTTTAGTACTGATTATTAATCATAAAAATGGTTTTGCCACACAACATATCCAAAAAAGATTTCTTCAAATGGAAAAATATACACATTAACATAAATAGCCCCTCTTGCATTCTGTGTTCTAGTTATCAAAACCCATACAAATTACATGATCTCCGCCAGTTTCAGTTTATTCATTTGTAGCACAGGTTTTGTGTCTTTGTGATGAGACAAGCACACCACGCTGAGTCTTTTTTTCCAAATAAACCTTTTTCCACCTGATGAGAAAAAATGAAAATATTTTCATATTTGAAAATAAAAAGGGACAACATTTGCCAGGAATAGGAATTGGAGAAATTGTCATAATTAAAGAGAAAATTATGAACAAAAGTTCAGAGACAAGCTAACAATATAATGTGATAAATACTAGTGAGAGGCCAGGAGTCATTGGGCAATGACAGAAACACCCTATATCTGTGTTTACAATATAGTAGCCACTAGTTGTCATGTTGCTATTGAGAAATTGAAATTTGGCTATGACCATTGAATAATTAATTCTTTTAGCTTATTTTATTTTGATTAATTTCATTATCAATATGAAAACTAATGCTGTATTCAGTTATTAGAAAACCTTTAAGTTTTAAGTATTAAAAATGTTATCTTAGTCATTTCAGTATTCCCTCTTCCCATCATTTCTGTTATATCTGTTAGATGGACATTGTGGAGGGACAGACTGTCAAGGTGTTGGAGCAGAAGTATCTTATACTTACGAATATATATATACAGTTGAACCTTGAACAACCATTTGAACTGCAGGGATCTGCTTATAATCAGATTTTTTTTTTGAATAGTAAATACTACAGTTGGTTGTTCTACTAATGGGTAACTGCAGATAGAGAGGAACCTCACAAGGGAGGGCCAAATATAAACTATGCATGGATTTTCGACTATGAAGAGGGTGGGTCCCTCTAACCCCTGAGCAGTTCAAGGGGTCAACTCTTTATCTTTGTAAGGTGTCTTCTAAGATGTCTGTGTATGCATCTGTGCCTCAGTCCACTAATCAATGCTGCGTTGTCCCAAACTCCTTCCAGATTTTTATTCTGAGGCTGTTTTCTCTCAGTGATTTCTGGGACATTCACAGCAACACAGCATACTTTCTGAAGCTTATGGGCCACACTGGGCTGTGGAAAATTCTGGGGAACTGCCTGTGGTCATTTGCTACTTAGACATATTACACAGATTTTTTTCTTTATTCCTGTAAATCTGGGTATCTCTGTCGCACAACTGGATTCAAATCCTGGATTCACACTTACTAGCTACGTGACTTTGGCAGATTATCTAACTTTTCTGTATCTGAGTTTATTCATTTTTATAAAAGAATAGCAATAGTACATATCTCATAGGCTGGTTTTTAGGATTTATAAAATTAAATACTTACAAAACTGTTAGAGTTGTGTCTTATACATTGAAACTCTCAACAATTGTCAGCTCTCACATCTTGTTCCCAAGATTCTAAGTTACATGGAATAACAAGTTATTTTTGACTGTTTGAGATTCTCGGTTAAGTTTTGTTTGTTTGTTTCATTCCACCATAGTAAGTATTGCTCAGATTTATCTACGGGACATAGTATAAAAATTAATTCTGCCTGTGATTACTTCATGTCAAAATGAATGTCATCAGTCAGTCTCTCACACTTACACACACATTAGGAGTCACCCTCTTAACAGACTTAAAGTTGCAGTTACATGGACAAGATTTAATGTCCTTTAGCTTCCTGTGGAAAAAATCTCTCTTGCTCTATTAACTGCTTTATCTCATGTGGTAGTCATTGTAGGTTACCTGACTCAATTTCTATTTCCAGCCCTTTCTCCCTTGTCTGACTTCATTATAGAGGATGTAAAAGCCAACAATCTAAATCACCATCTTTCCTTTCAGCAAGAGAATAAACCATATGACATAGTGCAGGACAAAGTGGTGTACTTGTTCTGTTTCTTCCCCATCTTCATTTTTCTTTTTGGAAGGAAAATAACTGGAGGGCTTCAGGGTCAGGCAACCATTCTATGACCATAAAGGAAAAGTCTTGTAATTTCTCAGGCAATTTGTTTATAATGAGAAGTGAGGAAGAAATAGGAAGAAAATTCCAGGAAGAAGCATTAGCATATGCAATAGATATGGGGCAGAATAAATCATATGCTAAAAATAAAAACTTTCTATTCTCCAAATTCAAAAAAAGATTGTTCTCTGGCCATTGTCCCAAGCTGTGAATTATTAGCCAACAGGAACTGACTTTAAATCTATCCCAATCCAACTGTGATCATGCCTTTGTTTCAGCAACAATGCCTCTGAACATCAACCAATCAGCAACAGGGACACTTTTCTGAAAGCCAATCAGCAACAGTCTCTAGTGCTTACACTTCAGAAAGTCAATCAGCGGCAGCCACAATCGGAAAGCATGTTTCCACAGCTGACAGTCAGCCAATGCCTAAAGATTTATGCTTCTGAAAATTCTCCACTTCCAGAACTCCTTGTTTCCTAAAACCCTATAAGATCAGCATTTTCCTTAAGAGACACTGTGCTTTGAAATTGCAACTCTCCCTTGCTTGGCAAAGAATAAACTATGCTTTTTAGGTATTTTGCTTGTTTCAAATATTAAGTGATATCTTGTTTTGATAGTAAGTATAAAATAAGAGAGAGTTCCTGGAGGAACAAATGGAAGATAAACCTGGAAGAATCACTAGCAGACAGGATAGAGTATTTCTTGGCCAAATTTCATAACTTTTAGCTTTGTACCAAGATTAACAATGAGCTGTTGAAGGATTGCCAGTTGGTATGAAGGAGACTATTACGATAAAATTTACATTTATAAAATGTTACTTTAGCTTCAGAGTAAATATGGAATTGGAAACACTAAGTGGAGGCACTTCCGCAGATACATCAGTAACCATTTAGGAAAATAATTATTGCAGCTTGGATTAGTGAGATATTGGAGGGGATGGAGAAATTTTATCAGATTTGAGAGATAGTTACAAAGTAAAATCAAAAGAACTTGCAAATAGATTAAAGAAAGGATGTAGGGAGATGGAAGTGTTGTGGATGAATCCTTGTTTTTGGATTTTTTGCTACTGAATGGACTGTGGGGCATTCACGCAGATTGGGGTCAACAGAAAAGAATCAGGTTAGGAGTAGGAAAAGAAGACCATGAATGTATTTTGAATATAATGAGTTTGCAATGCCTTTGAGAAATCTATGAGAAGATTTCAAGGAGCCATCATAGAATACATGAGTCTGGGGCTCAGAAAAGAGATATAGGCTGAGAAGACAAATGTAGAGGCATCTACCTATGGAACTCCATATATTTCTGGCTTAGAAGAAGATGCATCTGTAAAGGAGAGAGAGAAGAAGTATAGAAGGAACAGCCAGAGAGGAGGAGGAAAATCTAGAGAGTTTGGTGTCAAGGAAGTCAAATAGTCTCTCAGGAAGAAGGGAGTAGTCAACAATGTTGAATGCTGCTGAGACGTCACATACAATGTAACCTGAAAAAGTGGCCCAAGGAATCAGTGCTCTGAAGATCATTTGTGACCTCAGCAAGAGCTATTTTGCTGGATTAATAGGAAAAGGAACAAGATTGGGATTAAAATAAGGAGTAGGAGTTGAGGAAATGGAAATGAAAAATCACAAGAGTAGCCAGTCATGTTAATACATTTCATTGGGAAGATCAAGGACTATCTAGGGAGATACTCAGAAAGGGAAAGAGGAGAGGTTTTTTTGGGGGGATGGGGAGGAGTAAGGGTTTTTTTTTTAAATGAGAAACTCTCAGTATATAAAATGCATCAAACTTACATTTTCAGTAAACTCTACCTTCTATTAACAGTTACATGGTAGCAAATTCTCATAGGAATGATATTATTTACAAATATATATAGATTCCAACTTAAACTAAAACAGTTCACCTCCAATTAGAATTATTATCAAACAGTAGCCAATTTCACTTTTTGCATGTTAGTATATTTTAATGTTTTGTTAACCTAAGACTGTTGACTTCTAGTTCATAATGATGTTTCATATCTTAATAAAGTTTTGCTTTTATTTTTTGCTGTTAGAGCTTCCATTAACAAATATATAGAGAAAATATTTCTGTAGCAGGGGGCAGCTGCATTTAAACATATAGATTAGCATGGGGTAACCAGAAAGAAAATTGTAAAGTGAACATTGTAAGTGAAAATTGTAAAGTGAAAGAAGGGGGAAAGTAAGAACAGTAAGAAAGAAGGGGGAAAGTAAGAAAATTGTAAAGTGAAAATTGTAAAGTGAAAATTGTAAAGTGAAAGAAGGGGGAAAGTAAGAACAGTTGGAAGATTCAGAAAGTAACTAGCAAGATGGGAGACTTAAATCTAACAATATGGATGATTTTATTAAATATAAAGGTTGACACAAACCAATTTAAAGGCAGAGATTGCCATGTCAAGACTTCACTCTTTGCTGATTACAAGAAAGGAATACAAACATAAAGGTATAACTACATTGAGTGTAAAAAGAAATATATGTATACTTTTACTATAATGTGATACCACCTCAGCCCTATCTAAGTAATATTTTTTACCTAATGTCAAAAATATTTTTCCAACTAACTAAGAGTAAAACTTAATGTACAAAAGGATTGCTTGTAAATATATATGTAAATAGTTCTGTGACTAACTCATTGTTTTACATTTGGTACATTTGTTTCTGCTAATAAATTTAACTTTCTCACTTTTCTGCTTGTTTGTTCAGTCTGGATTAAAATTAGACTTTCAAAATAAACTGTAAATAGTTTTGTTTCCTCTTTAAAAAGTGTGTGTGTATATATATATTTAAATATATATATATATATATATATATATATTTCAAAACTAGGAATGTTATCAGATGTAAAGATGAACATTACAACATGATAAAGGAGATAATTCATCAGAAGCACATAATCTGCCTCTGCCCCTAACAAAAGAACTCTAAGGTATATAAAACATATACTGATAGCTCTAAAAGTAGAAACAGGCAAATCCACAATGTTAATTGAAAAGTTCAACCCTTTTTGTTTTAGTAATTGTTATACAACATAAACAGAAAATCAGTAAGATTGTAGAAGATCTGAACACTGCTATTGTGAAATTGACCTAATTGACATTTATAAGGCAACTACCTAAGAACAATATAATACAACTTTTCACATGGAACATTGACCAAAGTAGACTAAATTCTAGCCCATAAAATAAATTTCAAACAATCAAACTCAAAGAAAGAAGATTTTCTGACCACAAAATACTTAAATAAGAAATCAATAACAGAAAGATAACTGAAAAAATGTTCAAATATTTTGAAATTAAAGAAAAGCAAATTAAACCCAAACTAAACAGAAGGAAATAATAAAAAGTACAAGCCAATGAACTTGAAAATATAATAACAAAAAAAGAAAATCAATAAAACAAAATGTTGTCTTATAAAAAACTGATGAATCCTTATATAGACTGACCAAAGAGAAAGAGAGAGAATACACCAATTAACAACATCAGGAATGAACATGGGGCATCACTACTGATCCCACAGACATTAAATTTTGCTCCTCATTTTATTGCACTTCTCAGATGATACATTTTTACATGTTGAAGTTTTATGGCAACCCTGAATCAAGCAAGTCTATTGAGACTATTTTTCCAACAGCATTTGCTCACTTCATGTCTCTGTCACATTTTACTAATTATCACAATATTTCAAACTTTTTCATTATTGTTATATTTGTTATGGTGATATGTGTTCAGTGATCTTTGGTGTTACTACCATGACTTGCTAAAGGCTCAAATGATGGCTAGCATTTTTTAGCAATAAAGTATTTTTTAATTAAGGTGTGTACATTTTTTTAGACATAATGCTATTACATATGTAATGAGCTACAATATAGTATAAACATAATTTTTACATGCACTGGGAAACCAACAATTTTGTGACTTACTTTACTGCAATGTTCACTTTATTGTAGTGGTCTGGAACAAAACACACAATATTTCTAAGGTATGCCTGTACTGTGAACAACACTGTGGCCATAAGATCAACAACTTGGATCAGCACACTTTTCCTATAATGCGTCAGGAAGTAAATATCTTAGACTTTGGGGGTCCCTATTGGAACTACTCAATTCTGCAGTCAAAGCATTAAGCTGCTCTAGTTATTACTATTTACTTACTAGTAAACAAGTGAATCCCTTTTCCCTAGGATAAGAAAAGGGACAAAGATGTCCACTTTCACCACTCCTATTCAACATTTTACTATAGGTCCTAGACAATTCAATAAAACAGAAAAATGAGAAAGTAATAAGCATAGGAATTGGAAAGGAAGAAATAGAACTGTCTTTTTATTTAAAGATGATATTATTATCTATAGAAAAAAATTCCAAAGAATCTACAAAAACAGCTACTAGAATTACTAAGTGGTTTAGAAAGGTGAGAGGAAACAAGGTGAATACACAAAAAACAAATGCATATCTATATACTAACTATGAACAATTTGTAAATTAAATTTTAAAATGCCATTTACAGCAATGTCAAATACCTGAAATAGTTAAGGATAACAAAATATATGCAAAACTTTTTATACCAAAATCTGCAAAATCTTGATGAGAGAAATTAAAGACTTACAGAGGTGAAGAGAGATACTATATTCATGGGTTGGAAGATATTGTTTACATGTGAACTCTTTCTAAGTGTATCTATGGATTCAAAGAAATATCAATCAAAATCCCATATAACATTTTTTTGAAGAAATACTTAACATAGGTAAAATATTTCTAAAAGAGAAGTTTGAGGACACACACTAGTTGATCTCGAAACTTGCCATGAAGTTAAAATGATCAAGAAAATGCAATAGGTTATATACATCGATCAATGGAATAGAATAGTTTCCAAGTAGACTGATGTGTGTATAGTCAATTGATTTTGACAAAGATATCAAACTAATTCAATGGAGCAAAGGTAGTCTTTCCAAAAACTGTGCTGGAACAATTAGACATCCATATGCAAAAAATAAGATAAATAAAATAACCATCAACACTTACTTTTTTACCATATAAAAAACTAACTTGAAATGGATCATATACTTTACTAATAAATAATAAAAAAATTTGTTGGTAAGTTGAACCTAATAAAATTTGAAAATTCTGATCTTTGAAAGACCACTGTTAAGAAAATGGAAAGATAAGACACTTACTGGGAGAAAATATTTACAAAACATATATCTATCTATTAAATAACTTTGATTTAAAATATATAAACATTTACCACAATAATAAACAAACAACACAATTTTTTAAATGGGTAAAATATTTCAACAGATATTTCACCAAAGAAGAAATGTGAGTGGCAGATAATCGCCTGAAAGTATGCTTAAAATAATTTTACTCATTAAGAAAATTTCCATTGAAACCACAATGAGATACCACTACACAGCTTATAAAATAGCTTAAAAAAACAAACACACAAAGGAAAAACAAGTGATACAAAGAGTTTACAAAGATGAAGTGCCACTGGAACACATACATTTCTAGTGGGAATGCAAAATGTAACACTTTGGGAAAGAGTTTGGCTGTTTCTTCTAAAGAGAGACATAGGGAACTCCCTGGAGGTCCAGTGGTTAGGACTTTGCACTTTCACTGCCAAGGGCATGGGTTCAAACCCTGGTTGGGGAACTAAGACCCCACAAGACAAGCAGTGCAGCCATAAATAAATAAATAAAAGTTAAACATATGATCCAGCAATCCAAGCCCTGGGTATTTACCAAAGAAAACTAAAAACACAGGTCCCCACAAATGTTTAGAGCAGATTTATTCATAGTAGCCAAAATCTAGAATGAAGCCAAACATCCATCAACAGGTAAATATATAGATAAATAACTTATGGCTCATCCATCCGATAAGATTCTCAGCAATGAGACAGAGTTAAACGAGCAATAAATAGAACCAAACTACTGATATATGCAACAATATGGATCAACCTCAAAAACACTATTGTAGGTGAGAGAAGCCAGATACAAAACTCTAAGTACTATGTGATTCTATTTGTATGACATTTTATAGAAGGCAAAACTACTGTATAGGGGTTGAAAGCAGATAAGCGGTTTCCAGGAGCTGGGACTGAAGGAGTCAATCAGCTTTGCCTGGTTTTGAACTTTATATAAATGGAATAATATAGTATATCTTTTTTCAGGTCTGGCTCCTTTTGGTCAGCAGTACATTTGTGATCTTCATCCATATTCTTGTACAGAGATATCATTTGTTCATTCTCATTTTTATAGTATTCTATGCATAACTATGCAATGATTTACTTATCAAATTGACTGCTGGTGTCACACTCACATTTTAAAATGACAACATAATAGCCTAATTGGCTAAAATTCTTTTTTAGTTAGATTCTTAAAATTCTTATTTTTAAATTCTTATTTAAGTCTTAGTTAAGCCCTACAAAATCTAAATGGGATTTTCCTTACCAAGTCACCTCTTAAGCAGACATTAAAACTCAGTATATATCCATACCATGCATTGATTTTTTAATGAAAAATCCCCTTGATCATTTGGTCAGTTTGGGTTTACCCCCAAATATTATCACATCTGATTTGCCAGTACCTACCCACTCCTAGCTTTTCCCCTATCAATGGAATTTCTTTCTTCTTCATGGATTTTCTAATTTAGAGCTGGAGATACTATCACCCTTCCCATTTATGACAGTCAATAATTTCAGAATATTTGTCTATTAGATTATGGTAGTCTTGGCCTTCTCCCCAAACATCATCAAGATACTTCCTGAAGGGAAAGAAAGAGGAGTGTTGGCTCTCAGTTCACACACAGTTTAGATGATAAGGGATTCTGCCCCAAACAATGACCATAATTAACTAGGGTAGCTGAGATAGAAGGCAAAACCTGTGAGCACATTACCTTCAATTACTGTGGTAGATGGAGCCACAGGTATATGAGTTAATTTTAAATGAAGAGGTTCTGGCAGGAGTGTGTTTCTGAGTCTCAGAAATCTGCACACATCAAGGTAACAAGGATAGGTTTAAACTTGATTGAGTATTGAGTTTTTGCATTTTATTGTTGCAGTGAAAATCATGTCATGAATACTCCATTTATTTCTCTACATAAGGATGTTCCTAATTAATCTGTTATTCAAAAGCCACCAGTATTATATTAGTAACTGCAATATTTCATGACACTGACTAAAGCCCAGAAGCAGGTTCCTGCGGCCCAATTAATTTTTTTAAAACCTTTTACTCAGCGGGATGCTGCCTACCTGGATCTTTGAATGAAAGGATATTAATGAAGCTGCAATGCAGATGATTATATTGAAAGTGATGAAGAATTTATTAGGAAGACAGCCATCACAGGCTGTACAGTATATGAGGCAGAAAACTGCTAAAAGTAATGACAGAGCATAGTTTAGGCAAGTAATGGGCAGTAGTGCTGCAAAAGGAGAGCTTGGAGATATATTATTTAGTAATAAAGTCCCCATAAAAATTGAAATATGAGGTGGAAAGATTAACATGGTCATACAAGTCATCTTTAATGTTCATAGCCAAGTTCTGGCTTTTAGAAAGAGTAAACTGAATTTATGCTTGTGACAACATGTAATTCAAAACGCTTATTTATACATTTCATGCAAATGACTGCAGACCTTTGGTTTGCAGTTACCAAAGTAATGTTTAGTAGCATTTAAATTTATTACATTAACATTGGATCAGGAGCTGTATTTCTACCTGTCAAATGACTAACATTTGTAGGTCATATCATCAATAAATAGACCGCAGTTCACAGACCCCTGCACTGCTAGTCCCAAATCTATGAACAAAAGATTTTACATTTTGTTTTTCCACCTTAAACTGAATATAGATGTGTTCTCATTTACTCCATCATAATATTCTAATATTATTGACACAAACCTTTTGGTCTTCTGGTATGTTTGCTTCCACGAAGGGGATGCATAGTGCTCTAATTAAGAGCAAGGGCTTTTGATGGAAGTAGACCTATGTGAAAACCCTAATAGCCAATTACCAGCTGGGTGACCTTAGTTAAATGACTTTATAACTCTGGTCTCATTTTTCTCATCTATAATAGGGACATAATAATACCAGTCTCATGGAATTATTATAATAATTCAATAAAGTATACAAAAATATATCTAGCCTATGGTAACTAACTCAATTATTATCATCATAATTATCATTATCAATACATTCTGGGAGTTTCCATAATAGAAAGTGGCATCAAAATTCTTGAAGGAGAGGCAAAACATACCTTATTCTTCAGTTATTCTCATCTCAGCTTCATTTCTAAAGTTAAAGGTCTGAAGGTTAACTTGTGTCTAATGAGGTATGTAAGTAAATTGACAGCCATTTGGATTTAACACAAATGTTTTATAAAAATGCTTGTCTTTTATGATTTCTTAGAAGTGGATATAAAATTGGGGCTGTAGAATAAAACTAAACTGAATTTTGAGAAAACATAAATATTTACGAAACATTTTATTCTGAATTTGAACCTTTCCTATTTCATGTCAATCACATAAAGAATGGGAATAAGATTTCCATTTTAAACACAGTAGTAACAGAGGCCTTAATAAGAAAATGGCATCTGAGTAAAGGCCTGATAAAAGTGAATATATAAGCCATATGAAACTCAGAGGAGAGATTTCAGGTAAAGGGAATACCAGTGCAAACACCCTAAGATGCAAACAGAGGCATAGCAAAGGAGGGTGTGGTCAGTGGAAGTAGTTCACCATGGTTGTAGTCAATAAGGTATGCACTGTCTACAGAAAATCTTAAATCAATAATAAGACTGATTAAATGTTTATTATCTTCATGAACTGACAAGTGTAAACAATATCAGTGATAAAATACTCCTCCCTAAAAAAAAAAAAATAGTCTATTGATCTAAGATCTAAACAACTGCTGTGGTTTCTATAGAGCTCAATGGCCTGCTGCCACTGGCCCATCTTTGGAAACATACCAAGAAAGAACAGCACGGGACAAGTGTGTCTGGATCAGATTGAATGGGAACAGGAGCTGTAGATGTGTGGGTCAATGATCAATAGCGTGCCTAGAATATGTACGGCTTTGTAAGCTCTGTTTGGACTTGAGCTTTTACTCTACATGATGGAAAGCCATTGGATGGGTTAGAGTAGAGGGTTTTCAAGATATTACTCATACGGGCTTCCCTGGTGGCGCAGTGGTTAAGAGTCTGCCTGCCGATGCAGGGGACATGGGTTCGTGCCCCAGTCCGGGAAGATCCCACATGCCACAGAGCGGCTGGGCCCGTGAGCCATGGCCGCTGAGCCTGCGCGTCCGGAGCCTGTGCTCCGCAACGGGAGAGGCCACAACAGTGAGAGGCCCGCGTACCGCAAAAAAAAAAAAAAAAAAGATATTACTCATGTTTTCAGCACACTGATTGCAGTATTGAAAATAGACTTCGGGAGGGGAATGTGATAGTTATGAAAGAGAAAACTAAACTAGATGGTGATTGTTCTCACTACATCCTATTCACGCCACTGGTGAAGGATGAGTCCCATACCCTAAATAGTACAAAACGGCTGAAGATATGACATTCAACTCTGAACAGATGAGATTGACAGCAGTTTATTAGTCAAACATACTCATAACCTGGGAGAGGAGGATTCCACACACTATGCAGGGCAACACAAGAGTTACACTTGGGATAAGAGTGAATCAGCAGGGCCTGTTGAAGACAGGCTTTGTAGTAACCAGAGACAAGTGGACCACCCCCATCCCAGTTCACATCTTGAGGATGTGATTGGTTTGTCTGAATAATTTTGCAGACTGACAGAGGAGTAAAATATATTAGGTTCAGATCCAGATGGGGTACAGCTGGTCTGGTTAACAGGGGAACTACCTGGGTGTGAAGTCTTTCCCACTGAGCATGGAGCATATTAGCAAAAGCAGAGGAACTCACAGATAAGCCTCTGGGGCTCTGTGATACTCAAAGATGTCAAGGAATACAGTGATAGCTTGGGATAGAAGTAGAATTGGTGAAATTAGTAAGAAAAGAATTGATGCAGAGTATATTTTGAAGGTAGAGCCAGCAAGAATTGTGGAAGAATGGATGTGGAATTTGAAAGAGAGGAGTCAAATATGACACTAAAGTGTCTGACTCTAGCAAATGAAAAGATAGTGTCGATTACTGAGAAGGAAAACTATAGGAGTAGTAGTTTACGCTTTATCCATACAATTAAAAACTATGTAGATGTACAAAACACACTTTTAGTGTACTTATATGGAAATATCTCAAAATATAGTAAGTGAAAAAGCAAGGTACGTGGTATCCAATATAGCATTTAGGATTCGTGTTTAAAAAGGGGGAGAAAAAAATAGATATTTGCACTTGCCAGTACACACATTTTAAAAAATTATATGAAATGTGTAGGAAGCAAAAAACAAGTAATAATAAGAGTTACCTGTTGGAAAGAGAGGATAGAAATTAATTGGGCAGAGACTGGGAGCAAAAGAGGAATATATTCACTATAGTTTATGGTTTCTGATGTTTGTACGATGAGAATGTATTTTTTAGATAAAAAAGATATAGGGAGAAATTCTGTTTTAAAAATGTGTATAGCTGACAGTCCCTGATACTGTATCTCCACATATGTACCACTGTCTATTGAAGAAACAATAATAAAAGAAAAAGACAAAAATAATAGATGAAGGAGGAGGAAAATAAGAAAAGCAATTACAATAATTATAACAAAACCAATAACATATTAAAACTTAAGACTAAGGAAAAAGGCAGAAACTGATTACTGAATTATAAATATGGCAACCCATTACCTATTGCCATAATTTGGAGATGGAGTCCCAGTAACATGACTGATAAAATCAGACTCTGAAGTAAAATTATTAGCTCATCATGTTTTGTCCTGAAAGATGATCACCTTTTAAAAAAAAGAAATAAGGCTTATATCACATGGGGGTTTGATAAATGTTTAACAAACTATTGGGGAATGTTAATTGCAGCTGCATGGCTGATTAGTAATATGAAAATGTACATACTTTCGTTGTGGCTGATTTCAAATTACCAACATGACCTCATATTTCTTTGCTGCTCTTTCTTTCTTTATGTAGATACAAGTTTCAGACCTTAATCATTTTCCTTCTTTCTGAAGAACTTCATTTACCACTTCTTTCAAGGCAGGTTTATTGGCTACAAATTTCCCCAATTTTTGTTTTTCTGTGAAAATTATTTATCTTTCATTTTTGTAGGATAATTTTTCTGGGTACAGAATTCTAGATCTTTGGGTTCTTTCTCTCAAAAGTTTAAATATTTCACTCCAGTCTCTTCTTGCTTGCATGGTTTCTGAATAAAAGTTCTATATAAGTCTTATCTTGTCCTTCTATAGGTAAGGTGTTTTTCTCTTTTGCTTCTTTGAAGATTTTCTCTGTCTTTAATTTTATGAAGTTTGAATATAATATGCCTAGCTTTTTTTTTTTTTTTAATTTATTCTTCTTTCTGTTCTGAGTTTCCTGGATTTGTGGTGTGGTGTCTATCATTAATGTCAGGAAGTTCTCAGTCATTATTGCTTCAAACATTTCTTCCATCCCTTTCTTCCTCTGCCATCTGGTATCCCCATTATGCATAGGTTACACCTTTTGTAATTGTCCCTCAGCTCTTGCATATTCTGTTCTGTCTTTTTCATTATTTTTTCTCTTTGCTTTTAAATTTTGAAAGTTTCTGTTGACATTTCTTCAAACTTGCTGATACTTTCCTCAGCTGTGCCCAGTCTATTGATGGGTCTATCAAAGGCACACTTCAGTTCTGTTACAGTGTTTTTGACTTTTAGCATTTCCTTTTGATTCTTCTTTAGAGTTTCCATCTGTCTGCTTACATTATGCATCCATCTTTGCATGTTGTCCACTTTTCCCATTAGAGCCCTTACCGTATTTATTAGTTATTTTAAATTCCCTGTCTGATAATACCAACATCTCTGCCAAATATGAGTCTAGTTCTGATATTTGCTCATCTTATCATGCTGTGTTTTTTTATTGTTGTTTTTTTTTTGTTTTTTGTCTTGTAAATTTTGTTAAATTTTTGTTAAAAAATTTGTAAATTTTGTTAAAGGCTGGAAATGATGTACTGGGTAAAAGGAACTGAGATAAATTGGCCTCTAGTGTGAGGTTTTATGTTTACCTGACTGGGATTTAGGTTGTGCTTACTGCTTGC
The DNA here is from genome assembly GCF_949987515.2 of Delphinus delphis. Taxonomy (NCBI): domain Eukaryota; kingdom Metazoa; phylum Chordata; class Mammalia; order Artiodactyla; family Delphinidae; genus Delphinus; species Delphinus delphis. The sequence continues at coordinate 21,819,790 of NC_082699.1, forward strand.
TGTAGCTGTAGGAGTGAGAGGTTAAAATTTCCTCTGATATCCTTGTTTTTGTCACTCCTGTAATCTTCAGGTTTCCTTAGATACTTCTTAAATAAGGTCTGAGACATGCAGTTCTTTCACTTGTATTTCCTGTTATTATACAGGAGTTTTAATGATGTGGTGGTAAGGTGTGTGGGAGAGGAAGTGTTCTATGGCTGTATGGTAAGGTCTTGGTCTTTTGGTGAGTCTGTGTCCCTGCCTATGACTTTCAGTGGTTTTTCTCCCTCTTAGGTCGAACAGGAAGCCTAGAGAGTGCTGCAGGTGGGTGTTCTCTATTTGGTCACACATTGTTCTCATTCTTTCCTTTAATTCTTTATATATGCTTTCCCTTTAGTTATTTTTTTTTAACATATATATTATAGCTTCTTGTTGACTACATTTTTCCTATGTGAGCACCATACTTTCTCATTATTTTACATATCTCATAATTTGTATTGAAAGCTTTAGAGTTTCATTAATGTATCAGTTTTGGAAATCAGAACTTCCACTCAAAGTTTGTTGTTATAGCTGTTTGTTTTTAATGACTTTCTTGTACTAATTCTATAATGTATATATTACTTTCCTGTTTGGTCACTGAAGTCACTACTCAATTAGCTAATGGTCAGCTAATGATTGAACAGATTTCTTTAAATATCTTTAAATATTGCAACTTTCACCAAGGGTCTCTGTATGTGTATGGGGCATATCTTTAACTCTTAGGCAGACATTTTCTAACTCCACCTTAGACTTCACTTCTGTTTTTGCAGAATTTCCAGGTCAGGTGAAAGGAGAGCTTAGGGCCTTCTGGGGCCTTCCTCAGCATATACACAGCCTTTGTGTGCACAGGCCTATGCATACAAAGTGATCTTCTCATTTTCCCGAAATATATTGAAGTTTTTCAAAGCCTCTGGTTGTTAGGAGATCACTGACTGAAACCACTCACTTTGGCCAGGGCCAGTTACCTGAGTTGTCTCACAACAGGAGGTCCAGATAAGCAACACCGTGCTGAAAATTAACCGGGAGAATTCGGGAGGGGTCAAAAGAGGGAGGAGACAGCCAACCCCCCAGAATCCTTCATGCTGGAATCCATCTTGGCTGAGAGACGCTCGTGCCACCAGGTAGGACCCTGAGTCAGACTATGGGCCAAGCAAGATGATTGGCCAGAGGCAACCCAGAAAGTAACCCTACTACCATAAAACCTGAGACTGCAAGCCACATGGCAGAGCAGTTCTCCTAGTTTCCCCTACCCTGTTGCTCTCTGCCCAGTGCCCCTTTCCAATACTAAAGTCTCTTGTTTTGTCAGCACATGTGTCTCCTCAGACAATTCATTTCTGAGTGTTAGACAAGAGCCCACTCTCAGGCCCTGGTAGGGGTTTCCCTTCCTGCAACGTTTTGACATCTTATTCCCCAGTTTTTCCTTTTAGGTTGTTTGGTGAACTTCTTATTAGTCCCAATGTTACTTCAGACAGACTGACATTAAACAATTGTCATTAATTTTTCTTGAAAATTTCCCTGTAGATAGGCTTGTTCATACAAGGTAAGGACTCTGTCAGATCAAATCAAGACATGAGAATAGAGCTTTTCATAGACCTGCCAGGTAAGTCAAAGAGTAATAATTCTATGTGTGGGGGGCTTTTGGGATACTTCAAATTGATTCTGCTCCCTCAAAAGTTGCTGCTAGATTGGTGGCTTTCCAGCTATAGTAGTTGTAAGGCTGTTCCATTTTCAGGACTACCACAGAGTTAAGGACAGGGGGATAGAGCAGGTTAAAGCCCTACAAGGCTTGCTCTTCATTTCAAGATTCAACCATTTTTCTTGGATAACCATTCCCTGGGTTGTTGCAAGACATTGGTTAATTTTCAGGGTTCTGAAAGTATTGATCTTGACAGTTTTTGCCAGTGTTCTCATTACTTCTATGGAGGAGTATATATTTGGAGGTCCTTACTCTGCCACTCCAGAAGTCAAGCACTACCTGCTTTATTTTTTCATAGCACTCATCCATTAAATGTCTTTTCAAGCTCTCATCTGAAGTGAAATTACTGATTATTTAGTTGTTTTTGTCAATCATCAACTTCCAATTAGAACTGTCAACTTTCAATTATAATTTAAGCTACAGGAAGAGGGTGCTGCCTTGATTATTCTACTGTTATTACTTGTGAAGGATCTGAGATTTTGTCCCATCTGCTATTTAACAAGTTTTCCTGCCACAGTTTCATGGAGTGTGGCAGAAGACAGAAGACTCCTGGTTCAAAGACGTTGAATCACTGCACAGCAAAGAGCATAAGCTCATGTTCACACCAATTCCCCTTGCCTCTCAAATTCCACAGGAACAATGCAATGTGCCCCAAGTGGATGATGTGCACATGGTAAATTTGCATCATAGATGAGGTACTCCAAGATTAAGAATTTAAATCTTACAATGAGGTGCAAGCAAATCTGCCCTTTGTCCCCAGAGGAAATCATTACTTTGATTATACAACCAAACCTTCCTTTTGTTCTGGAGGGAGGCACTATTTATCTTCGAAGGCTATTTGCTGTACAAACATTCTTGACAAGATAGTCTGGAACAATATCTGTCAGTGCCTCTACTGGTAAGATATGCAGAAACACAAGAAACCCATAGAGAATTATTTCCCAACATCATCCCAGTTCTAAATTAATATTCAACATTGTAGACATGCAGTAAATATTTGTTGACCAAAACTTCCACAAGTTTCTATTTTGATCAATAGTATATTCTATTTCCACAAATTATATATATATATATATATATATATATATATATATACACACACACACACACACACACACACACACACACACATAGATATATAGATAATCTTGGATATAAGGCAAGTCTTGAATAAGAACTGTCTTAGTCAGTTTGGGTTACTATGACAAAGTAACATATACTGGCTGGTTTATAAACAACAGAAATTTATTTCACACAGTTCTGGAGGCTGGAAGTCCAAGAACACAGTGCCAGCATAATAGGGTTCCTGATAAGAACCCTACTCCAATTTGCAGGCTGCCAACTTCTCTCTGTGCCCTCACAAGGCATTTAGCTTTAAAAAGAGATTTAGCTAGCTCTCTGGCCTCTTCTTATAAGGGCACTAATTCCATTTATAAGGGTTCCATCTCTGTGATCTAATTAACCCCCAAAAGCCCCACATCCCAATACACTGGAGATTAGATTTCAGCATACGAATTTGGTGGGGTAGGGACACAAACATTCAGTCCATAACAAGTACCTAAGAATAAATACTTGGTTTTTGTTCGTTTGTTTCTTTTGTCGGCAAATGGAAATTATAAAACTCTGTTGGCTTCCTCATTTGTAAACAGAAATGACAAATTTATCTGTTGACCTCTTGAAGGGGCTCAGTCTTCTCTCCTATTCCTTTCTTGCCTTACTCTGTAAAGGAAGAATTGCTATGCTTGATCACAAGAACATTTAAAGCATACAGCTAAGGTCTTAGTATGACTATATTTTGCAAATCCCAACTCCTAGAAAAGTGGAGAAAGAAGGAGGCCTGGAATACATCTTTATGGCAAATGGGTAAATATCCAGTTTATGTGCTGCCTCTCTTTCTTTCTCTCTCTCTCTCTCTCTCCCAGTTTCTCTGTGTCTCCATTACATCTCTAACACTCCCTTTTTTGTTGCCCCTACCCATATACACACACATACATAAACATACGCAAACTACTCTTTCGTTGTGCTTTGCTCATGTCTAGGAACATGCTAAAAGTTCCTCAACTTGAAGACAGTAATATTCAAAATTAAGTTTGGCCTCTAGGGTAGAAGTAAGCACAGTAAACCTTTTGGCTGGCCTTTTCCTAGGCCATTTATATCAAAATCCTCTAGACAAAAGAGGTCTGTATACCAGTCCGGTCATGTTCACTGGCATTCTTTCCTGGGTCTTTGAGTCATTCTCCTACATTAAGTGTAAAATCTCCCTTGGCCTTGCTTTGTCCTTTGAAAGGGATAGCTAGTTAAGAACAGAATCTGATTTTTAGAAACCTCAGTTCTGTGCAATACCCAGCACATACTAGATTTTTAAAGTATAACAACTACAGAAGAGATTCTATCTCAGACTACAGTCTGTTTTGTTTCTTCTACCTCACAATTTTTTAAATAGAGAATACTATAAAAGTTATCTGCATAATTTAGTCACACAGCAAACATAAGTGTCCTTTTTCTATGTCTACATAGTTTGAACTTTGAGAACATTGTGCCATTTCAGTTACAAATTACTTTGTATATGTGTATTATACTGCCTTTCCTGGGTATGTCTAAAATTCACATAATTTCAGCTGATGTTTTGTTCTATCATTGAAATGGATTCATTTTGTGTTATTCTGAGGAATATACTTAATTTGTGGATCATTTATATGTCTCTAGTATAACTAGCTACTCTGATGTTTAAACAGTTTGCCTCATACAGTAGTTTTTTTTTTTATCATAGATGTTTAAATTACTTTAACTCTTATTGGGATTGCTTGTTTTCCCTCATGAATGTAATCCCCTGCTCAGTAATGCACTTTGGGCCAATTCTAATCTCATTGCTATTATTTCTTCACAATTGCACACATTTTCCATATTTCATACAAGCCAATTATTTATCATATATATTCATATGTTTATAATTAATTTTAAATTAGCTGCCTCTTATCTTAAAAGGTATAATTACTTTCAGTGCTCAAGTTATCAAAATAATCATTGCAGTATATCATAATATTTCCAATATTTCATAGTTTTATTCCTCCTTCCTTCGACCTTTTGCCCAGCTGTAAATATACTTCAAGCTCCTTAACCACATTTGAACTGTAAGAAAGTGTTAATGATAACATAAACAATTTAAAAGCAAAGAAAAAAAGAGAAGATTTTGCCCCTAATCTTCTTTTATGGAATTTTTTTTCTGTTCTTCCAGAGAAAATTCTCCTAGAACAGATTACAAACTACAAAAGGCCTAGGAAGAAAATTTGAAATACAAGGAAATGTGTAGAAAGACAAAAAGCAAGTGGCAGAAAAACTCCAAAGGTTTGGATGCTCAGTAAAACACCCTGAAGATTGCTTCTTTTTAGCATGTTTTTTTTATATGAAAAGTTAAACTATATCTCTCACCTAATAACACATTTTGAAAAGAAACTGCAGTGTCTACTGGTTTGAGTGAAGGTGGAAAGAGTCATGGGAGTGGGCCTTACCACAAATTCATCCTGATTTTAATCGTGGATGAAATGCAAAATAACGTGATACAAAGAAAAAGCAGTACTCTATAACAAAAAGACACAGTGTCTGCCACTAACAACATTTTTCACAAACTACAAATAATACTTTTTTTTTTGTTTTGTTTTGTTTTGTTTTGTTTTGGCAGTACGCGGGCCTCTCACTGCTGTGGCCTCTCCCGTTGCGGAGCACAGGCTCCGGACGCGCAGGCCCAGCGGCCATGGCTCACGGGCCCAGCCGCTCCGCGGCATGCGGGATCCTCCCGGACCGGGGCACGAACCCGCATCCCCTGCATCGGCAGGCGGACTCTCAACCACTGCGCCACCAGGGAAGCCACAAATAATACTTTTATTTGAGGAGACTTTAAAGTAATGCCCCTTTTCAGGTGTTTTCCACCTCTGCTATCTTTGGCAACTTTTAAAAGTGAAAAAGACAACTGCGGTTAAACAGAAAAGGAAAAAATGGGGCTTCCCTGGTGGTGCAGTGGTTGAGAGTCCACCTGTCGATGCAGGGGACACGGGTTCGTGCCCCGGTCCGGGAGGATCCCGCATTCCGCGGAGCGGCTGGGCCCGTAGCCATGGCCGCTGAGCATGCGCGTCTGGAGCCTGTGCTCTGCAACGGAAGAGGCCACAACAGTGAGAGGCCTGCGTACCGAGAAAAAAGAAAAGGAAAAAATGGCTACATACTTTAAAAAACAAAATACACAACAAATCAAAGCACACTTTGACATCAAAAAACAATTGTTCGATTAAAAAATCTGAGTATGGGAAGATGGCGGAAGAGTAAGACGCGGAAATCACCTTCCTCCACACAGATACATCAGAAATATATCTACACGTGGAACTGCTCCTATAGAACACCTACTGAACGCTGGCAGAAGACCTCAGACCTCCTCAAAAGGCAAGAAACTCCCCACGTACCTGGGTATGGCAAAAGAAAAAAGAATAAACAGAGACAAAAGGATAGGGACGCACCTGCACCAGTGGGAGGGAGCCGTGAAGGAGGAAAGGTTTCCACACACTAGGAAGGCCCTTTGCGGGCGGAGACTGCGGGTGGTAGAGAGGGGGAGCTTCGAAACTGCGGAGGAGAGCACAGCAACAGGGGTGCAGAGGGCAAAGCCGAGAGATTTCCACACAGAGTATCGGTGCCAACCAGCACTCACCAGCCCAAGGCTTGTCTGCTCACCCGCCGGGGGCGGGAGGGCCTGGGAGCTGAGGATCCGGCTTCGGTCGGATGCGGGGAGAGGACTGGGGTTGGCGGCATGAACACAGCCTGAAGGGGTTAGTGCACCACTGCTAGCCGGGAGGGAGTCCGGGAAAAAGTCTGGACCTGCCGAAGAGGCAAGAGACTTTTTATTCCTTCTTTGTTTCCTGGTGCGCGAGGAGAGGGGATTAAGAGCGCTGCTTAAAGGAGCTCCAGAGACGGGTGCGAGCCGTGGCTAAAAGCGCGGACCCCAGAGACATGCATGAGATGCTAAGGCTGCTGCTGCCACCACCAAGAAGCCTGTGTGTGAGCACAATTCACTATCCACACACCCCTTCAGCGGAGCCTGTGCAACCCGCCACTGCCAGGGTCCCAGGATCCAGGGGCCACTTCCCCGGGAGTACGCACGGCACGCCTCAGGCTGCTGCAACTTCACGCTGCCCTCTACCGCCGCAGGCTTGCCCCGCACTCCGTGCCCCTCCCTCTCCCGGGCCTGAGCTAAGCCAGAGCCCCCGAATCAGCCGCTCCTTTAACCCCGTCCTGTCTGAGCGAAGAACAGACACCCTCCAGTGACCTACACGCAGAGGCAGGGCCAGATCCAAAGCTGAACCCCGGGAGCTGTGCGAACAAAGAAGAGAAAGGGAAATCTCTCCCAGCAGCCTCAGGAGCAGCTGATTAAATCTCCATAATCAACTTGATGTACATGCATCTGTGGAATACCTGAATAGACAACAAATCATCCCAAATTGAGGAAGTGGACTTTGAGAGCAAGATATATTATTTTTTCCCCTTTTCCTCATTTTGTGAGTGTGTATCTGTATGCTTCTGTGTGAGATTTTGTCTGTATAGCTTTGATTTCACCATTTGTCCTAGGGTTCTATCTGTCCGTTTTTTTTTTTTAACTTAAAAAAATTTTTTAATAATTATTTTTTTATTTTAATAACTTTATTTTATTTTACCTTAATATATTTTATTTTCTGCGCTTTCTTTTTTTCTTTCTACTTTTTCTCCCTTTTATTCTGAACCGTGTGGATGAAAGGCTCTTGGTGCTGCAGCCAGGAATCAGTGCTGTGCCTCTGAGGTGGGAGAGCCAACTTTAGGACACTGGTCCACAAGGGACCTCCCAGCTCCACGTAATATCAAATGGCGAAAATCTCCCAGAGATCTCCATCTCAACACCAAGACCCAGCTTCACTCAACGACCAGCAAGCTACAGTGCTGGACACCCTATGCCAAACAACTAGCAAAACAGGAACACAACCCCACCCATTAGCAGAGAGGCTGCCTAAAATCATAATAAGTCCACAGACACCCCAAAACACACCACCAGATGTGGACCTGCCCACCAGAAAGGCAAGGTCCAGCCTCATCCACCAGAACACAGGCACTAGTCCCCTCCACCAGGAAGCCTACACAACCCACTGAACCAACTTTAGCCACTGGGGAAAGACACCAAAAATAACGGGAACTACGAACCTGCAGCCTGCAAAATTGAGACCCCAAACACAGTAAGATAAGCAAAATGAGAAGACAGAAAATCACACAGCAGATGAAGGAGCAAGATAAAAACCCACCAGACCTAACAAATGAAGAGGAAATAGGGAGTCTACCTGAAAAAGATTCAGAATAATGATAGTTAAGATAATCCAAAATCTTGGCAATAGAAGAGAGAAAATGCAAGAAACATTTAACAAGGACTTAGAAAAACTAAAGATGAAACAAGCAATGATCAACAACACAATAAATGAAAGTAAAAATACTCTAGGAGGGATCAATAGCAGAATAACTGAGGCAGAAGAACGGATAAGTGACCTGGAAGATAAAGTAGTGGAAATAACTACTGCAGAGCAGAATAAAGAAAATAGAATGAGAAAAACTGAGGACAGTCTCAGAGACCTCTGAGACAACATTAAACACACCAACATTCTAATTATACGGGTTCCAGAAGAAGAAGAGAAAAAGAAAGGGACTGAGAAAATATTTGAAGAGATTATAGTTGAAAATTTCCCTAATATGGGAAAGAAAATAGTTAATCAAGCTTAGGAAGCACAGAGCGTCCCATACAGGATAAATCCAAGGAGAAACATGCCAAGACACATATTAATCAAACTGTCAAAAATTAAATACAAAGAAAACATTTTAAAAGCAGCAAGGGAAAAACAACAAGTAACACAAAAGGGAATCCCCATAAGGTTAACAGCTGATCTTTCAGCAGAAACTCTGCAAGCCAGAAGGGACTGGCAGGACACATTTAAACTGATGAAGAAGAAAAACCTACAACCAAGATTACTCTACCCAGCAAGGATCTCATTCAGATTTGATGGAGAAATTAAAACCTTTACAGACAAGCAAAAGCTGAGAGAGTTCAGCACCACCAAACCAGTTTTACAACAAATGCTAAAGGATCTTCTCTAGGCAAGAAACACAAGAGAAGGAAAAGATCTATAATAACAAACCCAAAACAATTAAGTAAATGGGAATACATATCGATAATCACCTTAAATGTAAATGGATTAAATACTCCCACCAAAAGACACAGACTGGCTGAATGGATACAAAAACAAGACCCATATATATGCTGTCTACAAGAGACCCACTTCAAACTTAGAGACACATACAGACTGAAAGTGAGGGGGTGAAAAGAGATATTCCATGCAAATGGAAATCAGAAGAAACCTGGAGTAACAATTCTCATATCAGACAAAATAGACTTTAAAATAAAGACTATTAGAAGAGACAAAGAAGGACACTACATAATGATCAAGGGATCAATCCAAGAAGAAGATGTAACAATTCTAAATATTTATGCACCCAACATAGGAGCACCTCAATACATAAGACAAATACTAGCAGCCATAAAAGGGGAAATCGACAGTAACACATTCATAGTAGGGGACTTTAACACCCCACTTTCTCCAATGGACAGATCATCCAAAATGAAAATAAAAAAGGAAACACAAGCTTTAAATGATACATTAAACAAGATGGACTTAATTGATACTTATAGGACATTCCATCCAAAAACAACAGAATACACATTTTTCTCAAGTGCTCATGGAATATTCTTCAGGATAGATCATATCTTGGGTCACAAATCAAGCCTTGGTAAATTTAAGGAAATTGAAATTATATCAAGTATCTTTTCCAACCATAACACTATGAGACTAGATATCAATTACAGGAAAATATCTGTAAATAATACAAACACATGAAGGCTAAACAATACAATACTTAATAACGTAGTGTTCACTGAAGAAATCAAAGAGGAAATCAATGAATTCCTAGAAACAAATGACAATGGAGACACGACGACCGAAAACCTATGGGATGCAGCAAAAGCAGTGCTAAGAGGGAAGTTTATAGCAATACAATTGTACCTTAAGAAACAGGAAACATCTCAAATAAACAACCTAACCTTGCACCTAAAGCAATCAAAGAAAGTAGAACCAAAAAAACCCCAAAAGTTAGCAGAAGGAAACAAATCATAAAGATCAGATCAGAAATAAATGAAAAAGAAACGAAGGAAATGATAACAAAGATCAATAAAACTAAAAGTTGCTCCTTTGAGAAGATAAACAAAATTGATAAACCATTAGCCAGACCCATCAAGAAAAAAAGGGCGAAGACTCAAATCAATAGAATTAGAAATGAAAAAGGAGAAGTAACAACTGACACTGCAGAAATACAAAAGATCATGAGAAATTACTACAAGCAACTCTATGCCAATAAAGTGGACAACCTGGAGGAAATGGACAAATTCTTAGAAATGCCCAACATTCCGAGACTGAATCAGGAAGAAATAGAAAATATGAACAGTCCAATCAAAAGCACTGAAATTGAAACTGTGATTAAAAATCTTCCAACAAACAAAAACCCAGGACCAGATGGCTTCAAAGACGAATTCTATCAAACATTTAGAGAAGAGCTAACATCTGTCCTTCTCAAACTCTTCCAAAATATAGCAGAAGGAGGAACACTCCCAAACTCAGTCTACGAGGCCACCATCACCCTGATACCAAAAGCAGACAAGGATGTCACAAAGAAAGAAAACTATAGGCCAATATCACGGATGAACATAGATGCAAAAATCCTCAACAAAATACTAGCAAACAGAATCCAACAGCACATTAAAAGGATCATACACCATGATCAACTGGGGTTTATTGCAGGAATGCAAGGGTTCTTCAATATATGCAAATCAATCAATGTGATGCACCATATTAACAAATTGAAGGAGAAAATGCATATGGCCATCTCAATAGATGCAGAGAAAGCTTTCGACAAAATTCAACACCCATTTATGATAAAAACCCTCCAGAAAGTAGGCATAGAGGGAACTTTCCTCAACATAATAAAGGCCATATATGACAAACCCACCGCCAACATCATCTTCAATGGTGAAAAACTGAAAACATTTCCACTAAGATCAGGAACAAGACAAGGTTGCCCACTCTCACCACACTTATTCAACATAGTTTTGGAAGTTTTAGCCACAGCAATCAGAGAAGAAAAGGAAATAAAAGTAATCCAAATCAGAAAAGAAGAAGTAAAGCTGTCACTGTTTGCAGATGACATGATACTATACATAGAGAATCCTAAAGATGCTACCAGAAAACTACTAGAGCTAATCAATGAATTTGGTAAAGTAGCAGGATACAAAATTAATGCACAGAAATCTCTGGCATTCCTATACACTAATGATGAAAAATCTGAAAGTGAAATCAAGAAAACACTCCCATTTACCATTGCAACAAAAAGAATAAAATATCCAGGAATAAACCTACCTAAGGAGTCAAAAGACCTGTATGCAGAATATTATAAGACACTGATGAAAGAAATTAAAGATGATACAAAAAGATGGAGAGATATACCATGTCCCTGGATTGGAAGAATCAACATTGTGAAAATGACTCTACTACCCAAAGCAATCTACAGATTCAATGCAATCCCTATCAAACTACCACTGGCATTTTTCACAGAACTAGAATAAAAAATTTCACAATTTGTATGGAAACACAAAAGACCCCGAATAGCGAAAGCAATCTTGAGAACGAAAAACGGAGCTGGAGGAATCAGGCTCCCTGACTTCAGACTATACTACACAGCTACAGTAATCAACACAGTATGGTACTGGCACAAAAACAGAAAGATAGATCAATGGAACAGGATAGAAAGCCCAGAGATAAACCCACACTCATATGATTACCTTCTCTTTGATAAAGGAGGCAGGAATGTACAGTGGAGAAAGGACAGCCTCTTCAATAAGTGGTGCTGGGAAACTGGACAGGTACATGTCAACGTATGAGATTAGATCACTCCTTAACACCATACACAAAAATAAGCTCAAAATGGATTAAAGACTTAAATGTAAGGCCAGAAACTATCAAACTCTTAGAAGAAAACATAGGCAGAACACTCTATGACATAAATCACAGAAAGATCCTTTTTGACCCACCTCCTAGAGAAATGGAAATAAAAACAAAAATAAACATATGGGACCTAATGAAACTTCATAGCTTATGCACAGCAAAGGAAACCATAAACAAGACCAAAAGACAACCCTCAGAATGGGAGAAAATATTTGCAAATGAAGCAACTGACAAAGGATTAATCTCCAAAATTTACAAGCAGCTCGTGCAGCTCAATAACAAAAAAAACAAAAAACCCAATCCAAAAATGGGCAGAAAACATAAATAGACATTTCTCCAAAGAAGATATACAGACTGCCAAGAAATACATGAAAGAATGCTCAACATCATTAATCATTAGAGAAATGAAAATCAAAACTACAGTGAGATATAATCTCACACCAGTCAGAATGGCCATGATCAAAAAATCTAGAAACAATAAATGCTGGAGAGGGTGTGGAGAAAAGGGAACCCTCTTGCACTGTTGGTGGGAATGTGAATTGGTACAGCCACTATGGAGAACTGTATGGAGGTTCCTTAAAAACCTACAAATAGAACCACCATATGACCCAGCAATCCCTCTGCTGGGCATATACCCTGAGACAACCATAATTCAAAAAGAGTCATTTGCCAAAATGTTCATTGCAGCTCTATTTACAATAGCCAGGACATGGAAGCAACCTAATTGTCCATCATCGGATGAATGCATAAAGGAGATGTGGCACGTATATACAGTGGAATATTACTTAGCCATAAAAAGAAATGAAATTGAGCTATTTTTAATGAGGTGGATGGACCTAGAGTCTGTCATACAGAGTGAAGTAAGTCAGAAAGAGAAAAACAAATACCATATGCTAACACATATATGTGGAATCTAAGAAAAAATAACATGTCATGAAGAACCTAGGGGTAAGACAGGAATAAAGACACAGACCTACTAGAGAATGGACTTGAGGATATTGGTAGGGGGAAGGGTAAGCCGTGACAAAGTGAGAGAGTAGCATATGTACACTACCAAATGTAAAATAGACAGCTAGAGGGAAGCAGTCGCATAGCACAGGGAAATCAGCTCGGTGCTTTGTGACCACCTAGAGGGGTGGGATAGGGAGGGTGGGAGGGAGGGAGACGCAAGAGGGATGAAATATGGGAACATATTTATATGTATAACTGATTCACTTTGGTATAAAGCAGAAACTAACACATTGTAAAGCAATTATACTGCAATAAAGATGCAAAAAAAAAAAAGAACACTTGAACAATTTGTTTTTTTTTTTTTTTGATGTTTTAGTTTAAATTTTATTTCCTGCCCCCAAACATCCATTTAGCACCCCCCAGGAGAAGGAAAAAGGGATGTGACTAGCAATAGAGAGAAACTTTCTTCATAACAATGGCCATGGCAAGCTTAGGCACTTTGGGTGAAATCTCTATGGGAAGTACTGGTAGAGGGATAAAAGCCAAACTGACACAAAAGTATTGCTTGGTGTGCATTTCCAGGCTCTGCCTTCTTTCTCATCTCTTGGTGTCAGGTGGAGGAAGAGGAGAAAAAGTTAAACTTTTCTTATAAACTGGCAGAATAAGCTTATAATATCCTCTCACTATCTCTGCATAGGTTCTAGTCTCTGCGGCACTACATAAGCCTTGCCCAAAGTAATGAACAGTTGAAAGTCAAATGTAATACTTCACCAAACAACTTAAAAATGCTTGCACACTGGAAGGGATTAAGTTGCAGAGAACACAAATGGACCCAGAGCAACTTTTGCCAAAAGAGAATATTGTGCGAAATGTACAGCCATAGCTCTTTTCCATATGAAGAAACAGTCAGAAGGATAAAAGAACTTGGTCAAAATCACACACGTAAGTAGCACAGAATCTGGTCTGTCTGTCACAAGGGTTGTGTTCTTTAACAACCAGGCTAGCTTTTCTCAAATCTGATTCATGCATAGAATAACTAAATACCTCTGTTTGCCTTGAATATTCCCTGTTTATACGTATGCCTGCTGCAGTTTCTCATACTGCCCACTTTGACTCCCCAAAGCAACTGAGAATACACAATAATTTGGTCACTCTATCCATGGACCACTGTGGTGGGACTGCCCAGGAAGCTTATTAAAAGTGCAGCTTCCTGAGCCCTACTCCACATCTAGATAAGTTTTCTTAGGGTTGGCCCAAGAATCCAGGTACAAGTCTTTTTAAGTGCTTTTGTGGAACCCCACAGGTGAGTCTCTCACTCTTGTAAGTTAATAAACCATTTATTCTGCCTCCCCCAGATGCCCAGTCAGGTCCTGTTAAGGTAGAAGTCCTCCCACCACATCAGAGGGATGCTCCCAGCCAGGTAATCTCTGGAGCCTTGGAGCATCTGAATGGTCTCATGCTGGCCCACCTGCCATGACAAAGCTCCTCCAGAGCATTCCCCTTCACAGCTTACATTCTACCACTCCCAAAGGCAGTCTGCTCCAATGAGGCCTGACTTTGTGTGTCCTAACGTGCACCCGCTGATTCAAGCAGTTTAGGAATAGAAGGTGCTGTGGTTCTCCACCAGGGTGGCCCAACCTCTAAAATGGTAGTCGAAGCAGTCTCTACCTCCTGGGCACATCGCCTCTGCAACAGCCCCAGTAAACGAATGTCCCATCTTTGCTTTTTCAAGGTCGGCAACAGGGAGTCCCCTCCTAAAGAAGGTACTCTCTCATTGCCACACTATCAAAGGCTGCCCCAAATGTTCCTTCCTGTGAACCTGATCAGGCTAAGGGCAGAGTTGTTTCTTTCCTTCTCTGAGTTGGACCAAATCGTCTTAGTGACACCTCTTCACACTGTTGACCATGTTTTTCATGGGAGCTGCTGCTGAGTCTTTATCTCATCCTTTCATGGTAGAGAGAGAGAGGATTCTAATGAATTTTACTTCCAGGGGAGAGGGGAGTGTTATGATTATGGTGTCATTTTGTATTATGTACTTTTGTCGTGAATTTGCTTTCAATTTCATGTTAAAATGGACCAACCATTCTCACTTTGTGAGGTCATTCAGCACCCTCATTTTGCATCTTTAACATCTCTCTCAGTATCACTTGGAAATGTTTGAAATGGCATGAGCTTGTCCTCACATTCCTATCAGCTGTAAATCCGGAGTCCCCAAATGAACCTAACCATTGAGCCGAACACCTCTGCACTACCTGTGTAACACTGGGTAGGCCCCTTAAGCTCTTGTTTTATTTTAAGTCCTCAGTTGTAAAAATGTGAGGGTGCTATGAATTTATATTTGGGGCAGGACAAGGTTGAGAAGAGTGTGTCTTTGCTTTTATTCTTCCAAACTGGAATGTCTTCCCTCTCTTCCCCGTGGGTCCAAATCTCACTTGTCCTTCAGGCCCACTGCCAAAGAGCCTTCCCTGATTCCCCAGGCCACACAAATCTCTGCCTCTTAGGGTCAGTGCCATACAACCTAGCTGTCTCTTACGTTAATCTTGCCTCTCAAGCCAATCTCAGAATGTGGGTCTCTCTTGCCCTCCTGGGGCCCCTGGGACTGTGCCAGCCCACGGCATGCCTCACATGGGATGTCTACTAGACTAGGGCATGGGTGGGGAGGCCCAGGTGTGAGGGACCAGGCAGAGTATCACTGCCTCCACCCTGTTCTTCTCCACAAAACTGCCCCTCCTCCTGAAGCCTGACCCTCAAATCAAAGTTTCCACATATGACCTCACTGGGTAGTGATGACCTCACAGGCCTTCTCACAGTTTCCATGGCAGCGAAACTATGGACATGTGCTGCCCTCAGAGAAACTTCCCTACCAGTTCTCCACCAGATACCAATCTCTTTGGTTGTCTGAGAGAGAATGTGTGACCGGATAGTGTATACGTACTGTAACATGTGCTCTGTTCCCTTGATGGGCAGTGCAGCAGGTACACCCAGACCGGGCAACTCTACAGAAGGTATGGTGTACACACAACCTCCCCGGGCTGACACATGTTCCTGCGGGGCTTGCCAACTACGTACACCTGAGCACTTTCCCAGATGTAAGTAATACCAGTGACCTGGGACGCCTTCAGGGAAGCACAGTTCTCACTGCTGAGGACAAGTGAAAGGTCATCCCTGGACAAGTGTGCAGGACGGTTCTGAGCTTTATAAATGTAGCCTTCCCCTTTGGCTACAGGATGCTTCCATTCAGACCCTTTCCTGATTGGCCTCTTAACAAAAGACAAGTGCATTTTTCTTGGCAAATGGTACATGCAGCAGTTTGAGGAAGAGGGCCACCCTTGAACCACACTTTCAAACACAGGCACCTCTGTGCTGTCATGTAGACGTCTATATCGGTCCCCTCACACACATCCCATACTGAGTTGCTGAGAACTAGGGGAGAGGGTGATGCCGTATTGATGGGAAGACCGGAAGAACAAAGCGGGGTTGATGAAGTGCTAATGAGACTGGAGGGCTGAGGAGATGGTGTCCCAGGAGGCTGGTTGATGTGAGCCTAGACTTGGTACCCAGAACCCGGTTCTGAGTCTCCTGATCACTCTGCCTCAGTATTTGGCCTTGTTCTAATCTACATAAAAGTATCAGAGGGCTAGAGTTCAGTGTGGTTGCAACAGGCAGTATACATGGGGCCCAAGAGGGGTTGCCAAGGTGGGCGGGGTTCTTAACCAATTTATATTAGATTATTTTTTTCCAAAACTTGAAAGACATTTCCATGAAAGCCTCAGAAGTGACAGACTGCAAGAAATGTTTTCTCTGTTGTGGAAGGGAGAGATGGAGAGGATCATGATTGCAATTACTTTCGGGTTCTACTGTTTTCCCTGGGAACGGTGAAGAGACTTCCTCATCTGCTGCAGCCCTAGGCTCTAGGGATTGCTTTTGCAGCCAGTGTCCCTTCTCTTGGGACCAATAGAGGTGATGGGCCAAGGCTGTGTTTTGGATGTCAAGTAGATTAAAGGCCTTCAGCCAGAAACTGGGAGAGACATGAGAGAGGGAAATTCTGGCAGGAGACTGTGCACAGCAGAAGTGACTGATCAGTTCTGATTTTCTTAGCAGCAGCAGTGGCTCCCGTTTCTCGTCCTACACCTGGTCACTACCGTGTCCTCTACCGCGGGTGTGGGGAAACGCAGTTGGGCCGGCATGGGGAGACATACTGCCTGGTTGGTGGCTACCGGGCCTACGGGGATGTTCCTTTGGCCACGCCAGCAAAGGTGGAAGCAGAGAAGACAGTCCCCAGACGTGCTCCCAAGAGAAAGCACTCTCCGGAAATGCCGGACGAAGACCTGGGTTTCTCCAGACCCAAAATCCGGCGATTGTAACATGGTGCCAGGAGGCGGACCCCACAGAATCTTGCAGGTGAGCCATCCTGAAAAGAGGGCAATGGTTTAACTGCCTACGGCAGCGAATGCCTCTTCCTGCAGTGACCCCACCCACACACCCACTGCCCACTGCCACAGATTAGAACCTGCGTCGTTCTGTCTGAGCCTTCCCCAGCCAGGAGCCTCCTTCTACACTAAACGGCCATAAGCCAGGAGCCTCAGAAACTGAGGTTTGTAATGAGAGCCTGCCCTGAACATCCCAGGGCTGAAGCTGACCTGGAAGAAAACCTGACGTTCCTCTGCTCAATCCTCAGGGGCCCTTTTGTGAGCTGAAGTAAGCAACGTCTATGCTCTTCGAGCCAAGGAGGATGCAGGAGCAGAGACAGGGTGCAGAGAAGCCTTAGCAGTCTACCACATGGGCTCCTGCCCTGAGCCATTGTCAGCAGCCACCACCACAAACCAGGGGGGAGCTGGGATTTTTGAAACAGAAAGCAGCAATCTGTGGCTTCCCAAAGAGCCTCCTGCCTGGGGTGTCAGGAGGCAGGATAGAGAGACCCAGGAAGACCTGCTCCCTGAAGCAAGAAAAGGATGGAGAGTCAAGCAGCACGCACCCTGCCCCGAGGTTCACATGCTCCCTTATTGCCAGCCCTTTCTGTCCCCACTGGGGTCCCTTACTGCTCAATAAAATGTTTTTGTGTAACAGATTTCTAGGGTCACCAGTGCTCAGACTTAGGTCACTACCCCTGTGCTAGGCACTCCTGCCACCCGGGAAAGGTTCTGAAGGTGGAACAGCTCCAGGGGGTGCCAGGGATCAGAGCAGAACTTGAGAGGCTGGGGATGAAGGAGTTTGGGCACAGTTCCTAAAGCATCTCAGTGGTTGAGCTTCTGTGAGAAGGCACATCCCCAGTGTGTGTGTGTGTGTTTGTGTGTGCGTGTGTGTGTGTGTGTGTGTGTGTGTGTGTTGGGGGGAGGGGGTCTAGAGGAGGCAGCTGGGGGAGGGCCTGAGGCTGGAAATGGGGAATGGCCTGCGGCCTCTGAGCAAGCGCAGGCACTTAGCCCTTGAGGTTTCTGGGAAAGCTAGAGCCACAAGGGCCACGAGATAAGGCAAGTGTAGCAGCAGAACCCAGGTGCCAGGTCTTCCTCAGAACCTATACTTCTCCACGAGGCCGGGCCTTCCACGCTGAGGTAGGAGGGATCCTGGCCAGAAGGTCAGCCAGCAGCTCTGGGAGGAAGGTTGCTGCGGTGGGGGCTCTGCTGCCATGGAAACGACTTCATTTCCTTCCACTCAAGTAGCCTGTTGACTGGCTTCCTGCTCTGTTGAGTAAAAGGGTCGCTGACTCTCCCCAGAAGGTTGTTCAGTTCACATCCCAAAAGTCCCTCTATTCAGGCCCTGGGGAGGTGTAGAGACTCCTGAGGGCGCTCTTTCCTGAGGCTGGCTGACAGAAGTGGGGGAGGTTCCTGATAGTTCCCAGGTGCTGGTTGAAGTGCCCAGAGAATGGTCATGCAGGTTGGGGAGTCAAGTAGGTGGAGAGAGAAGGTCGGGGGCAGAGGGCCCCTTCCTGAATCCAGAGCTCACAAGGTTACCCCCCCCCCATTTCCAGAAACTCTCTCTTCCCCCACACCAGCCCCCATGGCCCAGTACCGGGAAACCGGGAGCCCAGAGCACTTGTGGCCACAGAGACACTCGCACGCAGCCCTCGGGGTGGGCGGGGCCGGCTGCCGGCAGATGGGGACGAGGTGTGCTCCCGGGAGGCCTCTGGCTGAAGGTGGCCCTCTGAGAGAAGCACCCCAGCTTGAACAGGAAGGTTAGAGGTGGGGGAGAGCAACCTAGGGCGCCCCCTCGGAGCAGTGGGAGTGGGAAGAGGGGCGGGGGCGGAGGGAACCCGCGATGGGAGGCGAGTGGGCTGTCAGCAGAGGCCCGCTTAGCCCGCGGGAGCTGCCTCTGAGCAGGGGGCGGGAGGGCAGTGCCGCCCTGTGGCTGCCCGGCTTCGCGGATCGCGGCTCTCCGCACACGGGTCGCTGGGTCCTGTGCCTCTGTATCCCCTCCCTCACCCCGCCCCCCTCGCAAGGCCGCGCCGCTGGGTGGCCTGAGTCCACGGGCAGAACCCCATCGCCCGCCCCTCTCAGTCCCGCCTCTGCCCGCCTGCCTGGCCCTGCGCAGCTTGCGGCCCAGGGAAGGTCCCCGCGCACTCACCCAGCGGCCTCTGCTGTGTCTGCTGCTCCTACTGGGTCTGCTGCTGCGGCCGGTAACCCGTGCAGACCATGCCGGGCACCTCCAGCACCCCAAGTCCGCGGGAGCGCACGCGGGCCCTGATGCGGGACTTCCCGCTTGTGGACGGGTGGCTGAAGCGTGTGCGGGCTGCTGGGGGCCGGTGGGGGCCTAGCCTGGCCCTGGGCAGGGGAGGGGGTCCGGAGCATGCAGAGCTAGTGGGGAGGCTCCCTCACACCACCCCTGGATGTCCTGTCCATCATCTACAGATGCCCTTCCACTTCTCTGTCATCCCCTCCCTGGTGGGAACCCCTCAGCCCAGGCCGCAGCTGCTCCATAGTCTGTGTGACAGTGTGAGGTGGGGACCCCCAGGCTGGCCCAGGCCAGGCATTGTGTCCTGCCTGATCCCAAGACCTAAGGAGCCCACCCGTTTGCCTTGACCTCCCTCCAGCCACAACGAGATGCCCCTGGTCCTGAGGCAGTTTTACCACAACGGGCTACAGGATGTTAATCTGCACAATTTCAGCCATGGCCAGACAGGTTGGACAGGCTGAACGATGGTCTCAGAGGTGCGCAGGTACCAAAGGGACACACAAGGTGCCACCATGGCTGCTGGGGAATGTGGGGCCCTTTGGGGGCCTCAGAGACCACAGGTTAGTCACATTGGAACTAAGTTACCATAGTGACCTAGAAAGTGCCATGCCATGGGTGCTGGGGGCTACAGGGGTCACAGTGAGCCAGCCTGATGGGCATCCAAGTACCACAGAGAAAGCAATGCATCACATGTGACTTCTGGGCACAGTGAGTGCTGTGCCAGCTGAGCCCCAAGGAGTTCCAAAGCCCAAACTAAGCCCTGGCCTTCCCTCAGTTCTGGTCAGCCTACGTCCCATGCCAGACCCACGAACGGGATGCTGTGCGCCTCACCCTGGAGCAAATTCACCTCATCCGCCTCATGTGTGCCTCCTATTCTGAGCTGGAGCTTGTGACCTCAGTTAAAGGTAGACGGGAGACTTCCCTGGTGGTCCAGAGGTTAAGACTCCACGCTTCCACTGCAGGGGGCTCGGGTTTGATCCCCTGTGGGGGAACTTAGAGCCCTCATGCTGCGCGGCACGGCCAAAAAAACAAACAAAAAAAGTAAACAGACTGGTGGTGGTAGGTGTTAGGGACTTCAGTAAGCTTCCCCTGCCTCTGAAAATGATCATCTGACCTACCTGCCCCCAGCTCTCAACAATGCCCGGAAGTTGGCTTGCCTCATTGGTGTGGAGGACGGCCACTCACTGGACAGTAGCCTCTCCAGCTTGCGTACCTTCTATGCTCTGGGTGTGCACTACGTGACACTCACCCACACCTGCAACACGCCCTGGTGAGCACAGTGCAGATGGTGAGGGCCCAGTGAGGCAGGGATCTGCCCAAAGCAAGTTTACCCCTGGGATCCGGCCCTGAACCTGGGTGGGGAGGGGAATGGAGGTTTGCAGAACAAGACTGAATCCCCAGAAGGGCCCTCCTACTACCAGGCACAGCCCAGTTTGGGTCCCTCCTCTTGCACCAGGGAGTTGCAGGTGTAGACGGTTCGACAGAACCTCTTTCTAGGCTCTTGTAGCCAAGTCATGGCCACCAGTCAGACTGCCTCCTGGGCATCCTGCAGGACGCAGAGCTCAGCAAAGGGTATCCGCCCCTTCCACAGCAATGTCAGTCAGCTGACCGGCTTTGGCGAGGTAAGAACCCAGGTTCCATACCCTGCCCCACATGAATGTACAGCCCCACCTGTTCCCTACAGATAAATGCACACAAGATAAATGCAGCCCTGATGCCCTCTCCCCATCCTGTCCCTGCAGAAGGTGGTGGCAGAAATGAACCGCCTGGGCATGATGGTGAACTTGTCCCATGTCTCAGATGCTATAGCACGGCGAGCCCTAGAAGTGTCACAGGCACCTGTCATCTTCTCCCACTCAGCTTCCCGGGGTATGTGCAAGAACACTCGGAATGTTCCTGAAGATATCCTGCAGCTTCTGGTGAGAGACTGCCCTGGCCCTCAAAGCTAAAGCAAGAGATTCAAACCAGGAGCCCTTGAACCTGAGCCTCTTCTTCCTCAATTTCCTCAAACCCCAGGTTAAATATCTTCTGCCCCCAAAACCCATGGTCCACAGCCCCTGAACTCTTGAGCCCTAGGTGGGGGTCTAGGTGGTAAGATACTCCTCCAAACCCGGAAACCCAGGGCCAAGACACCACCCAGACCAGGGCTGTGGCTCCTCCATTCACACAAACCCAGAGAGGAGACGACTCTGACCTCAAAGCCAGGGCTGAACACCTTCCTCACAGGGGCCGAGAGAGTGAACAGGCAGGTGGCTGTGCTGGGGGCCAAGCTGACTGCCCACCGGTTCGCCCCTGCAGAAGAAGAACGGTGGCATCGTGATGGTGTCCTTGTCCGTGTGGGTGCTGCAGTGCAACCTGTTAGCCAACGTGTCTACTGTGGCAGGTGAGCCTCACCCTGGGCTCTCTGAAAACTCTGATTTGGAGCTGAAGCTGGGTCCAAATTTGGGGAGGGCTTCAGAAGAGCCCCAGTGGTTTGACCCACCTGTTGGCAATAGGTGCAGCTCCCAAAACCCCAATAATGGACGGTACACAGCACCTTGGTGCCATGTGGAACTGGAGCCACAGAATCAAAACTGCGATACTGATGGGTATCAGGGAGGCTGTCAGACAATGCTTTATGTCAAAAACATAAAGAAAATATCCACTATCAGAACTTTTGTTTGACTGACTTTTTTTCACATCTTTCTGACAAAATTTGTTAAGTTGTGAGTACCACAAGCATCATTACACTTCTGTTCAAGATGTAATCTCTGGCTCAGAATCATTGTTTAGCTTCTGTATATTATATATGGTATAATACAGACCTTGCAGTACACGAAGGTCTGTATTAGTCTGGTTGGGCTGTTATAGTGAAATACTATAGACTGAAAGACTTAAATAGCAGAATTTTATTTTCTCACAGTTCTGGAGGGGGAAGTCCAAGATTAAGGTATTGAATACCATAAGAATTGGTTTCTGGTGAGAACAATCTTCCTGGCTTAATGATGGCTGTCTTCTTGCAGTGTCCTCACACAGCCTTTCCTCTATGAGCAGAGGGAGAGAGATCTCTGGAATCTATTCCTCTTCTTATAAGGACACCATCAGTCCCTGTCAGATTATTACCCCACCCTTATGACTTCATTTAACTTCAGTTACCTCCCTAAAGGACCTATCTCCTATCTTCTACAGTAAAATTGAGAGGGGCTTCAACATATAATTTTTGGGGGGACACAATTCAGTCCATAACAACATCTTAAGATAGCTTTCTCTGATTTTCAGTCTCTCACTAATACCTTCCTCTTTGTCTAGTAATTATTCAAGTTTCCTTAATTATTATTATTTTTTTTAATTTTCTTACATTATCCCTTCCCTTTAAATGCTCTCTTCACTTCTTAATTGGCATTTCTTGGAAATGAAGGCACCTTTCCTCACAATGTATTGATTACTCTCCCCACTGTAACACAGCGTCTTCTCCCATGACTTTCCTGAAATGGTTCCATTTTTTTTCGTAAAAGTTTAATCATCAAACCAGATGGTTTATTTTAAGTTCCCATAGGATCCCTTTGGGAAACAACTGACTCCATTAAATGGTGCTTCTTTTAAAACTACCTTCCTTTATGTTTCATAGCAATCTTATGATTTCTGTTGGCATACCACCTAGCTTCTTTCTGTTCATTCTTTTTATTTTTTTTTCAGTTGTTTCTCTCCTCACTCCTTAGCGCTAGATACTACATACAGTTGGCCTTCTTCTCATCTCTTATATACTCTCTCTCTTACTCCAGCAGCTTTGTTTACCATTAAGTATATTATCTGCCAGGCACCTTCCATATGTTACCAACATCTCTCCCTCTGTCTTTGTCATTTCAGCCTTTGCTCTGCTCTCTGAGCTCTCACAGGGAGATCTATTTAACACAGGAATCTCAGTGGAAAATACTAGTAACTTATTTCTCTACTAAGTAAAGCCCTTACCCATCACATGATCCTGATCCATCTTGCAGCCACATCATCTGGACTATGTGACCTCCAATGTCACAATAGCAGAGGACCAGATAAGAGGGACATTGGCTCCTAATGACCTCAGCTCAGAAGTGATACACTGTATTCTGCTTCTTTGCCACTGGCCACAACTAATCAAAGGAAAACAGTCTAACTACAAAGGAGGATGAAAAATGTAGATAAGCACATAGGATATTTGATGAGCACTATCTCGAGGTGACATCACCTCCCATCAAACTTTTATTTCACAGAGAAAACACAGACTATAAAGCAAAAACACCCCTAAATAACTTTCTCTTTACATACAAGGATAGCTTTTCTACATAGTTTATAAATACCTATTCTCACTTCCTCAGTATCTTCCATTCATTTCCCCATCTCTTTGGTATTGTTAAGGTTTTCCTCTTTAGCAATTTTATTTTGGCCCCCTCCCATTAAAAAGCTTCCCCCCCCATTAAAAATTACTCTTGTTTGATGCCAAGAGTACCTTTTCTAGCTACCTTTTCTAGTACCTCTAGCTACCTTTTCTCTCTTCCTAATTTCACAGTACAGTTTATCAAAAATTGTATGTATTCTCACTGTCTGTATTTTCTTATCTTTATGTACCTCGTGACTCACACAATTTTGCTATTTTCTTCTTACTTATCTGCACTGGAATTGCATTCACCGACATTTAATTTGTGATTAAATTGAATGAATATTGTTTGGTCATTATGTCACCTTTCAGCAATATTTGATTTTGTTGATCAAGTTTGTCATCTCAGAAAAATCTTTCACCTTAACAACAGTAACATCTTAATCTGCTACTTCTTCCTCTTGCCTCTGGACACCCTTATCTCTTTCATTGGGCACTCTCACTTTGCCCTCTCCCAAGAGATGTGTATTTCTCAGAAGCTCTCTTCTGCACTTGATAGATGGTCTCATCTACTCTTATGATTCCAGCCACCATATATATCATAGATCTTGACCTAAAACTTACATATCTCTCTCCTGAGTCTCTTACAAACCTAACTAATTGCCAAGTGAAAAACTCTGCCCAAATATAACATGGACACTTAAAATTAATTATGTGATATTACTGAACGATTAATTTTACCTTCAATACTTACTTCCACTATTCATCTCTCTACATCATTTATACCACCACTATTTGTACAGTTGCCCAAGTTGGATACTGAGGAAACACTGAAGACTCTGGACTCTGACAACCGTCAGAATGGGAGAAAATATTTGCAAACTAAGCAACTGACAAGGGATTAATCTCCAAAATATATAAACATAAATAAATTTGTAAAATCTATAAGCAACGCATGCAGATCAATATCAAAAAATCACAACCCAGTGAAAAAAATGGACGGAAGACCTAAATAGACATTTCTCCAAAGATGGCCAACAAACACATGAAAAGATGCTCAACATCACTAATTATGAGAGAAATGCAAATCAAAACTACAAGGAGGTATCACCTCACACCAGTCAGAATGACCATGATCAAAAAATCTACAAACAATAAATGCTGGAGAGGATGTGGAGAAAATGGAACCCTCCTACACTGTTGGTGGGAATGTAAATTGGTACAGCCACTATGGAGAACAGTATGGAGGTTCCTTAAAAAACTAAACATAGAACTACCATTGACCTAGCAATCCCACTTCTGGGCATATACCTGGAGAAAAGCATAATTCAAAAAGATGTATGCACCCTAATATTCATTGCAGCACTATTTACAATAGCCAGGACATTGAAGCAACCTAAATGTCCATCAACAGCGAAATGAATAAAGAAAATGTGACACATATATACAATGGAATATTACTCAGCCATAATAAGGAATGAAATAGTGCCATTTGCAGAGACATGGATGGACCTAGAGACTGTCATACAGAGTGAAGTAAGTCAGAAAGAGAAAAACAAATATTGTATAATATCACTTATATGTGGAATCTAGAAAAATGGTACAGATGAACTTATTTGCAAAGCAGAAATAGAGACACAAATGTAGAGAACAAACACATGGATACCAAGGGTGGGGGAAGGGGGGTGGGATAAATTTGGAGATTTGGATTGACATATATACACCACTATGTATAAAATAGATAACTAATGAGAAACTATGGTATAGCACAGGGAACTCTACTCAATGCTCTCTGGTGACCTAAATGGGTAGAAATATAAAAAAGAGGGAATATATGTATAGGTATAACTGATTCGCTTTGATGTATAGCAGAAACTAACACAACATTGTAAAGCAACTATACTCTAATAAAAATTAATTTAAAAAAATAAAAAAAACTCTGGACTCTGTATAATCATCCCTCACCTTCACAATTAATTCAGTAACCAAGCACTGTCGAACCTAAATTCCTACTATCTCTCAATATTGTCTACTTTTATTCAAGCCTCTTGTCACTACTTGGTTCTGAGCTACATTTTCTCTTATTTATGGAACATAAACTGTCTCAACTTTTAACAGAATAAATCTTTTAACAGAATAAATATTCATTGAGTACCTACAACACTGGTAAATAGGGACATTGTTCACATGTAGTTTACAATGTAGTAGGGGAAATGAACTATAAAATATAACTATACCTCTCATAGGTAACTGGACAGCCAAGTTTTATAAGAACACACAGAAAGGAAATTTAATCTCTAATGGAAGTTGTGAAAAGCCAGAGATTCAATGCTTATTCTGAAACTTATATGATGAGAGTGCATTAACCAAGGATTGAATGAGTAAAGAATCATACAAATTGATGACATAACCTGAGAAAGTTCAGCATTAAGAGAAGTCTAACCCTGAAGTCTATTGAGTATTGCTGAAAATTTATGGAAGAAGGAGATGCTAAGCATGTGTGTGTGTGTGTGTGTGTGTGTGTGTGTGTGTGTGTGTGTGTGTGTATATAGTATAATTATGACAACTCTTAGGGATTGTTCCAATCAGAGTTTAAGGGAGGGGAGAAGAGTAAAGAATGACTCTCAGTTTCTTGCTTGGTTAATTGGGATTAAAACAGTTTGCAATAAAAAAGAATTAGCTTAAGTCATTTAATCATTTTAAGTGCATTCTGAATCCTATACAAATAAGTTTGAGAAATTTAAGAAAATTGTGTTTCCTTAAGTTTTGCATATCTTTTGTTATGCCATGTAAATTCCCTTCTTTTCATATGATTAAAGAAAAGTTATGAAAAAAGTAAGAGAGAAATGAGAGAAAATAAGATCTTATGAAAAATTATGAATGGTCTTTATCTGTTTTTGTGCTTACTGTAATTTCTTATTGTTTATTTCTCTATATACATATTCTGAGATATCTTCTCAGACCTGCTGAATCAATCTATGAGGATTAAGTTTAACTAATCACTCAGATGAACCTAAAATTGGTTCATCTACAGGAATAACCAACATAAGAGAGCAGTCATGGTAGTCTCAAAATTAGAGAAGACGTCCCAATTATTCCCATTATGTCAAAGAGAGAATATGAGCAGGTACTTCAAGTATCCGAACTTCATATGATTAGATTCTGCAAAAGCATTTTAAATAGAAAAAATACATAGAAGAAAGGTTAAGACAAAACTTCCCCAGGATAAAATGGATCCCATATTTTCACCAGATGCCTTTACTTAGGAAAAAGAAATGTTAAAGAATTGTAACAGTATCCAACCTGGAAAACAAAATACAGAAATTTTCACCACTAAGCCTGAGCTCAGTACAACTCTGATTTAGTATTTTTTCAAGCCTTACACAGCAGTCTCCATTTTTAAAATATTTATAAGTAACCCATTTTGTAGGAAAACACCTATCTTTCATCATATGAATTATGATACTTTATACTTTTATTCCAGCCTAACTGTTATACTTTATTTTCTACCATTTGGCAACGTATACCCTATGCTCTAGTCAAAAAAAATCTCATTTACTCAATCACTTAAATAGACTGTATTGGTTCTCAAGTCCAGGATGTTCCTCTGCCTGGTATGCCCCTGACCTTCTCTCCACGTGGAAAATTCCTACTGACATTCAAAACCTAATTCCAAGACCCCCTCATTGTTGGCATCCTCTTCAATATCCCCTAGCAGGGTTATTGACTCCCAGTTCTGTTTTACAAAGTTACATTTTTATGATCTAATTATTTAATAGCCTATCCCTATTCAATTGTAATGAGTTGTGTATGCATCTCTCACACTCTCTTTTGAGTTCCCCTGGTCTTTATTTTTTCTTTTATCTCTTACCTGTAAGCACAGTGCTTGCCCCATAGTATGTGGTCAACGTGTTGGCTGAGTGAAAAAAGACACCTTTTAGCTCTAATCATTTGTGAAATTTCATTTAAAAATGACATCAGATTACCCTTTCTTTCCTAACTTAATTTCCAGTACTATAGAATGTACACTGAGAATACCGTCAGTGGCCTACAGAAACAGTGTTCTCAGTGGACTTCATGCATATAGTCAGCCCCCTTATAACTTTCTCTGGCATACAACTGCCAGACATGTTCTTAAAAAAAAAAAAATGTACCAACCCCTCACCTATTGGAAAACTTCCAGAAGCTCTCCATTCCTTATTGTATCTTTTCTACTTGATTTTTCAAATACCTCTGTCTTACTTAATCTATTCAGAACTGCCTTTTCTACATTTGGCTTTCATTTTCAATTTCATTCATATCATTATCTGCACTTACCCATAGAACCTAAGCATATTTCAGTTTCTTATGCAAGTTTCCTCACTAGAGGTCAAAGGGGCAAGGACTATTGTGATAAAATATTAAATAAATAGACGATAGGACTTTGTTCTATTGGTCTGGGAAAATTACTACCTGAAACAAAATAATTCTGGGAACTGAAGGAATCAGACCAGTCAGCTTTGTTTACTTCAGACTCAAATCAATGTCTTGTCTTTACCTGAGCTCTGGTTACATTTAGAAAAAAGTACTGTAAATACAGTGAATGAGCAAGGCCACTATCTGAGACATGTCTGGGTCCTTAGTATAGTAACTGGGGGAATGGTAAGCGTTGGTCAATGTTTGCTGATTGATGACTCAATAGATCTGGTTAAGCCTCACCATCAGAATTCCACATTTTTTAACAAGCTTCTCAGTCTTTTCATCCTAAAGAAGAAACTAAAGAAAACCAGATGACAAGAATTTCAAATTGTAAAATATCCTGGTTGTCAAATTTAAATAGGGATATCCTGTGCAATGGAGAGGCTGGCTGGTGCCAATTTCACATTTTGTTCTCTAGTGTCTGGGCGAAGCCTGCTCTGCCAGTGAGCTGACAGGTCGAGAGCACTCCAGCTTCCACAGACACCTGAGAACCTTCTATTTTTCATGGTGTTCCTGCCTTACCTAAGGGAAGGACTATATTCACAATGAAAAGAGTTATGATTAATCACCAGTAGAGAGATTCTTCCACTTTCCGGGTGCCCACGTTAAGAGTCTGGTATAGTCAACACTCCCTCTAGCATAGATCATGTATTGAAATGAGAAAACTATCACCTAATATGGCCAGAGAGATTAAGGGAGTTGGCCCAGCTGACCCCAGGAGACACCTCTAATTCAAAACCTAAACCATTAACATAGTGATTGTGATCAGGAAGACTTACAGCACATAAGAGATTCAAAAAGCATATTAATCCACCTCCGGCAACACTGCCAGTTTAAAAGAATGATTAACCTTCTCTCCCACTTGATTCAACCTGGCTATGTATTACACCACTCTAAATGCCAGCAGACTCTATGCTTATGGCTTCCATTAGGTAGCACTTAGTATACACGAAAACTTTCTTCAAGAAGTAATTACTTTTGAAACCATAAACATTTCAGTAGGGAAAAGAGCAAAAGAAAGGAGGTGCAAGTAAAGGGAACTAGGAAAAAATAAGAAAATACCCTCAAATATAAACATGTTGATTCAAAAAATAATTTAAAGGGGATTTAAATGATACTAGGTGAGCATTTATTCTGTTTCTGTTTTAAATAAAGCATTATGTTCTATTTGTTAGGTGTTGTACTTGTTTATTATCTAATGTCTGTTAAAAACCTCTTGAAAGAGATGTATTCATTCTGGTATCCTAAGCACCTATCTGGATGAACAGCACAAGCAATGGGAAGTCATGGGACATAATGGACCTTGCAAAGGCTCTGGAATCCATCTCTTACTTACGGTCTTTGAGACTCAGGCTCCTCCTCTATGTAGTGTTCCTAAAACTTAGTGGAGATAGAACACTAGGGACACAGAAGGTCAAAGTAGGTATTTACTACTACTTTTCAAATATCTTCCTTGAGGAAAACAAATATATTTGATTTGCATTGAGGCTTTCTTGTGAATTTTATTCTTCTAAAGAAGAATATTTTTAGTGAGCAATTTATTCGTTTGCCTCCCTGTGCTACTTTATTGACAATACTCGGGTAGGGGTGGTTTTCTCTCAAGCAGTTACCTGCATGTGATTTGTATTTCCTAAAAGCATGTTTTCCTGCTCTTTCTTTCCACCCCATCCCAACTCTACTTAAAATATTGTGAACCTCTATTAAAATGCAAAGAACCCTGGGAAAATAAGGAGAAGCAAAATGTGCGTCACTGCCAGCTCTGGTATGCATATATCAGAGGCTAAATTATAACTGATGAAGACAGAAAGGGGGCCCATATCTGTCTGACTTCAGAAATCAGAAGTGTAGCTACTACAAGCTGATGAGTTGGAACTCAGATCAAGGCCTAGAGTGGAGAGGAGTCTTCTGATCAGAAGGGGAAAGTAAACAAAGGGCAGCGTTTAATTAGTTAATAATAAGTAAGAGAATGACTATGGTGTTTTTACACAACAGGATATAATATTGAAATAAAATCCCCCAAAGTGACACAGAAACATAATGCAACCTCTTAAGCTACAACCCTTCCTAAACCAAACCATACCATTCTCTTCACGCAGCCTGGAAAGTCAAAAGAAAGGGGATACTGATCTGCCTCACACTGGCATTAGAAGCAGATCTAGTTTTAATGAAGTTTTATTTCATGGACTGAAGTTTCCCCCAAAAAAGGGTAAGCTTTTTTTCTCAAGAAACATCACTGTGTAATAATCAAGGAGCCAGGGATGGTGGTATTAATCGTTCTAAGTACAGGGATTTGTTTTGCAGAAAGAAGTACCAATCAGAAAGAGAATTGACGAATAATTACTTAACAAAACTGCTTCAGAAGTAGATTTCTAAATCTACTTTTAGACTAATTCATAGTTAGAAAAATATTACTAAGTTTATTCATTTAGAGGAAATCTGTGCAAGCCTTTGAAACCAAGAGGTATTGTATCAAAAGAGATAAGGTCACTAGACACTTATGTAAGAGCTACTTCTTCCTCAAATGGCCACCATATAGTCATGTCTGACTATTACATTACCAAGAAGTAACAATGCATCTTTAGGAAACTAGTATGAAAGAGAAACATAATAAAATTTTTTGCAGGTGACTCTTTGATCTCATAGGTGTGTGTTAATTTTCCAAAGTTGGGACTGGATCCTGCCTTTAGAAAATGCTCCTTGAAATATCGCATTGAAAATCTTCTCTTTTACTCCTGATTGTAAACACTGTATATGTTTTTAAGAAGACCAATAAAAAATATGGACTATGAAATTATTCTTCCAGTAGTGAAATTGTGGAGAATACAACTTGCATTTCTACTGTATTCCCGCAAAAAGAGGAAGTTCTTTTCCACAAAGACTCTCATCAATGTGAACTCTGGGAGAGAAGTATTTGTAGTTGTCTCATGCTTTGTGGTGAGAGACTCGCACTTTTTCCCCTGTCTCTATTGTGGGAAACAGGGCACACTTGGGACTGAGAATTCATGCTGTGGTAGGAAAACAAAGAAGTGGAAAATACCCTCATTAACACTGCTCTTTAACAAGTTCAGCGAATGGGCTTCAGGCATTCTAAACAGCAGCAATTAAAAAATAACTGTAAATTTCATACATTTCTTCCAGTAGGATGAAAAGCTGAGGTATGTTAACTTTAATTTTATGGTTTGGGGGAATGCAGAGTTCGATTACTCCCTGTCAAAGCAGGAATCAGCCTCTTACAGGGAATAAGTGCTAATTAAGAAAAACAGAGTAAGCATGTTATATTAAGTATATTTGTTTCTTTCCTGTGCACTTTGGCTGCACAAGCTGTAACCACAGTTTCCGGAGCGACCATCAATGCTCCCTAAGAATGCCAATGCAGTGTTCCGTCCAGTCAGTGGGGTTCAGAGACCAGTCAGAATGCTGATGCTTTTCCACAGAGGAGCTGGGGCTAGGGAGGCAAATGCAATCAGGGAATATTATATCTGTCTTGTGTGCCTGCTACAAAACAGTGCCCTCTCAAGACTACTCTATCCCTTCTTTGCTTTATACGTGTATGTGTAAGTTTGTATATGTAAGCTTTACAAGTCTGTAATAAGAGAAAACTGAAAATGCCCAGGAAAAAGACAAAACTGCTTCAACAGAGAAAGGTCTCTCTGTGCCAGTTGAAGAGGATATAGAGTTAATAACAGGAAATATCCGTCCCCTGAAACTGTATGAAACATGGATGCTTCCAAAATTCACTCAAGGTCTCACTGACCAGGCTATAAGTAATTTTAATTATTATTTCTTATGATTATGGTAGATAAAAAGTCTCAGTAGCATGCTAAAAATCTTTAACACTTGTTTACTTTTTTGTTGATAGCTTTCCTCCTCCCAGGCTCCAGCCAACAGTAGCAGTAACAGATATCCAGATCTTAAGAGGATAGAAGTGCACTGAATATGGAAAGGAAGAACCAGTAATGGTTCCTATATATTCATAATGCGAATCAGCATCAAACTAAGGAATAAGCTTCCCCAAGGATAAGTTGACAGCAAACAGTTTCTCCTCTTAATGAATTGAGGAAACAACTTTGAAGTTATCCGTAGCCACCGCTTCTGAAGCAACCAATAGCTTTGTAACTATTAGTTTAATTGTATTAGATTAATTTATATTAGAGTTTATTTAATGCAATTGCTCACAAATTTTAAACAATTTTGTAGAGTAGTGTTCTGTATCTGTTTAAATGAAATGCTTTCCTAAGCTCAAGATCAGTGTTTTTATGTTACGTAAATTATGAAATTACTGTGGAATATCTGGTAAACTTGATAGGAAACCCCAGATGTCAGCACTTTGCTGGGCAAGATTTAAAGTGGCCCACACCATTAACCCTCATCAGGAGAAGTATCAGTGGGCTAAGTCAAAAGGGCATGCCCATCCATTACATTCACCCAGGATAATGTGAGAGAGAATCAAAGGGCAGTCAGACAGGGACCTCTATGCTCAGATTCCACTGCCAAGAAATGGCCTAAGTCAGCTCTTGTTGTTGAAGAAAATAACCCTTTAGGAATCAGATTGAATCCTATTTTAAGTTTTAGAGGAGGAAGGATACTATTTAAACATTGATGAAATGTGCCTCTTTTTTTTATCAGCATAGAAATTTATTTGAATTCAAAATAATATGGTTATATTTAGCATAGTGTAATAATTATCTAAAGCACATATCATCGTTGGCTCTGAAACAGTTCTAAAGATGTCATTCTTTTGAAGTCAAAAAATATGCAGTAGGGCTTCCCTGGTGGCGCAGTGATTGAGAGTCCACCTGCCGATGCAGGGGACATGGGTTCGTGCCCTGGTCCGGGAAGATCCCACATGCCGCGGAGTGGCTGGGCCCGTGAGCCATGGCCGCTGAGCCTGCGCGTCCGGAGCCTGTGCTCCGCAACGAGAGAGGCCACAACAGTGAGAGGTTCGTGTACCGCAAAAAAAAAAAAAAAAAAAAAAAAAAAAGTACGCAGTAAAAATGTACAAGGAAGCAAAAATATTAAAAAAAAACAAGTTTGCTGAGTATTGGAAGTTGTTACAAGCGGGGCACACCAAGATAATGTAACAGAGTCCAAATTACATAACATGCAACATGGAGTTCTCTTGCATTAACAACTCCTAGAAAATAAACCAGTAATCTCAATGCAAGAATATCACCCCTGGGTTAACAGGCCAAATTTTCTGAGGGACACAGGTAGTAATTCACTATACTTCCCCTTTCTCTAATACCTTTTCTCACACCAATTTCTTTTCTTTCCTCGAGGATAGATTTTATCCTGTTGAAAAAAATTTAGTTTTATTTGTAAAGTGTAGTAAATAATATCCTGATGGAAGTAGGCAGCGTTTTAGCTGAAGATGCTAGGAATCAAACTTCTGAAAAAGGCCAATCAGCTAGCTGGCTAGCAGTTACCATCAGTGGCTTGCAGAAAAAAAAATTACGGATGCTATGTTTGCTAAATAGATAAAAAGAATAAGCACTTTAAAATGGGTGAAAAATCCCAGGATTTATTGTGACCTAGACCAGAGGTCCCTAACCTTTTTGGAACCAGGGACCGGTTTCCTGGAAGCAAATTTTTCCAGGGAGTGGGGGCAGGTGTGTGAGGTTCAGGCGGTAATGTGAGCCATAGGGAGTGGCAGATGAAGCTTAGCTGGCTTGCTTGTGACTCACCTCCTGCTGTGCAGCCCAGTTCCTAAGAGGCTGCGGACTGGTACTCGTCCGAGGCCAAGGGGTTGGGGACCCCTGACCTAGACACTCAAAAGCAGACAGTTGACCTTTGATGAAGCCCATTTTCCTGTGGAGGGAGCCATAAGGGGCTCCAAGACACAATTTGGTTTCAACGGTGTTCACAGCCAGAGGGCAAACTCAGAATGTCTCCTCCTCTTGCAGAAACTGGAACATGGATGAGAAGTCTTTTTTTGAGTAGTCCTTCACACACATCATCCCTGTAGATCTGATGGGCTTGACTGCCCAGAAGGATTGGGCTCTTCGTGCTGATAGCAGAGCCTCATGCTAATCCCAGATCCTTAGCCATGAGTGTTGCTCCGAATCCGCTCTGATAGTAATTAGCTGAGGGAACGCCATCCATCACCCCAGGTACAGGATTATAAGTGTCACGTGACCAACATCGTCCTGAACTCGTATTTAGGATTTTAGCCAAGAGTTTTGGGTCAAGCCCTAACCTGAGTCCCAGATTCATAGCTTCAGCAGTTCCAATCCTACTAATAGCTAACAGCAAGTTTTTGCAGATCTTCCAAGTCTGGCCAGTCCCAACAGCTCCACGATGCACCACATGGGAGCCCATGCACCACAGCAGCTCAACCCCTCCCATCCTAAATGTGAGGTTGCCAGACTGAGCCGTTCCCACACCACCAGAAACAGGGGCATCCGTGAAAACTGCTCCCATTTTCTCAACTTCTTTGACCAATTCTCTCAAAACCATAGGATCAACAGTACTGGAATCTATTAATAGTGAGTCTTCCTTCACTTTTTTTTGAATTCCATTTGCTCCAGAGTAAGCTTCTAGTGCATTGATGCATTGTAATAATTCCGTCAGCTTTTTCGGCTACATCTGCTGCAGAAGACACTACCGGGTTCACCTGCATCTAGAAGCTCTGCACGCATCAGGGAACACATCATCAATAATGAGTGGCTAGCCATGTTTCATGAGATCTTTTGCCATTGGATTCCCCACGTTGCCTACTCCAATGAATCCAACTGGAGTCTTAGAAGCTATTGACCTAGAACACAACGCTGCAAGGCTGGCCACCTCCGGCTGCTGCGGACGACTCCTGTATCAGAGGCCGGAGGTGGCTCCACAGAGACGGGAGGAGGCTGCCACGCTGCCCCCGCCCCTCCTTCCCACGGTGACCTCCTCGACTCCCGGCTCACCCACTGGCTGCTACAGGGTGCGTAGTGCGGAGGGCCGGCTCGGCTGTGGCGATTCTTAATATCTCTTTGTTACTGGGTTACACATACAATTTCACCCAGTGAGCGATTTAACAGAAGGAATTTTTTTCTACAGCATTTTTGTGGCACAGCAGATAGAAGTGAGGTCACTATTTCTTTGAAAAACTGAATTAAAAATTTATAGAAAGTCATGATTCATTCTACAAACATGCTGAGTCAAAGAAACATGAAAATTGATGCGATGGAGGAAGAGTGCTAGACTTCCCTGATGCTCAACTGGGACCTTTCTTCTGGTGTCAGAACATGGTTGTGTAACTCCTTTAATCCCAGTGGATTTTCCAAAAGTTCCAGAATCTTCAGATTTTGGAGCACCTGTTTACTGCCTTTGCCCCCCCACCCATGCCAAACCCTCACCCCACCCCGCACACATTTATTTTTTACCAGTTGTCCTCCGGGGTGTTTTTCTTTGTATAGTTATTGCAGCAGTTTGTTAGACTACTGACCCCCAGTGCAAATGCCCCTCCCCCACACTTTCTCACCCTGTGTAGTTTTGTTCCACCTTGACCTGGGCTTGGTCACGTAACTTGCTTTGGCGCAATGGCATATCAAGAGCTGAAGCTTGGAGAGTACTTGTGCTTTAGGGCTCGTCCTCATGGAAACCTGACATGTTAGGAAGCCTAGCTAACCTAGTGGAGACTAGGCACAGGCCACAGCCAGCACCAGTGGCCAGACATGTGAAAGCAACCAGCCCCAGTCCAGCAACCAGATGATGGCAGCCTCAGTAGTCACCTCAGGTGAAAGCAAGATAGATCCACCCAGGAGATCTCAGCCCATTCTGCTGATTCACAAATTGTGAGGAGATAAAGTGCCTGCTGTTTTCAACCACCAAGCTTAGGAGTAGTTCATCACACAGGAAGAGGTATAACTGTCTTCACTGTTAGATTATCTTCCCATTTTATACCATGTTTCCTCTCAAAGGACTGTTCCTTTATCCAAGATTCTAGAAAAGAAACAACAACTGATGAGGCTGATAGAGCCTTAACATTTTTAAAAAGTTTTATAAACTTTTAAAATAACTATGTTAATAAAATCAATATTTATTTTATCACAAAATTATTTTCTTCAGTTGCCTTAAGAAGTAATGCAGAATTGTACTAAGTTTATAAATTTGGAGGCTCTAAAAATGTGTTATTCCTTGGATTCAAGTCCTAGTGTATTTTATGTGGGCATTCACGTTTGCAAAATGATTCCAGGAAATTTGCGATTTCATTTTACAACTTTGGCCTAAGGAGTCTTATGATATTTTACCTGAGAAAAATAATACATTAATTCCACTTTCAGCTATTAAACCCGTGGTTTCCTGTATTTTCTAAATTCCCTATCAGTAAAGAAGACTATGTATAGCATACAAGGCTGTCATGATTAGGAGGAAGGTAGTACAGAAAGAGCCCGCCAAATTAGGCATTGTCCAGTTATGTCAGTATACTAACGGGGGGAGCCACAGGCAGCTTGAAGCCTGGAAAAAAGACAGATACAATGTAATGATTATCCTAAGGATCGGGATAATGATTCCTATGATTTTGTTTTAAATAAGAATAGCAGAGGATTCTGGGGAAATGATGGTGGCTACAGAGAAGATTTTTATCCCTGAATATGCCACCCCTCCCCTAAATACACCCCCACCCACCCACCCAAAAAAGAAAGAAAAGCATCTAGGATAGCAAGACCAAAAACCCACAGACAACATCTACAACAAGGTGTCCACATGAACTGCAACATACAGCCAGGTAGGAAAAAATCAACAACAGGAAAAAGACCTACATATGTGTATCCCAAGGTGTGTGGGAGGAAGACGAGGGAAGGACTCTCTCTCTCTTTCAGGAGAGCCAGAGGTTACTATGGTTCAAGAACTCACTGAGATTGAAAAACTCGCTGAGAACAGCGGCAGAAACCAGGAGTGAACATTGCAGGTTCCACCTTGCAGCTGAGTGCAAGAACTTTGAAATGTTCTGAGGATGCCAAGTGTTCTGGGGTCTGTGAAACCTTGACACCTATCAAAC
The DNA here is from genome assembly GCF_949987515.2 of Delphinus delphis. Taxonomy (NCBI): domain Eukaryota; kingdom Metazoa; phylum Chordata; class Mammalia; order Artiodactyla; family Delphinidae; genus Delphinus; species Delphinus delphis. The sequence goes on from NC_082699.1 coordinate 21,856,992, forward strand.
CAAAGCACCATTCCAGAACTAATCCCCATACTCAACAAAGACAGGAAAGAGGAGGTCTGGGTAAATGGGAATAGGAGGGCCGAGGAGGAAGAGTTTAGAAATTTTAAGGTCATTTTTTAAATTATGTCGTGAAAATAATAGAAGATAGTGAGCCCTGGAGTTCTGAAGCTAGAAATTATCTTCTGATCTATGTTTCCCTCCTAAAGTGGAAACTTATTTCATTTAAAAATGAGTGACAGAAGAGTATTCCATTCACATCCTGTAGAAAATCAGTGAGAAGAAAAAGAAAAAAGAAGGGTGAAAAGAAAGTTCCAGCAAATCCTGAAAGCGTGACAGAAAGACACGTCCACAGAACAAATGAAATTTATTGCCTGATATTGCGGAAAAAGTAAAAGAAATTTTAAAAGGAATAGAAACTGGTTTTAAGAAAAACATAAAAGAAATTAGAAAAATTCAGAAATGAAGTGATTGGAGAATAGGAAGTTTTGAAAAGGTGAAAGAATTCAGTAAGTAATTTGTTTTAAAAAAAAATCATGTCTCGAAAGAAGGTTAAACTAGAAGGAACACAAGTTTGAATAAACACAGTGGATAATGTCTCCTTGGAGAAATAGCTGATTTCAAATACAGCATGAGAAACGAACAAGATGTTCCTGTTACATCTTGTCATACAAGAGAGCTGGGAAGACTTCAAAGACTACTGTGGTTGTATGGAAAGGACTCAGGAGCCAACTTGAACAGGATCCGTGAACCTAAGAGGGGACAATCTCTGCATCGATATTTATAACAACCTCACTGAAAACAACAACGAAGAAAGAAAATACCTCATTCGTCATCTTCGGAAGCTACTTTGGAGTCAATCTCTCTCTCTTTTTTTATTCTTTTTTTGTAAAACTGGTAAATAAAATAAAAGAAGCATTTTTTTTCCTTTCCTAATTAAACTGTAACTCAGGGCAACCAAATAGTTGATGAAATAATATTCTAGCTAGTAAATGAATAATAATCTAATTAGTAAAATATCACTATTTGGTACCCTTAATAAATTAATGGATCCAGGCATTGATCATTAATGGCTGCAACATCACAGTAAGTTTATAGTTCCTTTTGGAATTAATCAATATTATCTATGAAGTAAACTTGCCAAAAAATCACACCGGAATTATGTCAGTGCTCTAGATCTATCTACCAACTGACAGTAAATACATGGGCCAAAGGAGCATAATAAGTATATAAACATAAAGGGGATGCAATCAGCATAATCCAGACAGTTGGGAACCCTACTGGATGAACGCTTTGAATTCAATGACAAATACTTGCAAGAAAAAGGAGCAAATTGAGTTCTTTTAAACCTATACTTTAAAAGAAAGTGTGTTTGGATCGGCAATCAAATAAATAATGGTTATTAAAATAAAAATACATTTATAGGACAATCAAGGAAACATGAACTGACTGGCTACTTGTTGCTACTAAGGAATTATTATTATTTGGGGATGCGTGATAATGACATATTTGAGCTTAAAAAGGACAGTTCTTGCATTTTAGAAATATGTATACGGACGTTTTCACTGAGAAAAAAAGAAATCTGGAATTTGCTTTAAAATTGCTGGGGATTATGGTGGTAGTAGTAAGAGAGGGTATAGAGAAAATATATTGGCCTGCAATTGATATTTGATGAGAACAATTGATGAAAGTTTCTACTTCTTTCTTTTTACTTCTGTAGATGTTTGAAATTTTCCATACTAAAACATGTTTTATAAATGTAGATGGCTTGCAATTTGCTCTTCTGAGCTCTCAGAAGGCAAAAAGCCATTCTTAAATTAGGAGCTTTCTTCTCTAGCCAAGAATTCTAATGATAATTTTGTCCCAACTGGCCAGAGCACTCAGATTTCTCTGAGATCTGTTGGTGAAAAAAAAAAAAAAAATCAGCACAAACAATAAAGAGGCTCTTTAGTCTTAGAAGAAAACAACGAAGAGTAAAGGCTGGTGCTAGGTCTAGGGCAATAGTGTAATATCAGTATAAGACAAAATATTAGTTTCTTCCAAAATCCACTTGTTACTACTGTGTATACTTTTGCAGCAAAATATCTTTTCTACATTGTCAGCATTAAAGTACATTTACTATTTAGGTAGCATTTACATTATCATATACTCAAAGCCTAGAAATAATCCCCTAGGCTGAAATGACATTAAATCTTATTTTGGCCATTGTAATGTATTCTCCAGTCCTACTTGCTTTGTTTATAACTGTCATAAAAAGGTGTGAGGAGATCTGCCAATATTAATGTCAGGATTCAAAATGAGTTCTCTGTAGCTTGCTTCCTTCAGGATCTTCTGCCCTCAGACTCATGTATTAACTTAATGCCTCAGATTATTGTATATGTCACCTCTTTCCAACTAGAAGACAAGCTCCTTTAAGGGCAGTGACTAGTCTCATCAACATCGAATTTACCCCAACACCAGTGCTTTCAAAATGTGTGTTGCTTAGTATATGTTTGAAGTTATAGAAACAATTCTATTCTAACTAACTAATAATGATACTACTACTACTATTTCTACTACTACTGCTAATAAAATGTATGAAATAGAGTATAAATGGGAAAATAAAGGTAACACTGGAAACCCCAGACTATAAAATGAATTATCCCAAAGCCACCGGCCAATCCATCGACTGTAAACAGTTACTTGTGAATTGGTCAACATTTACATGCATAATTGAGAGAAGGGTTAAAACCAATTTTATTACCAAAAAGCACAATTTTTATACCTACAATTTTTGAGCTCAACTAACCTGTAGTTTTAACAGAAATAGATGAGATTCAAAGTGTTCATCCAGGTTCCTAAATGATCCATTTCCGATCTTTCCTTATGAAACAATCAATTATAACTCTAATAATTTGTCAAGGATTCACCCAATCTCTACTTCCTTTATTTTCCAAGGTTTGGTATCATTACAAAATCAAGTCCTTCGGGGGAATATAATAGTTTCAAAATCCCTCATCGATATTATTCACTGAGATAAAATAATATGAAAATTTAAAAAACACTGGCTGGGCTTCCCTGGTGGCGCAGTGGTTGGGAGTCCGCCTGCCGGTGCAGTGGAGGAGGGTTCGTGCCCTGGTCCGGGGGGGTCCCGCGTGCCGCGGAGCGACTGGGCCCGTGGGCCGTGGCCGCTGGGCCTGCGCGTCCGGAGCCTGTGCTCCGCGACGAGAGAGGCCACAGCGGTGAGAGGCCCGCGTGAAAAAACACTGGCTATGTGCTGAGAAATGATCCTTCAGTGAATCACTCAAGGTGCACTAGCATTCAGGCTACACCTGAGGTAGAATTTGAATTCCAAAGTAGACCTTTAAACCACAGCTCATCTTCTCCTTTTAAAACCATTAGAAATAAGCCTGTTGCCTGACCTTTGAGATTCTGCAAAGAGACCATACTTAGATCTTTTGTCTCTTTTAACTTCCCTAGTCCCCTCCTCTACTTTCGGAATAGTGATTCCCAGATAAGTACAATGAGTTCAAACAGTGTGGTTAAAGGGGCAATTAGTCTGCTCTGTGGCCAAGTTACTCACAGAATAAATAAGTTGGCTTTCACAGTTGTTAGTTTCTTCATGGGCTTTGTTTAGAGGGGTCTCAGCTCAAGCAAGCAGCCTGTCAGCAGCCTGAAATAACTCTGCGGAAATCTAATGGCATATACGTAAAATACGTCTATGAAACCTTTTATTCAATCTTAGATGCATACTTTTCCGACTTCTTTAGGCCTGGAAAAGTATATTCAGCTACAAAAGGACGGCAAAGAAAATGTGTATAATCCCTCATGCCCTCCTCACCCCCTAGAACCTTATTTTACCCTTGTTTCATCAGAAAAGGATGTATACTGTAAGAAACATTTTTTAAATTGTTTGACCAAGTATTTAAGTGCGCTAAGTCTCTGTATTTATTAAAGCAAATATAGTTGCCTTTCTGTCCCTTTCTAAAAGAAAGCAAAAGGTACAGTTCTTTTTTCTTAAGACTCAGGGTTCCTGGATATTAATTATTACACTATATTGACACCCAGACATGTTTATAGGAAGCTCTTGAGACACACGGATCTATTTATTCCCATACTAAACGGCGCTTCTTTTTCCTCTGCCTTCTGCTTGTATTTTTTCTGTTGTGATTATATCCTACTGAGGCTGCTACATGTCTTTGCTTGACTTGAGGTTCTAAAGGTAAGACTGTATATTCCCCTTTTTACAGAATAAAATGGGTTTTATGACTGTTTGCCTTCAGAAGCCTCCTTTTCCACTCATTCTCATTTCCTATCTATGGTGAGGTGTCTAAAACAGATGAGTTAGTTCTGAACTGGTGATATATAAATCAATTATTATTTGATTCATATTCAAAGCAGCTCCCCCTAAAATAGTGGCCTTCCTGCCTGTGGGATGTAGTCTAATCTACTGCCTGGATCTATGCCCCCCGACATCCATATCTTGTCTATTGTTACCTTGGACACTTGTAGGAACTGAGTGAGTTTCTGTTTCTATAGTGTCTATTGACAGACAAATGGATAAAGAAAATATGGCACATATGTAGAATGGAATGTTATTCAGCCTTAAAAAATAAGGGAATCTTGCCATTTGCAACAACTTGGTTGAATCTTGAGGGCGTTATGCTAAGTGAAATAAGTCAGAGAGAGAAAGACAAACACTGCATAATCTCACTTTTACGTGTAATTTAAAAAAGCTGCACTCATAGAAACCGAGTAGAATGGTGGCCGTCAAGGGCTGGGGAGTGGAGGAAATGGGGAGTTGTTGGTCAAAGGGTATAAACTTCCAGTTATAAGATGAATAAATCCCGGGAGTCTGATGTACAGCATGGTGACTATAGTTAACAACACTCTATTGCATACTCAAAAGTTTCTGAGATAGTAGATCTTACATGTTCTCATCACACACACACACACAAAAGGTAATTGTGTAAGGTCATGGATGTGTTAACTAACCTTATTGTGGTAATCATTTTGCAATATATACGTGTATCAAATTATGATGTTGTACACCTTAAACTTATACAGTGTTATATGTCAATTATATCTGAATACAGCTGGAAAGAAGAAAAAGATTCAAATGGAGAAGGGTGAGGCTGGTAGAAAAAAGCCACTGCCTTGAGCAGTACCGAGGTGGGCGGAAAGCCATGGGTCTCTATTAGCACTGCTGGGTAGGCTCTGTTCCCACGTGTGGGGAGGGGGTAGGACAGCACAGCTGTGATCCTTATTGCAGACCTTAGGCAGCCTCAGGCAACTTTTCAAAGTTAGATGCTGAAAACCAATAAATGAAATTATAAGGAAGAATTACATAAATGCCTTTATTCTACTTTTGGTCCTCTTGGCAACGTTTTCCATCTAAAAGCTGCACCCTGCAGTTCTCAAAGCAGGAACATTAACATGGGTCAGAAGTTTCCAAACTTTTCATCATCAACCCCTACACCAAAAGAAAAGTTGAAATTTTATGACCCCTAGTATATGAAGTATCTTGTGTGTTTTTAATATTTATCAAGAGAACATTTAACAGTTACCTACTATGTGCCAAGAGAAAATAAAAATAAGACACAGACTTTAAATGCAGACTTTGTTCCAGTATTATTCTTCCTTTTGACTTCAGTATAAGAGCTATTGAGCTATTTGTTGTCCCAGTAAGGGGATAATCAGACAATTACAGAATCCTGTGATCTCTTCCCAAAGTTTGCAACTATAGGGTTGGTCCCAGAATTGCTCAATAACTTTGTATTTTGATTTAAGGGGAAACTAAAAGACCTTCCTGTCCCAAAGTAACTCTGCTTTGTGGAGACTGGAGGTGCCCTGCAATTGACTCAAGATACTGTTTATTTGTTTAAACAGTTAAATGAGTAGTTTCTATTTAACAAGTGAGCACAAATTTTCACAACAGTACCTACCCCATGACATAACTCAGACAAAAACTCCGAGGGAAAGGAAAACTATATGGGCAAAAAGTCCAGGTTCCATCCACTGTACATGGGATATTGATAGGCTTGTAAAACTTACAGAGGTACCTGGGGGTACCTAGGAACCCTGGATATTTAGTATACAGATCAGCAAAGGATGGTGGAAAATAAGACAACACCAGGTCAGGGGACAAATTAATTAGGTGAAGCTCGTCCTTTATATTCTTTTCCCTTCTGATATACCACTGCTCTTTCCTGTCCAGAATATGTTCTGTAACCTCAGTAGACCTACACACACACACATACACACACACACACACACACACACACACACACATACAGAGACATGTGTGTAGCACACAAACATGCACACATGCATGCATGTACACATACATGGAGTCCCCAGTCTTCTCAGTTAAAATTCAGCTTGTAGTAACTAAAGAAAATTTATAATGCCCTATATTTTATAGATTTTAAAAATACTTGCACTTTAATAGAAAACTTTTAATGTCTGAAAATCCTTTCTGACAAAGGAAGTTATTTCTGATATTGAAGGTTGACAGTTTCACAGAGAAAACTTCAGGAGCACAGAGACATGCCTGACCCTCTCCCCACGCACCATCTGGGGAAAATTCACCAACACATAGGCTCAATCCCTCTGCTAAGTCAAAACCAAGTTTACCAACATCATTATTTCACAGAGAATAACTTACCTCATGTTAGGCATTCACACGTATTTTATTTGTTGAAGACAGGAAGAAGATATAAAGGAGGGAATCATCTGAAATTACAGAGTAGAGCATTTAAGTCAATATAGATATTTAAATTGAAGGTAAAATTAAATTATAATTTGAAATTATATGTGGAGTTTTATTTCCTAAAGAATATTTTGGAAAATTCAACTTCTATTTTAACTTATATTTTCAGAGAAGGTATTTAGTCCAAATGAAGAATATCTTCAATTATTGTTCTCCTATTGCAAGCAAAAAAGGATTTATACTTCTTTTCATGAAATATGGTTGTTTGACAACAGAAGAATAAATATTTTATATTTTTAGAAACAACAGTCAGGCTACTGATATTCTTAATGAGTTTTAATAAATCTGAATGCTTCTTATCATCTACTCTTTAGCTTGTACCTGAGGAGTTGAATACCTCCGGGAAGATACGTGCTCCAGACCCGTAAATATGCAGTTCACAGAGCCCACCACCAGAGGGCAATAAAGAAGTAAAATCTTGAAACCATGTAGTGAAAATAGTGGGAGTTTAAATAAAAGCAACATTTCACAGTATGCTTTTCTGACCAATGTTATATCTAATAACTTAATGGATTATATGTACATGGATTCTGAAAAGTCAGCAGCACACTTCATTGGTCAATTTCTATGATAAGGGGAACGTAATTTGAGTGTAGAAAAACAGTATACTTACATCTTAAAATTCCACCCCTACAGAATCTACTCACTATTGAAAAATGGTAAAAATAGCTTTCTGTGTCTCAGTGACCAGTGAACATTTTCAAGAGTAGAATTTATCTTCCTATGATGCTCAAATACACAGGAAAAATGCATATCTAGGACAATGGATAAACTCTATATGACATGTGAAAATAATTATTCAAATGGAAAAAGTATAAGATCTACAAGGAACAGTTTTATATGCATTAGTGTGGATATATGCATAAAGAGGCTCTAAGAAACATAAAAATCACTTCCAGGAAGTAATTTTAGGTGGAAGAGAATTAACATGGATGAGCAAGAAAAGAGAGTTAGTTTTAAAATAGTTTCATTTACTTTTTTTTTGTTTGTTTATTTATTTGTTTTATTTATTTGGTCTTTGGAATATAAGGAAACAGTGGCTTTCAGATCAGTATCCCAGTGGAACAAAGGGACCGAGGTCTATGCTGGAGCCCAGGCATTGTTTGACTATCTTGTAATAATACTGGTGAAATACAGCCAAATCATTTGAACTACAAGCATCCTCTCTGACAATATTCTTAAGACATCAACATTATATATTAAAGAAAGTAAAGAGAGAATACTATTTTCTTTAGAGAGAAAATACAGATTCTGGATCAAATCAATAATGTCAGCAAACCTCATGGGTATAAAACATTCTGCTGCCTATCATTTAGAACATGCCTCTAGAAGAGGGAAACTGGGTGATAATTTCCCCAGATTTTATATTTAATTCAAATATTTTAGATAAGAGGCATCTCTAGTAAAACACTGTATTATTGATTCTTTCCAATATGATAGCTCACAGGAGTTCCTCTTTCCTTCTCAAATACATATGGGGAAATGGAGGTGGGTGTGGGTCAGAGGAACTATCTAAATAGAGCATAGTAATCAACAGTTTGTTTTTTAAAAATAGAAATTTCTATTTAAATTGTTTCCAGAGACAGAAACACACAGAGACAATTCCATGTGACAACAGTGGAAGAGACCAGAGTGATGCAGCTGCAAATCAAAAAACTGCCAACACCAGTGATTGATGGCCACCACCAGAATCTGGTTAAGACAAAGAAGGATTCTCCCCTTGAGGCGTCAGAAAGAACATGGCCCTCTCAACACTTTGAGTTTGAACTTCTGGCCTCTAGAGCTGTGATAAAATAAATTTCTGTTCTTTTAAGCTAACAATTTTGTGGTATCTTGTTATGGTAGCCCTAGAGATGACTGTATTTGATTCCTGAGATGGCAACTGTATTTTGACTATGTAATGACTATTCCAAGATGATCAACAGACACAAAGATAAAGGCAAAACTGAGACTAAGCCCAGTTCTTTTTATTCCCAGAATAATAAATGACTTTTTAATTAATTTAGATCTCTTTGTCTAACCCCTCTGCTTTTCAAAAGAGTATGTGGGACCAATCAAGTATTAATATGTTATACTTTCATTTTAATTCATCTCAAATTATTTCTAATTCCCCTTATGAGTTCTTACTTGACCCATGAATTATTTAGGAATATATTGTTTAATGTCCATTTGTGATTTTCAACAAATTTCTTTCTGTTAACGATTTCTTATTGCATTCTGTTGTCATCTGAGAGCACCCTTTGTATTGTTTATATCCTTTAAAATGTACTGAAATTTGTTTTATGGCCTAGCATATAGTATATCCATGTGCATTTGAAAAGAATGTATATTCTGATGCTGTTGGGTGGAATGTTTTATACATGGCTGTTAGGTCTAGTTGATTGATAATGCTGTTCAAGTTTTTTTTAATTTTCTTGTTGATTTTCTATCTGTTCTGCTATTGAAAAAAAGGTATTAAAGTATCCAACTATTATTGTAGAACTGTCTGTTTCTCTTTTCCATTGTGTCGATTTCACTTCATTATATTTTGAGGTTCTGTTGTTAGGTGCATATAAGTTTATAATTATTATATATTCTAGATGGAATAATCATTTTATCATTTTAAAATGTTTGTCTCTAGTAAAAATTTTCCTCTTAAAATATATTTTTTTCTGATATTTTCTTAGCCACTCCAGTTTTGTTGTTTTGTTTTGTTTTTTTGTTACTGTTATGGTATATCTATTCCAACCCTTTTACACTTTACCTGTATATTTTCTTGACTCTAAAGTGGGTCACTTGTAGGCAGCATATGTTTGGATCATGTTTTTCCTTTTTTTTATCCAGTCTGAAATTTCTGTCTTTAGATGGAATGTTTAACCTTTTCATATTAAATGTAATTAATATTTAATTTTGTAATTTTTATATTAAATGTAATTCATGTAGGATTTATGTCCAACATTTGTGATTTATTTTCCAAGAGTCACATTTTTTTCCTAATTCCTCTTCCTCTATTACTGACTCATTTGTTGTTGTTGTTGTTGTTAAAAAGATATTTTTTAGTGTACAATTTCAATCTCCTTATCTTTTACTATATTTTTGAATTATATTCTTAATCCTTGCTCTAAGGATTACAAATAACATCTTAAGTATAAACATCTAGTTTTGATTAATACCAACTTAATTTCATTAGTATAAAAAACTTTTCTCCTCCTTTACATTGCCCTCCTTTGTGCTGTTACTGATATAAAAACTCCATCTTTAGACATTATATGCCTATAAACAGTTATAATTATTACTTTATGTTGGTGCCTTTTAAATCAGATAGAAAAAAAGTTAGAATAAAATACATTCATATTAGTTTTTATATTTACCTCTGCAGTTACCTTTCTTGATGTTCTTTATTTCTTCATATGGATTTAAGTTACTGACTTATGCTTTTATTTTTGTCTGAAGGGCTCACTTTAATAGTTCTTGTAGCACAAGTCTGCTAGGAAAAAATTCTCTTAAGTTTTTAATAAAAGTATTGAAATTTTCATGTCATCCTTCTGCAATGGCCATGGTAATCTCTGCATCATTCCAACTTTAGTAGATATGTTGCCAAAGTGAGCATTTAGTATGTACTCTTATATGGTACAAAATTTAAAGTGTTAAAGATTATGAAGTTATAGACACAGGTTTACTTGTTTCGAGACCATTTCAAGAGCATATTTGGGCAATGCTAATATTGGCATTTCAAATTCAGTGCTACCATGTAGCAAGATAAAATAGATGAACCTCAAGTCATGATATTTTTTTCCTGATAACATAAGGTTAAGGTTAATTATCAGTTGTCATATTTTTTCCAGTATTTTTTAGTTAGCTTTTAACTTAGCATAAGTGAAATGAAAGGATGGTAAGTTTTGCATTAATTCCTGACCCAAAACAGAACTTTTGAAGATGAAAGTCCATTAACAGAGCTCTGTGTTTCCTGTGAAAAATAAATCTGTCCCACTCCCTGAAAAATTCATGAATATTTTACAAATTGTATGTTCAGGAAGCTATTCTAGCCTTCTATTAAAAAAAAAAAAACACAATATAGAAATATTTATTTCCTTCATGTAGTAGTAATATACATGTTATTTAGAAAATGTATAGTGAATTTTGGTTTGCTCATCTTCTGAAAAACTCCTAAGAAAAAACACACTTCTGAGAATTTCAGCCTTATTTCTACATAAGTTATCTAATCTATAAAACATTATGCATGCTTTGGATAATCATCTAAATAATTACTATTCTAGCCTTCTAAGTGGTTTCAGTGCACACATAATTTTCTCTACCCATACCCCCATTTTTCCCAGTTAAATTGATTAAGTGATTTTTTTCTTTAGTCACATATTATATTTAGGTATGTTTAGGCCTCCTCTTCTGAACTCATTTCCTGGTAACAAAGAAGTAAGGCATAGATGCTGTTTCTGACTCCCAGGGAAGTTTAGGCTCTGGCATGCTGGACTAGGCAGGGCCTAGCATCACCCTGTTTATGTGGAATATGTGAAACTGGTGAGTTTCTAATCATCTCAAAGAGACATTTAACAAGACTGAAGGTTCTGGAGAGAAAATGTATTTTATTGCCATCATTTTAATTTCACCATATGTCTAGATAATTCATGCTTTGGTGCAAAATTCAAAAGTAACAGTGGTGGGCTTCCCTGGTGGCACAGTGGTTGAGAGTCCACCTTCGGATGCAGGGGACACGGGCTCGTGCTCCGGTCCGGGAACATCCCACATGCTGCGGAGCGGCTGGGCCTGTGAGCCATGGCCGCTGAGCCTACGCGTCTGGAGCCTGTGCTCCGCAACGGGAGAGGCAACAACAGTGAGAAGCCCGCGTACCGAGTAACAGTGGTGAATGAAAAGTAAATCTTTTATACAGTTTTCCCGAAGCCACCCATTTCCCCCTCCTAGAGGTAATCATTTTTACCAGTTTCTTTTATATTTTTCAGGGACAGTTTAGGCATATATTAACATGTGCTATATAGAGGATAATTCCTCTTATTAGGGTAAATTCGTGTGCTTTTTTTTTTTTCTGAATTGTAGTATGCAGGAATCGGAAGTCTCTGGCAAGAAGAGAGTTAAAAGGAGAGAAGCTAGCTTCAGTATAATCTTTATTATCTCCTCATTCTCTCTTATCCAAATATCATCTTTGCATCTCATCAGTAAAAGATTCATTGGTTTTGACTGTGCTGATCTGCTCATTCAGGGAAAAGGATGGTGTGGCTCTGGGGTTCTGAACTCTATGGATCTATGCATTCATGAGCATGCTGAAATCCTGTCTGGGTTTTTCTATGCTTTGGGCACAGCAGTCATGCTGCTCTCTGCCTTTTAATATCATCTTGGGGATTCGCTTTACCTCTCTCCTTAACTGAATCTCTTGTTTTCTGTGTCCCATATTTTCCTCATTTTTAGTTTGCTATCTCATATTTGTTGAACATACAGTACAGTTGCTTTGTGAGAAACAGTATGTAGTAAGCATATTTTTTGAGATTGTGCACATCTCCAAGTCTTTATTCTAACCTTTGCTTAAATAATAGTTTAAGCCAGTATAGAACTCTAGGTTAGATATCATTTTCCTTCAGAACATTGAATATATGAATCCATCAATCTACCTTTCAGCATTGCTGTTGAGTATTCTGAAGCAATTATGACTCTTAATGATATATGTATGTGTCTTTTTTTAAAAAATTTCTCTCTTCTTGTGAGTAAATGGAACCGTATATTTGTTCCTAAGGGTTGTTCCTAACTTCACAATGATATGCTTAATTTAATCTGTTACCTTGGGTGTTTGGTAGATCCTTTCCATTAAGAAATATATGTTCCTTGTGTTAGGAAATTCCTAATTCCAAAATTCCTCCTTCTAAAGCTTTTCTCTGGTATGTCCTTCTGGAACTCATATTATTCAGATATTGCATCTCTTGAATGGGCTTTCCAATTTTCTCTCTTTTTTTCCACCTATCTGTCTTTTTGTTCTATTTCTTATAGATTTTCCAAATTAATCTTCCAGATCTATTTTTTTTCTGCTTATTCTCTACTGTGTTTTTAACGCTTTCAGAAAGAAGCTTAAGGGTTGAAATAGGGATGCCTAGAAGAACTAGCACATAGAGCAAAGGGCTGGGAACTGTGATGCACATTCATCTATATTTCTTTAGATTTCATGAAAGGTGCTTGGCACATAACAGACTCTCAATAAATAAATGGTTGTGGAATAAATAAGTAGATAAATAAGTAATAAGTCCTAGATTGTAGTCCCAACGTATACTTCTTTCCCACTTCACATTGGCATGGTAGTGTCCTCTCTTGGTTTCGTTTTCTAACTAGCAATTTCAGAATACATTTTCTCTCTGCCACTGAGAGCATTAACATTATCTGATTCTAGCAATGTTATATATATATATATATATATATAGATAGATAGATAGATATAGATATAGATATATAGATATATGCACACATACAAATTTTAGTTAACTGAAATTTTTAAATCATCTCATATATAGAACTTGCTATACAGGTAAAGAGTGATTTAAGATGGGGAAAAGAATTGAGCTCTTTAGTACTTGAAATCCACTAAAAATCTGTTCCAATTTATTATATTTTTGCTAGACCTGAACTATTTACCCTTAGTAGATAAACCAGAAAAAAGCAGCAGTACTGCAATTGGTAAACTAAGTTATTTGAATACATTTCAAAATGATTTCTACATCATGTACTATACAGAGATCTAGCCATCCACATTGGTTCATTAAAATGTAAAACAGTTTCCTACAATTCTGCTCATTAAGCAGGGGTCACACAAAGAATTCTCCTGTGATGTGGAACAGTGCGAAAGTTTTATGTATCTTGATACTGATTAAAGGGAAGCTATCAGGCTTTGTCTTACAGTAATTTCATATTGTTTTAAAAGTTTAAACATGAGTCCTCCAAATTCTAGACATCTATACCTTTAAATCAGTCAGGCAACAGCTAGATCTTTTAATATGTTAGATCCATTTGCCAATCCACTTCTTTAAAAAGCATACTTTTCATTCCTCTTTTTAAATAAAAGCATTGTCTACACTGATTCCATCATTACCATTGGAAATGTTTATCTGCCAAATGAAAAAGAACAGTACAAATTAGAAACACTGATACATCTTCTGACATTATTCATTTAGAAGCTAGTTCTCAAATTGTCATTACATTTACCACATAAAAATTACAAATGATTTGTTTGGAGGCCTACAGCTATTTCTAAATTCAAGATGTTTGGACAACTGTAGATAAAGTTTCATTATCAGACTGAACTCAATATGCTGTAATTATGAATAAATCAGGATGATTTCTGCTCTGTGAACTTGTTATTAATGTACTCAGGCCAAGCATCAGGAAACATCATTCTTCAAAATTATACAAGTGTATTTCTCAGCCAAAAATGTAAAAAATAATGTTTGAAAATCAAGGTCAAGGATTGGTTGGATGATGTTTATGCTTCTATCATCTGATTGTTTCCATCTTTATTCTATTCCATGAAACACAGACTAGGCTTATACTTCCACAAGGCCTGTGTTTCCCCATTTATTAGCACTTATCACACTTGAAATTATTACTTAAATATCTATTTTCTCCAATAAACAATAGGTTCATTAGTCCAGGGACTTCTGCTGTCTTATTTTCTTCTGTAGGTCTACACTATCATATTAGGTGCCAAGGAATATTTGTTGAATAACTGAGTTAATTAATGATAAATGAATGGAGAAGCCTACTTTCTCAGGCTGACAATTGAACTAGAGAATGGAAGTTGGAAAATTTGAATTGAATTTCCACAATTTTTATATAGTGATAATTTGTTTAAAATTTGGTATGTAAAATGTTATATACAATAGAGTTAATAAATAGTAGAGAAAAGTGGTGTCAGAGGGAGCTGAAGATGTAAATTTCAAGTTACCTGAGTCCTAGGAAAAGTGAGAACCAAAAGAAATTTATATTCTCTATTTAAGTATTTAAGAAACAGAACTTAAGAATTTATCAGTATACTGAATTATTATGATTTCTAGACTAATCATAATTCATTCAAATGACATATGAGATGTAGCCTTCTCAGAATATTTACCATGTTAATCAAATGAAGAATTACACTGAAATTTGAGTTTACTTTTCCGCTATAACAAAATTTTCTACTTAGGTAAACATGAGATTGACATTTTGGAGAACTGTTTTCTCAGTACAGAAAACTTTTGCTTATTTTACATTTTGTGTTCTTAAAGTGATTTTCTAATATTTTCTTTTTATATACTGATATTTTATTTGTAAAGAATATGTAAAGTTTCCCTGTAGGCATGACGAGCATGACTAGAATGCTACATAGCAGTGCTTTAGATATAATCTAAAAATTGTCCTTATGTGCAATAGTAGAGACCAATGATTCATGAAATTGCTCAGTGTTGTGCATAGTCCTTCTTATAGAACTAATAGTTTATATGAGACATTTTTCTTCAAACGTTGAAATCAAAATATAAACTCTACTCAGTATGTCAGCATTTACATTAAAATGAATTTTTTACTTATGGGAAAAGCTTTAATTAAGTGTATTTAAAAGTTTGGAAATCAGCAGGACGTCCATCATTGTGAACAATTTAAATGTTTCTCTCCCTACTTGGTTTGGAATAAAATAAGAAATGGGGAAAAAAAATACTCCACCCAGGAGGGAGGTCCTTCTTTTGCCTACCAACAAAGCTATTAACCTATCTGCAGCTGTACCAGTATACTCAGCTCCCCTTCTCTGAAAGGGAAGAAATGTCCATTTCCTACCAAAGGCTATTGCTCTCTTTGTGCTCAGGGTCCCATCCTATTTCAGCACTCAAGATTCCACTTTTGAAACTAGCTCATTTTGTACTGCACCATCAATTTCTTCCTTTATGCCTGATAATTCTCCAAAATACATAAGTATATCCTAATATCTCTCATTTTATTGATTTTTAAAGCATATATTAGTAACTTTCATTCTGCCAAAAAAGTTTCCTTTGTTTAAAATCTCTGTCTATAAAATCAATGTCTCTTCTAACAATCACTGTGGGATACAAGAAAACAATTTCATATCTCCTTAGATGAGGTTTTCCTTGAGTATCCAAAGTAAGAACCCTCCATTCCTTTCTATCATGCCTCATTGTTAATTTCCTTTATTTTACCAATTACAATCTGAACATATTATAATCATTTTATAACTTGTTCATTTAATCTTTCTCCTCAAAGGAGCATGTCGACTCTTTGAGGCAGATCCTTTAACTCTCTTGTTCATCCCTATATCTTAAACTCCTAACAAAGCTCAGAACATAGTGGTTACCTAATATGTGTGTATAGAATGAATGAAAGACCTATACCACTTCCTTTAGAAGAATTAACAGTCAACCCTAAGTAACTGTGCAAAAGAGGCAAAATGTCTTGTTGCCACTTGCATTTCTCTATCCTTCCTCCCTTCTTTCTTATAAATACCTTATACCCTCTTGCTTTTTAGTGTAATATTCTACCCAGTATTTTGCCCTTTAGACAGACTTTATTCTACAAATTAATCACTTATTTCAATAATTACTCAACTCAAGTAGTCCATGTACTTTAGAGAATGTTATTTAATTAATTCATAATGAAGCAGAAATTAAGATTTGTATTTTCTTCCCTGCCTGATTTTCCAAGTACATCTTAAGTTATGTAAAGGAGCAATCATTTTGTGGTTGGCAGGAAATCAGGCTCTGTCTGGTTCTCCAAACATCTTCACTAATTCCCAGAGAAATCTGTGTAACTGTTCCCCAAACAACATTTACTACTTCTTCCACTATCATGTAATATTGGTTTGGAGAATAGATACTAAATTTTCTAACACTACTTTCATCATCTTTACCCTTCCAAACCTTATTCTTCTCCTGCTTTTCTCATCTTTATTAATGGGACCATCATCTATCTTGATAATATAAATGACCATCATGATATGGCTTTATTGCTCAAGGCACAAAAAGGTTATCAACTTCTTTCACCGCCTACATATTTAGTCACCAAGTGCTGTCAGTCGTACTCAAAAAATAACATGAAATCCATCCAATGTTTTTCTTATTTACATTTCTACTTGTTCTTTCTTAGTTGAGGATGTCGAACTGTGCCAGTGAGATAAGCTCTCCTCCACACAACCCCTTCTCCAAACAGCGAATACGATCTTGCTGAAATGCCAATTTTCAGGCTATTTCTACATATAACAAGAAAATACTTCCTTAAGGATCTAGCCCTCGCCTTCCTTCTCAAAGTGAACTCTCAACTTTGCAATATAGAGAATATGGTAATTATAACTAAAACATCAACTTTATTGAGGATTTACTCTGTTCCACGTGGCATTCTAAATATTCTACCTGAATAATCTCATCTATTTCTTATAACACACTAAGAAAAAAGTACTATCATTAAAATAAATTTTAAAAGGAATAAAGTGAAGCCTAGATAGGTTAAGTAATTTTCCTACACTGAGGAAGGGAGCCAGGATTCAAACCCAGGCTAGTCTGCCTCCAGAACTCACATTCTTGTTAGAATTTTTTTTTTAATTGAAACATATTCGACATATAACACTGTGTAATGTCAAGGTGCGTGACATGTTGATTTGATACATTTGTATACTGCAGTATGATTGCCATTGTAGCTTTAGCTAGCACCCCTTTGACATCAAATAATTATCATTCCTTAACGACCACACAATACAGTGTCTTGCTATTTCCACATTAAACAAACAAACAAAAAGGTTGTGTTGTCTCTTGTCTCTATCATTGCCGTGCAAAGAATCTGAGGCTTAGAGAGGGTAGATAAATTTCTCAAGTTTGCAAGTCTAGTAAAATTATAAGTTGACCCTGAACCCAGGCTACTCTGAATCCACCTTGCTGTCCCTCTTCTGGCGTTGGACTCTCTGGCCCCTAAGATGAGATGGAGAGGCCCACAAACACTCCATCTTCCAACATATTTTTGACCACAGACTGCAATTAGCCGACTTTGTTAAATGCCTTGAGGGCTATGTGACAATGTTCAAGAAAGGAACGATGCTGTAGGAGGATGCTGGCTATTTCCTTCTCTCCAAATGCCATCTCTATCAGCAGTTTAAAGTAAATCTGGGAGAACATCAAATCTATGCAATTTTCTTTTGAACTATGAAGAGAAAACTTTAATTTGTATGAACTAAAGCATGTGATTAAAGCATGAAATTCTTTCCAGTCGTGACGATGAGAAATGTTTGAAATGAATTAGTCTCCATACCACATTAATGCAGTCATCCCAAGGGCCAATAGCAAGGAACACTTCAATGGTTCAAGTGCATCCGTGAGTGGTTACCCAACCTGCATGTAGATTCAGAAACAGCTTCTGTTTTGAGTGACGATCAAGAAGTGCTGAAATTCGATAGGACATTGTCATTATAAGTCAGATCTGGCAAATGCTTTAGTACTCAACACAAACTACAACTCTAAAATTCTTTTACTTTTCCCCCCAAGGCATAGAGTGTCAGAAGATATTTTAGACATTCCTTACACTGAAAAAAAAGTAAACACATCTGAACATATCTGTGGGCTAAAAAATTAGCCTACAGAGTTTTTGCTGTTGTTGATCACAGACCATATAATTTCAAATAAACAATAATAAAAACAGTATGCAATAGTTCTAACCCATGATCTACATTAAAAATCAGTTAATTTTGAAAGTATATTTATTACAAGAGGTATGAATCATAAATATCCTTTGGCACAATAGATAAATATATACTTTTGTAGTATCTAAACCTCCTCTATCTTGGTAGAAAGACAAGCTTAACTATTGTAATTGGTATGGACAGACATTCATTCTATAAATATTTAGGCTCTGACATTCAAAGTATGTAACTGAGAAGAGCAAAACCCAGTCCTGTTGATGAACTGAATAGACTGAGGAAGACAGAAACATAAGCAAGGCAGTTTCTTTATTGCATTATGTTTTATTTACTTTTAGACACTAGGTATGAATAAAGCCACAGGTGTCCCGTCTCCCATTATGCTTTCACTGGAGAGTATGTCTTTCTGGCTCTTCTGTTTCTACAATAACATTATTCAAAAGATAAACCTATTTCACTTTTATTAACTAGGAAGTAATTTAATATGGATGATTTGAATAATTCTTTATGAAAATATATATTTTATGACAAATATGTTGCTTGAAGTGTTACGGTCTGATACATGACAATCTAAACCGTTATTACTCAATGCAAAATAGTCAAAGGCAAGTTCTAGCTGTATCAAGCTGAAACCTTCCTCACTCCCAATAATTCTCCCATTAAGACACAAACATAATCATGCCAATTCCAGAGGCAGAATATATGAACAGAGCCATCTGTTTAAAGCAGTACTACTGCTGGGAAAACACAAGAACATAAGAAAAAATCTTTACTCGAAGGAAAAGGCAAATAGCAAAAATAATGAACTTTAAAGTTAAAGACAGAGAAAAACTCTCTTCAAACATGAAATAGAGGGCTTCCTTGGTGGTGCAGTGTTTAAGAATCTGCCTTCCAGTGCAGGGGACATGGGCTCAAGCCCTGGTCCAGGAAGATCCCACATGCAGCGGAGCAACTAAGCCTGTGCGCCACAACTACTGAGCTTGCGCTCTAGAGCCCGCGAGCTACAACTCCTGAACCCGCGTGCCACAACCACCGAAGCCCATGTGCCTAGAGCCCATGCTCCACAACAAGGGAAGCCACCACAATGAGAAGTCTGCACACCACAACGAAGAGTAGCCCCTGCTAGCCGCAACTAGAGAAAGCCCACGTGCAGCAAGGAAGGCCCAACACAGACACAAATAAATTAATTAAATATTTTTTTTAAATCAGTTTTTTTCAAAAAAGATGATATAGACAACTATGTATGTACAGCATTGGTGGAAAAGAATTCGGAATAAAACACTCAAGAAAAATCATAATTACTGTATTTATTGTCAGTGATAATAAGAAAGCCTTCTTTTCCAAAATAAAATCTTGGAACATCTGTTTACTGATATGGATGGCATGTTGTGTTTCACTGGATGTTTCTTTGTTATAAGTGTTATCAATATGATCAAAAAATAATTGGAGCAAATATAAACTTAAATGCACTAGGTTAAATGTCACGTGTGTTGGCAAGCTACTTCCATTATGACTGACAGCAGATCTGATGCTTTCTCATGCTACCGCATTCATGGCCCAGGTTGATTCTGTCAAGCATGGTGTTTTTCTCTCACAGTTCCACATTTCCATAATTTAACACATTCCAAGGTAGATGAGATCATAGGACACATGAGTAACATCACCACCATCACCAACATTATTTTTCTTCTGCAGCTTTTATACTCAACTTGAGTGTAAGCCTCCTGCAGGCAGGAACAGGGACTATTTCGTAGAGCCTCCCTGTTCCATGTCCATTACCTAATACAGTGCTTGGTACAGGGCAGGTGCTGAATAAAGATTTGTTGAATGGTCAGATGAATGAGTGAATACTATTACAAGTTGATAACATCTAATTCCTTTCAAATACTTATAATATTGTTTCAATAAAGTAATAAAAAGCAGAGAACTGAAAGCCCCTTAATAAACTTTTATTCCAATTTTTCCCTCAAATGAAAATCTCCATAACAACAGCAACAGCAACCTCTTTTCTGTCAGTACCGAGGCTATGCATACGGTAGAACTTTTTTTTAATTAATTTTTACTGGAGTATAGTTGCTTTACAATGTGTTAGTTTCTGCTGTAAAGTGAATCAGCTATACATAGATATATTTATATTTATATATAAATATGTATATATATAAATATATATACATATCCCCTCTTTTTTGGATTTCCTACCCACTTAGAACTTTTAATACCAGTATTGAGGAGGTAGATACAATTATTTTCCTTTTACAAATGGGGAAATGAGGCATATAAAGTTTAAGACACATGTGAATGGCCCACAGCTAGCCAGTGGTAAAGCCAAAATTCTAACCACTGCTGGAAAAGCTCAAATATCAAGTCAAATTAAGTTTGGCTGAGAGTAAAAGAAACCCAAGGCTGGTTTGGCAGCTGTGCTCTACAAACTTTTTAGGAACCAAGATTCCAATCACATTACTGCTCTAACATACCTGGGCTGTGTCTTTTATCCTCAGATTCTAAAGCAATATCTCTCTTCCAGGGAGCAAGATGGAGGAAGAATCAAAAAGAGTAGTAAGGAATACCTGACAACCATGTCTTAAGGAAGACTCCTGGAAACTGACACATTTTCTTATATCTCCTTGACCAGAAGTTAGTCACTATTATGAGTTGAATTGTGTCCTTCAAAATTCACGTCCAAGTCCTAATCCTCAGTACCTCAGAATATCACTTCATTTAAAAATAGAGCCATTGGGCTTCCCTGGTGGCGCAGTGGTTGAGAGTCCGCCTGCTGATGCAGGGGACGTGGGTTCGTGCCCCGGTCCGGGAAGATCCCACATGCCGCGGAGCGGCTGGGCCCGTGAGCCATGGCCGCTGAGCCTGCGCATCCGGAGCCTGTGCTCCGCAATGGGAAAGGTCACAACAGTGAGAGGCCCGCGTACCGCAAAAAAAAAAAAAAGAGCCATTGAAGTTGTAATTAGTTAAGATGAAGTCATACTGGGGTAGGGTGGGCCCCTGATCCAATATGACTGGTGTCTTTATAAAAAGAATGCCAGGCACAGAGCCAGGCATGAAGACAGGAAGGGCACCATGTGAAGACTGGAATTAAGCTGCATGAGCCGAGGAAGTACCAGATGCTAGGAGAGAGGCCTGGAACAGATCTTTTCCTGGCAACTTCAGTTGGAGCATGGCTCAGCTGACACCTTCATCTTGGACCGCTAGCCTCCAGAACTGTGAGACAATATATTTCTGTTGTTTAAGCCACTCAGTTTGCAGTATTTTGTTAAGGTAGCCCTAGCAAACCAATACAGTAACCTTTAAGGTGGTCTGGAAAAATTTAGATTTTTTTGCGCTATGTTTAGTTAAAATTTTGAAAAAAAGAAAATGATTATTGTAGGACAACAGGCAGTCTCTGTCAAACTATGCAACACTCTGAGAGGTGGTCTCAGCATGTCATTGAATCTGTCACTATTAATTGTGAAAGGTATATTATTACATTATATTTTGAACTACTTAGAAATAAAAAATGTTAGCAATTTAACTATGATAGGTCACCTACTATAAGGTGCATCCTTATTTCAGAGATGTTAAATGTGAAAAAAAGAAATGGGCAACTTAGAATCAATGAAATACAGTAAATGTTCTATAGACAATTTAGTTATAACAGTAAACACAGAAAAGAAATTATTTACATGGGTTATAATTCAATATTTTACATTCTACCTTATATAAAACAAAATGACTTGTCTTACTATAGGAATTTTTAAAGTTTATATAAGATAATAAGATACAAAGGATATAAAGATATCCAAATGGATATTGATATAGATATAAATATGTAAAAATAAACCTGTTCTTTGATTAACTTTGCTCAAAATACTTCCACTAGATTAGTGGAATGTAGTATTAGTGGTATCATATATTCCCTTTAAATCAAAGTAACATTTGGTATTAGTTATGCTTATTCTACAAAGAAAGGATAATTTGGGGTGGTGGCCTCACGAAAGAAATGTAATGCCCCTTTTTCTAGCAAATAAAAAATAGTAGTACAGCTTTAATTGAGAATAATATAAAGAGGGTCTAATAAGTTAGATAAAAACTGCAAAATCAAATACAGTAATAATTTCCTTGTTTAAACATCTTGCTTTTATTTTCCTTTTCTCTATGAAACTCAGTCCCATTTACTTGAATTATTCTTCTCATTATGTATTGGCTAAACTTCTTTAGAAGTAACTGGGATTTTTCATTTTAGTCCCAAAGGAAAATGTTAATTGCATGTCACCATGACAAGTTGAATTATTAAGACATGTATTACTAGATAATTCTACAACTCTCTAATTTTAGAGAATCTGATCAAGAAATCCACTTTCTTAGATGTAGCTGAGATCTAAAAAAAAATACAAAGCATCTGTTTCACAATTAGCAAGGAACAGTGTAAGGATGAGTTAACTTGCTAAACCAGGGGCAGAGAAAAGAAACCAGAGTCTCCCACTGTGCAAGCTTTGATGATTTTACATTTGTGAACCCATAACTGAGTTTAATTCAGCAACTGACCTGTGAAACAGCACCAGTTATTAATATTAATAACTATGACAGTATTTAGAATATCCCCACAGTATTACAGAACATAGTAAAACCAATTTGAGATTCAATTACATCAATAAACAGCTAAAACATTAGTAAAGATATTTGCTAACACAAAGAAGGAAATGCTTAGAGTCTAAAGAGGGCATTTGCAAGGCAAGGAGCTGGGCTGTCCGTAAGGCTTGCTGGACACTGTTGCTTTAAGCAAAGCAGCCTCTGGCCAGATATATTTGGGGGGAGGTGGAGTCAAGTGGCCATAATAATTTCAATAAAGAGAGGGGACAGGGGAACAGTCAAATGTGTTTAGCAAAATGGAGGTGATAAGTAATTCAGTCTAATAATTTAAATTAGGTATTTGTAAAACTAAAAGAAGACAGGATAAAAACAAGGACACTGGAAATATAGAACAACTTAAGAGCTCTAGACAGCAAGAGATTCACCTTCAGAAGAAATTCATTTTATATAAAAAATTTAAATCATAAAATTATTATCAAACTTATTGTCCTGAAGACTTTGAGTCAAGAAAAGTAAAAGAAGACTTTTCTCCCATTTTAATAAGTAAATTCAGTTCTTAAAATACCTAACAAAGAACAAATTCAGCAAAATTTCTTTTGGCACCTGGCCTGTTACTGAACCTCTTCCTACTTTCTGAGCAGCTCAATCCTAACTCCATTTTCTTTAAAGATCATCTAAAATGTTAAATGTTTTGTGTGTTTTTTTCTGATCTCCATGAGGAAATACACGTTCTCTAGATGGTATTTTTCCATTTGTACTTCATCTCCAAGATCACTTAAATGCTTGGCTTATCTACATTCTAGATCAGGAGTTGGCATAGTTTTTCTATGAAGGATAAATATTTTAGGCTTCACTGGCCATTTGGTCTCTTTCACAGTTACTCAGCTCTGTTATTTTAAGGTGAAAGCAACCATAGACATTACACAAATGAAGGTGCATGGTGTGTTCCGATAAAACTTTATTTATGGACACTGAAATCTGAATTTCATATAATTTTCACATGCCACAAGTATTATTCTTCTTTTGATTTCATTCTCAACCATATAAAAGTGTAAAACTCCTTTACTCACCGACCGTACAAAAACAGGTGGCAGACCAGATTTGGCCCACAAACCGTGGCTTGCCAACCTGTGTTCTAGATTATGGGTTTTGTAAGAAAAGATATCTCCTAAACTCATCTTTACCACCCCTGCAGTACTTAATGAGTGCTTCTGTAAGTACCTGTCAAAGTGAATACTAGCATTATAGAGACAAGTGGCAGTGAATAAAAACAAAATGTAAAGCAAGTTCACCCTTTTGTCTACCTCCTCAAAATGTCTTTAAGCAGATACCCTATTATTATTTTTCATATTGTCCTGTTCTTTCCCATTAAGCAGTTACCACAATGGTTAATAATGTATTTATTTGTGAGTTTTCATGTTTATTACTATATTAATTTCTGTCACTGATATGATAAATTACCATAAACATAGTGGCTTAAAGCAATACATATTTTGATCTCACAGTTTCCACAGGTCAGCAGTCAGATGGGTTTGGCTGGATCTCTGCTTAGACTGGCACAAGGCTGAAATCAAGATGTCTACAGGACTGTGTTCCTTTATAAAAACCCCAAGGAGAGGGCTTCCCTGGTGGCACAGTGGTTGAGAGTCTGCCTGCCGATGCAGGGGACACGGGTTCGTGCCCCAGTCCAGGAAGATCCCACATGCCGCGGAGCGGCTGGGCCCGTGAGCCATGGCCACTGACCCTGCACGTCCGGAGCCTGTGCTCCGCAATGGGAGGTGCCACAACCGTGAGAGGCCCGTGTACCGTACAAAAAAAAAAAAAAAACACAAAAAAACAACTCTAAGGAGAGTCTGTAAGGGAGAATCTGCTTCTAGGCTCATGTTAGCTGAATTGAGTTCCATGCAGTTATAGGACTGAGGTCCCCATTTCCTTGATGACTGTTGGCTGTTACTCTCAGCTTCTAAAGTCCACTGCACTCCTTGACTCATGCCACCTTTGCCTTTAAAGCCAGTAACTTCAGATCTAGACCTTTTCATGCTTCGTCTCTCCTGTCTTTTCTTCTACACCTCATCTCTCTCACTTAAGCCAGGAAAGATTCTCTGACTTTTAAAGTTTCATGAGATTAGATGTTTTTACCCATATAGTCTAAGGTAATGTCCCCATGTCAAGGTCAGTAACCTTAATCACATCTGCAAAGTCCCTTTGCCATGTAACATAACATTGTCATAGGTTTCAGGGATTAGGGCATAGACATCTTTGGAGGGAGGCATTACTCAACATACCACAAGGAGGCATTATTCAACATACCACAATTACCATCTATCCTGTTAGATTGCTAGTTGCACGAGCAAAGGCCCTATCTCTTTTAACATTGCTGTTTATCTAATGTCTGACATGCTTGCCAGACACATTTCTTGAATTAAAGAAAGAATAAGTAAGCAAATGAATGAATGAATGAATGAATAGGTGGGTCTAGGATTAAGTAGAATGTTCTAACCTTGAGTCAAACATTTAGGAGCCTTGAGTATATCTATGGGACAGTGGTTAAAAAAAGCAGACTTTCACTTTAGGAAGACATGGAATTGGGTCTTCCCTGGTGGCGCAGTGGTTGGGAATCTGCCTGCCAATGCAGGGGACACAGGTTCGTGCCCTGGTCCAGGAAGATCCCACATGCCACGGAGCAACTAACCCCTGTGCAACAACTACTGAGCCTGCGCTCTAGAACCCGCGAGCCACAACTACTGAGCCCACGTGCCACAACTACTGAAGCCCGCGCACCTAGAGCCTATGCTCTGCAACAAGAGAAGCCACCACAATGAGAAGCCCGCACACCACAACAAGTAGCCCCTGCTCGCTGCAACTAGAGAAAACCCACGCACAGCAAAAAAGACCCAAAACAGCCAAATATAAATAAATAAGTAAATAAATGTATAAAAAACAAATGAACAAACAAAAATAGATTATTAAAAAAAAGACATGGAATCAAGTTGGAAATTTTACTGTCACTTATTAACTGAGGAACCATAGGGGATATTCACCGAGAATCTCTGTGCCACAGTTTCTTCATATGAAAAATGAGAAATCAAAATCTCTTCCTAAAAGTTATGCTGAGGATCAAATATGTATGACTGTGTGTCTAGTTCCTGGATATTACAGTGCCTAGCACATAGTAAGCACTTATTTTATTATAGCCATTATAAATGTTGCAGGTATTTTGAAGTCTTGGTAGTTGATGGAATTAACTTAAGTGGGAAGAAATAGAATAGAGGAAAGGAGGAAGGGAGGGGGGGAAGAAGGGTAGGGTGGGGTCCAGGAGATGGAAGGGAAGAGAGAGGTCTCAGCAGAACACTGGCACCTATCAGTATTTAAGAAACAAGTAACTGAAGAGAAATAAGAATCAGTGACTAAAGACACAAGAGAAATAGAGAAGAGCACAGTCTTGGAAACAAAAGTGAAGGAGGAGTTTGAAGGACAGAGTCATTAACAGTTTCAAATGCAGGGACAATAGCATGTAATGTAAAGACTGATGAGTCCATTACATTATTGGATAAAGAGGTCAGTGGTGACTCAGCAAGGAAGGTTTGCTGAGGTATTGAGGAAGAGAGCCAAAAATAGTAGTTTGAAGGAGAAATGGAAGAGGAAAGAATGAGAAGGGAGAGAATGCAATGAGAAAGCATGGTCTATTCTTTCCAGAAGCTTGATCTTGAAGGAAAAAAGAAAGATGAGCCATAACTTGGGGAAAAGGCTTGACGTAAAGGGGAATTTGGGTTGTGCATGTGTTTATTTTACTGTCCTTCACTTGTTCCTTACCACAGCTATTTCAATCCCTTTCCTTCTTCTCATGCCCCTATCCTTTCCACCTTACCCCTGTTGATGAAAAAATTAATCAACAGTCAATCTAAAAAAGGAATGGAAAATTTTATCTGAGCTGACCTGAGAATTATGACCTGGGAGACAGTCTTTCAGAAAGCTCTGAGGCCTGTTCTGAAGAGGTAAAGGGGAAAGCCAATATATATGTGATTTTAGAGAAGGGGTCCATGCAATTGAGCACACATATTGGTAGAAGGTTACTGCAAGGAACAGATATATTAGTGAAAGATTTTTGTGTTTTTCTAAGTATAGGAAGATGCAAGAAACTGGGTTCACAAGATTTTCTCCTGAAAATATCTATCTGAGGGCCAGTTCTGCCAGTTTTCCCAGAGCACAAAGTGCTTCATCCTGATCTTTGCTCTGAATTCCTTTTAGGGTGTATTATAGGTCAGCAACTTCAGTGGCTAATGACTTGATCCTTGTAGAAGTGGATGGTGGGCAACATTATTTTACAATCCCTTCCCTTTTGGTCTTAATTTCAACCGAGGTCTGACAAGCATTTTGTGAGCAATCTGTCCCACAGCACTAGGAATGCTTATTCCCAGGTCAGGAGAGGATTTCGTTAGTAAGCCACTCAATGTGCTATTACAGGACTAGGCTCTGTTAACAGTAGCCGAAAGCCCTTGGACGGTCTGTCTTACTAGTCTACTGTGGTCCAGGAAATGGTTCCCACTTATTGCTTCTTCCCCAATCTAGAGTTACACTGTTATAATCATTGATATTATTGAACTGTATATTTGGTCAATGGTCTCAATTTGCCTAGTCATCATTCTTTTTATCAGAGGCTTAGTCACACATTTGGTAATGCAAGAAGCAATAATCCTGTAAAATAAGCAGATCACAAGTAATATACCTAGTAACATTAATAAGGTCATAAGTTAAGTATTCAAGGGAAAATTTTCCATTAGTTGCGGCCCAGTATCTCCCCAGACCATCTAACACAGTCTGCTCTGCACCAATCGCTATCTTTAAGAGACATGATATGTTGGAATCATGCATAAAGTTCACCATAGATACCTGCATGTACAAGGTGAGTGGTGGGTCATCATGCCCCCTTACTGGATTGAGAAAGGAATGCTATCTTCTAAGGAGTTACATGGCTGGTGTCAGAAGAAGAAAAATTTATCTTTATGGTTGAGCAGGTATTTCTGCCATTGGGGAGGTCTGGTTAACGCTCAGTGCAGATGCACGATGCACACTAGAGGGGAGGTATGACGCCTAAATGGGCAGAGAAAAATTTTATGTTTAAAGTTTTCTTGTTTTCCTTTAAAATATGAATTTTATTTCATTACCCTGTCATGTTCAACAAAGAAGCTCAACCACTTCATGCAACATATAGGAACCGTCAGGTAGGAACTTTCTCAACTTCTCAGGATAACCTCCCTCCCACATCTCAACCCCCCAAATGCCTTACCTTCTGCCTTGCTAACACAGTGCAAGTGATAAACCTTCCCATACCAGAATACTTGTCTTACCTGTGGTTTGAATCAGTGCCCTACTTGCCTTCTTACCGTGATCTTAAATAATTTTTAGCTCCTTTGTACCTCAGTTCCTTTCATTGTAAAGTGGAAGCAAAAACTCACTATGTTAATGTAGATTAAATAAGATAAGCCTGTATACAATTTTAATATAATGCCTGGTATTTAGTAGGCACTCAATAGCTCTTCTCCCTTGCTTCTAATACCAAATGGTCTCTCACCTTGTTTGTTCCTTATTCTGTTATGATTTTTCCCCTAAACTTTTGTCTTCCTCTAGCTTGGTCAATTGTTAGACTTTTACATTAGACACTTTCTATTCTCCCAGTATCCAAGGTTTACCAATTCTTTTCCATTTTTTGGTCTATTACATGTCCATTGTTCTTTCATCTCTTATAAGCTACCTCTGCAGTTCTAATCTTTTAGTCTTGCCCCACATCTTTTCAATCTCCACCTCTATTCATACTCTTAGTACAACAGCAGTTCTGCAGCATTTCACTTGTGAACTCTACTCTTTCGGCCTTCCTACTTCATATAGTCCCCTTTTCTCACCACCTCCTTACTCTTTGACTTGACATCTTATAAGCAATAAATAGAATGTCACTTATTAGATATACGTCCCATGAGGAAAAGAACATTATCTGTTTTGTCCATTGCTGTATCCCTGGGACCTTGAACCTTGATTGTTTCTTGAATATTGAGTGAATGAATGAATGAACATGTCCCTGCCTTCAGTGTCCTCTCCCCGAAGTCACCAAACTGCTTTGCCTAACTGCCTATCAAATTTGTATCTTTAGCTAAACGTTTGCTTTTGTGTTTCAAGCTACCAGCTTGATAGTTCCCCTTGAATGTCTCCTCTTAAATTAGACATGAACCAAACTAAATTCAAGAACCCTACTTCCACGTCTCCATTGTTTCTCCTCCACAGCCCTCTAGCTCAATGAATCCATCTGTTGTTCTAACCAGACAGTTTGGAGTCATTGATAAGCTCATCTTATTCATTTCCCCTAACCAATCCTCACCAAATCTACAGACTTTGCAATTGCATATCTCTTGGCTCTGTACTCTTCTTTCCACCTCCTTTGCTAACATCTAGTCGAGCAATCACTATGTAGCCTGGACTTGTGCAATAGTTGATTAACTTCTCTCCTCATACTCATGCCTAAGCCCGATACAATCCATTCTCCATACAGTGATAAGAATAATATGTTTAAATGTAGATTTAATCATGTCACTCTCTTATTCAAAACATTGGAACGAAATAATAAACATGGCCTATGAGGCTGTACATGATTGAACTCTTGCCTACATTACCAGCTTAATTTTTTCTACTCTGCTCAGCATTTGCATTCTCATCATTTTCTCTAGAGTTCATGCTTCTCCCTACCTTGGAATCTTCAGAGGTAGTTCTTTCATTCGTGCTTCTGCAATCAACTACACATCAGCTAGTTGGCTCTGCTTCAGCTGGTTATTTGGTTGTCAGCTGGGTATCTCAGCTCTCCTCCACAATCTCTTGCAGGCTATCCTTGTTCTATGGGCTTGTTCTGTGGCAGAGACAGGACCAAAAACAAGTCACAAGATGAACCCAATCTCAAGGAGTGGAGAAATAGACCAACCACTGTTAGATGGGAGAAACTGCCGAATCACACTACAAACAATGCACGGATATAGGTTACCGTTATCTGGGGCCATCAATACAATGAATTGACACAGCAGCCAAATAGCAGAAAGAAATGTTAAATTTTTTCTCACCTTTAGATTGAAGTATAGATATTGGTGGATGCAAATATAAATACATTAATATATACTTAATTGAGTACTGGAAGATATTTATATCTCAAAACTTCTCCAAAGTAGTAGAAAAGTTTCCCTAATGATAAGGATAGAGGCTGTAGGAAAGTTTGGAGTTAATATTTGGGAAGTGCAAAATGACATTTGTTTTATCTTTAGGATTACAATAGTGATGGAATTTACCTGGGCCTTGAAAAAAGTACTCTAAAAATCAGGGAAGTTTCAGGAGCAGTGCAGGAAGAATAAAACAACGAATAAAAGAGCTGATTTTTAGAGCAGGAGAAAGTCTTCAAGCCTTCCATATGTAGGTGATTTTGTCTGTGTCTCTTTATGCTCAAAAATTCACACATCCTTATTTTAAATAGTAGCACCAGGTACCTATCTTTTTTTTTTTTTTTTTTTTTTTGCGGTACGCGGGCCTCTCACTGTTGTGGCCTCTCCCGTTGCGGAGCACAGGCTCCGGATGCGCAGGCTCAGCGGCCATGGCTCACGGGCCCAGCCGCTCCACGGCATGTGGGATCTTCCCGGACCAGGGCACGAACCCGTGTCCCCTGCATTGGCAGGCGGACTCTCAACCACTGCACCACCAGGAAAGCCCCAGGTACCTATCTTAATAGTATTTATTAAGGCTGAAACTTTACTTTGTGTGGGTTTCTACACAGAGAGCAGAGGTTGTCTGCAATTTTTGCACTTCTTTGAGCATAAATATTTTATACATGAAAAGGATATATATTTGAATATATTATATGAAAAATAAATAATCTTATCACTCTGCTTAAGAAATACAACATTACTAGTATTATTGAAGCCCTATGCACACCTCTCACTCAGTGTGTCCTCTTTCTCTCACCATTTTTGTTCACAGGTATTATTTTCTACCATTGTGATTTTAGGACATACACATGTATCCGCAAATAAATAGTATTTAGTTTTATGTTATTGCACTTTACATAAATCACTCATTTTTTTTAACATCTTTATTGGAGTATAATTGCTTTACAATGGTGTGTTAGTTTCTGCTTTATAACAAAGTGAATCAGCTATACATATACATATATCCCCATATCCCCTCCCTCTTGCATCTCCCTCCCTCCCACCCTCCCTATCCCACCCCTCTAGGAGGTCACAAACCACCGAGCTGATCTCCCTGTGCTATGCGGCTGCTTCCCACTAGATATCTATTTTACATTTGGTAGTGTATATATGTCCATGCTACTCTCTCATTTCATCCCAGCTTACCCTTACCTCTCCCCGTGTCCTCAAGTCCATTCTCTACTTACGCGTCTTTATTCCTGTCCTGCCCCTAGGTTCGTCAAAACACTTTTTTTTTTTTTTTAGATTCCATATATATGTGTTAGCATACGGTATTTGTTTTTCTCTTTCTGACTTATTTCACTCTGTATGACAGACTCTAGGCCCATCCACCTCACTACAAATAACTCAATTTCGTTTCTTTCTATGGCTGAGTAATATTCCATTGTCTGTATATGCCACATCTTCTTTATCCATTCATCTGTCGATGGACACTTAGGTTGCTTCCATGTCCTGGCTATTGTAAATAGAGTTGCAATGAACATTGTGGTACATGACTCTTTTTGAATTATGGTTTTCTCAGGGTATATGCCCAGTAGTGGCATTGCTGGGTTGTATGGTAGTTTTATTTTTAGTTTTTTAAGAACCCTCCATACTGTTCTCCATAGAGGCTGTATCATTTACATTCCCACCAACAGTGCAAGAGGGTTCCCTTTTCTCCACACCCCCTCCAGCATTCATTGTTTGCAAATTTTTTGATGCTGGCCATTCTGACTGGTGTGAGGTGATATCTCATTGTAGTTTTGATTTGCATTTCTCTAATGATTAGTGATGTTGAGCGTCCGTTCATGTGTTTGTTGGCAATCTGTATATCTTCTTTGGAGAAATGTCTATTTATGTCTTCTGCCCATTTTTGGACTGGGTTGTTTGTTTTTTGGGTATTGAGCTACGTGAGCTGCTTGTATATTTTTGAAATTAATCCTTTGTCAGTTGTTTCGTTTGTAAATATTTTCTCCTATCCTGAGGATTGTCTTTTCATCTTGTTTATGGTTTCCTTTGCTGTGCAAAAGCTTTTAAGTTTCATTAGGTCCAATTTGTTTATTGTTGTTTTTATTTCCACTTCTCTAGGAGCAAAAAGGATCTTGCTGTGATTTATGTCATAGAGAAATCACTCATTTTTAACACTGCGTAGCATACCAGTATTTGTGTAGATGTATATGAAGTCTCACACATATAATTTTATGTGTTCCTCTGTCAATGGATATTTGGATATTTAGATTGTTTCCAGGTTTTTTGCTCTTATAAATAATACAGATGTATTCATTCATATCTTCTGGCATACATGTGCTACACGTGCAAGAATTTCTCTTAGGATTATACCTAGCAAATGAATTTCACATTTTTAGCATTACTAAACAATGCCAAATTGTTTCCCAGAAGTAGTCTTAAAGAAACAAATTCTCATCAGAAGTGTATAAGTCTTGACATTGTTCCACCAAAAATTAGTTTTATTAGACTTCTTAATTTTTGTCACAAGGTTAGGAATAAAATAGTATCTCATTGTAGTTTTAATATGTGTTTCCATGGTTATTAATGAGGTTGAGGGTCTTTCCTTATGTTTACTGGTTCACATGTTTCATATGTTCAATATTTCATATGAGTGTTTATGTGTTATTTTTTCCCACTGTTTTATCTCTACCCTGTATCATTTTGTTTTGCTTTCCTATTGCATACATTAGATTATTTTTGGTAAGGTAAGCTCTCCTAGCAATTTATTTATTTGCAAATATCTTTCTTTGATCTTCTTTTAGAAAGTTTGTTGCCTAACGTACACAATTTTTGTTGACAATAACCTCTGGTGATGGTCAATTTTATGTGTCAACTTGACTCAACCTAGATGACTAAATAACAGGTAAAACATTATTTCTGGCTGTGTTTGTGAGATTAGCATTTGAATCAGTAGACTGAGTAAAGATCCCTCTCATGAATGTGGGCAAGCATAATCCAATCCTTTGAGGGCCTAAATAGAACAAAAAGGTGGAGGAAGGGTGACTTGCTCTGGAACATCCAGCTTCTTCTGCCGTCAGACGTATGTGTTTCCGGTTCTCGTGTTTCCAGACTCAGATGGGGGCTTATACCATAGAAGTCCCAATTCTCAGGTCTTCTGACTCAAACTGAATTACACCACTGATTTCTCTGGTTCCAGCTTGCAGACAGCAAGCAGATCATGGGACTTCTAAACTTCTGTCACTGTGTTAGTCAATTCCTATAATGCATCCTTTTATATACATCTCTATATATCCTATTGATTCTGTTTCTCTAGAGAATCCTGACGAAAACACTTCTCCATAACATACAGTTTCTACTGGCTTTCTTTTATAAAAAGATTTTTTTGATGTGGACCATTTTTAATGTCTTTATTGAATTTGTTACAATACTGCTTTTGTTTTATGTTTTGGTGTTTTGGCTACAGGTCATGTGGGATCTTAGCTCCCAGACGGGAGATTGAACCTGTACCCTGTGCATTGGAAGGTGAAGTCCAACCACTGGACCACCAGGGAAGTCCCTCTACTGGCTTTTAATGTTCAATTTGAGCCTGATTGTCACTCCTTTATAAATGACATTTCTTTTATTTTTGGTGACTCTTATGGTGAGTCCTTGTCTTTGCTGTTCTGTGCTTTCACTATGTTGTGACTATGGATTTCTACATATTTAACCTGTTTAGCTCATGAGATGGTTTTTGAATTTGAATTTGTACCTTTCATGAACTCACAAAAAAATGTTATCATTGTTTCTTCCCCTTTTTCACTAGTCTCCTTTTAGAACTCCAATTATGCATGTGTTCAGTCTTCTTGTTCTCTTTCTGTATGTCACTTAAGCTGTTTTTCAAGGTTTCTATATCCTAGCATCTCTGTGCTGCATTTACTTATTTTATTATTAATTTATGCATAATAATTTATTATCATCAGTTATAATCTTTTAGCTTATGATTTATCTTTTCTGCTATATCTTATATTTAATGCATCAATTGAGGTATTGATTTAAATTATTAAATTTTTCAGTTCTAGAAAATTATGCTCTATGTTCCCACACATTTCCCAAGCCCCATGGTGTAAGTCACTTCCTAGAGGAATATCAGATAAGCTTGTTTGCTGCCCTTCAGCTGTCCCTTAGCCTTAGCCCAAAAGAGGACCATATATCGTGATGGCAGAACCATGACCTTTAATCCACCTGGATATCTAAGTTGCTGCATAGAAGACAGTTATCGCAGAGAGTCACCTGGTCCTTGGTCAACCCTGAGGGACTAAAAGTAACAGTTTTTACCTGTGGTTCATTTATTTTGCAAAAGAAAGTTTGTACCTCTTATCTCCCTCACTTGTTTGTATCCTCCCCCCAACTCCCTCTCCTCTGAAAATTACAGTGTGGGAAATATAGTTAACAATTATGTAATATCTTTGTATGGTGACAGATGGTAACTAGACTAGTCCTGGTGATCATTGTGTAATGTACACAAATATTGAATTACTGTGTTATATAACAGGAACTAACATACTATTGTAGGTAAATTATACTTCAAAACAAACAAACAAACAAAAAAACTCATAGAAAAATAGATCAGATCTGCGGTTACCAGAGTCAGGGGATGGGGGGAAGGGGAATTGGAAGAAGGAAGTCAAAAAGTGCAAACTTCTATTTATACGATAAATAAGTACTAGGGGTGTAATGTACAGCATGATAAATATAATTAATACTGCTGTATGTTATATATGAAAGTTGTTAAGATAGTAAATCCTAAGAGTTCTCATCACAAGGAAAAATTTTTTTTTCTACTTCTTTATTAATTTTGTATCTATATAAGATGATGGATGTTCACTAAACTTATCGTGGTAATTATTTCATGATGTATGTAAGTTAAACCATTTTTCTGTACACCTAAACTTATACAGTGCTACATGTCAATTATATCTCAATGAACCAAAAGAAAATAATAATAAAAATAAAATAAATTTTGAAAGTAATCTTAGTTGTCACTGTTGCATTTTGCTGTGGCACAGCGTGGCTTATCCTAATACAAATTTTGAGTTAATTATTTTTCAATTTTATTTGGTTGTTTTTTATATCCTCTTATCCTTTGGAAACTTTTAAAAATATATATATTTTATCCTTTTTTATTTTATATTCTGTAAGCAATAATTTCAATGCCTGATGTTCTTGGGATTTAAATTTGTTGGTTGTTTTTTTCTCCTGCATATATTTGAAAATTTGTGGGGTTTTTTGGTTGTATGCTCATATTTGATTGAATTAGTCTGTGGAAGAATATTAGGGACCTGATTTAAGGATGATTCCCTCCAGAGAGGATTTTTAAAGACTTCTGCTGCAAATCCTCTCAACAAACTAGGATTACTGTGATTTAATCTCTCAGCATCTTCCCGTTTCCCTGACCAGTAGTATAAAACAGGTAGTATAAAGAAGAACTCTACACTGGTGTGAGGTGAGTCAAAGACACACATTCTAAAGAGCCACTTTATCCCCCTGTCAGCAGCTGTGGCCAAAACAGACAGATTTTTACATCCTTTTCCATTTCTGGTCAGTAGTTTTTTTTTTCATCATGCTCTTTCATTAAGCGTATATCTCTTTGGAGAAACAATTTTAAGAAAATTATTCTGCCTGACTTCCTCTACTTCCATAGGCCCAAACCTAATATCTTCATCCCAATTTAGCTATTCCTTAAAATTCCAGCTTGTTGTTTATCATGTTTTCCCTCTCTATGTCCCAAGAAATGCCCCAGATTTCATACTGGTTTGCAATTTTCATTTCAGCTTTTAAATCCTTCTGTGTTACTGGGAAAAAAGGAGGTATTATACTTAAAGATTTCCTTTAGTTTCTTGAGAACACAGCTATGAATTTTAAAATATATTTATTTTAGCCTAGTTCATGCCTATATGTTTTTCAAAGGAGGAACTTAAAAGACATAAAACTATGTACTATGTTTTTACATACAGCCATATTCCCACCACTTTGTACTGCATGAACGCAAAACTATTTATTTAATAAATGTTATAGAATTGCTCAGATATAAGCAAAAAAAACAACAAAAATAGGACAAACTAAGTATTTTTTTATTTCTAAATGCTTTAAACATATAGAAAAATAAAGAGAATGATATAAAACAAACAGCCAAGTTCTGACAACATGGATATTATAAATGTTGATATTCTTGTATACATGCTTCAATTTCTTTTAGAGTAATACAATGTTGCCAAAACAAATAACTTCCAGTTAGAGCTAACTGGAAGAGTAGAGGGTTTATTTATGCATTCTTTCAATTAATATACGTCGACTCAAAATTAAATATCACGTACAATGCTTAGCATGGAGATTTAAATCACTTATGTTTAGGTCAATAATGGAACTATGCCTTTCAAAATAAAATTTTACTGTGACTGTGTTATTGATGATTCAATCTTGTTCCATAAACATTTATTGAACACCTAGGAAAAATCTAGCAGTGAAATTAGAGAAGGGGAAGAAAATGCTCTAATTATGAGAAAACTTCTTTATTCCTTACTGACATTGTCTAAAAAAAATTGATTCATCTATGTATGCTATTCCCTGCCTTTTACCTCTATCTGGATTATTTATTAATCCTTGACAAAAAAAAATCAATATATTGTGAATTCATTTATATACACTCAATATTAGTGAGATAAAATACAATAATGAAAGTACTATTACACAAAGAAGTACCAGATAGAACTATTATAGATACTTAGAGATGAGCTATGCCTCTCTCATTTCCTGTACTTTACTGTACAAGTAGATATAATACTATTTCTTCCATTATGAATTGAAATATTCTTAAATTTGTTGAAGAATTTCAATAAAGCCAATGAAAAGAATTATTAATCCCCTTAGATAGTAGTGGGAAACGCAATGTAATTGGTAGGCTTCATATCAGAGTTCTTGGAATTTCTCCAACTGCATTAGCAATTGGTCATTTTAATTATATGGTCCATTAGCTGAAATCTGCATTACAAAAGTCCCATGTACAATTCTTGCCAACTCTGATCCATTCATTGTAAGGTCAAAGTTTCCTTGCTCATTGCAAAATGAAACTAGGTATTAAGTTAAAGTATTTTGAGCTCATTAAATATACAACTTCAAGTTAGACACCATATCACATACAGAAAATAACTACAGTTCTAGAGACAATGCCTCCAATACGTCCAGCTTTTTATGATGTAAGGTAGTTCTGCAAAATATCTGGGCACATTCAAAAAATTTTAAAAGAGAATATCAATCTTTGAGCTTCTACTTTCTGTGCCTTATAGATATAATTACTTACAAAGTTGAAACAAATGTCTCAGTCTGATAATAATCATAAGTATATTTGTAAATAAAAATTAGATTCACTTATCACTGCCAGCAAGTATTCATTCCGGAAGTATCCATGGAACCTTAACCAAGGCTACCTTGCAATGTTTCTTTTAGTACAGTCCCTGCTCAGAAGTGCTTAGACAACCAACTAAAATTGAATGTATCTATTCAATATTCAACCCTGCACTCAGTAAGATATTAACTTTTTTTTGGATTATCTACAATGTGCTCCATGCTGGTATATCAAGATTAATAAAATATACTCATTTTCTTCAAGACACTTGTGACCTAGTCCATTCTAGGTAAATTTTTCAAAAAAGTACAGATTTACAAAAGTATGTACTTTTCTAACACAGAGATCTCATTTCTCCATTTTCTTCCAAAGGATGCAATGGAAAACTCATTCGGATTCCTGACTAACATCTGAAAACTATATCTATACATTTCTTGAATACCATTTATCTAATTTATTGAAATATTGAGGCTAACTTAGAATATAGTATATGATGAATTTAGGCTAGCATTGTTCTAAATCTTAAATATTCTTGCAAATCAGCTATATGATAAGCCATTCTAGAATTTTGCCCAGTGCTGAAGGCATACTTATTGATTTACATTCCAGCCTCCAGCTTTGCCTCGATAAAAATGGGGACAGTAGGTGCCTGTCTCTTGTCTTCTTGCATTTTCTCTCTTTTTTTTTTTTTTTTTTTTTTAGTTTCCCTGAATCTTTGGAGATCACAGAAAATTTCAAGTGCATATGCAAGTTCTTATAGTAGCTGAGCTCCAATTATTCTGAGTTGGAAGTGCTGCCAAACTGTCCCTTACAGTCTTTTCACTCAACTATGATTTTGCATCAAAGTTTATCCTAAACTTCCTCATCTAAAACCTATTCCCATTTTCATGAAAAAAATTGGAGGTGGTTAAACACATCTACTTTCCTCACCTCTTTACATTACATCTATGGATTTACTGTACAGTCACACCTTAATCCTTATCATGCCTTGAACAAAAAAATAAAAACAAAAAAGTCTTTCTATTGTCTATACATTTTTCTCATTGCAGATTTCAGCATTCATTGTACATCATGTATCATTCTATTTCACTCTAATATACATCCTTAGGAAAGTATCATCCAGTCTATCTTTTCTACCAATTTTTTTTAAATCATTTTTTTATTAAATTGATCTCTATGCAGCCATATCTATCTCTATGTATTATCGTCCTCATTTTCTTTTTCATTTGAATCATTTGCAATTGTGGAGTCTGATATTCCTTTTTGGAGGCTCCTAGGTTTCTTAACTCATCCTCCCTTTTAGAGGGTCAAGCAGTGGGATCAAATCTGTTATGGTGGAAGGTTGGAGATGATATGACTTAAGTCCAATCATCTTATACAAACCCAGCTGTCTGGAAATGTAAATAAAACAGTTTCCTGGAAGGAACTGTGGAGATAGGATGAGCTCTATAGAGTTCAATCTAGTTTCTAATCCTATTAGTCCCAGGGGATACACATAAAAAGGACCATTAAAGTGGTACAGATGTGTTCTATGATTGTGATTGCACCCCAGTCTCTGAAAATGCCTACCTCCTTATGGTCAACGAAGAAACAACTAGTGTCAGGGAGTTTCAGCAGTGGTAGCAAAGATGAAGGGAACAAAACTGCACTTTGTATATTTCTTAAATTGTAGCTGAGTGTTACAGAGTGTTATTGAAATAGGTTAGAGGGAACTGGAACAAGCTTCTTCCACCTTGGAAGCTAAAAGGTAAGTCAGAGGTGCCAGAAGTAGTCATTTTAAAGATACTGCCAAAGAGCAATGGGATGATGATGATAATGATTATCTAGTACCAGGACCATTTACCCAGGCTTATGTTGTCTGGGAACTACTTCCCACTGAAGATTTTTAACTTGCCTTTTATAGTATTTTGGACACATGTCTCACTATGACGAGCATTTCCATTCACTAACAGTTGGAAACTTTAAGGTGACACAGCCCTTCCCACAAGGTCTCCATTATTCTCATATTAAAAAACAATTTTCTGGGACTTCCCTGGTGGCTCAGTGGTTAAGATTCCTCCTGCCAGTGCAGGGGACACTGGGTTCGAGTCTTAGTCAGGGAAGATCCCACATGCCGTGGAGCCCGTGTGCCACAACTACTGATCCTACGCTCTAGAGACTGCGAGCCACAACTACTGAGCCCACGTGCCACAACTACTGAAGCCCACGTGCCTAGAGCCTGTGCTCCACAACAAGAGAAGCCACCACAATGAGAAGCCTGCACACCACAATAAAGAGTAGCTCCCGCTCAACGCAACTAGAAAAAGCCCACGCGCAGCAACGAAAACCCAACACAGCCAAAAATAAATAAATAAATACATCAATTTATTTAAAAATATATTTTTTTCCTTTGTTTTAAAAGTTAGTTTGACAGTGGGTCCCATCATTCTACTTCTCCCTGTTTAAACATGAATAAGAATTTCAGCAGCTATCTGAAAAGTTGAAGTTTCAGGAAAAGAAGTAAACATTATTTGAGTATTTGCTATGGTCTAAGTACCTATGTTTTGTATTTGTAAATTTTGTAACTTTTACAAATACAAATTTACAAAAATTTGTAAAGTTTACAAAGAGTACAAAAATTTTGTAAATTTTTGTACTATTAGACTAAATTATTAGTCTAAAATAACATATTTGTAAATATGTTAACATATTTAACCTTTCAGTACCTCAAATTTTACATTTTGAATATACTGATTCTCTTCCCTATGGGAAGTTTCTATACTTGCCTCCTTGACCAGGACTCAGTTCTTCTCCTCATTCACTACCATTCTAAAAAATCTCTAATAGATTCTTCTCAGGAATAGGTATTTTATTAAAGATTATTAAAGGTATTAGTCGAAGGGCTTTCCATAACTCAGGGCATAGACCTTTACTTCCAAGTTCCTGTTTTCAAGTTAGGTCCACAGCATCCAGTTCCTCTCTCTTTTAAAGTCTCTCCTTGATGCTTCTCTTGCCCCATCTCCCAACATGCTCCACTTCTACCTTGGCCCCTTTACATCTTTCTTTTTTTCAGAGGTGGATTGATTTATCTCCTCCAATCTATCACATCCCACAGTCATCATTCATACTGTCTTCAAGTCGACAAAAGGGCAGCAAATAAAAGATCCTCCAATTTATCTTGATCCATCCTCCTTACAAAGTGACTATAAAATTATTGCATCACATTTTTTTCTATTACATATTTAACACTTTTCAAATGCCTTTTATGTGCAAGACTTCATGTGAAGCATTAGGAAGATAGAAAGAACTAACATACAGTCACTAAAAAGTTGCTTTCCACCTATAAATGCACTTACAGATAAATGTATAACCAGGTGAATAGGACGTAGAAGGACATATATTCAAGTGATACAAAGAGATAATTAAGATTTAAAAAATGAGAGATGAGGGTTCAAATAAGATGCCAGTCAGCTACAGAGTTCCAAACTGAAAGTTTGGTCAATGAAGTTGCCCCAATTCTGTGTAGGAATAATTTTTGATGTCTTAAGCTCAAAGAGCATGCCTAATGGAAGGAGACAATGCTGAGTCTTGCACCATCAAGCTCACCTGTAAGGTGTTCCTTGTGTTCCACCGTAGTGCCCAGCACAATCTCGCTTAGTCTCAAATCCATGCTTTGCTCCCATACCGTGTCCAGTCTCACTATTCCAGGTCCCTTTTGTAACTATCTCATCCTCACTACTTCCTCCATTTTAATCCTCTTATCAGGTCATTCCCAATGTTTTCCATAAAAATATTTTACAGATTTCCCCCTTCCAGATTTTGAAGTTTCATTTTGAAAAGGTCTGGATAAATATCTCTTGATAAAAATGCAGTTCATCCTCAGGAAAAAAAAAAAAATCCCCTCTTGCAATATTTTAAGCCACGATCAAAAGGAGGCAAAATTTATACTTCAATAAAGTATATATAAC
This sequence comes from Delphinus delphis, assembly GCF_949987515.2. Taxonomy (NCBI): domain Eukaryota; kingdom Metazoa; phylum Chordata; class Mammalia; order Artiodactyla; family Delphinidae; genus Delphinus; species Delphinus delphis. The sequence goes on from NC_082699.1 coordinate 21,898,483, forward strand.
CAGTCATATTTTCCCACATTCTCCCTTCTCTTCCAAAACCCCACGTTTAATGAGAAAGAATGGAGAAAAATGCCTTCCCAATTTCCAATTCCTTCCCTTATTTCCTGAAGTAACAGATATAACATAGACTTTAGTATCTCCTGATCCGTTACTCACCTTACACTTTTATATGTCATTGTATTCATTCAACAAGTATTTAAACAAGTCTTTGATAGTTCAGTATTCTGGAAATACTGAAAATAAAAGATAATCTCAATGAACCTGAGTCAAGTGGGAAAGGCCATGAAGTATGATGACTAGTGTGGACAATGTTGTCCTTGGGTTGCTATAAGTAGATGCCTAGAGAACAGGCATCTACTTCTCAATTCTGTAGTGGAAGACGTGTGTGGAGGAAGCAGATAGAGAAAAGGCCTCCAAGAGTACTTAAGACTCGAGCTACCACTATTGCAATCGGTAGTGCTATCACCTATCAAAATGTTTAAACTGGAAGCCAAGATCTCAGCCGCTCCAACTTATTCCTCAACATTTCCCTCAACGAGTTCTCTTGACACTGCCTCTTGCCTCCTTAATATCATTCAAAATTTTCCAATTTTCTCCCTATCTTAGTTATACTCCTATCTTTCTCTAGAATCTTAAAATAGCATCCTGATTGCAGAATCATTTCCCTCCAACCTTGTACTCACTCTTTATTATTGGTTTTACTTTGCTAAAATTCAAGACCTAAAACTCCTCAGTGGTTACCAAATGCCCTGTAAAGTGCAAACCTCTCAACGTGTCTCAACCTATTCCTTTGAAGCCACACAGTATAGTGATGAAGAACATGGAGCCTAGAGCTTCAGTTTGAATTCTGTCATCTAATAGATGGGGGTCTTGGGCAGATACATAATTTCTCTAAGTCTCCAAATTCTCACTTTTGAAATGGGTATACCTCTTCATATGATTATGGTGAAGACTAAATAAGGTAAATCCTCTAATGTTCTTAGGATACCGCCTGGCACATAGTAATAGAAAAAAATACTAGCTGTAATTATTGTCCATCCAATTTCATCTTCCCTACTAATTCCCTTTCTATGCTTGTATATGACAAATCTCCTTCCTGTTCCTCTGAGTCACCGTATTTTCTCATCTATGTGTCTTTCATATGCTTCTTTCTCTACCTAGATCTCCTTTCCAAGCCTCTTCCAAACTGTCTAATACCAACTCATCTTTCAGGTCTCATTGTTGATGTCATTTTCTGTCTCCAATTCCCCAGTGCTGAGTTAAGTGCTTTTCCTGTTGGTTTCCACCACTCCCTCGCATACTTTATCCTAGTACTAATCACTCTGTTCTCCTTCATTGTCTTATAAATTCCTCAAGGGCTTATTCCCCTAATATCTAACACTTCCCGTGGCTTATATAGGTATAGCAGTTTTGGGGAGCAATCCATCTAATTTTCAATTGCATATGCAAATTGATCTGATCAGGAACTACATCATTATTATAATTTCCAGAATAGTCAAGCTTTATAAACTGTGCTTTCTATAATACATTTTTCTTTATGTCAGGGTCTGTGCCTCATTCATTTTTACTTCCATTCCTCATTGCTAGCAACTAGAGGAGTGTCTTCTATAGAATAAATATTCAGATGTGTTAATTAAGTGTAAAGGCAGCAAAATAACTTTAAATTACACAACTTAATGAAGCATGGAAAAATAAGTTTGGGACCCAATATACTTTTCTACAAATGAATGCCACTGGGTCTTATGTCTTTAATCTTGGTGGTTTATATTATTTTAAAGTGAACATTAAAACAACAAAAACAGAAAAACCTAATGGATACAGCATTATTCAAAGAGAAATTTTGAAAGGAAGAAAATCTGAGGATTAATATCCTTAATATTCATTTCTGACAGCCTACGTTCAAGTTTAGGTTGTCGGGTCAACATTTAGGTCTGGCTTGTAGTTTCCAAATCATGGTGTGTCGTGTTCTAAGTCAATTCCCTAGAAGAGATTTAGGGATAACTTTCCCACAGGTTTTCTCAATTAAAGATGCATCTAGCTCTTTGCCCACATCACCCACATCTGCTCATAAAAAATGAATAATGGAACACACATGTGCCAACTTGTGATTCATTTCAGCCTTTTGCAGGTGCAAATGCAAGTTTTAAGGTGCAAAGTGGAGCCACAAATGTTGTGGGCTTGTCCAGCTGAAATTCTAGGCTTAATCACATCTAAATAACTCCTCAGGTGATGCAATCACAGGATTTTGCTCACAAAAAGGGTGTAATAAATATTGTAGATTGAACTGGTGTATATTAACAGATGAGGCTGCATTATTTAGAGAAAATGAAATCCAGCTAATTTTCACCAATCTGGTATTTGCTAAAGCATTCTTTTCCTGTATTAACCACAAATTCACCTTGAGTATGTTTCAAAGCAACTTCGACCAAATATAATAGGAAATAAAATACTTTTATTTGTATACATAACTGATTCAGGGATTTACATTGACAGATAACTCCAATCTACTATAACTACTACATATCCTTGCAGCTGGAGTAGTTCTAGCAGACAAACCAAGTCGACATTCTGTTACAAACAGTAATAGAGGAGCTCACTGGTGCAGATAAACCTAAACAGCAGAAAATCCCCAAATCATTTATTTTCAGCTTGGATAAGCATTTAAGAATCTTTTTTCAGCAGACATCTATTCTTAATTTCATTTTCCTCAGGTTAAGGTTCTATGAATTATACACCTTACTAATGATTAAATTGTCACATACCTTTCATTAGTCAATATATACAAGAGTGTGTGTCCCTTGCCAGTGAAGATGATATAGGTAACAGAGCTGTTTGAAGATGGAGAATAAGAGTATTGTTCTCCGAGGAGAGAAATATCTCCGTAGCCACTCTCTTGTGGCCAGATTTCCATGAAGTTTATTTTATTTTTTTAACATCTTTATGGGAGTATAATTGTTTTACCATGGTGTGTTAGTTTCTGCTTTATAACAAAATGAGTCAGCTATACATATACATATATCTCCATATCTCCTCCCTCTTGCGTCCCCCTCCCACCCCTCTATTTACAATAGCCAGGACATGGAAGCAACCTAAGTGTCCATCGACCGATGAATGGATAAAAGAAGATGTGGCACATATAGACAACAGAATATTACTCATCCATGAAGTTTATGAAACACGGTATGCTCTGCAGCTTCTGATGCCCAGCTATACTTTGCTATTTTGCTTGAGGAAGGAGGATACCTTTCACTCTACTCTGACAGAAAAAAGAAGTAGAGCTTCCTTGTTTCTTTATGCACTAGAGAAACCCAGGTTATAAAGAACACACACACACACACACACACTTGCTTTCATTTCAACATTGTAAATATAAAATTGTATCATAACAATGGGAATGTTATTTTAAAAGCAACAGATATGAACATATCATTGTCCCAGGGAGTATAATAGAAAGGAGAATTTTCCAGGGATCTTTGTTTTGAAAAATATAGTGATACTGGGAGAGAGTTCAAAAGTCAGGGAAAGAGAGAAAGGAGATTTCTCCATTGGCTTCATGCTTAAATATATTTATCTCCTCTCATCAACCCTGAGGCAGAGAAGAATGAAAATTAAGCTCTGTCTTTACACTTTACTTCTGTTACAACACTTCTCAACCCAACCCTTCTTGCTCTGTTTATCCAAATCCTGCCCATTTTTCAAAGTGCAGCTCAAATCCTGCTTCTCTTGTAAAGTATTCCCTGACAATTTCATCTGGAAGCAATTTTTCCTTCTTCTAAACTTCCACAAGACTTATTTTCCATACCACTCATTCAGTACTTATTATTTACTGACTGGTAGAGATGTAATATTTTCTGAATTGTTGCAGCTATTGTAGAGACTTTTTTTATCCTTTTGTATAGACTACATCAACATAACTAAAAGGAAGCACATCTGTAATGCTTACAGTATGCCAGATACTGTTTTGAGAGCCTTAGAGATATTAAAAGCTCTAACTACTTTATGAATATTAGGTAGCTAATAATAGATATTTTATGTGCATATATGTATTTTTGTGTGTACCCAAGTACAATATATGTATGTATATGTATATGGTATATGTATATATGTATGTGCATATGTGCATGTACTATATATGTATAGTGTGTGATTATATATGTATGTGTGTGTACTTATACATATGCATATTAAATCTTGTTTTTCTCATGTGAATATCATATTGTAAAATTGAAATAAAACAATATTTATTCAGGAGTTTATTAAAAGACATAAATAAATTGTTAATAATTACAAATTTATTATTGAATTTATGTTATTTTTCTCACTTCTATAATAGATAAAGGTACAGACTGATAAATAACAAGAAACACAGTATATCTTAGTATTTTCCATCTTTGATGAAAATTTTAGAAGGGGAAAAAACCCATATATTATATTTAGAGTAATACAAAATTAGATTTTGTTTCTGAAATGAGGACCCTCTTCTTTTTATTCAGCAGACAAAACATGTTGGTTTTATTTTTCTGAAGGAAAAAAATGTGTACACAAACAAAAAATACTTGACAATTACCTAACAGTCCTCCTAGATTCTAGTCCAGCATCACCATCAACTAGCTCTAAGTATTAACCTTTCTGTTCCTTGGTTTCTTCATCTGGAGATGAGGGGCACCAGTTCAATTAACAGTATTATCTCCATTTCAAATTTCAAAATCCATGTATGATTTTGTCCATATACAAGACAGTCTATTCAAAAGGATTTTATACCATATCTATCATTAGTTTCTACAGTTATACAACTTAATGTAATCCAGGCAAAATTTCCATTTCCAGAAGCTGATAAAGATGAAGTGATTAAAATTATAGGAATCTATCTATACTTACATTACCCTTTTGTAGGTATAAATACTTCCTGAATTGACATCATGCTGAAGATAATGGAAATTATTTAAAGCAGACAAGCAGGAAAATGTCTTTTAAAGTGCTTGCCTCTGTGCTAGGTATATTCTTGGAAAAATCCCACATTTATTCTGGACTAATGGATACTCTACCTTTTTTAGGTGCCTTTTCAACATCCAACAGTGAACGTATTGCTTTCTGTGCAGTTCAGTCAAATACAATTATACTTATACCACTATTATTCCATGCTTCTGGATTATGTGGCTTTGAATTTGAAAGATATTTGTTTAAAAACATGTTATGAAACAAATAGATGGCAAGAACACATCTCCATGCCTATATCAAAAGTCAGCCCACAGCAAAGAAGTCTTCAAACTCATTTTTCTTTTTTACATTTTTTGTTAAAATAACAGTGACTTATGAAAAAGGAACTAATTTTTTTAATTAGTAATGTTCTGTGTTGTGTTATTAACTAATCATCTGGAACTATAGATTACTTCCAATGAAACAGAAAATCCAGAGTGAGGATCTAAGCTAGATGAACACTCTAAGAATATATATATATTATATATATATATATAAAATGAATACATACATACATATATATTCTTATCGTAATATATATAGTAGGATATATTATATTTCATTATATATTATATTCTTAGAATTTTGAACGTATATATATATATTTATATATATACACAGACACCCCCAGACTTAACAATGATTCAACTTAAAATTTTTTGACTACTATGGTACAAAAGCAATACACATTCATTAGAAACCATAATTCAAATTTTGAATTTTGATCTTCTCTCAGCTATCATGCAATATGATGTTCTTCTTCTAATGCTGGGCTGCCACAGGGAACCACAGCTGTCAGTCAGCGAGGCGATCACAAGGGTAAACAACCAATACACTTAAAAACATTCTGTACCCAGACAACCATTCTATTTTTCACTTTCAGTACACTAGTCAATAAATTACATGAGATACTTAACAATTTATTATAAAATAGGCTTTGTGTTAGATGATTTTGCCCAAGCGTAGGCTAATGTTAAGTGTTCTGAGCACCTTAAAGGTAGGCCAGGCTAAGCTTTGATGGTCAGTAAGTTAGGTGTATTAAATGTATTTTCACCTTACAATATTTTCAACTTAACAATGGGTTTATCAGGATGTAACCCCAATCTAAGTCGAGGAAGATCTGTGTGTGAGTGTGTGTGTGTGTGTGTGTGTGTGTGTGTGTGTGTGTGTGGAGAGAGAGAGAGAGTTCAAACAACCAGATATATGGGTATATATATACACACACATACATACACTTGAGCAAGCTGATCCTACTAAAGATTAATTTTAAAGAGAATTGAAATAAGCCCCATGTATATGGTGATTTACAGGCTAAGAGCTAACCCACACAACCTCCCAAAATGAAGATATTCAGGCTGCTGAGGGACAAAGCTCCTCTCTTAGCTACCCAGTCACTACAGTGAATAGAGAAGGAACTTTACTTAAAAGGAAAACCTAGTTACGGGATAGTCTTCATCCAGAACAGTGACCCAAGTTAATGCTTCTCAGATTATCCTCTAACCCAAACTCAAGGATCTCAGGGTTTAGGAAGTGAGAGAATATGTAAATTTACAAATGCAAGATTTGATAAGAAGCCAGGAGCAAAGAACTATTGTTTTTCACAAATTTCAGTAATGAATGTTCTATTTACTGTAGGGACCATAGGAGTGAAAAAAAGAAGAACAATACTCCTTACATAAAAGCAGAGGGAATTGTCTGAGCAAGCAGACCCAGAGGTCTTTGGGGAAGCATGGAAGTACCTCATTTTACTAAGTTTGGCTGTGGGCAGAAGACAGAGATGCTATAGATGGAAGGTAAAAAAAAAAACACTGCAAGAGGGTCCCAAATCCCACAGGAACTAGAAAGAAAAGATTGGGTTCTGTGTTATAATCTATTTTTGTGATGCTTTGCACTAACCCAAAAGATTATGAAAACTGAGGAAATAGAGTTAACATGTAAAAATCTTTATATTCCATAGATTGAAAGAGTCAATTGCAGGTTATAAATGTTGTGTAACAAAACATAATTTGCTCATCTTAAAACGTGTTTTTGTTTTACATTTAGTAAGAAGAATTCCTTATATAACACTTCAAGTTTTTGCTTAACCAAAAGTCATTTTGTACTATTTTTATTTCCTAATATTCAAGACCTTCAAGTTGTTACCTACTGTTAACATTAGTTATTTTTAGATATACTGATATCTTCACTTGAGCTGGGTTACAAGTTTCTTTGAAAGGAAAAGAAACATATCTTACATTCATTTTATTCCCTCTCAGTGTGTAACAGAACCTAGAGTACAGGTTTGATCTATGGAGGTGCACACATAGCAGGGCATTCATTTGAATGCACACATTAACTATGTCTCATCCACCAATGAGAAATGTAAGACAACAGCTGAGACTGCTGCCATTAATCTTAAGTAAGATTTATTATGGTGTCAAATTAGATTCTAAATTTTGATTATCTAAGAAATTGGAAAATGAGTGAGATATCATTTTTTCCCTAAAAAATGAGTGAGATATACTTTTTTCCCTATTTTATGATGTATATTTCCTTTACAGTAGTCTTATTGGCCATTTGCGAATCATGTATCTTTCAAAGTTATTCAGACACAAGTCTATTGCTATGATAAGATCTAGCAAATTTTTGTCATCAGCACCTTTTCCTGGCTGCAACTGAGGATATGAATTGGAAGAAGGGATAATGGGAAGGGGACAAAATAATTTGAGAAAAACGAGAGAAAATATCTTGCGTAGAGAAAAGTAGGAGAGTAACTGTATACAAGTATACCAAAGCGGGCATACCCAAAACTGAGACCAGCTCCCCCAACCTTCCTTATATGCAAGGTTTAGCAAACTCGCCTGTCGTTTGCTAATTTTATTCATTTTTTATTGCAATTCAGTAAGTAAATGGGAATTCAGAAAGTAATTTCCTACCCTTTGGTGCCATCATGAGGCCAAAATGACAAAGTACTGAGAAAAGTAGATCTGCAGGGTAACCCAAGGTTTTGATATTTTCTTTTCATTCAAAATGTAATTACTCAGAGAATGAAAATTTATTTCAGAAAGAAATATAATTACCTTTACTATAATTGAAACCTTCCAACCAACAAATCATAGCTCATATGTCTACATAGGTAGTTCATTGAGTGGAATAAAAATGTACCTTAAATTTTTAAGCAACTGTGAAATTACAACTGTGAATTTAGAATTAATAAAATATTCATGTTTTGAAGTTACACAGCTATGACCCAAAGCTTTCAGAGTGTTTTAAACCAATCATAGCAATATCTTAGCTTTATGTATTTATTTTTTTTACTCTATGGTGTTATAGGGTAGCATATAGGGTAGTATGATAAAGTACCTCAGAAGTCTCCAACACAATATTATGATACTACAAGAAGAGAATATGCAATTTTAGGAATTGGACAAATGAAAGAATATGGCAAAGCAATGCTTTAGAAAGAATAGCTAATGAATATCTAAGAACTTCTTACCCAGATGAATCAAAGTATAAATCACTCTCAGGTGATTCAGTATTTGAAATCATCACCACAAAGTACACCTAAAATATTACAAAAAGATGTTTTATTAAAAGTCTCAACCAAATATATCTTGTCTTACTATTTGTGTTATATCTGTGTTATTAACCCTGGTTCATATTATGTCCATTCTTAGCCTAATTTTACAAGTACATCAATAGAGGTACAAAATATTCATTAATCATCTACTTTCTCAGTACATATAATTTTTTGGGGTGTGAATTGTTAAAGTTTTTCTCATATGATGAAAACATCATCCCTAAATGATACCTGATGATGCCGAAATCTGATTTCTTCCCATTGGTCCTCAAAATTCCATCCACTTCGCTCTCATTTTGCCCTTCATGGCATTTAGAAACTGAAAAGTCCCACAAATTTCAAGTGTAAGGTGTGGATTCTCTGTCTGAGGGATGGAAAGTTTCACTATGCATATGTCTTGCTTAGCTCAGCTTTTCTTATTTACAAAAAAGCCACAGACAGACAAAAAATAAAACTGCCGAACTGGCTTTTACCTGCTTTTGTTCATAGAGCGTCCTCTTCCCATCTTGTTCATACTTAACACTTTAATGCAGTATTTCCATATTTTCAGAATTAGCATCGTATTTTCAGAAACACTGTCATCAACTTCAGTTATAATAAAGGCAGCCTGAATTGCTTTCTTTTCTTTCTCTTGTTTCAGAGACAGATCTTATATGTGGAAATGTAATAATTTGCTCTCATTTAAAGTCAGTGGTGATCTCCTTTTGTGACCCAGCCTCCAGCATTCTTTCAGTAAAATCACAGTGCTAATCCCAGCTTGGCTTTGGGCATATGTTGCCCTCATTTGGCCCCTGTAACATTGCTCAGGATGGATCATTATCTTTGACATTATCCCAGGGACGAAGAGAAGTTAAATCTTCCTCCACTGTAATAGCATCAAAGGCCCCTTTCACTGGCAAGAGTTACCAAAAAAAGACATGGTTTCTGCCCTGATAAAATTCTGAAAGGCCCCCAGTCTGAGGGAGGAAGCTTGGGAGCCACCGTCATTCTATATGAAAAGGAGTACTCTGATCACCTGTAACCTCCTTGGTGCAGGACGAGACTATTCCTAGGTCAAACGTTATACAATGCTCAAATATTTAAATGCCATCTCATCATAATTCTATTCATCTCACATGCTGAGATGGTATCTTTCCATTCCAATGACATCATCTCTTGCTTTTACTTCATTATGTTCTTTGGGGTAAGGGAAAGAAATTTAGGAAAGAACTGAGTATCTGATTCAGTTGGGGTCTAAGAAAAGAGTCTAATTATAACAGAAAGTATTTAATGTATAAAATTAGTTACACAGGTTATAGAAGGAACAGTAAAGAAACTCAGCGATTGTCAACAGCAGGGAGCCACTATTAATCCCTAAATAGAAGAAAAAAATGAGTGAGACGTGTGGGAGAAGCCCAGGGATAGTGTCACCTGGCAGAAGTTGGAACTATATCACTCCTTTCCATAAGGAGTTGGAGCCATTTATGCTCCAGACATATATGTACACCTGAGGCTTTTCCTCCTTTTCTTCTCCTTCCTGCTGCCTTCCAATTTCTGGCCAATGTGCAAACTGACCATAAACCCTTCAACAAGGGAGCTTGAGGTACACAGCCTACATGATTCAGCCTGCCTGACACAGGGAGCAGAACAGAGGAACCGGGAAGAATGGGTCTGGGTCAAACTAACTCAGGACTGGCACAGAACCCTGGGTAAGGAGGAAAAAAACATGTCGTTGGGTATTTGTTAGAAGAAAAGGAGAAAAACCTGAGAGGCTATAAATACCTAGCACATACCTCCCCTAGTTCACATATTTCCCTTTTGTGTTAGCCATTATCATTTTAAAATAATCCATGGTTGGTTTTTCCAATCAAAAGACTTTCTGTTATTACAAAAAATGACACATAAATATTTTTATTTCTTTGACATGTTGCAATTAAGAATAATATATAATTTATTAATATTAATTTCTCTTTTTAAAAGATAAACTATTATTTCTCTCTGCTTAAAATGGAGTCAGTGTGAAAATAATTTTCAACTAAATTAACTTTCCATTTTATTCCCTGCTGCTAGTAATGAAAGCACATCTTCCAGCAGTGATGAAAGCACAATTTCTAATGGATCACAGCAAAGAGAGTTTTGATTTTTTGATAAATTGGGAGCAGTCAAAAGCAAAATCATAACTCTGAGGCTATTTTATTTCAATTGAATAATCTTTAAATGACATTATTCAAGAATTTTTGTCCCACTAATAATCATACTTGATTTTTTTAATTTTAATTAATAAATTTAGTAAATGTTTAGCCTAAGAAAACAGACCCATATTTCTAGCGCACTATTTCTATAACCTATTAACTAACTGTATAAAATATTCTGTTTTATTTCTACCATCAAAATAATCACTGATTTTGACTATTACCTTTTGATGGATTGATACTTCACATAATGCAATGTAAAACACATATCTAGCCTTACAAACATACATTCTAAATAGAGCCAATTCCAATTTCCTATTACAATTTTTTCAGGTTCTTTTTTTTCATAATTCCTATGAAGTTTAAACTTAATATAAAGATTCAATTATTTTGGTAGTAATCTCTCTAATTTTCCCTCTAGACTATAAATTCATTAAATAGAAACCGTAACAAAATTGTTTGCTTCCCTTTTCACAGCATGAATGAAATATCTCTTTCCTTTTAGCATGAAAAATCTGTAATATGGGCTCTCTGTAATATTCATTCTCCAGTATATTCCTCTGTATGGCATACTTCCCTAGTCTATACTTAAATTGTTTTTAACCCAACCTGAGGATAGTTAAGGAAGTGGGTTATGCTCTATTCCGACACTATCCATGGTAGTTAACATCTTAAGTTATAATAGGCAAATTATATTCTTTGACCTCAATACAGGGCAGTTTGGGATCTGTCTTCCTCCCTTCTTTAAGTCACCATCCTCTTCTTATTCTGAATAGTACCTGTGTTTTTTCACAGAGCTTCTTCATTGTTTCCTAACTACCTAAGCTCCTTGTTTTTGATTATTAACAGGCTTGATAGTAACATAAACATCAGTAATCCATTGGCTCCCCATAGACTTAAAAAACAAAATTTAATCTTGTTAAAATAGCATAAAAGCTCTTCATGATCTGGCTGCTATCTGCCTCATCTCTACTGTTCCCCTTTCACATTTTTACTAAAACATTATCAAATTGCATACTGCCCTCAAAATATGTCATATTAATTATATTGACCATGTTGTTCCTTTTACCTGAATGACTATATCTCTACTAATTCTTGTGGATAACTTCTCATTCTTCAACACATGTAAATTACCATTGCCTCTGGGAAGTCTTCTCTAGACCGTTAACTCATCCTTCCTTAGACTACCAGACAGTATGATGATTACTTATTCAGATGTAAAGTTTTCCAGTGAGCAGCATAAAGGCACAGACAATGTGCTTATCATTGTTCCTGCGCTTCATAGGTGCTCAACAAACCTTCTCATGAATTAACTATGAAATTTGTTTTGTAAGCTCCTAAAACATAGTGCATTTTAATTTTAAAAGATTTAACACATATTAAATGTATTTTATAATGGTTTTGGACAGGTCTGATCCTGAAAGTTTACTAAATAAGAAATTACTGTATCAGTAGTCTAGAAAAAAATGGAATTACAAAGTCTCAGCAATTTAGCAATAATGCTTTAGCCAAACATAAACTGCCACCTGCTATGGATTTTTACGCTCTTTTCCTAGTTGAAATGTGAATATGAGCCATTTTAAAAAGACCAGTACATAAGCAAGGAAACCCTAACCAACTTGCATCTGACATACTGGAATTATTGAGCTGATAAGAATCTGAGAGACACATGATTCTCTCCAAATCAAGGAATCTTCATTACTATGATAGATCTTCATCACCCCTCACTGAATATTTCCTATAGCAGCCAGCTCACTCCTTTGTCAGTTCCAATTGTTAAAGGCATTTCTTCCTTATACATAACCTAATTCTACCCCGTAGGAAGTCTCACATCTGTTTGCCCCTCAGTAACTACCAATAGGTCAATAATTTTCATCTGATTCTTCACATCTTTGAAGTTAGCCTCATGCATTCTTGTTTCCAGAAGAGGATTCTTCTAGAATTAGGGGGCACCCCGATTAGTTTCCAGGATCTTTTGGGGATCATCTGTGCCTTTCCTAGACAGATGTAGTTTACAAATCATCACTGTTTTCTGTAAATAATTAGATCATAACTTTTGAGCATTTAATAATCTGAGCCCAGGCATAACTCTCCCCACACCCAAAATCCCACTGAAATAAGCCACAGAGTATATACAGCGAGCAAATTATCATCATCAAAAATTACATGATGGGGGGCTTCCCTGGTGGCGCAGTGGTAGAGAGTCCGCCTGCTGATGCAGGGGACACGGGTTCGTGCACCGGTCCAGGAAGATCCCACATGCCGCGGAGCGGCTGGGCCCGTGAGCCATGGCCACTGAGCCTGCGCGTCCGGAGCCTGTGCTCCGCAACGGGAGAGGCCACAACAGTGAGAGGCCCGCGTACCGCAAAAAAAAAAAAAAATTACATGATGATGGAGTACCATTAACATGCTAGAAAACTGGAGGAAATTCTAGGTAAAATGTCCAAGAGACAAAAAATGAACATCGGTTCTTGATTCATTTTGCTTTGTAGATTTTGCGGAATTGCAGCACACATCCGCCATCTCGACTTCGTGTAAATCTCATAAGGTTGTCACCCACAGGATCTTACTCTCCAGTGAGAGAGCTATACACATGGCCTAATGTCAGTGAGACCAACTTTCCCAAGAATATGAACTGTAAGTAACTATGAGGTTTTAGATGGAGGTGACTGATGCTGTTTTCTAGTGGCAGCACTTTAAGAAGAAAACCATGGTAACAACCTAAATGCCTCTCAAGTGATGAATGAATAAATAGAATGTGGTGTATCTATAAAATAAAATATTATTCAGCCATATAAAGGAATGAAACTGTGAAACATGCTCAAGCACGGATGAATCTTGAACACATTATGCTAAGTGAAAGAAGCAAAACACAAAAGACTATGCATATTGTATGATTCCATTTATATGATGTAAACAGAATATGCCAAGCCATAAAGTAGAAAGCAGATTAGTGGTTGGCAAGAGCTGGTGGGGAGAGAAAGTAAGAGAAGTAACTGCTGAAGGTGAGGGGCTTCCTCTGGGATGATGTTCTGAAACTAGGTAGCAGTGATGGTTGCAAAACACTGTGAATGCCACTGGCTTGTATGCTTTAAAACAGTGAAGTTTATATATATATATGTGTGTGTGTGTGTGTGTATTTACACATACATAATTATATATATATAATTACCACAATAAAAGAATTATCAAGAAAAGAACACAACCATTAATTCCTTGTTCTGAAATCCCAAACCCTGGTCTCTGTTTTTCCTAAGACTTGGTTATGGTTATTTGGCTTTTCCTTCTGTTTCATGAGTTAGTAATTTTCTAACAAGTTTCTTTCTACCTCTGTTTTCTATAATTAATTTTTGTTACTTTCAAACAAAAAGCAAACTAATCCTCTCATCTGTTATTAAGAGTGTGAAGTAGCACAACTTTTGGAGATCAGTTTGGCAATATTGTAAAATACATAGTATCCAGTATAGCTGTACCTAAATATCTATGGGTGGAGTAGGAACAAATAAACTGTGATATAGTTACATGAAAGGATATTGTACTGAAGTTAAAATAAATGAATTAGAGCTACATATGTCAATCTGTATCAGTCATAAAAACAACATTGTGGGAAAGAAACACCACAAATAATTTACATATATATACGTATATATGGCATTCACATAAAGTTGTAAAACACACAAAAGAGTATTATAGTTTCGTTCCTTCATTCATATACAGAAAAAAATTTAAAACACATGGAAATATTAAATATCAAATTCAAAGTAGTGATACTGTGGAAGATTGTATATTCCAGTAATGACCACAATAATACCCCCTGCCCACGTGTTCTCCTCACATGTGACCTTGTCATTTTACTCATTCAGTGTTGGGTCTGTGGCCCCTTACCATGATTACAGGTGGACCTGTGTGACTATCTTAACCAAGAGAGTACAGTGGAAGTGACTCTCTATGACTTGTGAGGTTAGATGATAAAAGCGTCACACATTTCTGCCTTGTGCTTTCAGTATACTTGCTCTTGCAGCCCAGTCACCAGCTTGTAAAGAAGCCCATACAATTTCTTGGAGGGACCTCCAGTAACACAGAGCCCCAGCTTAGGTCTCAGCTGACCGTCAGCATCATGCACCAGACATATGAGTGAAGAAGGCTTCACATGATTTCAGCCACTCATAGTCACCCTCAGACTTCGAGTCTTCCCAGCCAAGCTCCAGACATGATGCAACAGAGACAAGGCATTCCCACTGAGCCCTTTCCCAATTTCTGATACACAGAATCCATTAACAATACAAAATAGTTGTTGATCCTACCACTAAATTTAGGCTGGTTTGTTACTCAACAAGAGTAGCTGGAATAGGTTCACCAGTGGAGAAGAAAATGAGGAATGAGAGCTGGAGGAGTCTTACTTCATGAAGACTTGACAAAAGTAAGTAATAGACACTCGGATATTCTTTGTACTATTCTTTACAGTTTACTTCCTGGTCTTTAAACATTTCATTAAAAATATAGAAAAAAGTATAGGTATCTTAGAAACTGTTGTTAATATATACAAATATTTAAATCACGGTAAAGGAGGTACCATGAATTCATGGGTAATAAAATAATTATAGACAAAATGTTCAGAGAAAGAGAAGTTTATTTACAAGGGGAAAATCATGTAATCCTCTTTATTCCATCTTCTAAAACAAAGGAGTTAAATATAAAATCCTAATGAATGTTTTTATAATTAATGGGAAAGTAGATAAAAAATACCTCTCAGGATAGAAGACTTTCTAATAATAAAATTCAAAAAATCACATAGGAATACATCAATAATTATTTTTTATTCAAAGTCAGAAATGTTAAAAAAATTAAGAAATGAACAATAGTTATATTTTTGCTTCAGGTTTTACTGAGAAAAGTAAGACTATGAAGTGTGATCAACTTTAAATATTCCTTTCCACCTTCTGTATGTCCCCTCCCACATATCTATATTCATCCCACATTTTTACATATTGTGGAAGAATTGAGACCTCAGGTTATGCATTATCAACAGCGTGGGCAATATGAATATGCCTAAGGCAAAAAAACCAAACCAAAACAAACAAGGCAAAACATGCACAGTAAAAGTCAGGACCATGTCCAGGTTTGAGCCAAAATTCAGCTCTAACAGGAGAGCCACATTTATCGTATTAATGTTATATGTAATCCATCACACTAGTGTCATTAATTTGAAGTGCCCATAGAATTTTTATTTGTGTTATCAATTTGTATTGGTTATATAATTTTACAGGAATGTATAAGTATACTAGCTTATGTTTAATCATATTTAGGAAATGTGATAATAAAAATAGTTTGTCAACACCAAAGAAATCATAGGAATTTTTTTTTGCTCCTTTTAAGAATTTCATAAATCACCTAACGTTAGAAACATTGAACTAAATATTCCCAAAGATTCTTTTCTGCTGTAAATAACGCATTCTCCTCTCTCTCTGTGCACATATACCATATATAACCACTAGAGGGCAGTAAGACACTTGGACTAAATGTGTTTTTTCTTTATCTTCCCCGTTCTTGAAATGTTAGGTTTGAAAGAAGCCTATGTCTTTTTTTCTTTTTTTTTTCATATTAAGTCTTTAAAATCTAGTGTGTATTTTACACTGACTTTTCAAAGGTTTCTTAGCTCTTACACAACAAGTGCATTCCAATATTCCCACCTTCTCTGCACTTTCTGTCCACGTCTACAATAACTTTCCAAGAAAGTTCTAACATCTCTATTAATATAGGCCATTAATCCCTATATTCAAGGAGTCATCTCAGGAAACAATTAAAAACAACTCCAGATATTCTTACCGATACATTTAATCTTGAATTAATGATGAGTACCCCCATATCAATGAATTCTCCCTATCCAGTCTTATGTTGCACATTCCCATCAGTATCTTAAGACTCTCAATATCCATTCTTCTGTGTATTCTCCTGCTCTCTGCGCACAGGGCTTCCAATTTCATTTACTTTTCCTTATTTGTTAATGTTGACCCCATGGTCCATTACCTCTCCTGCACATCAGATCCCTTCATGTGACTACTGGGTAAAACAGATCCCAAGCCCTACACAGTGGTATTTCATCAGAGTGAGGAAGTGGTAGGAGGGGCAAAATGTATGTTCTGGAATTTTTCAGACTATATCCAAATATATTTACTCATTTGTGTATTTTGTTTTATTTTATTTTATTATTTTATTTTAGGAGGATTTGAAAATTTTATAAAATGCAATAGGAAGACATTATTGGGTAAATCATGAATTTGAATCTCTCCTTGCTTGAAAGAGAGAATTCTAGCTCTCTGCTCCCACTGAATATTTTTATTTGGAGTTGGAAAGAAAATGTGTCTTAAGTTTCAACTTTCACTGTTAAAAGTGTTCTACACTTCCTTCAAAATGCCTGCAGGAACTTGTGGAAAAGGGGGTCCAAGTTTTGGGTATTTTTGCTGGGGGTGTGAGAAGCTGAGGAGCCAAGATGGCAGCACAGCCCCCTCATCACCTATATCATATCTGTCACTAGTTCTTCTTCCAAAGGAGTTCTTATTCACCCCTTCCTTTGCTTTGCCAGTCAACTGCCAATCAGAAATCCTGATCACCCCCCATCTCTCCACACCTACTTCCTGCTCTTCTCTCCCACTTTCCTGTTGAAAACAATTTTTGAAGAATGGCTATTTCCTACATTGAAAAAAAAAGAGTAGATTCTTTACCTTAGTTTCAAAAACTTGCCATTAGCTGTCCTCATCTTACTTCCTACCATCCATTTTATAAATCCTCCACTCTAGTCAATAAGCCAGTTGACTCTTCACTGTGTTCTCTAAAAGAGACATTATTAATACAGTCTTAGCATGGACTTGCTGTAGTATTTTAGAGGTAAGAGTAAAAGGTAAAATCTAAAGAAGAGACACGACTGAGAGAACAAATCAGTGCATAAATAGCTGGAGTAGAGTCATCAGTTAACTATGAGTCCTGTTGGAACAATCTATGCAGGCACTAACGTTCAATAATTGTAAACCTAGGGGAGAACAGTCATCATCTTGAATCTGTTCATTCCTGGTGGGAAAAAAAAAAGTGTTTTTTCCTTTGAAAGTGACAAATAAAATACCACCTTGGGCCGTCTGGTATCTGGACAGAATCAATTTCAAATACTAATCAAGCTCAATTCAGCATGGACCATTAATACAGATGGGCTTATTGCCCAAGAGTTATAGTTTCAGGAATCAAAAGAAAATGGACTCTTCCAATATTACAAATGGACCAAGTTTTGAAAATATGCTACTAAGAGTTATTCAAATAAAAGGCTTTAATAGTAAGCGTATGGTTTTATTTACTATGACTCTTTCATCCCTAAATAATTATATTCAATATTCATTTTGAAATTGGTATGAAGCCATGACAAAGAGACCTAAGTATTTGGCAGCACAAAGCTGAACAATTTATCAATATTTGGTAAAGCAGAAACAGAATTTATAAAGACCAGATGGACTTTGCTTATGAAAGTTTAAGTAATGGATATCATTTACACATGAACTATAGGGTAAAAAGTAGGGGTATAAAGGATTCTTTATGAATATAGCAGGAGAGTGCTTTTCTATTCACTCCTCTGTTCCTTATTTACTAGGTCATAAATAACCTTCTGTTGCCTTTATGTAAGACTCAAACAAGACTATATCATGAAAATTACTACAGAAGTATAGGTGACAAAACTGCAATGGATATTAGAGATTATCTGATCTCCCAGTTTTACAGATTATAAAATTGATGTTCAGAAAATTTAAATAATTGAATTGTCCAATCGAACAGGTGGGTGGAATCAACCAGACTACATCATGTTTCCTCTTTAGATAGACTGTTACTAGTCAGCATATTATTAGTATTCACTAAGTATCAATAGTAACAGCTGTTTAGGTATGAGGCCAAAGACAAATGCACACAAAAACATATACACAATAGACTTGGTACAAAGGGGAAATAAGAAAGAAAAAAAGTAAGATAGAAAAGGGATCACCATTTTAGCAAGAGAGTAGCTGGAGTGATGGCAACAAGGGAGTGTTGCTCTTTGTTGCTTAAATTGGCTGTTCTTCTGGCCAAATGCTCTGAAAGTCAGGCAAAGCTCTCAGAAGTAGACCTAATAATCTGTTTATTATATTTAGGGCTGAGTTTAATATTGGCAGTGATTTAAAATGTTCACACACAAATGTGAATAGCTACGTGTGTTTTACTTGTTAGAATACTGATAATTACATAAATATTTATCTGAAATTACAATACAATTCTGTTTAGGATTTGGAACATCAGAGCCTGCCTGCAGAACTCTCTGAAGAATAAACTTGAGAATAATTCATCCAAAGAGTATTCACAATCTGATTCTTGATGCAATTAAAAATTCCAAGCTACTACAAATAAAATAACTTTGCTTTTAATTCCTAGAGGAAGAATTTAAACTTTACTGAACATGTTTAAAACCATGTTTTAATAAAAAAATTTTTTTAAAAACTCTCATTTAAGTCACTAACACATATATGATATACAGATGCTTATTCACTTCCAAATCTGAAATCTAATAAGAATAAACCAAATTTAATTCTGAGGCTGCAGTATTCTGTTAGATATCTAGTAGATATATCTATTACAATGAAAGGAAAATTATAGGTGAGTAATGTAGAACAAATAATAAATCTAAACACAAGGCTAATAGACTCCTCCCCTACTTCAAATAAATATATAAAAATATATCATATCTCTGTTTTCATTTAAAAAAAAGATTATTGAAATCTTGGTGATTTCCCCACAAAGGTGTCTGAGGCAAGATGTCTTTATTCTTTTAATTTGTGCCAACTAAAAACAATTAGAAAGGAGACTTCCCTGGTGGTCCAGTGGTAAAGAATCCACCTTCCAAGGCAGGAGATGTGGGTTCAATCCCTGGTCGAGGAACTAAGATCCCACATGCCATGAGGCAACTAAGCCAGTGGGCCACAACTACTGAGCTCAGTGCGCCTCAACTAGAGAGCCCACACGTCACAAACTACAGAGCCCATGTGCTCTGGAGCCCATGCCACCACTGCAGAAGAGAAAACCCACCCACCACAGCTAGAGAGAAACACGTGCTCTGCAATGAAGAGCCCGTGAACCACAATGAAGGCCCGGCGCAGCCAAATAAATAAATAAATATTAAAACAATAAAGTCCACTGTTATATTTCTACATAAAAACACAATTAAAAAGGAAAATAGACAAGATACATCTTTTGTAATGAAACTAAAAGACAGTCCTAACCTTACAACATAATCTAGCTGCCAAATACAGTGCAACTAATTCCAGACTGAGAGAGGATGCCAAGAACATATGCAAATCTCAGCTGAATTCATTCGAAGGACAGACTTGTCTGAAATTGGAAGGCACAGACCTAGAAAACACTACCTTTAATTACGTTAACCACCATTTGAGCAGGAAAGCACACTTAAGACATGGGAAACACGTAAGCTATTTCAACTCAATCAGTGTTTAAGCCTGCTACTCCTAGTTGAAAACGTCTGGACATTACATGGAATTATAACTTGGATTGATTTGGAATAGGGAACTCTAGTGATGTGGGCAGGCCATGGAATAATTTCTGAAACATGTTCCCCATGACAGAGTGGCTTGAAAAGGAAGGGACTTGAGGGCTTAAAAAGGAAGAAACTTGAAGTCACATCAGCATTGCAAGAAGAAAGAAGAGTAGAAATCCAGAAGAAAGAATGTTTCAGGGACTCAGATTGGCAGTTGTTAACTAATGTCTATTGAATGAAAATAAATTCTAAATCGTCCCATAAAAATTATAAAGGAGGGGCTTCCCTGGTGGCGCAGTGGTTGGGAGTCCGCCTGCCGATGCAGGGGACACGGGATCGTGCCCCGGTCCGGGAGGATCCCACATGCCGCGGAGCAGCTGCGCCCGTGAGCCATGGCCGCTGAGCCTGCGCGTCCGGAGCCTGTTGCTCCGTGACGGGAGAGGCCACGGCGGTGAGAGGCCCGTGTACCACAAAAAAATAAATAAATAAAATTATAAAGGAGACCTCCTCCTCATCTCAACTCAAGAGTGAATGTGGAGAAGAGGTTCAAGATGGCAACATAGGAAGATCTTGAACTCACCTCCTCCACAGTCACAATAAATCTACAACTACTAATGGAATAATTTCTTTTGAAGAGACCAAAAAACTGAATGAACAGAGTCTCCACAAAGGATAGAAAGGCAGCAACAAGATGGGTAGGAGAGGCAGAGACACAGTCTCACTAAACAAAAACAAAACAAAATAAAAAACAATCATCCCAGCCACAGAAATTCTCAATCAAGAGAGATCTCGAAATACAGAACTTTTCCCTGAGGAGCAAGGGGTTTGTACTCCATATCAGGCACCTCAACCCTTAGATACTGCACAGGAGAGATGAGACCCCCTAAATGCCTGTCTCTGAAAACCAATTGGGATTATGTTCAGAAAAACCATGAAACTGTTGGGAACAGAGTACCCACTCTTAAAGGCTCACACACAGACACACTTGCCCTGGGACCCAGGACAAAAACAGCAGTTTGAAAAACACTTAGATCATAGGTGAAGGAGACCAGTTTATTAATCTTAAGGTATCTACCAGTGAGGCAGGAAACTGTTAGGACCCTCTCCAGGGATAGAGACACAGGCAGATACCATTTTTGCAGTCTCAGCCTATTCAGCTAAGCTAGTGCTGACAGGCACCATTTTGGAGCTATCTCTCTAACCTGCTAGAGCCAAGTGGGTGCACCTTGATAGAAGCCCCACCCACTCCTATGTTGCAGCTATGTGCCATAGCCAGGCCAGACAAGGACCTGGCCACCACTGTGGCCACAGACATGCATGCCCAGCTTGGCTGGGTAAAGGCTCTGCCCACTGCTGCCCTGGAGCCATGGGCCCACCATAGTGGATGAGCATATGCAGCCCATTCAGGGAATACCATTTGAGTGCCTGGCTCTGGTGGCCAGAGGGGATTACACTTCTGAACCCCACAGGACATCTACACAAGGCCACTCCTCCAAGACTGGGAGAGGGAGTTGATTTGCTTAATACAAAGAAACAAACACAGAGAGTCAGGCAAAATGATCAGGCAGAGGAATATGTTCCAAATGAAAGAACAAGACAAAACCCCAGAAAAAAGATCTTAATGAAATGGAGATAAGCAACCTACTTGATAAAGAGTTAAAGTAATGGTCACAAAGATGCTCACCAAACTTGGGAGAAGAATGGATGAGCACAGTCAGAGCCTCAATAAAGAAAGAAAATAGGGGCTTCCCTGGTGGCGCAATGGTTGAGAGTCCGCCTGCCGATGCAGGGGACACGGGTTCGTGCCCCGGTCCGGGAAGATCCCACATGCCGCGGAGCGGCTGGGCCCGTGAGCCATGGCCGCTGAGCCTGCGCATCCGGAGCCTGTGCTCTGCAACAGGAGAGGCCACACAGTGAGAGGCCTGCATACCGCAAAAAAAAAAAAAAAAAAAAAGAATAAAAAAGAAAGAAAATATAAGAAAGTACCAAACAGAAGTTACAGAAGAGAAGAATATAATTACTGAACTGAAAAATGCACTATAGGGGTTCAACAACAGAGGAGATGAAGCAGAAGAATGGATCCACAAGCTGGAAGACAAAACAATGGAACTCAACCAGATAAAGCAACAAAAAGAAAAAAAAATTTAAAAAGGTGAAGATACTTAAGGGACCCTTGGGACAGTATCAAGTAGAATAACATTCACATTATAGGGGTCCCAGAAGGAAAAAAGGGAGAGAAAGGGCCAAAGAACTTATTTCATGAAATCATGGCTGAAAATTTCCCTAATCTGGAGAGGAAAATAGACATCTAGGTTCAGGGAACCCAGAGAGTTTCAAATGAGATGAACCCAAAGAGATCCACACTAAGACACATTATATTCAAAATCATAAAAGTTAAAGATAAAAAGAGAATCTTAAAAGCAGCAAGGGAAAAACAACTTGTTACATACAAGGGAAACCCCATAAGGATTTTGGCAGATTTTTCATCAGAAACTTTACAGGCCAGAAGACAGTGGCATGACATATTCAAAGTGCTGAAAGGAGAAAGCTATGAAAAGAATTCTCTACACAGCAAAGTTACCATTCAGAATTGAAGGAGAAATTGAGAGTTTTCCAGATAAGCAAAAGCTGAAGGAGTTTGTCACCACTAAACAAGCCTTAGAAGAAATGTTAAAAAACATTCTATGGCATAAATCATTGAAATATTTTTTTGGATCTGTTTCCTAAGGCAAAGAAAATAAAAGCAAAAATAAACAAATGGGACCTAATTAAACTTAAAAGATTTTGCACAACAAAGGAAACCATTGACCAAATGAAAAGACAACTTACTGAATGGGAGTAAAGATTTTCAAATGAAATGATTGATAAGGGTTTTATCTCTAATACATATAAATGGCTCATACAACTCGACATCAAAGAAACAAACAACTCAATTAAAAAAGGGGCAGAAGAACTGAACAGACAGTTTTCCAAAGAGGAAGTGCAGATGGCCAACAGACACATGAAAAGATGCTCATCATCACTAATCATCAGGGAAATGCAAATCAAGCCCACAATGAGATATCACCCCACACCTGTCAGAATCATCAAAAAAATAAAAAACACAAATAACAAATGTTGGTGTGGATGTGGAGAAAAGGAAACCCTGGTACACTGTTGGTAGAGATGTAGATTGGTATAGCCACTATGGAAAACAGTATGGAGGTTTCTCAAAAGACTAAAAACAGAGCTACCATACAACCCAGCAATTTCACTTCAGGTTGTATATCTGAAAAAAAATGAAACACTAAGTCAAAAATATACATGCACCCCAATGTTCATAGCAGCATTATTTACAGTTGCCAAGATATGGAAGCAACCTAAATGTCCATCAACAGATGAATGAATAAAGAAGATATGGTATACATATACAATGGAATACTACTCAACCATAAAAAAGAACGAAAATTTGCCATCTGCAGCAACATGGATGGACTTGGAGGGCATTATGCTAAGTGAAATAAGTCAGACAGAGAAAGACAAATACTTTATGATATCACTTATGTGTGGAATCTAAAAAATACAACAAACTACTGAATATAACAAAAAAGAAACAGACTCACAGATATAGAGAACCCACTGGTGATTACCAGTGAGGAGAAGGAAGATGGGAGGGGCAATATAGGAGGAGGGAATTACGAGGTACAAACTACTATGTATAAAATAAGCTACTAGGATATATTGTACAACATGGGAAATATAGTCAATATTTTATAAGAACTGTAAATGGAGTATAACATTTAAAAATTGTAAATCACTATATTGTACACATGTAACATATAATATTGTACATCAACTATACTTCAATTTAAAGAAAAAGAAATGTTAAAGAGAATCTCTTTAAACTGAAAAGAAATTGCACAAATTAACAAGAAAACATACAAAAGCAAAATCTCACTGCAAAATGTAAATACATAGTAAAGGTAGTAGAACTATCACTTATAAAGCAAGTATGAAGGTTAAAAGGCAAAAGTGTTAAGATTAACTAAAGTTACAATAATTAGTTAGGGAATACATAAAATAAAAAGATGTAAAATGTGACATCAAAAATATAAAATGTGGGGGGATGGATTAAAAATGTAAAGTTTTGGAAGTGTTCAAATTTAAGTTGCTATCAACTCAAAACAAATCATTATACATATAAGGTGTTATATGTGAACCTCACAGTAACCACAAAGCAAAAGCTTATAGTAAATACAAAAAAGAAAATGAGAAAGGAATCTAAACATAATGCTAAAGAAAGTCATCAAACCACAAGGAAAGAAAGAGAAGAAGAAGGAAACAGAGAGGAACTATGAAAACAGCCAGAAAATAATTAACAAAATGGCATTAAGTACATACTATCAATAATTACTTTAAATGTAAATGGAGTAAATTATGCAATCAACAGACATAGAGTGGCTGAATAGATAAAAAAAAAAAAGGATGCATTTATATGCTGCCTACAAGAGACTCACTTCAAAATTTAGAACATACACAGCCTGAAAGTGAAGGACTGAAGAAAGATATTTCATGCAAATGAAAACAAAAATAAACTGGTATAGCTATACTCATAGTTGAAAAAATAGACTTTAAAACAAAGAATGTAATAAAAAAAAGGGCGTTACATAATGATAAAGGAGTCAATCCAGGAAGAAGATATAATATTTATAAATGTATATGCACCCAACAGAGGAGCACCAAAATATAAAGAGCAAATGTTAACAGACTTAAAGGGAGAAATTAAAAGCAATACAATAATAGTAGGGGACTTTAACAACCCATGTGCATCAATGTATAGAAAATTCAGACAGAGAATCAATAAGAAAATATCAGCCTTAAATGACATATTAGCTCTAATAGACTTAACAGATATATATATAGAGAGAGAACATCACATCCAAAAACTGCAGAATACACATTTTTTTCAAATGTGCATGGAACATTTCCATTGTAAATCACATGTTACACCACAAAACAAGTCTCAATAAATTCAAAAAGATTGAAATCATATCAAGTATCTTCTCCCGCTACAAAGAAGTGAAACTAGAAATTGATTACAAGAAGAAAACTGGAAAAAACACAAAATTAAACAACATGTTACTGAACAACCAACAGGTCATTGATCAAAAAATACCTAGAGACAAGTGAAAACAGAAGTAACATACCAAAATCTATGGGATACAGTGATAGCGGTTCTAAGAGAGAAGTTCACAGCAATACAGCCTACTTTGAGAAACAAGAAAAACATCAAATAAAATTTAGATTTTTCATCGTAAAAAAACTAGAAAAAGAACAAGTGAAGCCCAAAGTTCGTAAAAGAGAGGAAATAATAAAGATAAGAGTGGAAATAGGGCTTCCCTGGTGGCGCAGTGGTTGAGAGTCTGCCTGCCAATGCAGGGGACGCAGGTTTGTGCCCTGGTCTAGGAAGATCCCACATGCCTCAGAGCGGTTGTGCCCGTGAGCCATGGCCGCTGAGCCTGCGTCTCCAGAGCCTGTACTCTGAAATAGGAGAGGCCACAACAGTGAGAGGCCCGCGTACCGCAAAAAAAAATAAAATAAAATAATAAATAAATAAATAAAATGCCTAAAAAAAAAAAAAAAAGAGTGGAAATAAATGAAATAGAGACTAAAAAGACAATAGAAAAGATCAGTGAAACTAAGAGCAGATTCTTTGAAAGGATAAACAAAACTGACAAAATTTTAGCTAGACAAGTCAAGGAAAAAGACTGATGCCTCAAATAAACAGAATCAGTAATGAAAGAGAAGCTACAAATAATACCACAGAAATACAAAAGATCATAAGAGACTATTATCAGCAAATATATGACAACAAATTGGGCAACCTAAACAAAATGGATACATTCCTAGAAACTTACAACCTACCTAGGAAATCATGAAGAAATACAAAATCTAAACAGACCAATAACAAATAAGGAGATTGAAGGAGTAATTTAAAAACTCCCAACTAGCTAAAGTCTAGGACCAGACAGTTTCACCAGTGAATTATACCAAACATTCACAAAAGATTTAATAACTGTCCTTGTCAAACTCTTCCAAAAAAATTGAAGAGGAGGGGACACTTCCAAACTCATTTTATGAGGACAACATTATCCTGATACCAAAATCAGAAAAGAATACCACAAAAAAGAAAATTATAGGCCAATATCCTTTGTGAGTATAGATTCAAATATCCTCAAAAAATATTAGCAAACCAAATTCAACAATATATTAAAACAATCATACACCATGATTAAGTGGAATTTATTTCAGTGATGCAAGGATGGTTCAACATCCACAAATCAATCAATCAGCGAGATACACCACATTAACTAAATGAAGGATAAAAAGCATATGATCATCTCAATAGATTCAAAACAAAACATGTGACAAAATTCAACATCCATTTATGATAAAAACTTTCAACAAAGTGGGTACAGAGGTAAAGTACCCCAACATAATAAAGGCAATATATGAAAATCTCACAGTTAACATACTCAACAGTGAAAACCTGAAAGCTTTTCCTCTAAGATCAAGAACATGACAAGGTTGCCCAATTTTGCCACTTTTATCCAACACAGTATTGGACATAGCCACAGCAATTAGGCATCCAAATCAAAAAAGGAAGAAGTAATACTGTCACTATTTGCAGATGACATGATACTATATACAGAGAGCCCTAAAGACTGTACCAAAAAAAAAAAAAAAAAAAAAAAAAAACCTGTTAGAACCAATAAATTACTTTAGTAAATTTGCAGGACACAAAATCAATATACATAAATCTGTAGTATTTCTATACACTAGTAACAAACTTTCAGAAATAAAAATTAAGAAAGCAATCCCATTTACAATTGCATCAAAAATCATAAAATACCTAAGAATAAATTTAACCAAGGAGGTAAAAAACCTATACACAGAAAACTACAAGATATTGATGAAAGAAATTAAAGACAACATAAATAAATGGAAGATAGTTTGTCCTCATGGATCACAATAAACAATCTTGTTAAAATGTCCATACTTCCCAAAGCAATATATAGATTCAATACAATTTCTTTCAAAATTCCAGTGCAATTTTTCACAGAACTAGAACAGATAATTCTAAAATTGATCTGGAATCACAAAACATCCAAAATAGCCAGAGCAACCTTGAGAACAAAGCTGGATGTATCAAACTCTCTGATTTCAAACTATACTACAAAGCTAAAAAGCTACACCAAACTAAAAATTTTCTTGCACAGCAAAGGAAAACATCATGAAAGTGAAAAGTCAACCTACTGAATGGGAGAAGATATTTGTAAATGATTTCTGACAAGGGGTTAATATCCAAAATATATAAAGAACTCATGTACTCAACAACAAAAATACAAACAATAAAATCCAAAAATGGACAAAGGATCTGAACAGATATTTTTCCAAAGAAAAGATAGGCACACGAAAAGATGTTCAACATCACTCATTATTATGGAAATGCAAGTCCATAATGAGACAACCACAATGAGATATCACCTCACAGCTGTTAGAATGGCTATTATCAAAAATACAAGAAATCACAAGTGTTGGAGAGGATGTGGAGAAAGGGAAGACCCTACACTGTGGGAATGTAAATTGATGCACCCCTATAGAAAGCAGTATGAAGATTCTTTTAAAAAATAAGAATAGAACTACCACATAATCTAGCTATTCCACTTCTGAATATTTACCTGAAAAATACAAAAACAAAACCAATTGGAAAAGATACATGCACTCCTATGATTATTGCAGCATTATTTACAAAAGCCAAAGTAAAGAAACAACCTAAGTGTCAATCGATGGATGAGAGTATAAAGAAGATGTGGTAAACAAACAAATAAATAAATAAATAATCCATGGAACGCTACTAAGCCACAAAAGAGAGTGAAATCACACTGCCATTTGGGTGGGCAAAATGGGTGAAGGGGGTCAATTTTATGGTGATGAATGGTTAACTAGACTTCTGGTGGTAGCCACATTGTAGTGTTTACAGATGTCGAATTATAATGTTGTACACCTGAAAGTTATTTAAAGTTATATACCAATTTTACCTCAATAAAATATTTTTAATTAAAAAAGTGAACATGAAACAAAAAGCAAGAATGTGTCCCCTCAAGCAAAAGACAAAGACAATATATCTAAATTGTGTCTGCCACAGCCAAAATACATTACTTCTCCCAAATGTTCTACTTCTCCCAGTACTAACTTCTCCTTCCCCAAAATGAGTTAAACATGACAAAAAAGAAATGTTGTCATGTTACATGTATATAATTGGTTATCTACATGTGCAAAGAGATGGACATTTTGAGTTCCCTAATGTGTGTGTTCCCATCTGAAGCTGAACAAGGTGAAACTCTGCCTTCTTGTTTCAACTCTCATACTGTAAACAAGTGTCCATTTCATGATCTGCTCAGTGTCATGTTTTCACATTTGGGGGCTTTTCCTTGATAATTTTGCTATTTCAAATGACCCCCAAGCACAGTGCTCAAGTGCTGTTTACTGTTCTTAAGTGTAAGAAGGCTGTGATGTGCCTTATAGTGTATTAGATAAGCTCTGTTTCGTCATAAATTATAGTGCTGTTGGCCATGAATTCAATATTAATGAATAAACAATGTATATTAAATGAGGCATCTTTAACAGAAACACACTCAATATAAGGTTTGTACTCATCAGATGATGGATATATTGTGACTGGAGGCTCACAGGAACCTAACCCTATGTTTCTCCTGGGGCGATGGCTCAGAATTGACTAATTCAGTGCTCATAGCAACATAATATTATAGACTATAACTACTGTAAATAATGAGGACATACATATGACAAAGGTACTTTTTTATATTTAACTTGAAAATATTTTCTTCCGGGCTATGATTATCTTTCCATGTTCTTATCAATGTCTTTCAAAGAACAAAATGTCTTCATTTTTATAAAGTCCAATTTACATTTTTTTCTTTTATGGATTATGTTTTTGGTGTCTTATCTAAGAAATCTTCACCTAACCTATTTCACTTTCTCCTCTGTTTAGTTTAAAAGTTTAACAAATCGGTTTTATGCTTAGATCCATGATCAATTTGGAGTAAATTTTTGCATACAGTTCAAGGGATTAGTCAAAGTTCACTACATATGGATATATATTTGCTGAAACAATACTTTTTGTTTGGAAAAAGTATTGGAAAAGACTATCCTTTCTCCATAGAAAAGAGAAAGACTATCCTTTCTCCATAGAATTGCCTTTGCAACTTTGTCACACATCATTTGACCATATATATGCAGGTCTATTTTTGGACTCTATTCAGTTCCACTAATGTATTTGTCTAACTTAATTCTATCCTGTTTGTTGTAACTTACTAAGTCTTGAAGTCAGGTGATATAACCACTCCAACTATTTTTTTTTTTTACAAAGGTCATTTTGTTATTCTAGCTCCTTTGCCTTTCTATAGGCATTTTAGGATCTGCTTGTCAATTTCTAGGGGAAAAAATGCCTGCTGGCAGTTTGATTGGAATTGAGTTGAATCCGTAGATCAATTTGTATAGAATTGACATATTAACTATACCCATGTTATCCTATCCATTAACATGGTACATCTCTCTATTTATGTCACCTTTCATTTATCCAGCAATATTTTGTAGTTTTCAGGATAAAATTCTTTCATATCTTTTGTCACATGTACCCCTAAGAATTTCCTGGTTATCATGCCATCTCAAATGATGCTGCATTTTTTGAATATTTTGATATCCAGTTACTCATTGTCTACGTATTAATCTTTTATCCTGGAACTGTGCTAAAATCACTTTCCAATTTTCAATATAAATTAGTGTCAAAGGGGCTTCCGGGAAGATGACGGAAGAGTAAGATGCGGAGATCACCTTCCTCCCCACAGATACACCAGAAATACATCTACACGAGGAACAACTCCTACAGAACACCTACTGAACGCTGGCAGAAGACCTCAGACCTCCCAAAAGGCAAGAAACCCCCCACGTACCTGGGTAGAGCAAAAGAAAAAAGAATAAACAGAGACAAAAGAATAGGGACGGGACCTGCACCAGTGGGAGGGAACTGTGAAGGAGGAAAGGTTTCCACACACTAGAAGCCCCTTCACGGGTGGAGACTGCAGGTGGCGAAGGGGGAAAGCTTCGGGGCCGCGGAGGAGAGCTCAGCAAAAGGGGTGCGGAAGGCAAAGCGGAGAGATTCCCGCACAGAGGATCAGGGCTGACCGGCACTCACCAGCTCGAGAGGCTTGTCTGCTCAACCGCTGGGGCGGGTGGGGCAGAGAATTGAGGCTCAGGCTTCGGTCGGAGCGCTGGGAGAGGACTGGGGCTGGCGGCCTGAACACAGCCTGCAGGGGGTTGGTGCACCACGGCTAGCCGGGAGGGAGTCCGGGGAAAAGTCTGCACCTGCCGAAGAAGCAAGAGACTTTTTCTTCCCTCTTTGTTTCCTGGTGCGCGAGGAGAGGGGATTAAGAGCGCTGCTTGAAGGAGCTCCAGGGACGGGCGCGAGCCACGGCTAAAAGCGCGGACCCCAGAGACGGGCATAAGATGCTAAGACTGTTGCTGCCGCCACCAAGAAGCCTGTGTCCGAGCACAGGTCACTATCCACACCCCCCTTCCAGGGAGTCTGTGCAGCCCGCTACTGCCAGGGTCCCGGGATCCAGGGACAACTCCCCTGGGAGAACGCACGGTGGCCTCTGCCGCCACAGACCCGCCCCGCACTCCGTGCCCCTCCCTCCCCGCGGCCTGAGTGAGCCAGAGCCCCTGAATCAGCGGCTCCTTTAACCCCGTCCTGTCTGAGCGAAGAATAGATGCCCTCCGGCGACCTACACGCAGAGGCGGGGCCAAATACAAAGCTGAGCCCCTGGGAGCTGTGAGAACAAAGAAGAGAAAGGGAAATCTTTCCAGCAGCCTCAGAGGCAGCGGATTAAAGCTCCACAATCAACTTGATGTACCCTGCACTGTGGAATACCTGAATAGACAACGAATCATCCCAAATTGAGGAGGTGGACTTTAAGAGCAAGATTTATGATTTTTTCCCCTTTTCCTCTTTTTGTGACTGTGTATGTGTATGCTTCTGTGTGAGATTTTGTCTGTATAGCTTTGCTTCCACCATTTGTCCTAGGGTTCTATCCGTCCGTTTTTTGGTTTGTTTGTTTTGTTTTTCTTAGTAATTATTTTTTTATTTTAATAACTTTATTATATTTTATCTTACTTTATTTTATTTTACTTTATCTTCGTTCTTTCTTTTTTTACTTCCTTCCCTCCTTCCTTCCTCCCTCCCTCCCTCCCTTCTTTCTTTCTTTCATTCTTTCTTTCTTTCTACTTCTACTAATTCTTTATTTCTACTTTTTATCCCTTTTATTCTGAGCCGTGTGGATGAAAGGCTCTTGGTGCTGCAGTCAGGAGTCAGTGCTGTGCCTCTGAGGTGGGAGAGCCAGCTTCAGGACTCCGGTCCACAAGAGACCTCCCAGCTCCACAAATATCAAATGGTGAAAATCTCCCAGAGATCTCCATCTCAACGCCAGCACCCAGCTTCACTCAACGACCAGCAAGCTACAGTGCAGGACATCCTATGCAAAACAACTAGCAAGACAGGAACACAACCCCACACATTAGCAGAGAGGCTGCCTAAAATCATAATAAGTCCACAGACACCCCAAAACACACCACCAGACGTGGACCTGCCCACCAGAAAGATAAGATCCAGCCTCATCCACCAGAACACAGGCACTAGTCCCCTCCACCAGGAAGACTACACAACCCACTGAACCAACCTTAGCCACTGGGGACAGACACCAAAAACAACGGGAACTACAAACCTGCAGCCTGCAAAAAGGAGACCCCAAACACAGTAAGATAAGCAAAATGAGAAGACAGAAAATCACACAGCAGATGAAGGAGCAAGATAAAACCCACCAGACCTAACGAATGAAGATGAAATAGGCAGTCTACCTGAAAAACAATTCAGAATAATGATAGTACAGATGATACAAAATCTTGGAAATAGAATGGACAAAATGCAAGAAACATTTAACAAGGACCTAGAAGAACTAAAGATGAAACAAACAATGATGAACAACACAATAAATGAAATTAAAAATACTCTAGATGGGATCAATAGCAGAATAACTGAGGCAGAAGAACGGATCAGTGACCTGGAAGATAAAATAATGGAAATAACTACTGCAGAGCAGAATAAAGAAAAAAGAATGGAAAGAACTGAAGACAGTCTCAGAGACCTCTGGGACAACCTTAAACGCACCAACATTCGAATTATAGAGGTTCTAGAAGAAGAAGAGAAAAAGAAAGGGACTAAAAAAATATTTGAAGACACTATCGTTGAAAACTTCCCTAATATGGGAAAGGAAATAGTTAACTAAGTCCAGGAAGCACAGAGAGTCCCATACAGGATAAATCCAAGGAGAAATACGCCAAGACACATATTAATCAAACCATCAAAAATTAAATACAAAGAAAACATATTATAAGCATCAAGGGAAAAACAACAAATAACACACAAGGGAATCCCCATAAGGCTAACAGCTGATCTTTCAGCAGAAACTCTGCAAGCCAGAAGGGAATGACAGGACATATTTAAAGTGATGAAGGAGAAAAACCTGCAACCAAGATAACTCTATCCAGTGCGGATCTCATTCAGATTTGATGGAGAAATTAAAACCTTTACAGACAAGCAAAAGCTGAGAGAGTTCAGCACCACCAAACAAGCTTTACAACAACTGCTAAAGGAACTTCTCTAGGCAAGAAACACAAGAGAAGGAAAAGACCTACAGCAACAAACCCAAAACAATTAAGAAAATGGGAATAGGAACATACATATTGATAATTACCTTAAATGTAAATGGACTAAATGCTCCCACCAAAAGACACAGATTGGCTGAATGGCTACAAAAACAAGACCCATATATTTGCTGTCTACAAGAGACCCACTTCAGACCTAGAGACACATACAGACTGAAAGTAAGGGGATGGAAAAAGATATTTCATGCAAATGGAAACCAAAAGAAAGCTAGAGTAGCAATTCTCATATCAGACAAAATAGACTTTAAAATAAAAACTATTAGAAGAGACAAAGAAGGACACTATGTAATGATCAAGGGATCAATCCAAGAAGAAGATATAACAATTGTAAATATTTATGCACCCAACATAGGAGCACCTCAATATATAAGGCAAATACTAACAGGCATAAAAGGGGAAATCGACAGTAACACAGTCATAGTAGGGGACTTTAACACCCCACTTTCACCAATGGACAGATCATCCAAAATGAAAATAAATAAGAAAACACAAGCTTTAAATGATACATTAAACAAGATGGACTTAATTGATATTTATAGGACATTCCATCCATAAACAACAGAATGCACATTTTTCTCAAGTGCTCATGGAACATTCTCCAGGATAGATCATATCTTGGGTCACAAGTCAAGCCTTGGTAAATTTATGAAAATTGAAATTGTATCAAGTATCTTTTCTGACCACAATGCTATGAGACTAGATATCAGTTACAGGAAAAGATCTGTAAAAAATAAAAACACATGGAGGCTAAACAATACACTACGTAATAAGGAAGTGATCACTGAAGAAATCAAAGAGGAAATTAAAAAGTACCTAGAAACAAATGACAATGGAGACACGACGACCCAAAATCTATGGGATGCAGCAAAAGCAGTTCTAAGAGGGAAGTTTATAGCAATACAATCCTACCTTAAGCAACAAGAAACAGCTCGAATAAACAACCTAACCTTGCACCTAAAGCAATTAGAGAAAGAAGAACAAAAAAAACCCCAAAGTTAGCAGAAGGAAAGAAATCATAAAAATCAGATCAGAAATAAATGAAAAAGAAATGAAGGAAACGATAGCAAATATCAATAAAACTAAAAGCTGGTCCTTTGAGAAGATAAACAAAATTGATAAACCATTAGCCAGACCCATCAAGGAAAAAAGGGTGAAGACTCAAATCAATAGAATTAGAAATGAAAAAGGAGAAGTAACAACTGACACTGCAGAAATACAAAAGATCATGAGAGATTACTACAAGCAACTCTATGCCAATAAAATGGACAACCTGGAAGAAATGGACAAATTCTTAGAAAAACACAACCTGCCAAGACTGAATCAGGAAGAAATAGAAAATATGAACAGACCAATCACAAGCACTGAAGTCGAAACTGTGATTAAAAATCTTCCAACAAGCAAAAGCCCAGGACCAGATGGCTTCACAGGCGAATTTTATCAAACATTTAGAGAAGAGATAACACCTATCCTTCTCAAACGCTTCCAAAATATAGCAGAGGGAGGAACACTCCCAAACTCATTCTTCGAGGCCACCATCACCTTGATACCAAAACCAGACAAGGATGTCACAAAGAAAGAAAACTACAGGCCAATATCACAGATGAACATAGATGCAAAAATCCTCAACAAAATACTAGCAAACAGAATCCAACAGCACATTAAAAGGATCATACACCATAATCAAGTGGGGTTTATTCCAGGAATGCAAGGATTCTTCAATATATGCAAATCAATCAATGTGATACACCGTATTAACAAACTGAAGGAGAAAAACCATATGATCATCTCAATAGATGCAGAGAAAGCTTTCGACAAAATTCAACACCCATTTATGGTAAAAACCCTGCAGAAAGTAGGCAAAGAGGGAACTTTCCTCAACATAATAAAGACCATATATGACAAACCAACAGCCAACATCGTCCTCAATGGTGAAAAACAGAAAGCATTTCCACTAAGATCAGGAACAAGACAAGGTTGCCCACTCTCACAACTGTTATTCAACATAGTTTTGGAAGTTTTAGCCACAGCAATCAGAGGAAAAAAAGGAAATAAAAAGAATCCAAATCGGAAAAGAAGAAGTAAAGCTGTCACTGTTTGCAGATGACATGATACTATACATAGAGAATCCTAAAGATGCCACCAGAAAAGCTAATCAATGAATTTGGTAAAGTAGCAGGATACAAAATTAATGCACAGAAATCTCTGGCATTCCTATACACTAATGATGAAAAATCTGAAAGTGAAATCAAGAAAACACTCCCATTTACCATTGCAACAAAAAGAATAAAATATCCAGGAATAAACCTACCTAAGGAGACAAAAGACCTGTATGCAGAATATTATGACACTGATGAAAGAAATTAAAGATGATACAAATAGACAGAGAGATATACCATGTTCTTGGATTGGAAGACTCAACATTGTGAAAATGACTCTACTACCCAAAGCAATCTACAGATTCAATGCAAACCCTATCAAACTACTACTGGCATTTTTCACAGAACTAGAACTAAAACTTTCACAATTTGTATGGAAACACAAAAGACCCCGAATAGCCAAAGCAATCTTGAGGACGTAAAACGGAGCTGGAGGAATCAGGCTCCCTGACTTCAGACTATACTACAAAGCTACAGTAATCAAGACAGTATGGTACTGGCATAACAACAGAAAGATAGATCAATGGAACAGGATAGAAAGCCCAGAGATAAACCCACGCACATATGGTCACCTTATCTTTGATAAAGGAGGCAGGAATGTACAGTGGAGAAAGGACAGCCTCTTCAATAGGTGGTGCTGGGAAAACTGGATAGGTACATGTAAAAGTATGAGATTAGATCACTCCCTAACACCATACACAAAAATAAACTCAAAATGGATAAAAGACCTAAATGTAAGGCCAGAAACTATCAAACTCTTAGAGGAAAACATAGGCAGAACACTCTATGACATAAATCACAGCAAGATCCTTTCTGACCCACCTCCCAGAGAAATGGAAATAAAAACAAAAATAAACAAATGGGACCTAATGAAACTTCAAAGCTTTTATATAGCAAAGGAAACCATAAACAAGACCAAAAGACAACCTTCAGAATGGGAGAAAATATTTGCAAATGAAGCAACTGACAAAGGATTCATCTCCAAAATTTATAAGCAGCTCATGCAGCTCAATACCAAAAAAAACAAACAACCCAGTCCAAAAATGGGCAGAAGACCTAAATAGACATTTCTCCCAAGAAGATATACAGATTGCCAACAAACACATGAAAGGATGCTCAACATCACTAATCATTAGAGAAATGCAAATCAAAACTACAATGAGATGTCATCTCACACCAGTCAGAATGGCCATCATCAAAAAATCCAGAAACAATAAGTGCTGGAGAGGGTGTGGAGGAAAGGGAACCCTCTTGCACTGTTGGTGGGAATGTAAATTGATACAGCCACTGTGGAGAACAGTATGGAGGTTCCTTAAAAACCTACAAATAGAACTACCATATGACCCAGCAATCCCACTACTGGGCATATACCCTGAGGAAACCATAATTCAAAAAGAGTCATGTACCAAAATGTTCATTGCAGCTCTATTTACAATAGCCTGGAGATGGAAACAACTTAATTGTCCATCATCGGATGAATGGATAAAGAAGATGTGGCACATATATACAATGGAATATTACTCAGCCATAAAAAGAAACGAAATTGAGCTATTTTTAATGAGGTGGATAGACCTAGAGTCTGTCATACAGAGTGAAGTCAGAAAGAGAAAGACAAATACCGTATGCTAACACATATATATGGAATTTAAGGAAAAAAAAATGTCATGAAGAACCTAGGGGTAAGACAGGAATAAAGACACAGACCTAGTAGAGAATGGACCTGATGATATAGGGAGGGGGAAGGGTAAGCTGTGACAAAGCGAGAGAGAGGCATGGACATATATACACTACCAAACGTAAGGTAGATAGCTAGTGGGAAGCAGCCGCATAGCACAGGGAGATCAGCTGGGTGCTTTGTGACCGCCTGGAGGGGTGGGATAGGGAGGGTGTGAGGGAGGGAGACGCAAGAGGGAAGAGATATGGGAACATATGTATATGTATAACTGATTCACTTTGTTATAAAGCAGAAACTAACACACCATTGTAAAGCAATTATACTCCAAAAAAGATGTTAAAAAAAAAAAAGAAAGAAAAAAAAAATAGTGTCAAAGGAGGAATTCTAAATGATACCAATATGCAAAAATTCAGAGTGACTACAATGTACACATTGAAGCAGCACAAATGCAGTGTCTTGACAATACACACATTGTCAGAGGATGAGAAAAGACAGTGAGTTTACAAAGAGATTTGTTAACAAAATACAAAGAGAAACATACTTTCATATGATGGCTGAATACATGATGAAGTGAGTCATATGATGATTGAGTACAACATTTTTTTTCCAAATTGTGATAGTTCATTAATAGTTATTAATGAACAAATTAACCCAGATTGTATATTCAAGTCAAAATCAATAATATCCACCCTCAAACACTGATCTATTTACATGATAAGCTTTGTTGTCAATCAAAATCTAGGTCTTGCAAACTTAGAAAGAGAGGAATGTCAGACAAGAGGTAGCAAAATCTCAGAAGTTGCTACCTTAAATAGGGCTACCGAGAGACATAAAATCAGACAGAAAAGGAGGAATTGGAGAGGGACAGCAAGACAGAGATACAGAAAGACAGAAAAAGTTCCACTCTGACTAATTGATCTTGGGGGGCAAGGGCAGGATCAAAGCTTCCAATATATTAAGCCTGAAGTAATAATGGTCCCTGAGTTATATACATATTTTTCCAGGTCATCTATTATCACATAGTTTCACAGAATCATCACCTATAAGAAGGGAGGAATCTATTTTCCAATCACCTCTGTGAGAGGAAAATATATAATCCCCTACTTTTCAACCTTTATTTGTGGCTTTACTAGCTAAAATAGCATTTGACGTTATTTGAGCTTGAGCACTTTACAATATATACAAGAGGAGAATACAGTTCTAGGATTTCCCTAGGCAATCTGGATACAAATCAACTAAGTCATTTTTTAAAGTTAATTAAAAATAAAGAAATCCACAAGATGAAAGACATCACTTAAAATTGGTTAGGGCTACAGAACAATAAAATAAGATGGACTGAATAATTTTCTGTATTTAGGAACATCATTTTTTCTTTATAGACATATATTTTAGTTCTTCCCACTTTTAAAAAGTTCAAGGTTTTGTTTTTTTATGTGAATTTTAAACTTGTTTACATGCTTACTTATTTATTTAATAGAAATCTGATCAATTCTATACATGTAAATAGTTGTCCACTCCAATTTCTTTCCTTCAAATTTAGAATCAGTCTATATATATTCAGATATTCTTCAGCATGGTAGGTAGGATACAGTTTTATAAATTAAATTAGAGCTTCTTGATCCTTGTTGCATACCAAATCTCTAAGCGCCTTTCAAAATATGTTCATGTCCAGGCCTCATTCTTGATCAATTGGTATAAAATATC
Organism: Delphinus delphis; assembly: GCF_949987515.2. NCBI lineage: Eukaryota > Metazoa > Chordata > Mammalia > Artiodactyla > Delphinidae > Delphinus > Delphinus delphis. The sequence continues at coordinate 21,937,127 of NC_082699.1, forward strand.
TGGGGGAAGAGTTTGGACATAAGTATTTTGGAAAAAAAAATTAAGTTGTTTTTTATGTGCAATGATTAATGTAAATCTTCAAGGCCAACACCACCTATATGCATTGTCATCCATGACAAAGTACTTGTTGGCTTATGCATACCCTTATATCTTGGCTTAAATAACAGATATAACGAAGGTTGCCTCAACAGGTGTCCTATAATGAAATCCGAATACTGCTAGGAAAATAGTAGAATGCAGAGACCTGACATGATGAAAACTGGGAGGATATGTCTGAGAATCTTGAACCCAGGAGTCTCTTTTTAACCCATGGAATACTTTTCCACTTGCTAGAGGAGAACAGCCTCCTTTTTCCTAGAAAATAAGTAAAGACCGCACATGAGTCGAATACCTTACCAAAAGATGCTTGTTATTTTCTTAAACCACCCTAGCTCCCTTCAGAGCTTCCAGGCAATATTTAGCATTACAGCAGAGCAGGAAAATAATTTCCCTACTAGGGGAAAAAAAAACAGTTTAGTCAACAAATTATTGCATGTTTTGGTTAATATATATGCAGTCAGAAACTAGGAGGAAATGAGAAGATAATAAGACTGAGTAGTGGAGAGCTTATAGACATGGTAATACTCTTTTATATCTCAGAATTTAACCTGAAGTTGAGCTTAACACAATGTAAGAAAGGCTTCTTCAAGCTTAAAGAGGATGGTAATGTGCAGTAAATGACATGAGATGGTAGATCTGCTTTGGCAGAGAATTGAGGAAGGTGTCAGAAGAGTCAAGATGGTGGGTAAATTAAAATAAATGTGTTACACAAGAACAGAAAATCCACCATGGGACTATGATCACCAGAAGGGCCCCAAACGTGTTTCCTTCACTAAGGCAGTAAAGAGTGCACCAGTGAAAGGGGCATGGTCATTGCTGAGAAACCCAGTGCAGCTTGTCTTTTCATACTAGGGTTGACAGTTGATGGTACTGCCACATTATTGGGTCCTTAATGTGAATAAGGATGATAGATTCTTGGAATAGTTAGAGGCCCAGTGTAAAAGGCATGTAAATATCAGAGGCAACATGGCTATAACTACCATAACAGGAAACAAAGCCAGAATAGTTCTTTGGCTGAAGACTTCTTTGGTATTTACTAATAAAACATCATGTTCCTAGATGTGAGATAGATGGGAAGCAGAATACAATATTTCATGATTTATATAACAAAGAAAATCAAGAGTTGGCAAGCAAAAGTTTGATGTTATCCAAATAAAATATGAAAACCATTCATCTAGCTTCCAGATCTGAGTCACTTCTCATACTCAGTGCTCATCAATTGAAAGGAGTCTAGAATCTCTTGAGAAAGGATTCTGTAAAGCTGTGGCAAATATAAACAATAGCACATTCAGTCTTTATTTTCAAAGGGACTGGTAGTAATTGCATGCAGGAGAAGAAGAATACCAAGATCTTTTGAGGTCTACTGAATACAATAGACTGACTGATAGTAAGAGAACTGAAATGTCATTATAGTCTTCAGGTTAGAGTGTGGCTTATGGAGACAGATAATAAATGGAATTCTGACCTTACAATATTACTAATTGGTCTGTGGACCTATACTGTGGACATTTTTCTGGTTCCTGGATTCAAAATTGGGAGAGATATACTTACTGGATGACATATACCCCAGGTTAGTCCTCAGGTATGGTACTAGAAATGGTCAAAGGAAGTCCATAAAACTTGCCCTTGCTCAGGAAAAATATTGTCACAAACTATATGGTATCCAGATGGAATTGCAGATATATACTGAAATTCTAAAGATTTATAGGTTTCTGGGGTAGTGATCCCCTTCACACACTCTTTCAATACAACTGTACCTCTGCTGCAAAATGAGCTGGACTGAGGAGAATGACAATAGCCCACCATAAACTTGACCATGAGGTAGCTCTAATCACAGCTGTTGAGTGGATATGTCATTTTTTTTGGATCAAAACAACACAGTCTCTGATACTTGACATGTGACCAATAATCGGGTGAATGTGCTCTGTTTAATCCCCATGAACAACAACAACAAAAATAATCAAAGAAGTTTGCATTTACCTTCACATGGGAAGGAGAGCAATATACATTCACTGACCACCGCAAACCCATGTGGACTTATCTGCTCTCGTGCTCAGTATACTCTCAAAGACATTAATTATCTTGGTATGTTATACCTGTTATTAGACTTTAAAGCACTTAGTTCCTTTAATAAAATTTAAAAATATTTTAATGATTTCTTAGCCCAACTGTTGTCCTTTGAGAATTTACAACATAAAGCATACGTATTTCTACAAAGACAAATGAATAACAGAGCATAACTATCTTCTAAGCATAACCCTACTCAACATTTCCTCATCGTCTTACTCATTACCATCCTAGCGCAAACCACTTTCCTCTCTTCCCCAGATGAATAAAATACCTCCAACTAATCTAAACATTTGAAGTCAAACTTTCAGACAGGTGCCAGAGTGATCTTTGCAAAAGGAAAATTAAAATACAACATTCAGGACCTCCCTGGTGGTGCAGTGGTTAAGAATCTGCCTGCCAATGCAAGGGACACGGGTTCGAGCCCTGGTCCGGGAAGATCCCACACGCTGCGCAGAGCAACTAAGCCCGTGTGTCACAACTACTGAGCCTGTGCTCTAGAGCCCGCAAGCCACAACTACTGAGCCCGCAAGCCTAGAGCCCGTGCTCTGCAACAAGAGAAGCCACTGCAATGAGAAGACTGCTCATCGCAAGGAAGAATAGCCCCGCTTGCCGCGACTAGAGAAAGCCCGCGGGCAGCAACGAAGACACAATACAGCCAAAATAAATAAATTAATTAAATTAAATTAAATACAGCATTCATCTACTCAAAACCTTCATTCTCCATCCTCCTTAGAATAAAATTTAAATAATTCACCATGGTCCTGATGTCCACCTTCACTGAACTCTTCTACTACTTCCTACTTCTCTAACTTATCTCTTACTACTCTCTCCTGATTTAGCCTTATTTAGCCACGTTCTTAATTCTTTCAAAAATAAATCAAACTTGTTCCAATCTCAGGGGTATTGTGCTTACTGTTCTCCTTGCCTGGAAATTTTTGCCCTAGATTTTTCATGACTTATTCAATTATTTTTTTCAGGCCCCTGTTCATATGTCATCTCCACAAATAGACCCTTCCTGGCCCTATCTATATTATCCACAACCTTTTCTTTTCATATATTCCATCACTTTTTATCCTCTTACCCTGCTGTTGAAGTGATATATACATATATATATATATATATAATATTTGTTTATTTTAAAAGAATATAATCCACCTTCTAGAATATGAGTTCCATGAAGGTATGAAGGTATTGTTGATTTTGCAGTTCATCACTGTATCTCTAGGGCCCAAGGTAATGCCTAGAGCAAAGTAGGTGCTCAATAAACATTTTTTTGAATAAATAAAAGAATTAAGGTTATTCTGTAACAAAGTGAACACAATAGACTTAAAAACTTACATAGACTCATATTCAACATAAACTTAGACAAAAGTAAACATGATCCATTTATGTTTCCCATGATATTTTGTTCTTGTCTACAAAAAATCCTTTGGCTAGTATGAAGATTAGGATTTCAGGATGGAAGTTACCCCTTTTCCCTTCTGAGATCCTTGTTGAGGAGGAAAAATACAAGAATTATTGATGTAACTTGGACCAAAGCATGAGTCATTAAAGAGCATTGTAAAATCTCTAACCTAGGACTCTGAGAAAAACTACATTGGAGAATATGGCTTGGTTAAGAGGCTAAGGTGGAGTTCTCATACCTATAGCTCTGACTCTATGTGTTAAGACACACATTCCTAGGTGGTTTTTTTGTTTTGTTATTTATTTATTTGGCTGTGCCAGGTCTTACTTGCGGCACCTGGGATATTCGTTTCTGCGTGCAGGATCTTTAGTTGTATCGTGTGGGATCTTTAGTTGTGGCAGGCAGGCTCTTAGTTGCAGCATGCAGAATCTAGTTCCCTGACCAAGGATCAAACCCAGGCCTCCTTCATTGGGAGCATGGAGTCTTAACCCCTGGACCACCAGGGAAATCCCCGTAACTGTTTTTAAATGATCATTGTGTTGCTAGAGCAAAGTTGATACACACACCTCACGTACCCAATAACCAGCGTATTGAAGGAGACTGTCAGTTTCTGCCAAAGTAAGCCATGTCAATTTCAAACATTTCATTCTCTCTTCAAACATGTAACATACCCCAACTCCAAACTTACTTTCAGAAGATGACTTCATTTCTTAAGTTATAGAGAAATAGAATCCATATGACAGAAACTCTCTCAAAATCTTTTACCAGGTCTGTAACTTTCCCCATATCTATATACATTTTCTACGCCTACCTCCTTCTTAAAGTAGACAAAGTGTTCTTTCTCAAGTAAATGACTCAGGTTGTGATTTGACTCTCTCTCCATTTGGTTTCCCAAAGAGACATACTTCACCATTTAACTGGTCTGTGTTTTATATAATATTTTCAGTCATTTCCGCTAGATCTTTCCCAAATTCAATATGTTCAATTCTATTCAATATTTTAAAAAATAAATTATTTTACTCACATATTCCTTCTTACAAACGCCATTCCATCTTTTTTTTTTCCTCCTTAACAGTCAAGCTCCTAAACAATTAATTTTATTCACTGTCTCTATTTCCTTCTCCTTATTCCTCCACATGCTCTAATCTGGTTTAAACCCCTTTCCCTCCATCAAAGGAGATCTTGTTAAAGGAACTGAACCATATAGACTTCTGTCAGTCCTAAATCTCAGAAAACTCACCACTGGTTTTCCTCTCTCTTCTGCTTACAGCAGCCATCTTTTATTTTTCTTCTGTAATACCAGTTCTCTTGATTTTTCTCCATTCTGGATCTTTCTTCTTCATCTTCTTTTCAGGCTCATCTTTCTCTACCTAATCAATAAATATTGCAGCTTCTCAGGTCTCAGTCCTAGGCCATCATCTCATGCTCCAGTCTTTTTCCCATATGATTTCAGCTACCCTCATGATTTCAATTGTCCTGTTTAATGGTAACTCCGAAATGTATACCTCTAGCACGGAGTTGTTCTCTAAGTTCCATATACCTATATCCAGCTGCTTATTCAACACCTCCACTCTGGTAAGATGCTTAACTAAACATGTTCAAAACCAAAGCCATAATATTTTTACCCCCAAAATCAAATCCACTACTACAGTTTTCTTTCAGTAAATCACCGTAACTACTATTCAGCAAGCCAAATATCTAGCAGCGCATCTCAGTCTATCTCATTCCCCGTAGAAGTCTGGTCAATTTTACCTCCAAATTACTCTCAAATCTGTACTCATCTATTTCCACTGCTCTTACCCTAATTGAAGTCACCCACACACCTCTCACCCAGAAAACTGCAGAAACCTCTTAACTCATCTCTCCACATCCATTTTTTCCTCCTTTCAATTTGTTTTTCATGTTGCACCCAAGCGATCTTTTCAAAATAAAAACCTAACCATGTTTCTCATTACTAAAACCTGTTTTCAAAGACTTCCTCTTACTCTTAGGGTAAAAATCAAAGTACTTAACATCCCCTCTACCTACTTCTGTAACTTCATCTTGTGCCTATAAGCCCCTTGCCGTTTATGTTTCAAAACCTCAGGCTTTCTACTTTTCAAGTGCACCATTATCCCTGTTGTTTCACAGATATCTCCTCCCACTTCACCTAGTCAGCTTCAACTCATCCTTTCTACTTATATCACTTGTCCCTTCTCAGGAAAGCCTACTCTGGTACTAGCACCCTATATCAGGCATAGTATATGGTAAGCACTCAATAGATATTTGTTGCATAAATATATAAATAATACATAGACATACCAGATAACAGGAAACAAAACTATCTGCCAAACCTGAGGCAGAAATGAAAGAAAAAAAGCAAGGTGACATTTCCTGAAAACGCTTAGGTACAAGGATCCCACCATTAACACAGTAGTCCAATAAAAATCAGTCTCAGACCAATTACATACTGCTCTCTCAGAGAGGATTAAGTATGAGCTTGGAGCTAAATTTTTGCAGTTTCCTTCTTTTTTAGGATGAGGTAAATTTTTGAGTGGAATGCACATTCTTCTCTTTAATAATAACTATTATGATGACAATTCTCATCTGTTAGGGTGTTCTTGCCTGAAAGTTACCCCCAAAACCCAACTAAAATAGTCTAAAATGTAGAAATAATTATTTCACAAAGCAAAAATTAGGGAATTTTCACAGTTAATATAGTGGTTTTGAAATATCATCGAGCCCTGGAATTGTTCTATCTTTCATTCGGTCCTATTCAGGGAGTTAGCTTTTTGCCTCATGAGATGGCACCAGGAAAAACAAGACAAATATATTTATACAATAATATTAAAGGTTGAAAAAAGAAAACTCTTGCTTTTTGCTCTTACTTAAGGAGCAAGAAAGAACTTTTCAAGAAATCCCTCCACCAGTTAGCAGACAACCCCCTCAGACTTACTGATCAAAATCATGTCGCGAGTCCATTGCTGAACCAATCTCCAGAGAGAGAACAGGATCATTACAATTGGCTAGGACTAATAGAGCTTCACTCCTAGGGCTGGAGAAAGGTCCTGAAGCACATGGCCTGCTGTCAACTGAGCAAAATGAACACTCTCTTATCCAGGAAGGGGGAGATTGACAGCGAACTCTGCCTGCCCCCCTGTCATTTAGTGAGGAACCCCTATGAACCCGTTATTCTACTGCATTTAATGTGCATCTTTTATAATCCTAACAACAACCCAACAAGACTGGTATGATTTTTACAGATGAAGATATTGAGACTTAAAGGTTGAGCTCTAGTACACTAGGTTATATTATTAATGATGTGGGCAAGATTTAAATGCAGGCCTGACTGACTTAAAAATCTGTTGTAAGGAGCAGCACGATGATGATTACTCACATGTCTGCTGAAAGCATATTATCTACACATCGAGGTTCCAATAATAAAATTCTACTTGCTGTTCACTAGAATATTCTATTTCAAATACTCCATGTTTACTATTCAATAATCAATGTCTCCTAAAGTTTCTGACACAAAGATAGGTGCTCATAAATATATGTTAAATTTTTATATTAGACATATAAAACTAGGTTGTTTACTTTAAAACTTAGGCAAATTACTTAACCTCTCTGTGTCTTAGTGTCCTTATCTATAAAAAGGTTTAATAATAGTAGCTTCCAGTTCATAGGTTTATTGTGAAAAATAAAGGAGCCTGGTACAGAGTAAGTGCTCAATGTACATTAACTAATATCATTCCCAATTCAAAACTGATGCCTAATCAGTATTAACAATAGAAAAAAACAATTAAAACAAAATAAAACCAGAATTACCTCTTTTTTTTTTACTTTGATGACTTTTCAAATGTGTTCTTTGAGATATGTAACCAATTTTTATTTATAACAACCTTTTATAGGTTTAATATAATAATGACATTTAAATGGCCCATAGTCTTTTTCCAGGTTTATTGAGATATTATTGACACATAGCGTAAGTAAATTTAAGATGTGAAGTGTGATGTGATGCATGTATATATGGCAAAATGATTACCACAATAAGGTTAACACCTCTATCTCCTCACATAATTACCATTTTGTGTGTGTGTGTGTATGTGTGTGTGTGGCGATAACATTTAAGTTCTACTCTCTTAAGTTTCAAGTATATAATACAGTACTGTTAATTATAGTCACCATGTTGTAATTAGATCCCCAGAAATAACTGGAAGTTTGTACCGTTCCACCAACATCTTTCCATTTCCACCCCACACCAAGCCCCTAGCAACCACTATTCTACCCTCTATTTATTTGTGATTTCTGCTTTTTAGATTCTGCATATAAGTGATATCATACAGTATTTGTCTTTCTCTGTATTATTTCAGTTCCCATAATACCCTCAAGGTCGATCCATGATGTCACAAAAGGCAGGACTTCCTTCTTTTTGATGGCTGAATGATATTCACATTTTCTCTATCCTTTTAGATGACATGTCGGTAGTTTCCCTATCTTGGCTATTGTGAATAATGTTGCACTGAACATGGGGTCGCAGACGTCTCTTCAAGATAGTGTTTTCATTTCCTTCAGCTATATGCTCAGAAGTGGACTTGGTGGACTATATGGCAGGAGTCAGCCTGGTGCTGGGCAGCCAGCTCTGGGGCTCAGGGTAATGTCTGGCACTCACCTCACTCTTCCTCTCTGGATGGTATCTCTCTCCTCGCTGGCTGCTGGGGCTTGGGAGAGAGGTAACGTGAGTCGTGTGAATCTATCTTTCCTACCATCTTCATTGTATCCTTTCATATTTCTGTGCTTCCCCCAGGTGCTGTAATCCCTTGCCTGGAATCCTTGGCTCTGGTGAAGGTATTTTCTTGAGCAGATAGTTACTCAAACTGATGTTTCTGGCAGGGGTGAGGGGAACTTTGGAGGGATGGGGACAGGTAAATGAGTGGTAGAAATTCCTACCCCACCAGTTTTTAGCCCACACTTTTAAATAGTCTTCGTTTTGAAAGCTGAGAACTAAGGTAGCAGCTAGAACACAAACTACTTCCCACTGCCTAACCAAACTCTAACACTTTATTCAATTCAAGATATATTCAATTTCAAAAGCTTTTTTTAATATGACAAGAATTTTGAAGTGAGATCTTGCTTTTCATCAAGCTTGTCTCTTCACCATGAAGTTTTAGCTTATTCATTCTAACTCCATATTCCTTTTAGTCTCGGTTTTCAACCTGTGAATTTGTCTTACTTTATCCAGTTCTGAGTGGGCAATAACCTGGTTTATCAGGTTTACCGAATTGAAAAATCAATAAAATACACAGTGGTAAATCTTCCCAGACAGGATAAATTCATAAACCATCATAGACTCTCTGCCCCATGAGACAACCCCAGCACAGGTCAGTAATAAGAACCACTTATACCTGAATGCAATAAAAACATTTTTACTGACCCTACACAGCTCAAGGCCCTTCTATTTCTTCCACTATAAGTAAGGGTAAAAACCCTAGTCAGATAAATTCATAGCAATTGAGAATTTCAACACATCTTAGAAATAATTTATTCCAGCCCTTTCATTTCATAGATAAGTAAACAGTATCCAAGAAATTAAGCCACTTGTTTAGTTCTGCCAAATAATTAGTGATAGAAATGGAATCAGACTGCAAGTCTCTCAGTTTCTGGGCAAGCACGTTTTACTTTTCTGGGTTTCCTCTCCACAAAAACCTCTTTTATAATAAATAAATAAATGACAAATTTGTTTTTTTTTTAATTTATACTTGCTTGTGTGTTTTTTCTTGACTTGTACATATATTTTTCATACATTCACAACAATTCCCTCACCACTGATAAAAAGCTTCACTTGCCATGGAATTATCTTATTAATTGCTCTTCAAATAACTCCTCTAAAATTGCTGTAAAGCCATTTCTGCTATGAGAAGGTGTATACCTCTGACTATAAAATAGTTGTTTTTATTCATTTATTTGACATTATTGGGAACCTACTCTATGCTACATGCTGCAATTGGTGCTTGGTGTTCAGATAGAAACAGAGAAGTGGTGTTCACCCTTATAGTAATGTAGGTCAAGTGAGGGAAACAGATAGATACTAAAATAATTATCATAAAAATAAATACATGTAATAAAGAGTCTGACTCCATTTTTTTTTTTTTTTTTTTTTTAGCGGTACGCAGGCTTCTCACAGTTGTGGCCTCTCCCGTTGCGGAGCACAGGCTCTGGACGCGCAGGCCCAGAGGCCATGGCTCATGGGCCCAGCCTCTCCTCGGCATGTGGAATCCTCCCGGACCGGGGCACGAACCCATGTCCCCTGCATCAGCAGGCAGACTTCCTCTTCCCTTTATGTCCCACATCTGGGCAAGCAGATACGAAAGCTCCAGTATTTTCTCCTTTCTTTGGTGCCAGTGTGTGTGTGTGTGTGTGTGTGTGTGTGTGTGTTTGTGTATATATATATATACACACACACACACATATATATGTACATATATATGAACCAGTGAAAAATATATACATATATACATGTGTATGACTCTGTAGAGGCATCTATATTATTTATATAGTATATACATGAAAAGTGTCAAAAAGAGAAATGGATTTTATTTTTAGCAACCACTCAATTATTATTCCAGAATGTTTACTGAGTACCTTTTATGTGCTAGAGACAGTACTAGATATTTGCAATTAAACAATAAACAAGACAGATGTTGTCCCTACGCTTACACCCTTTCCCACACATTTTCCCCAGATTTCCACTTGTATAAATTAGAAAACTCAAGTAGTTCTTTTGGAGTGTAGCTACCTTTTCATGGGTCACACTCTACCTCACCACCTAGGGCCTGTTGGGACTCGAGTCTAGTTATAGGTCTAGAAGCAAAGAGGGACAGTGAGGGTGGGTTCTGAGGAGAATCTGCATTGTCTTGAATGGCAACTGCCTCAGGGAGGCCATTACGTTCCCTCAGGCAATGAAGAATTAATCCCCTCAGACAGAGGTGGAAAGATGCAAACCACTGGGGTAGGGCTACCCCTTGCCATTGAGGATGGGGAGACCTCTCCCACTGGCACAGAAGACTAATCATAATTTAGGGCTCAGCTTCATGAGAGTCTTCCCACAGATCCCCAACACAACTTGAAGAATCCCATTTTTTTCTCAATCAGTGCCCTAATTTTAACAGGAGGCGCCCTAGGAGGCTGGCAGCTCAACTTGAATTTCAGCAATTTCAGCCCTGTGGTTGTAGGAGATAAGGGTCTCCTTCAGAGCACTCATGGAAGCTCTTAGGTCATTTCTGTGGCTTGAGTTGGGAAGTCAAATACCTGAACCCATTCTTTTGTTTCACCACCTTGTCAAGTGGCATTAGTAGCAACCAACTAATGTCACTATATTACTCAGTTTTCTAAAATGCTCAAAAGTATCATATATGGAGTTACTTAGCTCCTTGCTTCTTATAAGTGGTTGATTAGGAATAACTAAAGCAGATATTTTGCATATCTCTAAAGAATTCAAGCCAAGGACTCTCAGTGCTCTCTACTACTGGAGATAGAGTCATTAGCATCATCAGATTAGAGAGCCAATATATCATACTATTACTGAATGTCGTACTCTTTGTGGGTATACTAGATTCCTCCATGTGTCTTCAAAATATTCTTATTTATAACAGAGCCAATAAAATTTTCCAAACCTATTTCACAAGGTCATCAGGAAGTCTTTCTTTCTTTTCTTTCTTTCTTTCTTTCTTTCTTTCTTTCTTTCTTTCTTTCTTTCTTTCTTTCTTTCGGGCTGTGTTGGGTCTTCATTGCTGCATGTGGGCTTTCTCTAGTTGCAGCGAGAGAGGGCTACACTTTGTTGCAGTGCACGGGCTTCTCATTGCAGTGGCTTCTCTTTGTTGTGGATCATGGGCTCTAGGGGTGCGGGCTTCAGTAGTTTTGACACGCGGGCTCAGTAGCTGTGGCTCACAGGCTCTAGAGAGCAGGCTCAGTAGTTGTGGCTCACGGGCCTATTTGCTCTGCAGCATGTGGGATCTTCCCAGACCAGGGATCAAACCCGTGTCCCCTGCATTGGCAGGCAGATTCTCAACCACTACCTCATGAGGGAAGTCCCAAGACGTATTTAAATACAGTAAAACTATAGACAATCAAAGGGCATGATAAGAAGTTTGATAAAAATGTTAAACTCTGTTTTCTTTTAAATCAACAAAGATTTGTACAATTGTTTGCTGTATTGTTTACTTTGCTGGTCCAGTGAATTTGGCAGAGAAACAGTAAACAAGATATTTTTTATTCATCTATTTATCAAGATAGTAATGAATTCCCTTATTGCTTCAGGATGTAAAGCATGTTTCCTGTGAAGGATTCATTAACAAACATGTATGCTTTTCTGCTCTATTGACAAGCTTTTAAACATAAAGTAAGAATTGTCCTCTAAAATTTATATTTTGATTTGACAGAGAAAAATAAGCTATTTCAGGTTAAAATTTAAACTTATTTTCAATGATGTTAAGGTCAGCACACATATCCGTCTAAATGACACTGTGCTTGTCCATTAGGGTAAGTAGGAATAAAACATAATATCATATGCAAGTATTCACAATTAAATCATATATATTTTATATAGATGAGCACAGTTTGAAACAGCATAATAAAGGAAAGATAGATAAAAGATGGTAAAAATTATTTGTCTACAATAATACTATGAGTTTTATTTTCCATTAATTTTTCATGTTGAATAGGAAAGTGTTTTAAAGATTTTAAGTTTGTTAAAAAAAGCAAGTCAATACAAGAAAACAATCTTAATGTAAACCTCAGTTTGGCAATATAGATAATAAAAATATAAATAAGTATATAAACAAAGTATAATATAAACCCCATAAAAATTTAACATCATACAAATTTATCATATAGAGTCTGTTTTATACCAAAAAAATTTAATGATTGGAAATTGAATAAACATGAATTTGAATCCATCAGGACATATAGTTAAACATCCTTTGGGCAGAACAATAAACTTTTCTTAACTTTATTTATTTTCATCATCCATACAGTAATATTAATCACTCCAACCTTAAAAAATTGGTGATTAAAATACATAATATATATCAAACACCTGATTGGTAGTAGTTGCAACAGGCATGGTTCCTTTTCATTAATGAGGATAGAGCATGAATCAAATATTTTAAAGTAGAGAATCCATTCTCTCTTGTATTCATAGTCATTCATTCTTTTTATCATCCATTCATGTACTTATTTATTTATTCATAGGTGTTTATAGAGTGCCTATTATGTGTCAAATCCTGTTAAAGACACTGTGGAACCCTGCAGTGTAGAAATGCATTCAATATAAAATTTGTTGACATATCCTAACATGCCCTAAAATCACATTGTGGTAACCCTCTAGAACTAGAAAAGAGGAGGAAAAAGAATAAAATTATTCAGATGAATATATGATTTTAATAAATGAGGTTTATATAACATGTTTTTAAAAAATATTTGTCTCCAAAAGATATCAAAGCTCTTTAAAATATAATAACATAGTACAAATAATTTTAGTGGTGTGGAAAATGCATAATATCAGCTGAAACTATTAAGGAAACTACAGAAGCAACACAACATTATATATTTTAATATATTTCTGTATAAAATTTAGTATAGATTCAGCCACAAATTGTAGAAACCTCAACTCAAACTATCTTAAATTATAAGGAAATTAATTATTTTACATAAGAGGAAATCCAGAAATATGGCAGCCTTCTAATTTGTTTGACATATTGGATTAACAGTGCGATCGAAGAATGTAGTTATTTCCATTTTTTGACTCTGTCATTCAGCCAGTTTTTATCTGTTGACTGTCAGCAGACCTCTGCACTACCTTTGTATTCCACTCTGTGTTGCAGGGGCCTGGAGGCCTCAAACTACATTTCTAAGGTACCTATGTCAATTGGAGACACTGATGGGAGATTGTAAAATGGGAAGAGAAGGAAATTTAGGTGTCTTCTGATGTTGCTTTTTGCTGTAGCAACATCCGTGGGTATGCTTTGAAGACAACTGACCAGTGCAGAGAATTCCGGACTTTATTGGCATTTGTGGGGTTTCCAGCAGTGAGGTCAACAGCACAGGCTCTTGTGTTACTGCTCTGTGGCGCTAGCACTGCCTTCAGCAAACGGCTGGGAAGTGTAAGGTCGAGGGCTTCAGCCAAAGGGTGAGAGCGGCATTCTCATATGCGTTCCCACTTTCTTCTTCCTTTTGCTCCTCGAGCCTTGCTATTTCTTTCTTTGCTATTCCAGTCTTTCCAATGACTTGTTAATTAATTTCCTGCATTCAATCCTCCTCTGTTGGAACACCTTAAGTCACTTCCGTTTTCTTGGAACACCTTGAGTCACTTCCGTTTTCTTGACTGGACTCTGATTCATAGAGCCAACTTCAGTGATGACTTTGTCCTTAGGCTGCAGCAAGATGACGAGAGCAGTCCCAGGCATCACTCCGGATATAACAATCTTCACAGTTAAAAAAAAAAAAATAGCTCTTCCTGCAGCTCTCTTAGGATCTTGGGAGTGAGGAACTTTTTCCCAGAATATTCATACCAGATGGCCCTTCATGACACACTGGACCGTACTGAGTCTCAAGCTGTGTGAGAGTAAATTATGCTTCATATAACAGACCCAAAATACATAATATGTCTCTAGAGGCAGATTTTTTTCTCTCTCTCACTTATGCATTCAGATGTGGACAGTTCAAGAGTAGTACAGTGGCTCTGATGTTGTACAAGACAGACTCTAGTTCAGCTTCTCACTTCACTGTGCCTAGGATGTGGCTCTAATCCTCATAATCTGAGATGACACTCCAGCCTTCATAACCATATTGCACCAGGATAGAGAAAGTGGAGAGGAAAAGCATCACCCTCACTTTAAGGACACATCCCAGAACTTGCACAAGTCATTTTTGCTTATGTGCTGTTGGCCAGAACATAGGAAAAGATCTTTATTATGAGTATTTTTGCACCTGGGTAAAAATAGGAAATTCTATTAAGGTATGAGAAGAGAACAGATATTGTGGGAAAACTGTTAGTCTCAGCCAGTCTTCCTCTTTAGCCATTCAAATATCAATATGCATCCTTCTTTCTACCAAAAAGAACAGTTTCACTCTTTTCCTGAGAGAAACAAGCACCAAGCCCTATGACGGTAGTGTATTCACCAAGAAATCCAGGATCCCTTCGTGATTCAGTCATCTCCACAAAGTGCAAATGTAACTCCTCATGGGCCAGTAATCTGTAAACTAAAGCTATCTGCTGCCAAAACAAATAATACACAGTAAAAGTTCACATTTGGAAAAGTTCCACAGTAATTTTAACCCTGCTGGGCAGTGATAACAAACATGCTCTCCTCTGTAAGTAGAATCAATTCCTTCATTGACTCCTTTCTCTGCAAAGAACTTTTTGTTCATTATCCTCCATAGTCCTACTTGATATCAACTTTAAAGAGAAGGGTATCCTAAAGACTTTCATGGGCCATTTCCTGCTGGTGCAAGTTTAGGGACCAGACAGTATTGCAAGTCAGGCTTGGGGGTTCTTTGTGAAACAAGCCCATCAAAAACTCGGTAGAGTTGAGGTTTGTTTCCCGCCAGCCCCATGTGTGAGTTACCACTGCCAAAGTTTTCATCTAGTTATAACTATTCAGCTTCACAGCTGTGGTTGTGCACTGACTGATCTCTGTCTGGTGCTCATTCCATACTATCTCAACTCTCGGGGAGCCCTCTCAGGGTATGGGTTTGGGTGGTGTTTTAGATGAGGTCACCCTTATACTTAACACAGAGCCCACAAGATTCTTCTGTGTGCCAGTCGTTTATTTGGGAGGTCTGTTGGCAAGGAGCAGACATGAGGGATTGGAGACTGAACGGGGGAGAAAAGAAAGTGGCCTCACTAGAGGCAAGGCCGATAACTGGTTTTATGTGTGACTTTCTAAAGAACCTCATGAAATGATTCTCAAAACTTTTCAGTCTGAGGAGACATGGAGAAGCATTCAACAACTGGCTCACATCTCCTATTAGTTTAAGGTCACCCAAATTTCCCCAAGTTGTAAGGCTGAAGGGGCTGCCACTGGGGTCTCATGCCAAAGAGTTAGAAAAGCCCTGGGGCAGGAAAAGAAAAATACCCTGTACATGCTTTGAGGTAGGGTACTGTCAGGCAAAGAGAGTTAAAGCCTGCACAGGATTTTTCACTAGAGCTTTGGCTAGAGTCAGAGGTGAAGTTGAGAGGAGGTAAGGCAAAGTATAGGAGATGACTGGGCACGTGGGAATGTATTGTCCTTAATCTAGTCTTTGACGCTGGAGTGGCTTCCACTGTCTTGTGTGTGTGTGTGTGTGTTTTTTTTTTTTAATTATTTATGTATTTTATTTTTGCTGTGTTGGGTCTTTGTTTCTGTGCGAGGGCTTTCTCCAGTTGTGGCAAGCGGGGGCCACTCTTCATCGCAGTGCGCGGGCCTCTCACTATCGCGGCCCCTCCTATTGCAGAGCACAGGCTCCAGACGCGCAGGCTCAGTCGTTGTGGCTCACGGGCCTAGTCGCTCCGCGGCATGTGGGATCCTCCCAGATCAGGGCTTGAACCCGTGTCGCCTGCATTAGCAGGCAGACTCAACCACTGCGCCACCAGGGAAGCCCCTGCTGTCTTGTTTTAAATTTCAAAGAAAGATGCTTGAAAGAGACTTGCGGCCACAGTCAAATCTCCAGCAATGGCTGCTGTTTTGCAGCCATGTCTTGTCACCACTTCCGTTTCAAGCAGAGAAACAGTTGGATTTTTCTACCCTTCATGGTCCTAATTTACCATAGTCTCAATCAGTTTAGATTACAGGCCACAGGAAATAGCACCTCCATTATTAAAGCAACATTTCCTTTCATCTCTGTTTGCAGGTTGGCTAACTCTAGCCTGAGTTCATCTCTCTTCTAAAGACTATACTGAGAGCAGCAAGAAGCAGCAATATAACAGCATTCTGAAATTTCCTTCCATATAGGAAATGCGGGTTAAGCCGGTCCATGGCTGCCCTTCAAAATATGGGTAGCAATAGTTTTACCGAGAACGTTGCCTCAAGGTAGCAAATCTTACCAACTCTCCAGGAGACCGCACGGGTTACGCAGAGCAGGATCGCCGGGTAAAGAGAAGAGGTCATAACGTCTGGAAGAGGAAGAATGTCCGGTATAGGAGACTCAGGTAAAATGATGAGTGAGACCAGAGGAAAACTAGGAATGGGGGTTGTATCAAAGCAAGTGCTTCAAGGAGGGAGTGATTGTGTCCAATGCTCATAGCAGGTTGTAAATTAAGTTCTGAGAACTACTGGGCACAGACGCACATGAGGGATAGTGATGGGAAATACTTCTTCTGAAAATAGGTGCCTAGACTTCATGTTTTTCAGAGAATTTCCATCCTTCCCAAAGAAACTTTCTACACAGTCTCCTTAAAAATAGAAAAAAAAAAGAGCCCTTGCTTTTTAGCATAAAGGGGATGATTTGGAACAAACAGCACTGACAAGATTAGTGAAAAACTACGTCAATCCTCAAACCTAATGGCCTTATTTACTTAAAATATAATTTCAAAATTTCATATATTTAAAATAAAACTATTGTTTTCCTGAAGGGTTTTCAAAAATAAATATCTGCAAATAATGGGAAAGATCATCAACTTCTAACTGTTAAAATTATAAAATCATTAATGTAATCTACATAAATGTCACAAGAACCTTGTCAATACTCAGAAAATAGGAGTTTTAGTAATAAGTAATTTTGACAACTTCATGAAGAAAGTCAGTGAGTAATCATGATCCTAAATTCTAATGTTCCTCTAAGTTCCTCAACCGTATTGTGATATGCACAATCATTTATTTCACTTCAATTAAAAATGACTATCATCACTCAGTATTTGGAAAGGAATGAGAAATATGTCACTACAGGGAGCCTAACCAAAGAAGTATAGATAAGATTTCTTGTTGATGTTATATACCTATATAACTGTATATTACATTCAAAAATTACATATATAATAACAAATTATGGCAGACTTTGAACTGGACCTTTAAATGAGTATGATTTGGACAGTAGAGCTTCCCTACCAAATGCAAATAACTCACTTGAACTCTCTTTTTTGTAAAGGACAGACCAATTCTTCCAAGGGGAATTCTTGAACTCATTAGATATGTGATATTCATTATAATTAGTTTCATTTAACACCACAAAAAGGACTTGATCAAAGGCTATTTTACTCTTTTCTTCCTCACTGGATGATTAGCTAGGTTCATTTTTAAATGGAAGATATACTCTAGATATTTAAATGTAGGGCATCTCTTCCTTTCAAATCTCAGAAAGAAAGGTGTGCTTCAGTTTCCCTGCAGAAAGCTCTGGTATCTTGCCCCCCCTTTTGAAAGAGGAACTAATCCTTCTTTCTCTATTCTTCTTTGTCTTCTTCCCTTCATCAGCAATGAGCCTTTTTATCATTTTTGTCAGCCCAAAGAATAATTTTGCTCTTTCCAGGCCATTCAAAAATTGTACACTACAAAGTAAATGGAAATAGCTTTATTTATAAAAATAAAACAGCTATGGCACTAGTTCTCAAAGAGTATAAAATTTTGATCCCTCATTCCAACAAAAAGTCTTGTTAGCATTTAGGGTTCAATGAGAGGCAATAAACAAAAATGTTTTGGTGACTCATTTGACATCTTTACTAATAGGTTTTAATTCATAATGGTGAATATCAGACATATTTGTGTTAGGCAATTAAAATTATATCTAGACATATTTTAAATTACCATATTAACATTAACAAGTAATCTTAGAACTCATCTTGAAAGTAAAAGGTAATTTTATATTTTATAATGAAAAAATCAATAAAATGTGCCTTTATGCAGAGAAAATGTAATTATAATACCAATTAATGTTAACTGGTCACTTTTTTATTGAAGTATAGTTGACATACAATATTATGTTAGTTTCAAGTGTTCAACATAGTGATCCAACATCTAAATACATTTGAATTGGTCACCATGGTAAGTCTAGTAACCATATATCACCATACAAAATTATTACAGTATTATTGACTATATTCCTTATGCGGTATATTGCATCCCCAAGACATTTATTTTATAACTGGAAATTTGTACCACTTAATCCCCTTCACCTATTTCTCTCAATCCCCTATCCCCCTCCCCCTCTAGTAATCACCAGCTTGTTCTCTGTATCTACAAGTTTGTTTCTGTTTTATTTTATTTGTTTTATTTTTTAGATTTCACATATAAGTGAAATCATACAGTATTTGTTCTTCTCTGTCTGACTTATTTCACTTAGCACACCTAGTACTCTAGGTCAATCCATATTGTTGCAAGTGAAGATATTTCATTCTTTTTTATGACTAATTAATATTTCATTATATATATATACCACATCTTCTTTATCCATTCATCTATTTATGGACACTAGTCTCTTCCATATCTTGGCTATTATAAGTAATACTCCAATGAACAGAGGGGTGCATACATCATTTCTTATTAGTGGTTTTGTTTTCTTTGGATAGATACTCAGAAGTTGAATTGTTGGATCATATGGTAATTCTATATTTAACTTTTGGGGGAACCTCTGTACTGTTTTCCATAGTGGCTGCACCAATTTACATTCCCACTAACAGTGCACGAGGTTTCCCTTTTTGATGATAACCATTCTGACAGGCATAAGGTGATATCTCATTGTGGTTTTGATTTGCATTTCCCAGATGATTAGTGATATTGAGCATCTTTTCATGTGTCTTTTGGTCATTTGTATGTATTCCCAAAGCAATGTAACCCCTATCAAAATACCAATGGTATTTTTCACAGAATTAGAACAAATAATCCTAAAATTTGTATAGAATCATCCAAACAAACAAACAAACAAAAAACCTCCAATAACCAAAGCTATATTGAGAAAGAAAAACAAAGCTGGTGGTATGACATGCACTGATCTCAGACTATACTACAAAGCTATAGTAATCAAAACAGTATGGTATTAGCATAACAGACACATAGGTCAGTGGAAGAGAATAGAGAGCCCAGAAATAAACCCACAGTTATGTGATCAATTAATCTACAACAAAGGAGGCAAGAACGTACAATGAAAAAAAGACAGCCTCTTCAATAAATGGTGTTGGGAAAACTGGACAACTACTTGCAAAAGAATGAAATTGAATTATTTCCTTATACCATACAAAAAATAAATTTAAAATGCATTAAAGACTCACATTTAAGACCTGAAACCATAAAACCTCTAGGAAAAATACATTAACATTGATATTAGCAATATTTTTTGGGGGGGTCTATCTCCTCAGGCAAGACCAACAAAAGTAAAATTAAACAAGTGTGATTATATCAAACTGAAAAGCTTTTGCAGAGAGGAGAAAACCATCACAAAATGAAAAGGTAACTTACTGAATGGAAGATTTTTGCAAATGATATATCTGATAAGGAGTTAATATCCAAATTATCTAAAGAAATTATACAATTTAATATCAAAAACCCCCAAATATTCCAATTTAAAAATGGGCAGAGAAGCTGAACTGGTCACTTTTTAAAGTGTTTGATACAATACTTAGATGCATTCTTTTTTCATTAGCCTTGAATATCAATACTCTTAACAGCTCCATTTATAAATGAAGAAATTAAGGAATGGAGAGATAAATGACTTGTCTAAGGTACAAAGCTTATAAAAAAAAAAAGATTATACTAAACCAGACCTCTGATTCAGATTCCTATACTTTAATCATTATGACTTACTGCAGAAGATTAGAGACAGAATTTGAAATTGAAAGCTTAGATTCCAGTTTTTAATGAGACTTCTTCACCATGCCTTTATGTCTAAGGGAAAAAATTCTGGTCTGTACTGCCATTAATGATGATACTACTTTAGAGAAATGTTCTGGAGGGAAAGGATATTATTCAAATTTATTTTTAAAGTTTTTTTTTTTTTTTTTTTGGTTTGACTTTGTTTCTTAATTTTCTCATGCTAGGATGGGAGGGCAAACAAAGCCTAAACTAACAATACCAACTATATGTGTGTGTGTGTGACTGTGCATGTACTTATAAGTATGAAAATACAACTTACAAGAAAAGGCAAGGCCAGAATCTCTAAGGCTAAGGATTTTGACTTTATCTAAGATGAAAGAGAAAGCAATTAAATGAAAAGATAGTTTCATTTAAAAGATAGCTGTGTAGATACTAGGCTGTTCAAGTAGAGCAAAGGAGAAATGGTAGTGGCTAAGATGGTGGCAATGAAGATGAAGAGAAACATTATATATGTGATGAGAGAGAGAGAGAGAGAGTTGAGATTCCAGAGGACCTAATGATGCAGTCTATGCAGAAAGTGAAGAAAAGTAAGGAATTGAGGATCATTCCCAGGTTTTTGCATTGAGTTAGTTTTTGTGTGAATCATGGCACCATTCACTGAGGAAGAAAAGATTTGCAGGATGGGACAGTTTGGAAGAAGGAATAATTGAAGTTTCATTTTAGACATATTAATTGTAGAGGCGTCAAGTAGTGTTCCTCAAATTTCTCCAATGAAAAGAATCACCTGGGGATCTTATTGCACATATGGATTATGACCTTTTCTGCTAGAAATTCTGGTTCGGTAGTCTGAGTTGAACACAAAGTACTGGATTTTCTCACACTGCAGAAGAAAAAAACCACACTGAAGGAGGTGGGAAAGAGCTAACCTAAGTAACTTTGGAAAACAGTATTTTAATATACTGTAATTAACCATGCACAATATATACTGAAAAGCTATATAAGACAAAACGAAATGTACACAAATATTGAACTTGTTAGTAAATTTATTTTTCACACATGTACAGGTTACTGATTTTTAAATATTTTATGTGTATTCCAGAATTGAGCAAATGAATAAATAGACTGCAAATAATGAGAATCAGGTTTCTAATTGTTAAAGAAAAGAGTTACAAATAAGGAAAGGGTAAGGGAGGCTAGAATAAACCCCGTGGTGTTGGATTGGAATCAAGGTATCAATTTGGATTCATATATCAATTTGAAGTTATATGTATATGTAGATAGATAGATGATAGATAATGTGTGTGTGCACATGTGTGTGTGTATACACACACACCCAGATAGATAATATGAAAATAGAGATATTTGTATATTTTTATGTATTCGTATATATATTTTTAGCTCTCTCTGCTGAAAACACAGTGAGGTAGCTTGGATAGCAATGAGTCCACCTCATACCAAGATTCTGGTTTCTGAATACCATTATTAATGCAAAGAACAAGAACTCCATGGAGAAATGACTGATTCAAGGCTGAGACAGAGGAAAGTAAAAGATGGGTCTGGAGCATTTTGTGGTGTCGGAAAGTAAGATATCACTCCAAAAATTGTATGGCCAAGTAGGAAAAATATAGGAGACAGCTTGAAGGAGTACCAGTGACCAAATATGGAACACTTTGAGAAACAAAACAATTAATGATAGTAATAAATTTTAACCCATAGAATAAAATAAATATCCACAAGTTTACACTGATATATGTATATATATAAGCAAATAACCAGATAAATACATAAATGAAGGAGAAGAACAGCTCTTTCTTATACTCAAATTATAGTTAATAAATGTAGAGGGAATGATGGGAATAGAAAATGAACAATCTTCAAACACCACAGTAATTGGTGAAGCCAAAAATTATTGATGGATGCTAAAATTAATATGGAAAAATTAAGCAAGAAGCAGAATATTTGAACAATCTCAAATAATTACAAAGGGAAAAGTAGTGATTTTGCAGCTATCATTATAACTAAGTCATCAAAGTTAGCATCACCAGTAGTGAGACATACAGATTTTTTTGTACCTCTAATATGTACTGAAAATGGCATAATATCTCCCCTGAAGTGTTCTTGTCAAGAAATACAGACCTACTGGAGAATGAACTTGAGGATATGGGGAGGGGGAAGGGTGAGCTGTAACAGGGTGAGAGACAGGCATGGACATATATACACTAACAAATGTAAGGTAGATAGCTAGTGGGAAGCAGCCACATGGCACAGGGATATCGGCTTGGTGCTTTGTGACCACCTGGAGGGGAGGGATTGGGAGGGTGGGAGGGAGGGAGATGCAAGAGGGAAGAGATATGGGAACATATGTATATGTATAACTGATTCACTTTGTTATAAAGCAGAAACTAACACACCATTGTAAAGCAATTATACTCCAATAAAGATGTTAAAAAAAAAAAAAAGAAAAAAGAAATACATATCCTCAGTCTAACCATGAGAAAATATCAAACAAACCCTATTTGAGAAAAATTCTACAAAATGACTGGCTAGGATTTTCCATTAGTTCAAGGTCATAACATACAAAAAAAGACTGAGGAACTATCCTAGATTAGAGAAGAATGGGGAGATATGACAAGCAAATGCAATAAGGGATCCTAGATTTGAATCTGGACCACAAGACAATAAGCAATATTTGAATACGAGTCTATAAATCGTTAGTAGCATTGTGACAATGTAAACTTTCTGCTTTCAATAATTACACTCTAGTAATATAAAATGTTAACATTTGGGGAAGCTGAGTAAAGGGTATATGGGAACTCATACTGCTATGTTTGAAGTTTTTTGATAAATAAGATTTGATAACACAGTTTTATAAAAACTTAGTTTGGACATTTCTGAACCTCTTTTTTGTTTCCTTATAGAAGAAAGCTGCTTGTTTAGTGTTAATACTAATTCAATGGGGGTAAGATTTACACAGAACCAATCCTAACATTCATAGTGTGTGGTACAGGAAACAACTTTGGCCATTTCAAGGAACAATATACTTAAGTGTATACAATGAGTAAAATGGAAGAACTACACAAATTTATGAGTTGAAAAACCATAGAATCATAGAATTTTCTCACTGTAAAGGCTCTTACTTTTCCAACTGCTTACCTTCAACCTCTGTTAAAGCACTTCAGTAACAAGGAGTTCTTGAGTTTAAAATGCAGTCGGTCCATTTTATAGTTGAAAGGTTCTACTTGTCAAAATATTCATCCTTTTATCAACCTAAACCTGTCTACTTGGTCTAAAATCTTCAGTGTGGGACAGTCTAATCCCTTTTTCATAGGACAACTCCTAAAATAGTTTAGAGCGACCACCTACTTCTCTCCTGGTCTTGCGTCATCTCATCTATTCCCAGTTCCTTCAGTTACTTCTTATATAACAATATTTTAGATTCCAGACACTTTACTGAATTCATCACTTTCTTCAGTATAATAACTCATTTGCTGAATGTGATATTTTAAGCCTAAAAGGATTTGTTTACTGTTTTCTGTAAAGAATTAAAACATAAAATGTCCAATCAACCAATAATTCTTCACCTAACATGATTCATATACACCATTTGATAAGGAAAATTTAAAAATTCAAGTTACTTCATTCTTAAAGAGTGATCGTAGCATGTACTTATTTGTAACGTGCAGGAAATATGAATTTTCTTTCTGTGCATCTATACCATTGCCCTCTTGCAGGGTACAGAGGATACTCCATTGATGCTGCCTAATGATGTGTATGTGATATCCTGATATTTACTAAGTTAGACATTCAAAAGGATTTTTTGTTCCCAACAGACATACATATATGAATTTTTATTCTCTATTTTTTGTGTGTTTCTAACTTTTATTATTCATCTATTGGCACTTAAGTGCATTCACCAGACTGCATCATAAACATCAAAGCAGATTACTTCACTTTAACTTTTATGAGATTATTATACTTATCAACCAATATTTGAGCCCTTAATATGGGCAAATCATCCTAGCCTGTTAAGCACAGAGGTACAGAGCATGGAGTTGAAAGGGCGCACACCAAGATTTGAACAAATTACTTAATCTCTCTAAGTCTTCATTTTTGTATGTGAAAAATGAGAATAATTACAATGATTGAACTCATAAGGTGGATGGTAGAAAACATCTAGGTGCTACATGTAAAGAGCTTGTTTGACTACCTGGCAAAAATATCCATTCTTTATTAACATGATGGTGATGATGTTGATGGTGACGATGATGATGATGATGAAGCTACCAGCAGGTGTCCTTATCAGGTCGGTAAGAATCGTGAATAAACCACAAGATCATGTCTGTGAACATTTGCGTTCTAAGGCTCCACTGCCTTTGCCTTCCCACCTCCGGCTGCACTCCTCATCTGTTTAAACATCTCCCAAGACAGCCCAGGTCTTCTCCTCTATGAAGCTATTCTGAACCACTCATCTAGAATGAACTTAAAATTCATTGCTTGCACTTATATTAATTTATATCAAGTATAAACTTCTGCAGTGGAATTTATTACGCTTTATTGCAATTTTTGTCTCTATATCAACTTGCAACTCTTTTGAGGAAAGAAACTGGGTCTTATTCCTAGAAACTAAAACAGTGACAAGCAAATAAGTCATAAATGTCTAATTCAGCACATTGAAGTTATTTTTTCTAGAAAAGTAGGGAGAACACTTAAGGGAAAGTCAGATTCATTGTTGTTCACACCGTCCTAAGAATGGACTTTCTCATAACTTGTATAATTCTGTATGTAGCAGGTGAAGATGAATCAATGGCAGGTTTTCCTTTATTTATATTTATATAATCTTAAACTAATTTAAGAAAAGCCATCTCATCCTTCTGAGTTAAGTTACAAACATTAAGCATTTTAATATTTAAATAAGAGTGAGACTAGCTTTCTTCACAATTCTGTGTTCTCATTTTATTTTATTTTATTTTATTTTTGCGGTACGCGGGCCTCTCACTGTTGTGGCCTCCCCCGTTGCGGAGCACAGGCTCCGGACGCGCAGGCTCAGAGGCCATGGCTCACGGGCCCAGCTGCTCCGCGGCACGTGGGACCCTCCCAAACCAAGGCACGAACCCGTGTCCCCTGCATCGGCAGGCGTACCCCCAACCACTGCGCCACCAGGGAAGCCCTGTGTTCTCATATTTTAAAAGGATGTCAAAATTTAAACTTTTTTGACTCTCATCTTCTTCCAGATTCAGTTAAATTGTGGTTCTTAACATAATCTGAAACTAATGGAAGAAGGTTAAACATCTAGTGATTTCAACCTCTTTTGGTCAGCCTCAACATTTCCTTCAAAAATAATTCCCATTGACCACAATATCTATACTTTCAGTCTATTTTTCCCTAATAAACACAAGAAAAAGTTCATGGTGACAGTTCCAGATTCATCCATGAGGGGGCAAACATGTCTCATACACACAATGAAGGGAAAACTAGTAATAAACTAGTTACGCTGGGAAAAAAATGGACATGGTGTCAATAGCAAGATTTGGCCCATATTAGAAAGAAAACAGTGATACATATCTGTCTGAACATAATATGTTTGTTTAATTTTTACATTTTATTCCTATTTTCAGTGCCAGAGGAAGAACACCTGAAGGATGGAGCTAGGTGTAATAGACAAACTAATGTCTCTTTAGAGAAAAGAAAAACACTTGAAAACATTGCAAGCTCTCTTAAACTTATTTCTAGTCTAACAACTTTAAAATTAAAAGTAGTCTTGTAAAATGCATTTCTGAAAGGCTTTATCAAAAATGCATACCTCACCTCAGATAATGTCACTGAATTAAGGATCAAGAAATTACAGACAGGAATTCAGCTGAAAGAAACATGGATAATTCCTGTGTAACAGAGTGAAATGTGGAGTTTCTAGCTGTGTTTGCTCTTACCATACCATTATCAGTCAAGATTTTCAGTTTTGTGTTCCAACATACAGTTAAAATCAAGCGTAGTGCTCAAGGCATAATTCCTCAGTTCTCTGCTTACCCTGATTAGAGCCCATGGTCTGTCATTAGAATCACTCTTTTGCATAGACACTGTGAAGTCCCTTGGCCCTCACTCTCAGTCATATTGGCAGTGCAAAATGCCAGCCCTAGTGAAATAGAACTTATGCCAATTCAGCATCTGGGCCAAACAACTAAACATGGCTGGAGAAAAACATGAGCAACCTTTCTAATTTGCCTCATTTAAATTCATAATCATTTTACCCCATGTGAACTCTTAGTACTTACTAGAAAACTGATCGCTTAATCAATTCTCTTTTCTTCTGTCCTAGAGAACAATTTCATAACTGCCCTTTCTTTACATCTATAACATGTCTTCCTCTAAATTCTCAGCTGCTTCCTATTTCACTGAGAATACAGGAGGGATCAAAACAGAATATCCGTGAACTCCAAACACCAAGTCTGCCATCCTACCTGGATCTATCTGAAACCACATGTTCTGGCTTCCATCTTCCTTTGGCAGAAGAAATGTTTGTCCTCTGTTCTAAGGCCGAACCCTCTACTCTGCACTGGATACCTCCCTTCTTGCCTATCAGGGATTTCTCTTCTACTGTGTCACCTCTTCCCTGTATCTTCCATTATTTGCTCTCTACCAGATGCTTTCATTAGCATGCAGAGATCTAATACATCCCATCTTAAAGGGAAAAATTCTTTCTTTCTTCCCATATCCAATTCTAATCATTGCCCCATTGCTCTGCTCCTCTTTATAGCAAAACTACTCAAAAAATATAGCTCTACTTAGTGTTTCATTTCCTTATCTCCCACTTACCTATTTTTGTCCTCTCCACTACATAGAAACTATTCTTCTTAAGGTTATTAGTGATATCTATTATATGTTGCCAAGTCCTATATTAAATTATCAGTTCTCATCTTAATCTACCAGTAGGATTAATAATAACTCCCTCTTCCTTCTAACACCTACCACTTGGCTCATGAGACAATTCCTCTCATGTCCCTGCTCACTTCTTATATCCTTTGCCGAATCCTCTAGATAATGGAGTGTCTCCTGGCTCAGTCCTTCAACGTCATGTATTCTCTGCCTACACCTACTTATAAAGTGATTTCATCTTTAAATCTAAAGACTTTAAATACCATGATTATTTACCGATTTTCATCTACAGCCATGATAATCACTTGCTGTCGAATTTCAGCCTAGTATATCCAGTTGTCTACTTCATATGTCCACATATGCCATCACAAATTTAGTATGTCCAAAAACAAATTCTTAATCCTCTAAAGTTCTCTCTTGACCATCGCCTAAAAGACCCTAAAGGATTTTTCGCTAACCTAGCTTTCTAACCTTATCTTCTAACAATTTCCCCTTTGATCATTTCACTACAAACAAACCTCCTAATCTCTGGAACACATAAAGTATAAGCCCACCCACCTGCATACACCAAGCCTCTTTTTCAGTGTATTCATACGCTTTGCTCCCACACTTTCAAATCTCTGCTCAGATGTTCCCTGACCACCCTATATACTTGCCCTAAACCTTGCATCATTACACTGCTCCTTCATGGTCCCTCCACTAACTAACATGCTATATTTATGTATTTATGGTGGTCTCCTTCCACTGGAACATAAGATCCATAAAGAAGAGATTTACTTGTTCACTCCTAGAGCCTAGTGCTCTAGTGCCTAGAACAGCAGCACATATTAGACACTCCATCAATATCTGCTGAATGGATGAACATCAACTTGCCTGATGACCAAACACAGTTCACTGAAACTTACTTTTTAATCAAATTTAAATTTCCTCTTCTTATTAGCTTAAATTTGATTTGAAAAGTTGAATATTCATTTTTATTAAAAAAATGAATAATTATAGAGACACAATTCTTTATAACTACTATTTAATAATCTATTCATTACAATACAAAAGCTTTATTCAAAGTATACCTTTCTCCAGAAGGGATATTTTGGTTTTCTTAGATTCTTTAAAAATTTAAGGTTAAAAAATTTAAAGAGCAATGCCTAAGTACATTGTTTTATTTCATGACTCTCACATGATGATTTTTTTTAAAAAGGGTTTATTTGAGAATTACTTACACCACACTATTGAATGTATCATATGCCATTTCCAAGCATCTCACTTAAGTAAACATACATTTCGCAATTAAATCTAGACTTCCAATTACAGAATACTACCTGTATTATATAGATCTGGTATTACATGTCAATTCCTTACCAGTAGAAACAAGGTGAATTCTTAGCAATGTCTAAAGAAACAGTTACTGTTCTGTTTGTAGTCATTTCCCTTCTTCCATTTTCCTATTTCTGTTACAGATATTCAATATCAATCTTCAAATGAGTGATCATTTTCTTGTACTCTTGTATCTGTGCTTTCATATTAATGCAGGAAATTTTTAGTCCAGCTATAATTACTTGAACGCAATTCTATTTCTATTACTATAGCTTTGCCATCCCTGGACTACATTTGTGCATATTTCACATGATATACTTTCTGGCCTCATTGAAAGGGTAGATGTTTATCATAAAATTTTAAGATTTCTGTAGAGTATGATTAATCAACCTAAGCTGAGCAGACCACACACACACACACACACACACACACACACACACACACAAAGGTACTATTGTTATAGAAATTCTCCTCCTACCCTTCTCATAAATCAAAATTATGTAAAACAATATTGATTGTCATGCAGTGAGTGCCCAATTCTTTCCTAGTAAACTAAGTTCCCAGCTTTAGGCAGACCCCTATGTAGTAAAGAGGGCAGGAGACCTGGCAGTCAGTGGATGACAGATGCCTGGGCCAAATCACCCTGACAACTCCTCTCCATAATAAATCTGAGAAGCTAATCTCTGCTAAATTGTTAATGGCTGCTAATCAGATACTGGATACATGGTTACCCCTCCTGATAGTATATTTGCATTTAAATGAGTCCTTTCTGGAAGGACTCCTTAACCCAAAGGAGTGGTTCTAATGCTGACAGCTTCAGGCGCCGAGGGCCTCTGGCTCAGGTTTTCATATTGTCCTTTGCGGAGACACATGATATCATGAGGCCATTTGATCTCTAATTCCAGAAAATCAGAAAGGAATTGCTGCGGACCTCAAAGTCCTGATCCGAAGATTGTTTTTTAAAAAAGGGTTGTTCAACGAAAAGTCATAGATTAAAAAAACTGATCTATTTCACCTCACCCTAGCCACTGTTCATTAAATTAAATCATCTGACATACTCGTGTAGGTCAAGTTCCAAGCAGATAGATTCAAACCGTACATGTTGATGTAAGACATTTCTCAGTTCACTTTTTGTCTTTCTATTTCCCCTTGTCTCTCGCCATGGTATAGTATCTGAAGCAGTTAATTCCTGCCATTTAATATCTTTAATCTTTGTTTTTTCCCAAGCACCATCAACACTGATTGTCTTCCATGAGTAAAAAGCACCTGGCAAGAGTACTTTCATGGATGAAGGAGCCTGAATTATCATGAGAAACTATCTATACCTCCAGTGAGTCTGGCTTCACAGAGTGAAAACTATACAAGGAAGGACAATCCAATATGTTATGTAACTGTCCCAAATCGCCACACTTAATCCTCACTGTCTCAAACAAATTGAAAGAAAAGATTGAACATCTACTTTCACTCTTAAGGACAAGCCTATGTAATAGCCATTGTTCTCCTTATTTCAAAAATGAGACAGAGTCAGGCTGTGAATGGAAGGATCCAATCCCCAGTCTGTTCAACTACAAAACCCCTGACCTTCAGGGTCATCTTGTCTTTTTCTCATCCTCCGTCAACCTTATATGGACTTTTACCTCCAACACTGATACCTAGCAAATCCTTCCACTAAATTATAAATTATTAACCATAAGGTTTAGCATGTTCTCTCTTCCAAGGTATTTAGAACTTTAAAGGAGAAAGAAGCCTGCTCAAGTGGGCAAAGCTAACACTTATCAAGCATGAGCTCCCAACATTTGCACCAGACAATTTCACATCATCTCATTATAAACTGACAGTAATCTTTGTGAGGTTGAGATCCTAACCTTTTTACTGTGGATCCCTTTGACAATATGGAGTAGCCCATTTAAATAGTCTTAAAATAACACTTTTAAATTCATAAAATAGAATACATAGAATCTCAAAAGGAACTAGTTACTATGTTTTAAATGCAGTCATTAGAATATTTTAAAAACCAAATTTGTGATATAGAAACGAATGGGTATTTAAACTCATTAAATAACAAGATATAACAGAGACTCTATTAACAACTATACTTAAAAATAGTGATGTTGGGGTGATGGGTTAACAATTCTGATACATGTGTACTGAAATTGAACAATTAAATAAATAGATGGTGGATGGTGGTAGCCACATTTCTCAATATTGAAGTATGAATTTACAGATAAACAAGAGGAGAAAGCTAAAATAATCTCAGCATTAACAGATTATAGTTGCAGACATCAGTATACACTCAGTTCAATATAGATATAGATACTTATATATAGAAATATTTACTGATATGTGTATATACATGGGTTAGTATACATATATATTTCTTTGTTCTCTCAGTTAAGAGAGCCTAATCAAATAATACCCCATTAGCAACAGCACATCTAGAGCCCAGATCTTTCTATTACTACTCTCCAATAAAAGGAGAGTTTCTATTACTACTCTCCAATAAAAGGAATCAGGGATCCTCAGAGAAATGACTGATTCTAGGACTGGGGCAGGAAATACACAAATTGAGCCTGGAGCATCTTGTGGTACCAGAAAGTCAGGAAGTGTTAAACACACACACAAACATGCATGCTAAACACATATACACACAGATACACACACACACACAAACTCACACACCCCAAAGGGAGTATGTCAAAGGAGCACAGGCACCAAAAGCAAAAGCTCCCAATGGCCAAAGCTGGAACAATTCAAACAACAAGATAAAGTAGTATTGGATTATAACGCAAAGGAAAAATAGATATCCATGAGTCTATACTGATATAAATAAATATCAATAATTGAATAAATTAATATTTAGGGGAAAATAGACAATTCTGTGCAGAAGAATTCCAAATACTTTATGTACATACTCTGTCCTCAAGGAGGTGGAGCATAACTCTCCACTCTTTGGGTTTGTGCTTCACATAGTGACTTCCTTCCAACAGGTGTAGTGTGGAAGGGGTGGAGGAGTAACTTTACAGTGGAGAAATCTGAGACACTACCTTAGCCAGGTTATCAAGGTCAACATCAACAGTCAAATCACGTTGACAGCATGTACCCTTGATCTGATGTTATAAAAAAGGCACTTTATCTGGTTGTCCTCCCAATAAACCATAATCCCAGTCTTACCATGAGAAAAGCATTGGACAGATTACATTAGTGAGGTATGCTACAAAACACTTGATCACTGCTCCTCAAAACTGTCAAGGTCAGGGCTTCCCTGGTGGCGCAGTGGTTGAGAGTCCACCTGCTGATGCAGGGGACACGGGTTCGAGCCCTGGCCTGGGAAGATCCCACATTCCAGGGAGCAACTAAGCACATGTGCCACAACTACTGAGCTTGCGCTCTACAGCCCGTGAGCCACAACTACTGAGCCCATGTGCCGCAACTACGGAGACCCACGCACCTACAGCCTGTGCTCCACAATGAGAAAGGCCACTGCAATGAGAGGCCCGCGCACTGCAACGAAGAGTAACCCCCGCTCTCCACAACTAGAGTAAGCCCGCGCGCAGCAATGAACACCCAACACAGCCAAAAATAAATAAATAAAATAAATAAATTTAAAGAAAAACTGTCAAGGTTATCAAAAACAAGAAAAGCCTGAGAAACTACCACAGCCCAGAGGAGCCTAAGGGGGCCTGATAACTAAATGTAATGTGGTGTCCTGGATGGAAGCCTGAAATGGAATTAAGGACACTAGGCAAAAGCCAAGGAAATCTGAATAAAGTACAGACTTTGGTTAATATTATTGTATTAATATTGGCTCATTAATTGTAAAAAAGGTACCACACTAGTGTACGGTGTCAATAATAGAGGAAATTGGGAATGAGATATATAAGAACTCTGTATTATCCCCTTAATTTTTCTGTATATCTAAAACCATTCTAAAATATATATAGTCTATTAGATAAAACAAAAAAAGTAATGATGATTTGATTGTAACATCAGAGTAGTGATACTTTGAGGTATCTATAAAAACTGCCTTAGGAAATTGTCTGTGACATCTGCTGGTGATATAGTCACAGGTACGCCTAATATTATTGTGGTTTGTTGTCTGCATTTAGATTTAAAGGAAATGCTAAATACTAAATTCCAGTTAGAGGTTAGTGAAATTAAAGATATAATATTCCCATCCAGATTCCACATACACTTTGATACATATTAAGAATCCCCTGCTCTTTGGTGAGGTCTAATTTTATGAAAGTGAAACTCAGAGAGATGAGTTAGGTTGTTCCAGCTTTTAAAAAGCCCGCATTCTAGGGTCAAGAATTCTTACTGAGCCTTGTTGAAACTATTTGCTACACTACCTCCTAATTTTGGAACTGCTAAACAGAGAGTTGGGAACTCTTCCTAGATTAAAAGTACTGCCTTGGCCTTGTGCAATTATACTGTTTAGGTTGCTGGACAAATCCAAGGATAAAACTGGCCTGGACCTAGTGATGGGCAATTCCAAAAGCAAGCTGAATGTGAGAAGTTCACTCACAGAGAACCCTAGTGTCAAAGAGCCTCTCTACTTGGGAATGGCTCAACCCCGGTTCAGCTGTAAAGAGAGCACATCCTTGGCCTTTTTTCCCCCTTAAGTCCGGAAACTGATGATCTGGTCAGCTTAGGAGAGGGAGGGAGGGAGGAAGATGAGAGAGAGTGAGAAACCTGTTAATAGCCGGTGCCAATTTAAAGAGAGAAGGAAAGGGCTTATTATATACGTATATGCTAATATTATTCCTAA
Organism: Delphinus delphis; assembly: GCF_949987515.2. Classification (NCBI taxonomy): domain Eukaryota; kingdom Metazoa; phylum Chordata; class Mammalia; order Artiodactyla; family Delphinidae; genus Delphinus; species Delphinus delphis. The sequence goes on from NC_082699.1 coordinate 21,970,407, forward strand.
AGCCAATTCTGATAAATCCTTCGGGAAAGAAAGAGATGCAGCCATCTGTTAATGTGGCTTCAGCTTCTTTGTTTCCAAATGTTACAGCTGTCACCAGACCAGCCATTCCACTTGGGGTGGGGCCAGGGGGTTAGAGGGGGAACATCTGTCCACTAAGGACACCACTAAACAGCAACAAAATCTTGGGGCGACCCCTCTCTCTTTCCTCGAGTGCTTTCGCTAGCCGGTCCTACTTCCCCACTCCTTTGGGAGTTTCCTGTTCCATTACGTAGGCAAGAGGGCGAGAGGTCCCAGCTTTCATAATTGTGAGTGGTTTGGCTGGGTGTGTACGTGCGAGTAACTGTGTGTGTGTGTGCGCGTGTGTTGGGGGAAAGTGGAGCTTGCTACAAGGGGCTTAGAAAAACTAGTCGCCAATTTAAAATATTTTCGGAGTGTTTGAATGATATTTTAAAAGCTAATCCCACTCTCAAATTCAGCGAAATGAACAATACAGATAAGGAAGATGAAGAGGGTGGAAAACCCACACAGCGGAATGGAGCTGTCCATGCCGCGGGAGTGACAGGGGAGCGCTCAGAGGAAAGGAGCTCTGCAGAGAAAGTCACTCTGGCTCTTCTCTCTCGGTCCACCAGCCGGCGACGCTTCTTCTGTAAAAGCATTCCTAGAAAATAACCCTACAACCGGGAAGGGTAGCGATCATTGAGCGCAGTTTCCAGGAGCCGGTCCCCGCAGCCGGGAGAGGTCCCTCTCCCCCCGCGGCTGGCGCGGAATGTGGCGATCCGGCCCGGCGCGGGGGATGACTTCATGCGGCCGGAGCTCGGCGGCGGGAGCAGCTGCTGCAGCTGGCAGGTGGGGTGGGGGCCGGCCGAGCTGACCACGCACAGACCCGGCGCGGCGGCACTGCGGCCCCGGGGCAGCCGGCGCCGGGGACATGCGCTGATTCGATCCCTCCGGAGAAGGTAAGCAGCCCGGCTATTCTTAGCCTCGGCTACACTGCGCGGTGCTTTCTGCTTGGTTAGTAATGGGTTTTGTAATACAGAGGGAAGACGGGGAATATCCCTGCCGCCTTCTGCAATGGGAAAAGGAGCAACAACTGGAATTGAAATGTTAATCAGCCAAGTGCTCGAGATTATTGGAGGAGCGGTGTTACTGGGCAAACAAAGAAGGCGGTCAGCCTCTGTAATCTTAAAATAATCAACCATTGCTATGCCACACTCGCTTAGATATTGAAGAGGATTCAGAATGTAAAATAATTTGAGTTGCACTTTTACGTTGCTACGTTCAACCTTCGCTTGGTTAATTTCTGGTTTGCGAGCAGCAGGTTCTTGTCAGCAGCCTGGAGAAGTAATCGGAAATCTTCCCTCTCCTTTTGCCTTCCTCAGTCTTCTCCCTTTCCAGTTAGAATGGGTCTGCACGTTTCAACGTCAAACACCCACTTCAATACTGAACCTTTAGAAAGAATCTCAAATTCGAGGAGAAACTTACCTCCTGGAGTTCAGCAGCACTTGTCCCCACTTCTCCCTTCATTTACCATCTTCTCTTGTCAATCATTTCATTGATTTCTCCCCCCACCCCGGGGATGCTGTGCCCATTAACAAGCCAGCTCTTGTCAGCTCCTGTCCACCACCTCTGTTCCGTGACTGATTTTTCAAGGACCCAGAAAGGGCATTGCCTTATACCACGTTTGGACTATTATCTATGTCCTTCCCCAAAATGCATGGCATGAAAAATCCTTTAAGCCCAGTACCAACATGGTTTCCGATAACTCCCTTCATTGTAGTCACTGCAGCTACCAGATGGGTTTCGAGGACAGCAGAATCAGTTGGGGTGTGAGAAAGAGGGATATACCTACATATTTTGCTCCATGTGCATAAGAATAGGTGGAAGTAGAAATGCGAATGTCAGTCTATCCCGTTTTTCTGGAAGCTTTTTTAGTCCAGCTAGGTTGTGAGACACCTAGCTGGGTCGGGTATGGGGCAAGTCCTCCTGCAAAAGCAAGCAGTGTGTTTGTCCTAGGATTCCCCCAATAACCTCAAAAGAGTTTCCAGAGAGGCTTTTCCCACAGACAGTCAGAAAGCCAGGGGAGGTGGCCAAGGTAAACCTCAGGTTATTTGGGCATCCTCAAGTTAGTCTCCCCTTTTAGGGGTTCTGACCTAGGATTTCCCCACAAATGCCTTGCTGCTGAGCTCAAGTGCCCATTCTTGTTGCCCATCTAGGTATGTACAATTGAATGATATTCTGTGAAATGGTGAAGATTGCTATGGTGGGGATTGCAAATGTGCCACTTCACCAACAGAGAACAGTTGCAATAAGCCAGACTGTGTGGTGTCTGTGTGCCAATATTCCATTTAAAAAGAGATTTGTTATCTTTAAATCTGAAATTAAAGAGACAGTTTGACTCAAAAGGCCATGGGTTTTATTTTAACAAATCAAAATAGGAGATCAATGAAAAAGAGGGCCAGGGTTTATAGCTAACCTTCTCACCTTCTTTTTTAAATATTGCTTTTAGAACAAGATACTGGTTCTGAAAAATCATGTTACTTCTATTATATATCATTATTGTTTTTCTGATTACAAATTCTCTATTTATAAATACACTTTGGAAAGATTTGAGTTGGTTTCTTTGTCTCTATCTTCAGTATATGAGGCAGAAGGAGTGGAGGGGGGTGGGCAAATCCCTCTCCAAATGGCCCACTCAAAGAACTGTTCCCCGGACCATGCAAACCTCTGGACCAAGATTTTTTTGGCTTGCTGTTATTATTATCTTTAAATGTGGTTTGGGTTTGAAATATTAAATTTTCAGTGTTGTAAAATTTTGACTCAGGCACACCAACTAGAAGAGAGAACAAAGAACAAGAATAGCAAAACTATTTTCCACCTTTCTTACCTAATTGTAAAATATTTAATTATATGAATAATTATTCTGAATAAGAAGTGAAAAACATATTAAAATAATAATTCATTTTTAAGAAAGTAGCCCAAGGTTTATGAAATACAGGTTAGTGCAATTGATCTTAAGTACAGTAAAAATTTCTGTAATTTTAAAAGGTGTTTTTATGTTGAGTATTAGTACATGAAAATATGCTAATGATGGTTAGAAATTGAAATGTCTGTTACTTGGTTTCTGAAGAAACAGAATTCTTTGGCAAGAAATGGGTCAGGATTAGGGGACTGGAGCCACCAAAGCTGGCATCATACCTGCCAGTGATTTTATAGGTGGGATGAATGCATTAAGTTATGGATTAGGGTTGGAGAAACCTTCTGGGGAAGAAAGAAAACAAGATAGAAAATATAATTTGTTATTTTAGTGCAACTAAGATAATTAAATTTAAGGTATTTCTGAATTTGGACTTCGTTTTATTTAAACAATTTCTGAGGAAAGTTTCTAAATTCAAAGCCCTAGGTAGAAATAGTTGTATGATTTCCTAACTGAAACTGATTTTTGACTGTATTTCCTTTTTTAAAAACGTTTCCCAGAGAAAGGAAAAATTAATTGCCCCGTGTTAAGGAGGAGTAATACCGAATAGAAGGATGTACGCTATTAGATGCTAAATGAACTGTAGGAACTATTTTGTAGATTTGACAAAATAGAATTGAAATCTATCTGTTGCTTTCCAATCACATAAAAAAAACATTTAGTCTGGTGGGTGGACAGTGTTATCAGTCATTTAAGACTTGAGTACTGATTTAGGATTCAAAGTTGCCCTCTACTTACAAAAGGCATTTTCTGGTGCTGCATTACTGCCATTAGCTACAATTGAAACAGACTTATCCTGAGATTTTGAAAAACAGAAAAAGAAATAGTAGGATTAATAAGGTTTTGCCTCCACTGAGAATGGGTAGAAAAAGTGCTGTTTTGAAAGTTATCAATGGCCTCTTAATTGCCAGATTTCTGCGCTGTTTCAACCTGTTCTTTCGGTCTTTATTTTTAAGTTCTCTTCTAAGTTCTTTTTTTAAAATTTTACTGCTTAGTGTTTTATTCACTAAAATAGCATTTTTAATTGAAGTATAGTTGATGTGTAATATTATATAAGTTACAGGTGTAAAATATAGTGACACAATTTTTAAAGGTTATAGTCATATACTCCATTTATAGTTATTATAAAATATGGGCTATATTTTCTGTGCTATGCAATATATCCTTATAGCTCATTTTATAATAATAGTTTGTACCTCCTAATCTCCTATCCCCATATTTTTCTTTTTTTTAAATTAAATACTTGTGTTCAAAAGTACTATTAATAAATAATATATAAAGAGATATCTCTTTATCTAGTTTCTCACTAATCCCCTTAAATTGCCTCATGACCAGCCTAGAACAAGTGATATTTATTTGTAGTTTGTGCCTCATGATATCACGACTATATGTCTTCATTTGTTCCTTTCACTCACCCTGCTACACGTTGAAACCTTGCTCACATCATACACTGCCTCTTCCATGAACCCTTCCCCATACCCACCTTCTTTCTCATTTCAGATGTGTTTCTCCCTTGTCTAAATTCCTATGGCACTTTCTGTTTTGGTATGTCCTTTAGTTTGAACATGATTTGCTGTTCTAAAATAACCCTAGAGAGCAGAGTCTTTGACTAACAACTTTTTATTACCTGCAACTCATAATACAGTGCCTAGCTATGTATATGCAAAGTAGATGTTCAGCAATTTGATTTTAGTGAAGAAATTAGCTATTATTTTCCAGGGGTGTATACCCACCTACTCTAATATCCAAGTTAGGCTCTAAATAATGTGTGCAAGTACATTTTAGTTTAAAATCCCTATATAATAATATAGTGAAAGTACATTCAAACAGTTATATTCAACAGAAGTTATTGTGAGCTTACATGCCCTTAAGTGGATATTGGCTCATCCGCATCAAACAGCATAGTAAGCGTTACAAAACAAAACTTTAAAGAAGACATTGTACCAGCTTTCAGTATGCTTTCATTCTACTGAAAATAAGTAAGCAGGGGAAGATGTCTTGCATAAATAAGTACTAGTTTTAAAGCACTCTGCGAGGTACTTTCATCTATGGTATATAATTTCATCCTTCTACTATATGCTAATTTTACACTGAGACTCAGATATCTTACCTAAATGGCAGAGATTCTTTCCACATTAACATGCTGTTCTTTGAAGTGTTAACGAGTGAAGGAAAACTATAAAAACATAATCAGAGTAGTTTAAAATTGTTTTGTGAAAAGGCTTTCCAGTGCTTTTTAAACTTTTGGGTCATAACATCCCCTTTAATAATTCAATAAAGGCTATGCATCCACTCCCCAAGTACATACACAACACACACACATAGAATTTTGCCTGTAATTGCAGGTGATTACGGACCTAATAAAGCCCTCCTTTGCAAATGCTTTAAGGACATCTACACTGGGCACAGTTTTTCTTTTTCCTTGTTCTATGCTTAATATTTATTTTTGTACCTATTAAAATTAAACAAATTGTTATGTTATAGATTGAGATATAAACCTAAGCAGCTTCGTACTTTACAACTTTACTTTTTGCATTTTTGTATTCTGTCCTTCTCTCTCACACAAACATAGAAATTTATATAAATGAGATCAAATAATACTTTTTTGTGAAGAGAATGCTTAGAATTTATTCTTAATGATTTTTCTATATATCACACGTCAGTGTTAGTTATAGTCATCGTGTTGTACATTATGTCCATAGTATGTATTTATCTTACAATTGGAAGCTTGTACCTTTGACCATCTTCCTCCAATTTCCCCTCCGCTGACCCTCTGTCTCCTGTAACCACAGGTCTGATCTCTTTTTCTATGATTGTTTTCTCTTTTTTTTAGGTTCCACATATAAGTGAGATCATATAGTTTTGTCTTTCTTTCTCTGACTTATTTAACTTAGCATAAAGCCTTCAAGGTCCATTTCTGTTGTCTCAAATGGTAGCATTTCTTTGTTTTCTTATAGATGAATAATATTTCAGTGTGTGTGTGTACATACATATGATATGTATATATCTATAAATATATAAAACAACCTCTTTACCCATTTGTCCATCAATGGGCACTTAGGTTGTTTCCATGTCTTGGCTATTATAAATAATGCTGCTATGAACATGGGGGTGCAGATATCTTTTTGAGTTAGTGTTTTCATTTTCTTTGGGTATATTCCCAGAATTGGAGTTGCTAGATATATGTAGTTCTAGTCTTAATCTTTGAGGATCCTCCATACTGTTTTCCATACTGGCTTTACCAATTTATAATCCCACCAACAGCACAAGGGTTCCTTTTTCTCCACTGACTGTTGGAGAATAGGATGACTATTCTAACAGGTGTGAGGTAATATCTCAGTGTGGTTTTAATGTGCATTTCCCTGATGACTAGTGGTATTGAGCATCTTTTCATGTACCTGTTGGCTTTTTGTGTGTCTTCTTTGGAGAAATGTCTATTCAGGTCCTTTGCTCATTTTTTAATTGGGTAATTTTTTTTTTTTGCTATTTATTTGTATGAATTTTTAATTTATTTTGGACATTAACCCTTATCAGATATATGGTTTACAAATATTTTTTTCCCATTCTATAGTTTGTCTTTTCAATCACTTTGTTGATTTTTTTTTGGTTTTTGTTTTTCTTTGCTGTGCAGAAGCTTTTTAGTTTGATGTAGTTCCATTTGTTTATTTTTTATTTTGTCGTTTGTGTTTTCAGTGTCATATCCAAAAAGTCATTACCAAACCCATGTAATGAGCTTTATTCCTATGTTTTCTTCTGGCAGTTGCATAGTTTCAGGTCTTACATTTGAGTCTTTAATCCAATTCAAGTTAGTTTTGTGAGTGGTATAAGATATTGGTCCAATTTCATTCTTTTACATGTGAATATCCAATTATCCCAGGGTTCCCTTGTATGTAACTTCTCTCTTTTCTCTTGCTGGTCTTAAAATTCTTTCTTTGTTTTTGACTTTTGACGATTTAATTGCAATGTGTCTCAGTGTAGCCCTATTTGAGTTCAACCTATTTGGGCTTGATTGGGCTTCACGGATCTGGATGTCCATTTCTCATCCTAGGTTTGGGAAGGTTTCATCCATTATTGCTTTAAATATACTTTCTTCCCCTTTCTCTCTCTCTTTTCTTCTTCTGGAATTCCCATAACATGAACATTGTTTAGTTTATTGTGTCCCATAATTTCCATAGGCTTTCTTCACTCTTTTTATTCTTTTCCTTTTTGTTCCTTTCACTGGGTAATTTCTAATGTCCTGTCCTCCAGTTTGCTGATTCTTTCTTCTGCATGGTCGAATCCACCTTTGAAACTTTCTATTGAATTCTTCAGTTCAGTTATTGTATTTTTAAAATCTAGTGTTCCTGTTTTTTTGATGTTGCTATTTCCTTGTCAAACTTCTTGTCTTGTTCATGCATTGTTTTCCTAATTTCACTTAGTTGTCTGTGCTTTCTTGTAGTTCACTAAACTTCCTTAGGAGGATTATTCTGAATTCTTTGACAGTTCACAGATCTTCATTTTTTTAAGGTCAGTTATTGGAGTTTTATGACTTTCCTTTGGTGGTGTCATATTTGCCTAATTTTTGTGATCCTTGATTCCTTACATTGGTATCCGCATATTTGAGTAATTGGGCTCTTCCTCCAGACTTTACTGGGTATTATATTCAGTAGTAGTAGTAGATAGGGCTAGGAATTAGTTTCGTGGCAGAGAATCAGAGCCTGTATAGGACCTGGCTCTGGACAGGACCCAGAGCCTGTATAGTTCATTGTTTGGGAACCCAAATCAGGCCAGAGTGTGCACTTAATTCCCTGGTCAGGTGAGGACACTGGTTTTGCCCTGCAGATGGGGGAGGCCACAGGCTGTGCTGTCTGTTCAAGTGCCACTGTATCTAGGGCTGTTTAATGGCTGTACAACTTCCCATGCTCTCTGGTTAGGTTCCCCAGTTGGACATGCTGAAGGCTGTATTCAGTGATGAGTAGGGCTATGAATTAGATTTCCTGCCTGGGTGCAGCAGGAGAAGCAGCTCTAAAGCCAGTAAAGCTCTTTGTTGTCTTAACTCAAGCTGATCCACACCCTACGTTCTGTGTCTGAACAAGGCCACTGGCTTTGCTTTGCAGACTATCAGCTCTGCCTACCCTTCTCTAGGCTTGAGCACTGCTGGGCCGCACAGTTTCTAGGAGTTGTCACCAATCCTTCTAGTCAGATGGGCCACAGCACATCCACAGCAGATGGGATGGGGCTAGTCCCAGTTCCTTTGCCTGGGTGGGATGAGGACGGGCCACTGCAGGCTACTCTTAATTTCTCAAACAGGCTCCCCAGTTGGGAGGAGCTGGGAGCTACTCTCAGCCTTGGATATGAATTAATCTCTCTGCCTGTGCATGATACAGGATCCCTCCACACCTGGTACTGGCTCTTTTTTGTACCAGAGCCAGTGATGAGCTCTGGCTGCCTGCCTCTTGGCTGGAGCGGCTGGAGCACGACTGGGCCAAATAGCTTCCAGGATTTATTGCCAGCCCTTTTGGTCAGATGGCCAGAAGACACTCTCCACAGTGGGTGGGCTGTGACTCTGCTCTTTCCCTGTGTATGGGCAAACCAGGCTCAAGGGCCAGATGCGTATCAGGTGGATCTGTACCCTGCTGAGTTCCCTGGTTGTAGTGCCCCACCAACCTGGCTCTGTAGATAAGCAAAGATGCCAGTTGTGATCACTACTTGGGCACTGCAAGTATGAATTCCATCTGTCACAATCCATGTGCTGGCTGTTGCATGCCCCTTCCCCCTTCATCACAGTCCAACTTTTAGTGGTCAAACCCTGCAGATTCCCCTGCAATCCCAGTGGAGCAGATTAGAGCAGTGGCTCCCACAAAGCAACCCCAATGCTAGTGGTGGTGCTTGCTGTCCCCCAGTTCTCTTCTCCTACTGGAGGAACCAGAGGTTCATGGGAGACCTCACCCATGGTGCTCCACTGGCCTGGGGGAGGGGCAATGTGGTCAACGTGTAGCTCCTTCTCTCACCCTTCTAATGCAGTCTGTCTTGGTCTCTGTAGTACACGGGGGTGCTTCAGCCTCACCTCTATGTTCTAGGATCCTCTCAAATAGTGTCCTGTTTCCAAATAATTGTTAGTTGTTCCTCCTCGGGGGAGCGCGGAGCCAGGAATGACCTTGGTGATGTCACCCCACTCTGTGCTTACTTTGACAATATGTGTGTCCTTTATAGCCCAGACATTTCTGGTACTTGAAATGAGGTTGTCCTTTTATTGTTCTCCCTGCTTTAGGACCTAAAATGGGAGCTCTTCATTAGCACTGGCACAAAGGCTGCTGAGATGACTAGGAAGCAAGTGCCAAGGAGAAGAGTGAATCAAAGAATCTTGATTCATTGATTTCCTTGATTCAAGGAATCCCAGAAGGAGCTCTAAACGTTACACATTCCAAATGATTTATTCAGGTTTTTCCAATCAAAACCATTTTTACAAAAAAGAAACAGTTCTCAGACTTAGAGTACTATACTGCCAAGTATGTAGAAGAACATTGCCAGCAGTTGAGTGGTGTGGTCTACTTTGAAATATATTCAGTTTTCTTAGGATGGACATATGTCTACTTCAAAGTTACTATTTCTTTCTAGTAATGCTGTCTACAGTAATATATTTGCTTTTGCCAAGTTAAGAAAACAATGACATCCCTCCCAGGTTCTAAAACAATTACCAGCATAAAAATACATTAAATTTTTTAGCTGATACTTAAGGAAACCAGTACTAGCTAGCATTCCTACTGATGCTAGTATTCAAAGAGAGGCATGACAAAACCATTAATCTAGAAAAAACCAGGTTGGAAAGATGGAGAGAAAGAACTCAAGATGACTACTTAAGCTGTTGCTTTCTTTACATGTCCCCAAATATGATAATAACCATATAAGCTCCTAAAATAAGTGCAATTTTATGCAAACTTCATAATACGCCTAGTATGAGGTAAATTTTTACTTTATTTTATAGTATATTTTTATTTTGGTAAAATGTCCCATAATGTAAAATTTACCATTTTAACCATTTTTAAGTGTATCATTTATTGGTATTAAGTACATTCACAATGTTGAGCAACCATTACCATTATCCATTTTAAGACCTTTCTTATTATCCCAAACAGAAACTGTACTCACTAAACAATAACCCCTTATTTCTCCCCTCCCCTTAGCCTCTGGTTAACTCTATTCTATTTTCTGGGTTTATAATTTACCTATTCTAACTACCTCATATAAGTGGAATCATACAATATTTGTCCTTTTGTGTCTGGTTTCTTTCACTTAACATAAAGTTTTCAAAGTCCATCCATGTTATAGCATGTATCAGCATTTCATTCCTTTTTAAAGGCATACAATGTATAGTGATTTTTAGTTGCAAAACACTTTTAGTACATTGTGTTTCTATTATATTAATGATATCTAGCATATATCACTACCATATTACCTTTAGTAGATGCCCAGTAATGTGTACTATGAGTGAGCCATAATTTCAATTCAGCCAAAACCCACTGATAAACATTTATTAAGTTCCAAACAGTTTTATGATTTCAAGAAATGTGGTAATGGACATAGAGGTTCATGTCTTTATGTGCTGGAGCTTTTACTTTTGACGGAAGAATTCTTGGAGTGGCATGGAATGGTATTGTTGGGTCAGAGATTATGCAGAAACATTTATAATTTGAATACATACATTGACTATAAAAACCATAAACTTCTTCAACAGATAGTATTCCTGTATTTTATGTAACCATTTATAACTATCTTAAAAATGAATGCAAGTAATATAAGGGAATCTATTTAATGTGATTTGAGCAAGGAAACATTCTCACTTTTTTCATTTCTAGTTCATGGAAGAAAATTCCTATACACAAGTATTGAAATATTTCAAGTCTCTGGATCACACATTTCATCATTTCAAAAATATTACAGAGTACATCACGGATGTCAGTCAAGTCTTGTAACAACAGTGTAGAAAACTAGTAACATTTATAGCTAGTTTTTTTTAAGCTTCAGCAGTGGATCATTTCTATCCAGCCTAATCTGAAATTTTAATTAGATTAATTTTTAAAATAAAAAAGATTAATTTTTAATCTAAAACTATTTTAGTTCATATTTATGTACCTGCATTATGATAAATATTTTATTTTGTTGTTTTTTTTAATCTTAGTTTCTCTTTAGAGTATGTTTTAAAATTTATTTTGAAACAGAATAATTAAAGCCCAAAGATGAGAATGTCTCATTTAAGCTAAACTAAAGAAAGTTGGAATAGCTGAAGTATGAACACAATTGGCAAAACTTTTCCCTACCCTCCTTAGAAGAAGACTGTTTTGATTTGCATGGTCCAAGAAAGGAGAAACAGATAACTTGCTGGGGATTGCAACCTGCTTTACTTAAGTTAGACATTAACAGGCTAAAAGGGCAAGGATGAAGCAACATGTTTATAACATAGTTTTGAAAAGCTACTTAAAGGTGAAGGGCTGCAATAACACAGACAGACACACCCTAGACCTTTCACAACAATATTTTAAGGTATGCCTTTTCTTTGGTTGATAGGGATGGAGGGACCTATTAATAAACATTTCTCCTATTTACTTTTGTCTTTATTGCTGTCTAATCAAACCCTCATTAAAAAACAGACATAAAACAAATAAGCATTCTGACTTTTGCCTGAATAAGCAGCAACAAGCTCACATCTTAAACAATGGACTGCAATGGCTATGAGACTGAGGATCCTTGGTCATTGCAACAGTAGCAGCAGCACAACCTGCTTTGTTCCTTCTGTTGTATACCGCAGAATCTGAGTAAATAGAGAGAAGTCAATGATACCTTTAGTGCCATTTCTTACACTCCTCTCCATGATCTTTCACACTCAGGTTCTCTGGTAATCTCAATGTAGTGAAAAACAACCAGGATGCTAATACCCTCTATCCATTGACAAAACTTAATGCTTCTGAGACTTGCAGAAATAATGTTGAATCTGAATTGGTGGTACCCAATAGAGTCACTAAGAATAATCCGTCAGACTCACCAAATCCAAATTCAGATTTAAAGGCCATCAAATTTTAAAGATTACAAAGATTTTAAGATTTCAATATTTGTTATATATGGTCATATGTAAAAATTTAGAAAAGTAAAATTATATGTATAGGTTTTTAATTATAAGCTATATTCACTGGAGAATTAATGCATTTTTAAAAGGATTCATTCTGAAAAGATTACATTAGCACTTTTTTTAAACCACTACCCTCAAAAATAAATTGTGACAAATCATTGTTCATCCAAGTTTATCTCTCATCTCAAGGAAGTGAGTTGTTCTTGGGGAAATTGCTTTCATCTAATTTGTGCTTTCCTGCAGTGGATCAAGCTGAAATGAAATGGGGCTGACTTTCTTAACTATTATTACGCGCCCACATTTACCAGAATTACCTAATGATCAGTACCGAAGTGTTTTATAATAAATAAATATGTATGTACTGAGAGTCTCCACTGATAAAAGTTAGTTGAGAAATGGCTGGTGATCCTGTAGAAGAGATATCTAGATTATATTTCTTACATCATCTCCATATTAGAAAGCAATCCAGGATTGCAAAGCAAGGCATGAGACAGTAGCATTTGGTGTATTTTATAAATGTTTAGATTTCTAGGGAGCTTATTGGTATCATATATTATGGTAAGCACGCAAATGTAAACTGTTACTTTAAAATAGTAAAATATCAAGAACATAAAAATTTCTGCAACTTAAATGGTCAGTTTGGTATTTGGCTTTATTATAGGCATTTGCAAGATATTTATTAAACAACCAAATGAACCAATATCATTTAATTTTGAAAACTGCCTTCCTAATACAAAAGAATTGGTATTCTACACAAGTTCCTTGTGATTATTTTTGTAGGTGTGGTGGGAATGAATTATGGATGGCACTACCCTTTCTTGTCTGAGGTTTTGGTAAGGTGGAAATTAGAGGTGACGGACCTTAAAGTTTGAGCAGTTCAAGACACTCAACCAGTAAGTCAGAAAGAGAAAGACAAATACCGTATGCTAACACATATATATGGAATCTAAGAAAAAAAAAATGTCATGACGAACCTAGGGGTAAGACGGGAATAAAGACCTATTAGAGAATGGACTTGAGGATATGGGGAGGGGGAAGGGTAAGCTGGGACAAAGTGAGAGAGTGGCATGGACATATATACACTACCAAATGTAAAATAGCTAGTGGGAAGCAGCCGCACAGCACAAGGAGATCAGCTCGGTGCTTTGTGACCAACTAGAGGGGTGGGATAGGGAGGGTGGGAAGGAGGGAGACGCAAGAGGGAAGAGATATGGGAACATATGTATATGTATAACTGATTCACTTTGTTATAAAGCAGAACCTAACACACTGTTTTAAATAAATAATAAATAAATAAAATAAAAAAGAAATTTTGGCAATTAAAAGAAAAAAAAGACACTCACCAAGCACAGTCCATTTACCCAGGACAAGAAAACATATGACATTACTCTTCTTTTTTCAACCACAATGGATTTGAACCTTTAGAAAATTGAAAATGCAAGATACAGATTTTATTTATTTTTTAAAGTAATTTATTTATTTATTTATTTCTGGCGGCATTCGTTCTTTGTTGCTGTGCATGGGCTTTGTCTAGTTGCAGGGAGCGGGGGCTACTGTTCGTTGTGGCGTGCGGGCTTCTCATTGCAGTGGCTTCTCTTTTTTGCAGAGCACGGGCTCTAGGGCATGCCGGCTTCAGTTGTTGCGGCACAGGGGCTCAGTAGTTGTGGCTCACGGGCTGTAGAGCGCAGGCTCAGTAGTTGTGGCACATGGGCTTAGTTGTTTTGCGGCATGTGGGATCTTCCCAGACCAGGGTTCAAACTCGTGTCTCCTGCATTGGCAGGCGGATTCTTAACCACTGCACCACCAGGGAAGCCCAAGATACAGATTTTAATAAGAAAATATTAGTCAACAGTTCTTTTATCTCTATGTCTTTTTCTATCTCATTGATTGTGAAGAATACAATCATAGAGAAAGCAAACTCTACATCAGTTGAAAATTTTTTCCACCTGCATGCATGTTATAGTGGATGTGTAACATCTTCACACGGTTTGTGAAATCACTATTTCACCACAAAAATTAAATATGACACTAAAATGATCTGACACTAATTAGTCCATTGAATAAGGGGAGGAGGATTGGCATCTTGGTCATCGTTTAGAAGAAAAAATAATCATTAACCTGTTAGACAAAATACTTGTCTTTAAATTATACCTTAATAAATATAATAGAAAATTAAATAAAATGGCAGTACAGTGTTATGAAAGGAAAGCAATTGGGTTGATCTCAAAATGAGTGAATACAAAAATCAATGTTTTTTGTTTAGTTTGTTAATAATTTTATTCTTAGAGCTCTCAGGCAGCTAGCTTTTGGTCATTTTTAAGATCAATCAAAAAGTTCTAAACATTATTTTTAAGGTATGCAGATCACTAGGCCCTCCTCCCCTCCTTTCTCTCTTTCTTTTAATTTTTAAATTTATTTTGGGGAGTTTTGGCTACCATTTATGTTCTAATCATGTTTTTCAGGAAGTGAATTTGAACTTTGAACCTTACCTAGTTTGAATCCTACCTCTATTGTTTTCTATCTCTATGACTTAGGGTAAGTTACTTAACCACTGTGAATTGTTTCTGGATATTTAAAACAGGAAAATCACAGGGTTGTTGCGAAGATGAAAGAAGATAACATAAAAGGGAACTTACTGCAGTGTTTGAGACATAGTAAGGGTTAGTAAATATTTCCAATTTTTATCTTTCTAATTCTCGTGAGCAGTTTACAATGAGATCTCATTACCACAGATTTTCCCTAAAATTATGAACCTTTTCCTACACCTCTCCATTTTAAACCAAACCTTGAAATGACTGAACCTCAGAGGAAGACGTCTCAATACAGATAATCCCAGTAGCAGGAGAGGTTGAAGCTACCACAATGCGAAGTTGTCAGGCTCTGATCTGGCAGTAGCTGTGGGAATTAGTCTTAGCTTCTATTTTTAACTCTGCAAGGAGTTGATTGGATGACCTGGGAAAACTCAGTTGGCATCTTATTTTCTTTCTGAATTGTACCATTTGTCTAATCACTCTTTTCACTGACTCATTATCAGAAATGATATAAAGGTTGTTGAATAAGGGTGTTGATTTCAGAAGTAATGTTATAGAAAATGGGAATTGTTCCCTTTCTTAAAAGCAGTAGTTGACAATTTTATTTTATTTTTTTCTGATACAGTGTTGAAGTTCCTGGGAGAGGGCAACTTTAATTTATAAAGAGTTGTTAACATTCACTTCCTCTAACAAAAGCCTTTAAAGGTAATACTACTAATTATCTGCCTTGTACCCCAATCTTTTTTTTTTAATATGTAACTGTTGAAGTTTTTTAATGTTAATCAATATCATTAAGTTGTCCAAAAAGGAAAATTAATCTGTTACTCCATTGTACATCATACACAAAGGAATCTTCTTGGTATATATCTTTCTATTTTACTGAATCTCAATGAATTTAGAGAGTACATGTAAGAATTTTAATATTCAGAGTCTTATTCATAAATGTGCACTACTGAGTAGATACAACCACTAGCAACACCTTTAAACTGAAATCAAAAATAGAGCCTCAATTAACGTGAAAACTTTAGTACCAGAAACACCTGCCTATAAAAACTGCACTGTTAGTACACAGACGAGCTTTAGTATGATAACAATTTTGTTGGGCTTAAAAAGCACATAATTTTACATTTTTTTCTTATTTGACTTTTTATCATTATGTGGACAATTTAGGTCTAAGGAAACAAGTACAAAAACTGCCTAAAGCCTTCCATTTAATATGTAAGCCATAGTTGTCCACAAGAGAGAATTTTGTGGTGATCAACAACTCTAGCCAAATAGGCAATAATTTATTTCAGTTGGTAGAGTCTAATCATGTGTAACTATGCACTTTTCAGTAAAAAGTGTAAAACATTTTTAGTGGTAAGTTTGTCCTAAATTTCCAAATCAATATTTTTAATCCCTGTTTGAATACTGAATTCATTAGCTATTCACCAAAGGCTTGAGGCATAGATTTTGGGCATAATCCGCTTCTAAGATGAAACGTAGCAAACAGTCTAAATTCCTGTTTTAAATATACATGTGCATACACGTATACACATATATTGTACAAAAATTTATATACAGACATTCCCCGAATTACAATGGTTCGACTTACCGATTTTTCAACTTTACCATGGTGCAAATGTGATACTCGTTTAGTAGAAACTATAGTTTGAATTTTTTCAAAGTATACTTCGAATTTAGAGTAGAAACTA
Source organism: Delphinus delphis (assembly GCF_949987515.2). Lineage (NCBI taxonomy): Eukaryota > Metazoa > Chordata > Mammalia > Artiodactyla > Delphinidae > Delphinus > Delphinus delphis. Next base: position 21,986,709 of record NC_082699.1, read on the forward strand.
TACTTTTCCCAGACTACTGATATGCAGCATGATGCTTTCTTGTGATGCTGGGCAGCAGCAGCAAGCCACGCCTCCCACTCAGCGACTGGATCACAACTGACACGTTTAACAACCGTTCTGGTTTTCACTTTCTGTACAGTATTCAATAAAACAAATGAGATAGTCAACAGATTATTATAAAATAGGCTTTGTGTTAGATGATTTTGCCCAACTTTAGGCTAATGTGAGTGTTCTGAGCACCTTTAATGTAGACTAGGCTAAACTATGATGGTTGGTAGATTGGGTGTAGAATAAGCATTTACACTTTATGATATTTTCAATTGATGATAGGTTTATCAGGATGCAATGCCATAGTAAGTTAAAGAAGATCTGTATTTTATGTGTATTATATAGATTAATTATATTTAGTCAATTATGTGTGTAAATATATACATGCATATATATGCATGTATATATGTCTGTTTTCATGAACATTTGCCTTCTATTTCAAATATTTGATTATATTTATTTATTTTTTATTTGATTATATTTAAAATAAACAGACAAGTTCTTGGAGAAGCATTTGAAGAATCTTTGTTTCCAAAGTCAAGTTTCGCAAAGAAAACTTATTTTTTCACTAGCTGTTTATTTTTCGATAGTTAATTTTTTTTTAATTTCAAAGTGATTCTTTAATATATGAATACGAATATGTATTTACTTCAGGTGCTATATATGTTATTTATACATATGTGTATTTATATATATTTAAATGTTTTTAAACCTGATCTTATTGGGTTATAACTACTATCCAATTATGTGAGAATAGTGATATTGTTGCTTTTCAGCTTGGAACATGCTTCTGTTTCATTTGATTATATTTTATCCATTAGGTGCTCTGGCTTCCATTAGCTCTTTTGCTTTGAGGAATACATTTTATAATGCATTAGAAATAGTCTTCTATTTTTCATGCCATAATTTTCCAGTGTCTCACAAAATCCTAATTTGGAATGTTCTGACTTGAACAGTATTTCAGAATAGAGACTTGTCCCTTTTGGAATCATCAGATCTGTTGGTTAGGTACAGTATTTCTTATTTTTTCTGTTGGAGAAAGGGAGGAAGGAAACTGCACTATGGAACTTTCCAGTTTTGTTTTGTTTTGTTTTGTTTTTTTCCTTACATTTATACCAAAAAAATGCACTCTTCTAGTAAAACTAGAAACATGAGAGTGGCAGTTACATAGTTCCAAATTAGGACAACCTAATATACTGTAATTTTTTCAAGTAAGAGAATAACCCAGGTAGTATACTATTAACTAGATACGTTGCGGAGCACAGGCTCCGGACGAGCAGGCTCAGCGGCCATGGCTCACGGGCCCAGCCGCTCCATGCCATGTGGGATCGTCCTGGACCGGGGCATGAACCCGTATCCCCTGCATCGGCAGGCGGACTCTCAACCACTGCGCCACCAGGGAAGCCCAGTTTCATAACATTTTTACACAAAGGTTTATATTAACAAATGGCATCAGTTGTATTGTTGGCTTTCTCCTGTGTTCTGAGTAGTTCTATAATTTAAAAATGCTTAAAGCCCAGACTTCTCAACTAGAAAACATAAGCACAGTAAAAGCAGTGTTTTTAAAATTAATTCTGGAATATATTTCTCTTGAGGGTAAAGACATATAAGATTACAGATGTGTATGTTTGGATGCTTTATAAATAAAAGTAATATGATTAATCATGTATTAATTTATACTACCAGAAATTCCCTCTAAATCCTTTCTAGGACACAAATATTTATGACATTTCTATATTGTTCTCATTTTATTATTTTAATGAAATATTATACAGGTAGTATTTCATAAAAACACTGCATCAATTGTAATACTAGTTTAGGAATTTTAATTTGGTATGTAAATATACTAACTTCTGTTGAAATTGCTATAGCTTAGGGTCAAAATTAATTTGAAGGTTATTAGTGTTATTATTCTGGTTTTTATTAGCTGCCGTCTCAAATTAATTATAAAGACAAAAATGTCCCTGCCTTAGAGTTTCTGCACTATTAATGACATACTGAGATGTCTATTGGGTATCAGTAAATGATATATTTTAGAGCATAACTTATGAAATGACTTGGCGGTTGGCAGACCACCTTTGACAATAAAATATATTTGATAGTCTACCTTTGCAAATTCATTGTACCACACAAATTTGATCTTGGTAATTGACATATGACTATTAAGCTTCAATCATTCTCTATAATATTCCTATTACCAATTATTAACAGAATAAAGGGGAGATAACAATTCTATAGTATTTATTCAGATTTTTATTTAAAGTCAAGTATAATCTATATTTCTATAGTGCTTTTTTTATCTAACACCTCACTTAAGTAGAAGGAAGTGTTCTAGAGGTTTGTTATCAGCTTTTAAATGAAGTAATCTTTAACTATCTTTTATTTAAAAATACTAAAAAAAAGTTTCATGGTCTTTAATTAAATATAAATATTGGAATTGTCTATGAAACTTTTGAAATGGTCAATCACATAAAAACATAGGGATATCGTTTAAAGCAGGGGTCCACAACCCCCTGGCTGTGTTAGGAACCGGGTCGCACAGCAGGAGGTGGGCGGCCGGTGAGCCAGCGAAGTTTCATCTGCTGCTCCCCATGGCTCGCCATCGCTGCATTACAGCCTGAACCAACTATCCTCCCCCACCCACTCTGTTGGAAAAATTGTCTTCCACGAAACCGGTCCCTAGTTCCAAAACAGTTGGGGATCACTGCTTTAAAGCATATGAATTTCTAATATATTTATTTAGGATATATATGCTGAACTTTTTTTTACATAATAGCTCATAGGTAACCTTCACTATTAAGTATTTTATGATGCTTAGAATCGGAAACAATACAGAAACTAACAAATTAAAATTGTTTTTTGTAAAATGTCAAGTGAGAAGAGAAGAATGTTAAATAATAAATACAGCATATTCACAACTTGGTTTTGAATATCACACATATAGAGAAAAAAGAACCAAAGAAAATTTAAAAAATATTTATCAATGGTTAACTCAAGAAATAAGAGAGTCAGGGTGACCTTTACTTCCTCCTGTTCTAATTCTGTATTTCCAAATTCATTGCAATATGTATGTATTACTTTTAGAACTGTTTAAGAAGAAATGTGCCAGTTCGAATAATTATTTTTTAACATCTAAACATTGCTGAGTGTTGTTAAAATGTTTAGTTTTTATGTAGCTTTCTGGAAGATCTAGCTGGCCATAAAAAACTGAATATATTAGAGGAGGGGGAGTTTCCCCTCATCTTGAAATAATAATGATAAATAATATTTTTAAAGCATTAAATAATTTTCCAAGCTATTTTGTATACATTTTCTCCTCAGACCATCCTAACTCTCTAGAGTTGGTAGAAAAAGGATTATACTCATTTTACCCAGGGTGGGGGTTGGAGGGTGGGAATTGAAATTCATGAAGTTTAGCAAATTGCCCATTTAAGCCATGCACAGTTATTAAGTGGGCAGGGCCAGAATTCTAACCTGTTTCATGCCATGGCCAATCTAGTGCTTTCCTCTATCCTGTAGGAACTGGACATATTTAAGAGGTAAGCACAAAAATGGAAATAGGTCTGAATCTTGCTCTAGTTACAAATTTGCCTATAGACCTCACTGGAGCCTGAACCAGGAAAATCTATATGAATTTCTTTCTTCAACCCAAAGAAATGGCCATGTTAAATAATTCCTAGGTTTAATTAAAAAAAAAATCTATACTGTCTGTTTTTTCACCATATTCCAGTTTGTGTATCTTGTGTCTATCAACTTCTCCAAAGAACCATGCTTCTTACCTAAAGGATCGCATTGCTTAATAAACAAACATTGACAATTCTGATGCTAACCTCAATTAAATAATATACCAATCATTTATGAGATCCGCCTTAGTATTTTTACGCTTCTGAAATATCATCTCTATAACCTGCTTTTTAAAATAGTCTGACACCTACTGAGTACTCTTTCACTTCCTACAAGAAATCAAGAAAAATAAAGCATTTGTGTTTTTAATTTTAGTGAAGGTTTCTTGATTTAAGAATTAGTCATTTAGTGTCATTTGAATTTCAAGTGTGCCTCAAATACTTGAGGCTCTTTCTGTATGACTTCTCCAGAGTTTCCACATATATATCATCAAAGTACTTTCACTTGGGATTAGTAAAAGAAAAGGTTTATTTACTACTATTTCTCAGTTTTCTTCATTTCAAATATTCAGTGCCTTGTCAAAAATAATATTATAGTCTTATACTGTTCATTGATAACAGATAATACCAAGAAATTGTGATTCTGGTTTTCAGTTAAAAAAACAAAATGAGAAACTAAAGAAATAATTACTATAACAATTTTTTTCTTCATTTAGCTAATCAGATATTCACATCAGTGAGTGTTAGATTTTGAGACTATGAATCCCAATGCTAAATGTTTTATATATTCAGAGAAGTGAAAAATAATAATTATTATGCTTCCTCTGTGCTAAATACTGTTTTAAAACCAATTGGAATCCCCCCTCACAACAATCCTAAGATGTAGGTACTCTTTTCACCTATTTTACAGCCGGACAAACTGAGGCACAGAATGATTAAATTATTCATGGTCACACAGCTAGTAAGGCGCAGATACGGTATTTAAAATCCAGTCTGTTTTTGTGAGAGTCCACATTCCCAACCCCTATAATGAAAGCCTGTGACCCCTACTATTTGCTATATACCCATTGACTTGCTTTGTGGAAAGAAAGGGAGTGAGGGAAGAGGAGGGAAACGGAGGGAGGGAAAGAGGAAAAGAAGGCGGAATGGAGGGAGGCAGGAGAATTGTCAAAATTCTGCCAGCTTGTTGCTACTGTGTGTTATGTCTTATAATAAGGTTGAAATTAAGGACTTGTAGAGATTTACATAGAATAAATAATTTTAAATTTCCTTAAGGGAAGTCTCTGGTAATATTATCAGATGGAGACAGCAAGTGAATTTCTGTTTAATTCTGTTCATAATTAAAATGCTATAGCAGGCTCATATTTGGAACAAACACAGTTCTGGTAATTCTCATAGTAATAATTCTACATTTTCTTAAATTTGTTATCATTTTTTCACCCTCAACACTCTCAGCTTATTTAATTTTAGTACCTATTCTTTTTCAAAAGTCCATAGATTTTAGTTAGGCTTAAATCATAGGAAAATTGAAGAAAATTTAGAGCCTGTAACAGAAGGAAACCACCCTCTTCCCACCCCGAGCCCAGCTCTGTCCATTTCTATCAGAGCTACTCCACCAAGAAAGGGGGAATTATTCTGACTGGTCAGATTCATGACACATTCTATTACATAGGGTGACTGTGTTTGTTTAGAGGTACACAGCAACAGTTCCACATTTCTTCTTGTCCGTTGCCTGGTCCTGTGAAAGCAGGTAAGTGGAGTGAAGATCCTCAAAACCTAGACCTCAGTCTCTTGTTTCTGCTCCATTCCATTCACCAGGGTGAGCTTAATCCAGCAGAAGAGTGAGCTCTTCTGTGTTTCACTGGATGTTTCCATACAGATGAGTCAAGTTCCATTTTGAGCCTGGAAAATCTTGCATGCTCTCTCATCAGCTTCATCCTTTTCTGAGTATGTACTCAGAAAATGGTAACATGCCCCCAGTAAGCCTTTACCACAGCTCTGACTCAGGGTTATTAGGAAGTAATTCCAAATCTCAGACATGTTCTGTATTTTAATCAACAGATAATTTGTACTTTTAGTTAACATTTACTCTCGATTATTCACGTGTTCTTATGCAGTTGGAACCTATTTCTGTCTTCATGTGCTTAAAGCTAGGATGAGTACGGATTTTAATCAAGATAATTTAGAAATTTTATTAAGTGTTTCCTATGTGGCAGGCACTGTTCTAGGTACTGGTGATAGAGTGTTAAACAGAATGGTTACAATCCACACTCTAAGAAAGGGTACTTAACATTAAAATTCAAATAGGAAAGATGTACAGAAATCATATGCAAAACACAAGAGTCAGTTTAATATGCATGGTTGGCATTTTGGGGATAGAAGAAATCTAACACAAGGAGTTTTACAAGACTGATGATATATAGTCACTTCAGTTGAACTTTGTTTTATTTAAAAGAAGCAACTTTTTTTCAAACCAAGTAAAAAAATTATTGACAGTAATTTATATATATAGCTTTAACTTTATATATAACTTTATAGTTCCTTATTTAGTGAAGAGAGGGTGCTTTGACTTATGATGTAAGGCAATTTCAGTATTTTGATAAACTAACCTTCAGCATTTTAGAAATTAAGCTTTTACATTGGTGGAAATTCTGATATTTGCCCATCAGTTTTATTTCATGCCTCCAAAATTAGATTAAATTTTCCAATTTTAAGTGAAAAACTGGCATATTATCAGTTGACACTACAGTTCCAAGTTTTATCATAGGAAAAGGTGGGTGAGAGGAATCCCCAGTTCAAAATCCTATCCAAATTTGAATTCTGAAAGTCTTTTTTTGATTGATTAGTAGATGTTGGTATCACATTATTTGCAATGACAGAGGACATTGTCAAGTTGTTATTAGCATTCATTGCACCACCAGCTTCTGAGAATGTAGTAGTTTTTTTTTAAACCACGTTTTCTCCTCTTGATCCATGACTCCAACTCTAAAAATATCTTGACTCATTCATACATCATACATTCAAGAAATAATTACTGATCGCATATACTATTCCAGATACCAAGCTGGTCACTAGGGATTCAAAATGACTAAGGCACAGGCTTGGCTGTCAAGGAGACCCCAAGGTAGTGAATCTTTGCTTCTTACTCTTCAAGTGGCATTGATCCTGTGTAATCAGAAGTAATAGGGAATTAAGTAGCATTCATATTGTAATTAAATGTAGATAGAGCCAGATGATTTTCCAAAATCAGGTTTAATCAGAGATAGGGCAAGAATGTTCTTTGGGATTTTTCCTTGATGAGCATTGTTAACTATCCTTGAGATGCAATAGTAGAAGTCACTGAGTAATTTATCAGTTTGGTATCCTATGGGAACCAAGATGAAGGACGTTTTCTCCTTTAGGCACTGACTTTCTACAGAGATAGCGAAGGCGCTTCAACTTGCCCAGACAAGAAATCACCAGTAAACAGCAGTGATGGTAGAGGTGGGTTATTTACTACCATGGGGTTGAGAATATTAGTGAGCTGCATTTTGACCACTTGTCAAACATTTTGACATCTTGGAACAGAAAATGTTATTTAAATATAAAAAGCATTTTCTGTTGAATTGCTGTTAGTCATCCCTATGAGGAAATGACCTATTAAGTAATAGATGGGGAATAAGATTGATTTCTGCTAGAGTCCTTAAAGTAGCTACATGTTTCAATTTGTGGGTTTTTTCAACCATTTGTAAGTTACCACAGTAAAAACCCCATGTAAAAAGCTATCTGAATTTACTTTCCAGCATTCTTTCCTGGGCTTTCTCTATCTTTCCCCCTCTCCCTCTGTCTCAGATCAGAAGGAGAGCAATGGGTCTGAAGCTTTAGCGAGAATCAGAAGGCTTGTCAAAACAATGATTTCCGGAGCCTCAGCTGGGAATTTGCATTTCCAACAAGTTTCTAGGAGAAACTTCTGCTGCTGTTATTTATTTGATGAACCACTGCTCAAGTAAAAGGAATGGGAATTTAGGAAGTAGAAAGATGGAGAGCTATGAAAAGCTGAATGAAGTCAGCCTCTGATCTTCTTCACCAAGCTGCCCAAGCTATTGGGAAGATCATCACTAGTGCCCCAGGGAAGCGTATTGAAAGTCACACCAATTAGAATGGGCATCATCAGAAAATCTACAAGCAACAAATGCTGGAGAGGGTGTGGAGAAAAGGGAACCCTCTTGCACTGTTGGTGAGAATGTAAATTGATACAGCCACTATGGAGAACAGTATGGAGGTTCCTTAAAAAACTACAAATAGAACTGCCATATGACCCAGCAATCCCACTACTGGCACATACCCAGAGAAAACCATAATTCAAAAAGACACATGCACCCCAATGTTCATTGCAGCACTATTTACAATAGCCAGGTCCTGGAAGCAACCTAAATGCCCACTGACAGACGAATGGATAAAAAAGACATAGTACATACATAAAATGGAATGAACTTGGGTCACTTGTAGAGACGTGGGTGGACCTAGAGACTGTCATACAGAGTGAAGTAAGTCAGAAAGAGAAAAACAAATATCGTATATTAACACATATATGTAGAATCTAGAAAAATGGTACAGATGAACCGGTTTGCAAGGCAGAAATAGAGACATAGATGTAGAGAAGAAACGTATGGACACCACGGGGGGGAAAACGGGGCAAGGGTGGTGGTGGTGGGATGAATTGGGAGATTGGGATTGACATGTATACACTAATATGTATAAAATAGATAACTAATAAGAACTTGCTGTATAAATTAATTAATTAACTAATTTAATTTTAAAAAAAAGTAATTGGCCCTCCTCTGACTGATTGGCCGAGGGCATCATGTAGAACGCTCTTGACTGTCCTACTCTTAAGCCCAGGTTTGCAGTGAATGAGCCATTTAACCTCTCTTTACTCCAGTCTTTCTCAGATTCAAAATAGTAACGGTAATTTCCCTTCCCTTTTGTTAAAAAACAAGACAAAACAAAAAATACACAAATCCTGATGGTGCTTTGCCTTTGTGGAAAATTCTTTGGATTTATTCATCTATTACTCTGATGTAGTAAAGAAGAAATTTAGCAAAATTTCTCTCTGTCCATAAAGATTTTAGGCTTTTAAGCTTAACTCGTTAGCAAAAACTACCAAATGCCTATTCTTCACTGCCTGGGGCTAGACATTTCCTTGATTCTGTCTAAGAGGTGGGGAGCCACAAGGGAACAAGTACTTAAAGAGACTCTAAAAAGCCCTATCTATTCTGCACCCCCTTCACCACCACCAGCTCTCCAGTTTATCCACTGCTCTTCTCACTCTTTCCACACCAGGAACACCAGCCTCTTAGCTTGTACTTTCAACACTCAACGTTCTCCCATCCAAAGGCCCTTGCATTTACGATTTCATCTCTGGAAATGTTCTAGAAAAGTAGTCCATACACATATAAATAGAATATGATACTAGAGGTTATGAAAATAGATAGGATATGACTACCTTCCAGTTTCTGGTCAAATGTCACCACATCAGTGAGACCTTGATCATCCTATAAAAAACAACTGTTGTGCATCCCCATGCAGGTGCACACATTAACCTACACATGCTCTATTCCATCTCTGATATATTTTTCTCCATATGTTTGTTCCCATCTGCCAAACAATACATCAGTATTTTGGTATTGGTTTATTTTCTGTCTCTTCCCTAGGTAGAATGCAAATTCCGTGCAGGTAGAGTCATGGTTTTTTCACTGCAGAACCTACAACAATCATTGGCACATAAGAGTCGCTCAGTAAATATTTCTAGAGTGAAAAAAAGAAAGGTGATATATCCTTACCTTAGATTATCCACTGCAAATTTTGGTATCTTTTGCATTACTTGTTAAATGATCTTATACTCCAGTCATACTTACCTATTGGCAGTTCTTTAGAACCACCATTGCTCTTTATGCCCTCTTGTCTTTTTTAAAATTTAATTTTATTTTTATTAACATCTTTATTGGAGTATAATTGCTTTACAATGCTGTGTTAGTTTCTGCTTTATAACAAAGTGAATCAGCTATACATATATCCCCATATCTCTTCCCTCTTGCGTCTCCCTCCCACCCTCCCTATCCCACCCCTCTAGGTGGTCACAGGACATATATACACTCACTACCAAATGTGAAATAGATAGCTAGTGGGAAGCAGCCACATAGCACAGGGAGATCAGCTCTGTGGTTTGTGCCCTCTTGCTTTTTAAATCTTGCTGTAGCCTCTGCCTAGAATGTTCATTTCTGAGACTTTTTTGTTGTCTTTCACACTTCTACATTTCCTTCAAAACACAAATCAGGTGTCCTGTTCTTCAAAAATATTTCATGATAAACTCGTTCTTTCTCTGTGTCCTCCTTCCCACCCTGGCACCCTATCCTGGCACTTATCTACTCATTATGTTATACTATTCTGTCCATTTGAAACCCCTCCCAGCTTTACCAGAGACCACTTGAAAGCAGGGACTGCTTCTGACATCAAAAGCACAATGCCCCAATGCCTGGCATATGACAGCTACTCATAAATGATCAATAAATGAACAACAATCTACCTTATTCTTTTTCTTATCATAAGAAGCTACTCTTCATTGCTTTAAACATCTAAAATTGCCCTGAGGGATATAATAGTAATGAGTGTTCCTGAAAATCAAGAGAATGGGCACTTATGATAAGTAGCTTGAAGATCAGCCAAGTGAAAACTGGAATAGCTCTCAAACAAGGAAGAGGAGTGAGGCATTCAAGCTTCTTTAGGAGTAGCAAGTAGCAGTGATGCTGGTGTTCACACTGCCATGAAGAAAACCACTGCCATGTGAAGCTCCTAACACGAGTAAATATGTAGTATCTCTGAGGCATGGGATAGTATGTGATAGTAGATCATGATAAAACTCTTCAGCAACCCTGTTTCTGGATTTTACCTCATCTAGCATCACTTGGTGTATGTTGAGGTAATGCACAAATTGTACTAGGTAATTAGTCTAGGAATTATTCCTCTAGGGTAGAAAGATGCTATGTTACTCCAATCGTGTTGCTATAACAAAATACCACCAACTGGGTAGGTTATAAGAACAGCAATTATTGCTCACAGTTCTGGAGGCTGGGAAGTCCAAGACTGAGGTGCTAGCATGTTTGCCTTCTGGTGAGGACCTTCTTCCTGGTTCATAAGCTGACACCAACTCCCTGTGTCCTCACATGGTAGAAAGGGCAGGGGATCTCTCTGGAACCTCTTTTATAAGGCATTAATTTCATTCATGATGGTTCCACTGTTATGACTCAAGCACTTCCCAAAGGTCCACCTACTAATACTATCACATTGGGCATTAGGGTTTCAACATAGGAATTTCAACATAGGAATTCAACATATAAAACATTCAGACCATAGCAGATACTTGGGAGTCGAAGCTTGTTCTAAACTTTATAGCCGGGAAGACTCTGTGAAGCTAGTATGTGTGGCTGAGTCATGCGTGTTTGAAGATGATAAAAGACCCATCCCAGCAGAAAAATCCTACACACAACTGAGAAACCACTGGGCATTGTGAATGAGTGTATGCCTTGGCAGAAAGATTTTACAGCTGTTCCTCCTCACATCTGTGAATTATGCATGATATTGCAAGAGGACTTTTTAAATATGAGCAATTTGGAGCAAAAATGACAGAAAAGAGAAGTGCAAAGAAACAAGGTGAGTGAGTATTGAAAGGCAGAAGTGGTATATTGGTAGGCCTGGAAATCAACTGTGAGTAATTTAAATTGATTAAATGCAGCATAGAAAATGTACAAGAAAAGGTTGAGGGGATCAAATTAACAGGCAAAAGAAACAATTTTCTCAACAGTAACATTTTTGCTGTATCAAAGTGAAGGCAGTCCATAGAGATTGAGAAAATGAGTATATTTTCTCATTCTTTGTCATGTGACCAAGGAATAAAATAATTCCTTGGTCACATGACTAGATCTAAGGTGAAAATTAGAACTTTATCTCAGTATAAGAAGACAGTCATTCTTAGGAAATAACATTTCAATTGAACAAGAAAAAGGAGATCAGAGGCATGAACCAAGAGATAAGAACTTGTCTCACTTATTCGTAAACTATGGGGCCCAACTGTCGAACAGTAATCAGTATCGAGGCTGCAGAGAACAAAGTTGTATTTGGGGTCTTAATAATTGCAATCCTGGAGACACAGATTCAGGTAAAACCCAAAGATGTTTTGTGGAAGAGAAAGAGTCAGGGACTTATAAAGGTAAAAGGTACAAGGTTGTTAAAGCTGTCTGGCAGGGATTATGATTGACTCTGATGCAGGAAAGGAAATATTTGTCCTTAAGGGATTCTCTGTCACAAGTTATTTTAGGGTAAGGGTCCGATAAGTATCTTGAGTTTCTGGAACGTGGGCAGATGCTCTGGATGCCTGTGTCAAAACAATAGGTAGTCAGAGTTCAGATTCCATCTCGGCTGAGATGTGCCTAAGTCACTTCCGCAGTGGCTTCCTCAGAGGCTCCATTTGAGAGAGCTCTCCCTACCAATAATGACTCCATTTCTATTTTCCTTTCACACAACTTACCTTCACTCCTCAGATTTGTTGGGAACTGATAAGCATATTCTCACCATAGTGCTTGTTGTCGCTCACTTGCATTAGAGTGTACCATATCCAACATCAATAACTAATGATTGAGTTTTGTTGTCTTTTTCCCAAATTCAGAGTTATTTATTTTAAAGCATCAGTAAGCAAACTATGGCCTACAGGTCGAATCTATTCTTGGGCTAAGAATGGTTACTGCATTTTGAAAAGGTTGTAAGAAAAGAAAAAGAAAAAAGGAAAAAAATAAAGAATGTATGTTAGAGACCTATGTAGCTCATAAAGACAGGAGGGCTTAAATTTAAGGGGATAAAGTTGATATTCACATTCATTAGATATCTGAATATAATAAATATATTATGAATAACAACTGAATATAATAAATGTATATACTGAATGCGAAGGTTTATATATACACAGTTAATTATAAGAGAACAATTTTGTCTTACACATTGTAGGATTTCACACCCTAAAGGGTGGATTTCTAGATAAGAGAAAGATATATATTTACCAGTTTATAGTTCATTGAGGACAAGAAGGAAGAGGATTGAGGCAAGTTCACTTCATTTTTGCTATTACAACATTACAGAAGAAAATGAAGTAAAAAATGTGAAACAGAAGCCTGATTGTGGAAGATGCATGAAGGGAATGAATAAGGCAATGAAAGGGTATAAACTGCTTTGAGAGCTCTGATACCAGGAGGAAAGTGGAAAGTAGTAATGTATGTCCCTGCAGGTATTTGTAGATTGTCTTACACTCTGAGATTTCTCTGCTGCTGCCCCTCCCCTAAACAAGTGTCAGAGAGGATTGGAGCTCTATCTTCACAGCGCTTGCTGACTTTTCAAGAGAAACATTGTACAGATAGACCCACAGACATACTTAAATAGATATCCACAGCTCTGTTGGATGTGTAGTATTTAGCTTCTTCGGTCTGTGAGTGAAACACTTCTAACATGCTTCCCCTACTCCAATGGCCACAGGGCCACCAGTTTTCAACCTGTTTTCTCTGTCCTGTTAAACACACCTCTTTTTCTGGCAGCTGAATGGGAAGGAAGACCCCCCCCATTTCAGTTGTTATCTTCCTCGAAACTGTTCATTCTAAACGAATTCTCACATTTCCCTTCTGAATCTATCTACCATCTCCCTCTATGTCCAAACTCCTCCTGATAGCCAAATTTATTGAGCGCTTAAATGTACACCAATTACCGTTTGTCAGTGGCATTTAACCCTCACATATATTATCCACATTACACAGGTAAATATTGAGACTTAGAGAAAGTAAGAAACTTGCCAAAAGTTGCACACTTAACAAGTGACATGTCTAGGATTCAGGCACAAAAGATTTGAGCCCAGAGGCCATGCTCTTAACCGTGAAGTTAAACCCTCTGGGAAGAAGTTAACACCTGTTCAAGGGAAATGGAGGGTCCATACCAGCTCCCTTATTTATACCAGCTGCCAGAGGGGAAAGTTTAACAGAAAAGTGTTCCCATTTAATTTTTCTATTTCTTTAACCATTGAATTAAACAATAACACATACTTCTTAAATGTAATCTCTCTTTGATTCATGCTTTTGATTATTTCAGAAACTTCAGTGAATAGTTTATATTTTCATAATTTTTGTCTTTAATTTCAGAACTTTGTGAGAAGGATAATGCTATTTTTTAAGTGATTAGATAATTTTGTAATATTCTATGCTAAAAAGTATACTTATAGATATAGTATAGTATATATAAAATTCTATGTATTTAATGTGTACTTTTGTTAAAACACTGTAAAATAACAACTGATTTATACTCAAATAAATATATCATTTTCCTCAACATTGACTTATTGTGCACTATAGTTCATATTTTTTTTCTGATTAGTTCAGAATTATCAAATTAGAGAATTATCATTTTGAGACTGGTTTTTACTAACTCTAACTTCCATGTTCCTAATGAATAAACTAAGCTTTATTTATCCTTAATATTTTCTGACCTCTTCACTTCAATTGAAATCTGGATTGTTTCAAATGATTCTCTTACCATCTCCACCACAAATTTAGCTTTCTCTTTCTCTAGTATAAGAAGAGCCAGCCTGCTTCTTACATTTAGGCCACTTTCTGATTATTATTCCATAATCTCTGTATTCCCCTAATTTTAACTTACTGTTAGGAAGTAAACTTGGCCCTCTCTCTATTCAAACCACTCCTGTATCCTCCAGAACCAGTGCCCACTTATACTTTCCTGAATGAGGTCAACTACAGTTCACCAAGCTTACCATTTTTTAATTTTAATTAATTAATTTAAAAATTAATTTTATTGAAGTATAGTTGATTTACAGTGTGTTAGTTTTAGGTGTACAGCAAAGTGATTCAGTTATACATATACATATATCTATTCTTTTTCAGATTCTTTGCTCATATAGGTTCTCATAGACCAAGCTTACCAGTTTTATAGTTTCATTGCCTGTCTTCATCTATGCCATGACCTCATTTCTCATTCATATCTCAAAATTAAACTTTCACAACTCTATTGCAACAATGATCAGTGGTCTAATGAACTTGTGTAAGATGACCAGAAGTTGAAGTATTGTAAGCATTAGTAATATAAAAGTCCAACTACTGTCTGTTCTGCAAATGAATATATGTTTAATACTAAATATATGTTTAATACTAAAAGTTTTACCATGGTAGTGTGAGTCTTTCCAAAATTGATTACATTCCTATTATATGCCAAGCACTGACTTACTCTTTGATTTCATTTTTCCCCCCATTTTGTTTTCCAAACACAGAATGACAACTTGGTGAAAAAAAACCCTGTGGTATATACCAAATACCAAGATATGCATCCTCTGCCCGTCCTCATTTGTGTATTCCCACTCATCCCATCATAATTAGATTCTGCCACTTTTCTCCTCAGCCCTATAATAGTCTCATGTCTACTCACTTCCCATCTCTTCCCCATCTTTTAATCTCAAATACAGTTCATACATACAGAACGTCACCTGAATGGTGTTCATTACTGATGGCTGCTTGCTTTCTTAAGAATGCTTAAGATGCAGTGTTGGAAGAGAAAACTGTCACCACCTGCTGACTTGTGCCCAAAGTCTCAGAGGCTGAAACTTCTGCTTTCATAAATGGGGAGGCCCAACATGGAAGTGAAATGAAGAAGTGCCATAAAAGAGCTTATGAGCCTTTGAAAGACTCCCCAGGAAATATACACACACACATGCATGTACACGAGATGTGCAGTGTGATTTCAGAGAAATTCCCAGACACCTCATATGTCTTGAACACTGGGTAAGACCTCTGCTTCCAGACATTCTAAAATTTACTCTTGAATAATGCAACCCAGAGAGCTGTGTACTTGGACCAAATTACTTATATCCCTTAGAGTATTATTTCTGGCAAATTACCCCATCCGCTTTTGGCTTGCATAACAGACAATTACAAGAATTTCTTTTCTATCTATTGGTAGAGGTCCTCTTCCATCACATCCTTTATACAAAGACTATATAAATGCACATAATGTCTTACATATTATTTCACAGGGTTAACAGATACTTGGTGTCCAATGTAGAATAACATGGACTATGGGCTAACAATGTTCTATAAAGAATAAAGTAGTTCTTTGTAAACTAGACTGTTTATATATTTCATACACACTCTGTTTCCCAGTTATTCTCTCTTATCGCTTAATAAATTCTTTTGATGTCTTTTCTATATCATTTGTACTAAAGCGAAACAAAGCAAGATGTTTCTGATTGCTCCATACCTGGACAAAAGTGTTAGAATGGAAGCCTAGAGGCTGCTATGGTGGTAGCAGTCATAATGAAAATGAGAGAACCCCTAAATGGATGTGGTTTTCCTGCTTCAATTACCAGGAGGTTGTTTTCCAGGGCTGACACCAGGATGTTCTGAATTTTGCTTTAGTGAAAGGAATTAGTGTTTCCTCTACAGTTTTAATTATAATTTTGTTTCCTCTAAAATTGCTATGTAATTTCACTGACCATTGAATTAATACAAAGTGAACTCCTTGGCCTGGCCCTCCAGGCACTCCAACTGTTCTAACCTATCACTGCGGCTCCATCACCTCCCCTTATCCTACGCATGGGCCTGTGCTGCCATCAAACTGCACAAACCTCTCTTCTCTCAAGTGCTGGGGAGTTTTCTAATCTCTGTGTCACTTTTCATTATGCTGATTATGTCAGGAATTGGATTTTCTTAGATGCGATGCATATTAAATCTACTTTACATGTATAGCATGCTTATATAGTTAATAAATTTGACAAAAAATTATTAAATGATACTTAATGATGACTACATTATAAAATCATATATATATATATATGCTTTTTCATATATATTCATGTCTTTCAACACTAACCGCACCCTCTACATTCTCATAATACTTAAAATATGCTTGCTTTATGTTTTCCAGGCCATTGCATGTGGTACTCTCTTTGCCTGGAGTTCTCTCCTTCCTCCGTTCTTCTACTTGCCACCACTTCCCCATGTAATGACCCGATTTGGAGAAGACTTGTTTGTGCCCCTCTTATGGGTTCCCTTAGTACCCTATTCTAAGCTCTATTAATTCACACTGCATTGTAACTCCCTGTGCATTGTCTTACTTCATCATTGTGTCCCCAGTACCTATACAGCACCTAACGTTTGGAAAGTACTCCAATAAATGAAAGTTGGTGACATTGAAATACATGTATAACTGGTTTAGAAGAGTTAAATGATAATTGTTGTTGAAAGTCATAAAGATACTTACGCCTTTGACCCAGTAATCCAGGAGTCAAAAATTCAAATGCTTTCAGGGTCAAGCAAGTAATCTAAACGTGCAATGTTGGCCTGGGGGAAGGCAATGGGGAATACAGGTTACTGTACTTGCCTCACCTAAACACACTCAGATTTACACTTTTATAAATACTGTCGACACAAGCCAAACAAACCATAACCCCTGTCTCATTCTAAAGAAACAATTCTGTAGAGGAAAAAAAATATTCATAATAATGTTATTTGTGAATCTGTCTGTAATAAGGAAAAAAATGAAGACAAATAGCTAGTGATAGGGATCTGATTGAATTAAATATAGATTGTATCCATTAAATATCATGTATTCTTTAACATGAAAATAATCCCCCAATCGTAATACATGAAAAATGCTTTCGTTATTGGAAATAGTGAAGGAATAACACAAAACCCTGTGTTTGCTGTAATTGCAACCATGTAAAAATGTACATCCTTGTTTAAAAAAAAAAGGATTATGCAAAATGAAGATAACTATGTTAGGGTGCTCAGAATAGAAATGATTTTTTTTAAAGTTCAGCATTTAATAATGCCATCATTTTTCCAATCCCAGTCTCTGGAGAAAACTTTGGCAATATCTCTTGGAGTCTTAGAAGATGATACCTAGCAAGCAGAACCAGGTTACTTTGGGTAGAAGCTGAAGAATATGAATTGTGGGCTGAGCTACAAATAACCTTGTCATAGCAACCTCCAAAGATTTCATAGAAAAGGCATGACTTGGATTTCTCTTTTTTTTTAAGGAAAATGACTAACAAGATCCCTTTTGAAACAGTTCCAATATAGTGAGGGATAAGATACAATAAGTTTGATAGAGAGTTTTGTTGAGAAATTGGGATAAACTGGCATAACCTTGAGATCAGAAGTGAGACTCCCTAGTGTAGCCTTAGCACATTTTTTTTGTGTGTGTGTATTGATTAGTTTTCAGTGACATAACACTTATGTGATGCCAATCTGCCTTCCCTGCAGATAATAATTATTTATTTAATAATAAAATATTAAGAACAATATAATAATTCTATAATGATAATAATGGTTATTATAAGTAAAAAAAGTTCAATTCTCCTTGTTAAGAAACATTTAATATATTTCTCTGATTCTTTATAAAGGCTTGATTATCTGTTCTCAGGGTTGTTCTGTGATACTATATATAACCTCCTGGAAACAGAGGACTGTGGAAATACTGATAGTATCAATGGAAATCATTGTAACTTTTTCCTTGGAAAGGGCATATTCCATAAGTCTCATTGCCTCATTTGTTAAGCTGAATTGCCATCCTAAGTGACAGATCTTTTCAGTGTCCAAACTTCCTGCAAGGATTTATGTATTAACCCCATTCTGTTTGAGTTTAGATCAGGAGTGTCCCTTAGGTTATTTTATGAACACAGGTTTCCTGTAGTTTGCAAAAGCTGGCCCAGCCCACTGGCAGAAAATCTGCTTCTGATAGCATAGTCCTGTGGTAACAACTTTGGTATCTTGCACAAATAAGCAGCCTTGATATAGGTCCATGTGGTTAAGGAGGAAAACATTGTCAGTAATTACTTTTACGGGGGAAATCCTAGTTAGCGATTTTTTTCCAGTTCGAGGTAAACATGTAAATCTGGACTTATCATAAGTAGCAATATATCCAAAGTATCATTCTCAGACTACACACAAATTTTTGACTCTAGCTTTCTGTGTAACATTAGAAAAACAAAGAAACAAAAAAGCATAGTCAAATCACCTGTTACCTCAAAATAAGGAGCTGTGTGGCAGCATCAGGAAGCATAATGAGTTAAGCCAGAATTAGCAAGTAGCAGGGCTGAGTGTGAAACCCCTGCAGTTCAGGCCTTATCATTGAACCTGGCACCTGATTGCCCTTACAAGTAATACCTGTTCACTCAGTTCTTGAAACAATCAAACATATACCATAAATATCATGGTTCTGCTAACACCTTTTGTATATTTTCTGAAGCCACTGGTAGAACTAACCGTTTTAACCATCTGCTGAGGACAGAAGTCACGTTATAAGTCAAAGGGAACTTTGAGTTCTATTCACATATCTGAACATTTGACCACAAAATTAAACCTCAGATTCTTAAAGAAGAATTCAGTCTTCTGTGTAAGTGGGATCTGTCCACTCATTCATTCAACATTTACTGAGCTGCTGCTTCATGTAGAATGTACAAGTGGGTTAAAAAATGTTTGAGGAGATTACTGTCTCGTTAGCCATCCAACTAATCATCCCTCATGCTGAAGTTTTGAAACAGAAAAAAAAAAAAAAGAGTTGAACCAATATTTGTTAAATTTTTCACACAAATAGCCCTAGGGAGCACAGAAGGGAAGACTTTTTCCATCGAAAAAATGTATGACTTTTCTGAATAAATTAATATGTATCTTAATCATCTATGTTTCAAATGAGGAAAAGATTAATTTAACAGAATCATTCTGTAAAACCCCTACTGCTTTGAATCATATGAAAACTTGTTGTTAATTTAAGGCTTTCAAATTTAAAGTCATAAGATAAGTTGATCAATCAATAACCTTGAAATTTAGGAAAGTGACTGACATGGACTAGCCAGAACATTTTTTGCAGTAATTTGATTTATAACTCTGCCCTAATAACTCTTAAAAATCAGCTAGACAGTAAAAAGTTCTCTACCTTCAAACCTCTTGATGAAGTTTTGCAGATTAATCTGAATGGGTTTAAAATGTGATGAAAGGATGGAGAGCATCTAAATTTAGTTTCTCTGGATAGCCACATGCAAAAGAATGAGACTAGACCACTATCTTATACCATACATAGATATCAACTCAAAATGGATTAGAGACTCCAATGTAGGACCTGAAACAATAAAACTCCTAGAAGAAAACATAGGCAGTATTCTCTTTGACTTTGGTTTTAGCAATATCTTTCTGCATATGTCTCCTCAGGCAAGGAGACAAAGCGTAACTAAACAAACGGGACTATTATCATACTAAAAAGCTTCTGTACAACAAAGGAAACATCAACAAAATGAAAACCTACCAAATGGGAGAAGATATTTGCAAATCATGTATTTAATATCCAAAATATATAAAGAATTCATGCAACTCAACAACAAAAAAGCTAACAATCCAATAAAAAAATGAGCAGAGAAACTGAATAGATATTTCTCCAAAGAAGGTATATAGATGGCCAAAAAGCACGTGAAAAATGTTCAACATCACTAATTATCAGGGAAATGTAAATCAAAACCACAGGGAGATATCACTTCACACCCATTAGAATGGCTGTTATCAAAAAGACAAGAAATAACAAGTGTTGGAGAGGAAGTGAAGAAAAGGGAACCCTTGTGCACTTTTGGTGGGAATGTAAATTAGTGCAGCCACTATGTTAAATGACATGGAGATACCTCAAAAAATTAAGAATAGAACTATCATATGATCTAGCTATTCCACTTGTGGGTATTTATCCAAGGAATGCAAAAACACTAATCTGAAAAGATATATGCACCCCTGTGTTCATCACAGCATTATTTAGAATAGACAAGATATGGAGACAACCTAAGTGTCCACTGATGGCTGAATGGATAAAGAAGATACACACTTACAATGGAATAATAGCCATAAAAAGATGAGATCTTGGCATTTGGGACAACATGGATGGACCTTGTGGGTATTATGTTAAGTGAAATAGATCAGACGGAGAAAGACCAATACCATATGATTTAACTCATATGTGGCATATAAAAACAAGCAAAACAAAACGAATGAACAAACCAAACTGAAACAAATAGATACAGAGAACAGAGTAGTGGTTACCAGAGGAGAAGGGGGTGGAGGGAGGGCAAGATGAGTAAAGGGGGTCAACAATATGATGACAGATAACAACTAACCTTTTGGTGGTGAGCACACCGTAGTGTATATAAATGTCAAAATATAATATACACATGAAACTTATGTGTTATAAACTGATGAGAATATAAATAAATAAAAATTTAATAAATAAATTTACTTTCATTAACTTATGAAACAGCAACATACTTTGCCCAATTTACTTAGCTTCAGAATTTTCATTTGTACAATTTGAACCAGAAGAAGTACCTTTATTGGTCTATTTTTTTTCTAAAATTCTAAGACTAAATTGTTATTACAATGTCTTCATAAAATTATCAATAGAATGCTTTCATAATTATCTCACATAAATATTTAGATAAATAGCTATGTAATAGCTGAATTTTCTCAAACTGTTAAAGTATTATTTCTAAAGGTATATTTCAAGTTAAGAAGGATTAAGCTGCACAGATATAATGTTTAATGATATTTCTCAAGTGATAAGAACTTACTATCAGAAGCATGTAATATATTTGTACCCTCATTATGGAGTTCAGGTTCTCTCTTCAGCAGAAAATGCTCAGGGCATATGTGAGTGATGATTTATTATTTTTTTTCTATGCCTATATTCCTATAGCATTTCTTATCATGATCTCATTGTGTAACTGCATTTAAAGTGTGCTTTTATGGACTTCCCTGGTAGTGCAGTGGTTAAGAATCCGCCTGCCAATGCAGGGGGCACGGGTTCGAGCCCTGGTCCAGGAGGATCCCACATGCCGCAGAGCAACTAAGCCCGTGTGCCACAACTACTGAGCCTGCGCTCTAGAGCCCGCGAGCCACAACTATTGAACCCATGTGTCACAAATACTGAAGCTTGCGCGCCTAGAGCTGGTGCTCTGCAACAAGAGAAGGCACCGCAATGAGAAGCCCGCGCGCCGCAACGAAGGGTAGCCCCCGCTCCCTGCAACTAGAGAAAGTCCGCGTGCAGCAACGAAGACCCAACGCAGCCAAAAATAAATAAATTTTTAAAAAAAGATGATTCTTTAATAAATAAATAAATAAAGTGTGCTCTTAAGTATTTGCCAATTAAAGAAGCTCAACGTAAAGACCCAAAGACCCCATCTGAGTTTGCTAAGTAATGCAGTGTTAATAAAACTGTGGCTCATTGGAATCTAGTGTGTTACAGGATTTTTTGCACACTTAGCTCTTCAACTGATTTGGTTTGGATTCTAGTCAAATTACTTGGTACCTTGGTTAAGTGGGCTTGTGAAAAATACCTGATGTATACAACCACTTCATATGGAGCTAATAGCTATGTGTTTGCTAAGTATTTTGTGAGAAGAAATATCAGAGAGCAAAGAAAGCTGGATTTCCTTAAAAGCCTTGAACTGTAACATGTATGTAAAGACTGGGTAATTACTGGGCAGAAACAGGCCTGCCAGTAAAAGCCAAATATATTCAGCTCCCTTCTTTTGCTGAAAATCTGTCCTAGTTTCATGTTAAATTATATATTAAAAGAATACTGCATTTTTCTATAATGATGTTTTTATAATATAGAGGGTATGTTTCTGACCAAAGACTCTACATCCACAATATATGATAAAAGCAAAGGTATAATTATAAAATATCATACTCAACTCATTTAAGTAGTAAAGTATATTCTAAACCTCATAATGGACAAATATAGGCACTGTGAGGTGGTTATATAAGTCTCTAATATATTTTAAAAAGGTATATATCATGTTCAAACCAATTTCTACTATGTCTTAAATTATAACTATATAAAATGAACACATTAACTTTAATTACCACTTATTTACACTAATATAAGTCTGTTCCCCAACAAGAGAGATGTACATATGTATATGGGTGTTTGTATGAGTTAGATAACTGGCATCTTTTTAAAAACTGTCCAAGAAAGTTTGAAGTAATGAATTTTCATGCAGCATGAGGAGGTAATCAAAATCATTCTCCCATATTTCCTTAATTCTAAGGTGCCATATGTTGTATATGTCCTTAAGTTAGTGAAACTTTTTTTGGAAAGAAAAAGCAAGTACACCAAATGCGCACATTAGAAGGAAAAATCTGGTTTTATAAATTTTATAATGAAAAAAAATGAAAATGGAATACATATTTTTATTTACCTTAGAAGTAACTTGAATTTAAGCTTAATTTCTACAGTAACCTTTAGAAATTTTTATTATGCAGTCTTTCTTGATGATAATTTGTAATTTGCTATCATTGATTTAGAATTTCCAAATTTCCATCCATTTTTAGAATTCAAAATTTTGGCTAAAACCATCAATTATTTGAAATCCTCTCTCAATCTAGACTGCGCATGAGGCCAGTACCTGAGCTGATCCTCTAGAGAGCTTCATGGAGAGTATAATAAGGGGAGCCCTTGTTGAGTAATTTATAGTTGATTAACATCCTCATGAATTATACCCAACTTTATTCATGATTCTGAACACTTGAGATAATTGAAATACCAAAAGAATGAGTATAAAGCTTTTAGGACGAATGGATACTTGAGCCTACTCACAGTCTCTTTGAGGCAGAGGCTCATTTTGTGCATAAGTGTAAAGAAATATATTTTTGGAAAAATAATTCTAGTTCCAGTTAGAAGATGGTGAACTCAGAGATTTCATTTATCACTGCTCAAAGTGTTTAGAGCCATTGAAAACATTTCCCCCTAGACATTGACATGATGGACTTATTTTAATCAGCAGTTACAAAAGTTGACCAAGTGTCAGGCATCAGTGAGTAGATTATTGGGCAAAAATCAGTTTTTTTCCCTTGTACAAAACCTGGATGCATCCTGTCCAAGGACAGACTTAAACAGGCAAGGGAAAGTTTATTCAAAACTATTGCAATTGTAAAGAGATTGGACTAAACTCTGCTGAAACAAAAGGTGGGAGAGTTTATCAATTCTGGAGTGAGCTAGTGGACTGGTACTGGAGGACATTAGGAGACTGGTTAATGTGATTAGGCCATCTGTGTTTGCTAATCAGCACTTATTGAAGTTAGACTCTTGCCCTCCCACAGAGAATGTGATGCTATCTTTCTTGATGATTGCATTTCGAAAAATGGCTCCCATGTCCTTGAGAAAGACATTCCTGGGTTGTAAATCTGGCAAGATTACTAGAAGAAGATTTACGTGTCAAAGGGGTGAAAAAAGAATTTGCATGTTTTTTAGAGTAAATGTTCTAAATAAGGGGAGGTCAAGGGCCTATAAGTCAGGAAGAAACCTGTCTAAAGTTTTATTAAGCTGAAAGGAATGTTAAGGCTGTCTTGGTCAATCTAAACCTTGAACACAGGTACAGATGTTTGCCAACTCTAGAGAAAAGCCTACAAGTACAGCAAGCTCCTTTACCTTTAATCTCCCATCCTCCCTAATCTGATTTAGATATTTCACTTGTGTTGTCACAGGCTTACCAATATCACAGAATTTATCAGGTCAAATTGCAATTTTTTTGTCTATTTACTACTCTTGACACTAGACTATAAGGTACCTGAGAACAGAGATCCTGTTTACATTTGTAACCACAGGACCTACCGTAATTCCTTACCTCAATTAATGCCTGCTAAAATAAACTGAATTCTAAAAAATTAACAGAAAAGTAGCTGAGATAGGAAATAAGAATGTGGGAATTACAAAAAAATTAAGAGCTTTTAGTTTAGTAAAATGAAGATGGTAAGGGAATATGATCAGAAGCCATATATTCCTAGAAGGTATGAAATTTTCTAGTAAATCCTAGAAAACTAGAAGTTGGCCACACCCAGTGGAGATAGGAAAGAGGGCTCACATTTAATGTACACCATATGGTAGACACTATGTTAGCATATCAAATTTAATCCTTTATCTGTGAAGAAAGCACTGCAAACCCTATTTTATAAGTAAGAAAACTGATACCTGGAGTGGCCATATACCACCTACAAAACAGTGAACCAAGATTTAAACACTCACCTTTATGGCCCCAAGCCATAAAGCTATTAAACTTGGCTGCCTTAAACATAAATTATAATAGTTTAAGTTTAGGAGAGAAAAATGATCAATACTTTTAACTTTGCATATGAGATGATATCCCTAAGAAGGGATCACCCTCAAAATATAAATAGAATCAATAAGTATCAGATGTATCTTTAAATACTAGAGACAAGCAAGGTTGTAAAGAAAACTGGTGATGTTTGGGGGTACCTTCCAAAACTTTTGAAGGTGGTGTCACCACAAGGAGACTCTGTCTCTTGGTAGCACCATCAGCTCTGCTTCTGGATTGGATGGATATTGAGATGACATTAGAAGTGCTCTTGTCTTAGAGTTAGGACATTCTCTGATTCTTTAGTAATGAAATACCTTTGATTCTTTGCTTTATCACCAAAGAAGATTGTTTAAAGGAACAACCTTTTTGTTCTTCCAGATACACACTGGGAATGCTATTTACTAAATCTCACTACATGCTAGAGATATGATGGTAGTCCCCTTATATATCCCAGTATACCGTACAGAAAATATTAAGGCCACTGGCATCAGTCCCATATGGTTAAATAAGCTATTTAAAGGAGGATATTCCTGAACTGGAGAGGGATGTCTGGGACAAGAGCAAGCAGGATGGAGAGGATTTAATCAACAATTTAGTTTTATCTGGAAGCCTGATAAAATTCAAATACCCATGTCTCGCTTACATGGGACTTATTTTTCAACATAATACGGCTTGACAATTTTTCTTAAGAATTTGGGATGAGAAGGAAAAAAATAATAATTTAATCTAATCAATAAAAGGAATATTGATGTGCCTCATATTTCTTTGAAATCCTTTGGTAAATTTCTTGGCTTGTCAGCTGACTGATTTTTACCCTTTTCTAGAAAAAAAGCATACCGGGAGGAAGTAAGACCTAGTGCTTTTCTAGTGTACTCTTGGCATTCTTCCAACTCTTCTGGAAAACATCATTCTATCACTTATATTCCTGTAGAACTGTAAGTTGAAATGAAGAACCCTCTTACACAGCCTCTTAGACAAAAGTATCACAATATTCTTAAAAAGACCCTATCCAAACAGACATATTTAAAATAATTATTAGTTCATCATCATGACCCAACGAGACTGCAAGGTTGCTTAGCAACAGAATCAGGCACCCTTAACAGGAACATGCATGGGAACAATGGTGAAAAGTGATCGAGATCTTACAAAGGCAAATTCTTTGAATTAAATCTTTGTGAAAAGACATCATGGGGAAAATGAGTTTTTTAACCTAAGAATTGTTTCCTGAGATTGATACATTATTTCATAGCTAAACATCAACCACTTTCCATAGATAGATAGAACAATGGAACTTTTAGTCTTTACATAATTTAGGGCACTTACAAAACATTGTTTATCAGTGTTAGCTTGAAAATGAATAATATTTCTGTGTCGTCCCATTATCTTTAAAACTGTATAGATAGACAAAGAAAGGAAGTTACTTACAAAAATAAATACTACAAATATATTTGATTAACAACATGTTCTATTTTTATGTCATACATAATTAGACTATAAAAAGTGTATTCTTTTAAATTTGAACAAGATATTTTATATATATATATATATATATATATACACACACACACACACACACATGCATTATCTATCTAATTCCCATTTCCAGTGGAAAAAAAAGAAGAAAAGAAAAAGCCTACAAAGCATTGTTGCTTTGGGACTCCTAGATTGACTAATTTTTGACTAGTTTGACTGAATGGGCTGATTTTATACTACAATACCTGTAAAGGCACTAACTTACTTCTATTAGTAAATGGAAGAAAATCCAGTACACATGGGCTCTCTTGATGCAATATGTAAACACCCAGCAAGTTCAAAGAGTAAGCTCAACACCCTGGCAGAAGACCTCAACTTTGACCCTAGTCCCATCTCTGGCTTGGACAATTCACTTAACCACCATAGACCTCATATTCCTCATCTATAAAAGGAGGCCTCCAAGATTATTTTCAGCTCTAAAATTTCTAAAGTTCATGTCCATCAACTCTAAGTAGCATCACTCTTTTTTCTCATAGAAGAATTGTTTTACTGCATTGGTTATTTGACTACTGTCTTTATGTAAATATTAGAATTAGCAGGCTTGTTGGCCAATACATTCACATATCATGCAGAAAATTTTCAATACTGGCTTTTTGTTTGTTTGTTTGTTTCTTCATGTCTGATTGCATGTTGCAGAGCTGATTTTTAGTTTCTGGAAGTTAAAAACATGCAGGTGCAGATATAATATGCTGTAGCCATTTATATCACCAGCCATAATGTTTTAAAACAACTGGCATTTTTGCATAGTCTTTAGAAGAGGGTTAGATGAGCACTTCTGTTTTCCTTTTCTTGAGAAGTTTTATAACAACACCAAAAGGTCATCTTTAAAATGTCTGACAAGATTAACAACAAAATCTTGGACGACAGCCAGTCCACCAAGGAAACAAACCCAAAGGACTATTTACAGATGCAAACCTTAAATAAGCAACAGAACCCGAGAGTGGGGTGAGGGCAGGGGAGAGAAATACTTTGTAGCAAAGAAATACTTTCAAGAGATGCCTCAGGGCATTGAACTGTTGGAAACCAGTAGCAGTAAACAAACCTGGCCCCCAGCAATTGCTAAAGGGCACATTCATGAGGAAGTTGGAAGCAAGAAGTCTAAGATCATGAGTCAGAGAAGCAGAATCATGAGCTACACCCACACTGGGTTCTATATGCTATCGTTAAAACAAAGAGAAGTTGATGTAAATATTTTAATTGCAAGGAATTGAAAAAGTGGTTTTTAATCCCACTAGTTGATGCCAGGCCAGGTTTTTGATTATACATCTGCGGATGTAGCTTTATAGTCCTAAGGCTGAGTAGCAGAGAAGATGCTGTTTTCTTCCCACAAAAATACCACTTCTCCTACTATCAATTCTAAAGGGAGAGAAAACCTTTAACAGAGGACACATTAAAGGAGAGTCACAGTTATTTAAAACCAGAAACTTAAATATTGATGTAAGAAGCAAGTAGGTTTAGGAAGAGAGCAAGTTACAGAAATTGATAAAAGCTTTGTACTTTTAGTTGAAATTTTTAAAATTATAAACAGAAATGGAGAATTCTCTGCAATTTGTATTTTATCCAGTATTCAACTAAGTGGCCTATTAGTTTAGTAGGATGAAAAGTATCTTGCTGGCAAATGTGGAAATTAATACTGAAACAAACATATAAGGCAGAGACATATTTTTGTAGCAAAGGATTTCCCCAGCTTTGTCAAGGTTGGCACCACAATCATATTATAGTTATACTTAATATAAATGGTAGATTATGAAATACATAAATGTATATTCAGGAGAAATAGTCAATAAATTGTACATAATGTGCTACAGTAGTAAATGTTAGGTTCTTTTCAATGAATACTTTATAGGGTTTTTGAGATCTTTTTAAAGAGCCTAGTTTTTAAATAAATACTATTTCAAATTTGGGGAATGAGAAGTTTAAAATAAGATGAACCAGATTTCTACAATCCATTTTCTGATGCTCAAAGTGGGCAGACTACAAAATGGAGCATGGCTGAGGCCATGTGGTAATCTGTGTGTTCCTTGCACTGTTTGAATTATATTATACATCCGTAATCTGCAGGGGCACACATCACTCATAGGTTATGCTTTTTAGGCAAACTTTTACACACGAATAACAACTAATTATAATAGACCTTAGCAAAACCGTGATGTTTGCTTGTTTCATCAAGCTCCACTTTCTGAGTTTATCCTGTGAGTCTATTTATTGCTCTGTCTTCTCTATTCCCTAATACCCTCTGCAGAACACTTATGCCCTCAAGTTCTCTTCCCTCTTTCACATCATCAAAACTTGCTTTTGGATCATTCAGGCTGAGGTAAAAATGACTACGATCTTAAAGCACAACCAGTATTTGAATTTTAATGGGAAAAAAAGATTTAAGGTAACGGGATGAGATTCAGAGATAAAGGGATGAGAGTTGAGTGCCAACCATGAGTTAGTAGGTGAGAAGACATTTTTAGGCATCAAAACTTTTCTGCATCTCTAATCATAATACTAATTCTGCAAGCTATATAGTTGGAGAGATGCAATCATATGAAAGGCTCAAGATACCAGAAAATAGAAACCAAAACTATTTCTTCTTAGTTCATAAATAGGGTGTAGGTTTACTAAAGAGGACATTAAAATTGCTCCCTGTTTCCTGAACCCAATCCATCCAGCAAGGGAAAGGAGTTGAATAATGTGGATTTGAGTTGGTTAATGGCAGGGAGAATTCAGAGTGGAATTACAGGTGTAAAATGGATATCAGGATGTTATTTGTGTGTATGTGTCCATTGTGTATGTGTATAGAAGCCATCTCTGTCATCTAGGAAAAGACATTTAAATCTTCCAGAGTTATTAATTCACTGAGAAGAAACAATAAACTTCAGCATCATTTTGTTGCTAAATTAGGTCATATTTGAGGGATGAATCAATAACAATGATTTCCTTGAAAGGTCTCTCAAGGCTATTGATTTTTTTATGGCACTGGTATGCAAGGGGGTTGTTCTGAAAGGACACAAACAGGTAATACTATCTTTCAAGAATTTTGGTAGTAGTAGTTGAGCAAAAACTACAGTATGATAGAAAGCGGTTAGTTTTCTTTGTCTCATATACAGAGTTAAAATTAAAAAGTGAAAACACCCTACGTTTTACCATTTTATATTTAACACTTATCTACATAAGTGTTAAAACAAATTGATCTTAGTACCCATTATGATTATTAAGGTACCAAAAAGAATTCACTTTGAAAACGATTCCTGAATATGGATATATTCTGTATGCAGAATCACATGGAAAAAGAAGCCTCTTAACTTCCATGGGCCAGTGTCCCATAGTTATTGATCATTATTCATGGGAAATAAATTAATTTTCTAACATTCCATCATTTGCTATTTTTTTAACAAAAGAGGGATTTTATTCAGCACAGGGAAATATAGCCATCATTTTATAATAATTAAATGTAGTATAATCTATAAAAATATTGAATCACTATATTGTACACCTAAAACTAATATAATGTCGTAAATCATCTATACATCAATAAAAAAGAGGTATTTTAGTTTTCTTATCAGCTGCTCTGTTCTTTGTTAAGAAGTGAGGAAAAAAACACTGATTCTAAGGAAGTCAGATCCTTGATTTGCCTGATGATTATGAATATGAAAAAAGTGTTCTCTACAGAACAGTAGCTCTTAATCAAAAAAGGCCGGCTCTAACGTATTCTACAAAGAAGAGTGCGCCAAGATATAGCAATCCTTTTTGATTTTTTTGAAGTTTAAACAAATAGTGTACTCTGCATGAATTTTATCTTTCAACTAAATCATTCTACTGTGAAATTTATGATGCTATAGTACTAGTTTACGAAGAAAGTGTAGTAGGCTTCACATATCTCCATATCTTATATTGATGGCATTTAAATTCTAATACTGAACTGTTATTGTCTCATAAACTAGGAGAAAATTGCGCTGATAACAAGCAGGAGAAGCTGGCAGAAACAATAGATTTTCCACTCTTTGCTTTCTATTGTTTGTAAGCCTAATTACCCTAGTTGACCAATTAATGACAGCACATGACAAAATTTTCCTGACTGCTAATTAATTAGCTCTAATTTCACTAGTTTTGTTACTGCTAAGGCTTCCACTAATTCTATTTGTGAATGTCTTCTTACCCTACTCCTCCTATTTTCCTCTTTGAACGTCCTCATATGTAGAGAACCCATTTGATTGACTTAAAAGTCAGAAGATATAATCAGAGAAAAAGCAAAAAAGAATGACTATAATGCCAATTAGTATGACTATTAATTAGAAATTATGTTTTGAGGATTTTCAGACAGAAGAGAGGTAGAAATGATAATAGTTTAGTTTTAGGAAAGCTGTAGTACACAAATAGAACCCCAAATCACACCACAGATAATTTTCCAGGAATTTAATATATCTGATATACACTCAATTTGTGCCCATGAATGGTGAGCAACTAGAAGTAAAGGAGAATCACATAGTTACATTTCTGGACAAATCAGGTTATCAGAATGATGTAATAATGGCAGTTTACCTTAATCACTTCTTAGGCTTTCTTATTTACTATGCTAAATGTTAAATGAGATTTCTGAGTAAAAGCATTACAATGACTTCAGCGTTGTGGGACATGAAACACAGTGAGAACTCAGAGCAGGGAAGGAAATAAGTAAGGTAAGAAGGAAAAAGAATTGAAAGAGCTGAAAGATGTATTACTTGACTGTCAGGTGTTAGGAGAGTTTATCTGTGCTTTTTCTTAATCTTCATAATGCTCTTGTCAGAATGGTAGTAACATACCCACTTTTTTAGATGAGCGACCTTTAACTATAGGTTGCACTTGATTGTCTGCCAGGTTTTCAAGTCTGTGTTGGGGACAGTAATGTCAGAAATTTCAATCCCAGTCAAATCAAGACCTGGTAGAAACACCATTATGGAAGTGCATAGTTTTGACCCAAATTTGACCACATTAAAATGTTGTTCTTTCTTCTCCAGGATGATAGTCTATATTTCAAGAAGAATTATAATTCTTGCCCCATAACAATTTCTTTGAGTTCTTTGTGCCAACTAAAACCTTTAATTGATTTTCATATTAGCAAAGCCCTGGAATTATATGCAAAATGCTATGAATAGTTATCTACCTATCTAATTATTTTTAGCAAAAGGATGCAGAGCCGTTATCAGATTCTCAAAACTCAATCAGATTATCTAACAGTTTACATTAAATGAGGTGATGAATGCCCTTTCTGGATCCAAACATTATAATATTTTTAATCCTTACCATGGTCCCTGAAATGTCTATTATCTCTAATTATCAGTAAGGGAACTGAGGCGTAGTAAAGTCTAAGTAAGTGAGAGGTCTGGAATTCAAATCCAGGTCAGTTTCAGGCTTGAACACCATTAATTCTATAGCCTACACTGCATTCTATGCTCTCACTGTAGATAATCAATAAGTGTTCATTTATTTCCTTTAACCCAGTTGGGGACAAAGAACATGGGTGTGTGAAAGAAAGTACAGATTAGTTTTAATGTAAATGATATAATAATAATGCTAGTCAGCAGTTACGGAATATTCATATTGTGCTAGGAGTTGAGCATTAAGTACAGGCATTCTTTTATTTTAAATCTCATATATATAATACCTACCTTAGGAAGTAGGTAATATAAATGTGCCAAGGTGACTGAAATAACGTGGTCATGTACAGGCAATGAAACTGGAAAAGAGTTTTCTGGGCTGATTGTTGAATGTTGGCCAAGACATTAAGGGGAGAAGGGATGAGCACTGGTGGGGAGACTGAAAACTTATTCATCGTGGGGAGAAAGCACTGGTGTAAGCATCGTACTGGTTGCTTAAGAACTGTTACCCTCATAACCCAAAAACTGAGGTTTTGCTGAAAGCTGAAGGCAGATTTCTTGCAGTGTGACAAAGAATTTACTGATATCTATTCATCTCTTCGTGTTTGAACCTGACTGTTTTGCAGATTTGTTGAAATGACTCAAGTTCTCTTTCAGATCTGGACTAAATGTCTGTATCACAGTATTAGGGCCCATGGTGCAGCATTTGCAAGCCCATACTCACCTCCCCCGTTTTTAGTGTTTTGCACTCTGGAAAAGCAAACAACAGCAACAACAATATCTTATTTCCTTTTATTTATAGTTATTATTAATCTTGTCAAGAAACCCAATGTGATATATTTATGCTAAAATATAAATGAAATTTTTCCAGTTTTATTGAGGTTTAATTGATATATAATATTGTATCTGTCCAAGGTGTACAATGTGATGATTGATACATATATTTAGTGTGAAATGATTACCACAATAAGTTTAGTTAACCTTAATTCACATAATTACAAATTTTATTTTTGTGATGAGAACTTTCAAGATCTACTCTCTTAGCAACTTTCAAACATAAAGTACAGTATTGTTAACTGTAGTGACCAAGCTGTACATTACATCACCATTACTCACTTATCTTATAACTAGAAGTTTTTATCTTTTGATCATCTTCACTCATTTTCCTCATCTCCAACCCCCAGCTCTGGCAACCATCATTCCATTCTTTCTATCATGAGTTCAGTATTTTAGATTTCACATATGAGATCATAAAGTATTTCTCTTTCTCTGTCTGACATTTCATTTAGCATAATGCCCCCCAAATCCACCCATGTGGTCACAAATAGCCAGATTTCCTTCTTTATCATGGCTGAATAATAGTAGGTTGTATGCACCCCATTTTCTTCATCCATTCATCCACAAAAAAAACACTGAGGTTGTTTCCATGTCTTGGCTACTGTATTGGGTTGGCCAGAAAGTTCATACAGTTAATGAATACACTGTTCAATAAAACTTGGTGAAAATGAAAAATGTGTCTTTTATTTTTACTTAAAATGAATCTTTGACAAAGCCAGCTAGGCATCCCTTTGAGTAATGACTTATATCACATTGAAATATTTTAAACATATGAACAGTAATAGCTTAAATGACAAATGTTACTAATATTGGCACAATTTATCAAGGAGAATATGTTAGAATATGTTAAAATGCAGATGGTCAGTGAAAGAACAAATGTACCTTTTAACTAAATATTGTCTTGATATTTAGACCATTGGTTAAGAACATGATAACAGGTTTCATCCATTTCAAGAAAGCAGAGTATTTGCAGATCACTTAACATTTACTAGGTATGTTCTCAGTCCGGAAGGATATATTTCACTTACATGTGTCATTTAATTTAACCACATCCCTCTGTAATAGATAGTGTTATCCCTATTTGCAGATAGGAAACAGGCTCAGAAAGATTAAGAATGTTACCTAATTCTAGTAAGTAGCCAAACCTAAACTGATCTAATTCCAGGGCAAAGCTCTTTCTGACACATCAGTGTGGGTCTTTATCTCTTTGAGAATTGTTGAACATTAAAAGCCTTCTTCCAGGTAAATGCATAAAGAAACAACATGAGCAATGACATAACAATACAAGTCTCACTAAATAATTGGTGTGTTTGGCCTTGCTTTTGCTGATAAATCTTTTGCAAAATTGCTTTTCTCTGAGATAGTGGACTTTAACTATTTCCTTTGAAGACTTTCCTAAATTATACCTATCAGAAAGCTGCTTTGCTTTAAGGCTAAAGAAAAATGAAAGCTTACTTAACTACACTTAGGTGCCAGGGTCATACTATGAACTCTACACCTGCCAGGATTCACGCTAAGATAGGGGGTGGCTCCACAAACTGTCCATAGTTCTGTGATTTCTTTCTGATATTTTGAAGTAGAAATAATTTAATAACTATTCACAAAAGAGAGAAACACTGTTTCTTGGTCCTCAATATCATACTGCTGTAGGCTAATTCTTTCTCTCTTCTGTTGCCCCTTAGTATAGAGAGTGTGTTTTGGGGACCCTCCTTCACGATCTTCTCCATTCCAAGAGCATCTTACATAAATCCAGGACTTCTCAAGCAGCCGGTTTTGCCAGATGGTCTTAGGGTTGGTTGTACCCATATATGTATAATCCTGAACTTCTCAAGTAAGGTCCTTAGAGAGCATAATGGCTAAGAGAATTGGTGCTGATACCAGACCTGAGTCCAAATACTGCCTATGCCCTTAACTAGCTGTGTAACCTTGGAGAAGTAACTTAAGCCCCTTAAAGGGATCAGATTTCTCACCCGGAAAATGGTATAATAAATGCACCTACCCCATATGGTTAGTGTGTAAATTAATGTAACTTGAGATGGTGCATGTTAAGCATTAGCACAGTGCCTGTCTCTTGTTAGTAATACCTGCTTTTATTATTAATTATTCTCTTTATATTCCCAGTTCCAGCTAAGCGCCTAACATATAATAGTTGTTCAGCAAATATTTACTGGATTGAACCAGCTCTGAAATTTAAGCATTGGGTCAACAGCAGTCACCCCACCATCGTTTCTCCCACAGAAAGGGAGAATAGATGGAAGCCAGCCATCATACTTTCTTTTCTTATTCTAAACTTCCCATCCAGCCCCAGCAATAAAAAAATCTTCCTGAACCCCAACAATTTTGAGAATTTTTCAAATCACACTATTTGAAAATAGTTGGGTTTCCCTAATCTAATATGTCCCAGGACCCCAAGGTCACCAAGCTTATATTAATGAAGTTTAGTTAAGATAAATGATTACAGTTAGTAAACCAACTGCTTATGAGCTCATTGGGCTTTTTAAAATTTACTATCTGCACTTCATAGAGACACAAGTATTTTGCTTTTGTAGGACACTCAACAGTCAAAGTAGTCTTTTAAAAAGCACAAATCAGACGCTATTATTGCACTGCTTCTAACCTCTAAAGGCTATCTAAAGAGATTAGGCTATCTCTTTAGATAGAAAGGCTATCTAAAGAGATTAGGCTATCTCTTTAGATAGAAAGGCTATCTAAAGAGAAAGGCTATGTAAAGAGATTAAATTTTCAACTACTTAGCCAGGCTCACAGGGACCATGTGCACTGGTCACTTACTGCATCTTTCCCTGACCTTCATGGGGTTCGAGGCACAGTTGTCTTTTTCAGTCCTTCAGATGCAACAAGCTCTACTTCTTGCTCTCCCAGCTTTAGATTGGCTAATCCTTCTACCAGACCAATTTCCCTCTGATCGTTAAGGTCTCGGTTCAAACGCCACCACTACTATCTTGACCAAAGAGATCTGCCTCCTCAGTGCCTCTCCATCCCATTGTCCAGTCGTATTTCTGTCACTACAAAATTTATTTACATGTTTACTCTGTCTTCCTTCACCACTGGACATTTGCTTAAGAGCAAGGACTTTGTAATTTTTTTGCTCACCACTGAATCTTCCAAGGCTTGCAGCAGACACTGGTACATAGAAGGTGTGTAGGAAATGTGTGTCTAATAAATGAATAAATATGTGAATGAAAAAAAAACTGAAACAGTAACACTAGAATATTTTTCTTTCAAAAGAATAATGAAAAATAATTTCATTCAATAGAAGTCATTCTTAGTTACTGATACATGACTTAGTAGATCCCATTCAGTTTAAAATGTTCCATTTTTTTCTGATACTTCACAAGTCATTAATTAAATGTTGCTCACTTTTAAGGCCAATCTGTGAGACGTTATTTAACTTGTCTACTCTAAAGTTCCAGCATTAACTCAGGCGGGGCTTCACCAAGTACTGATCATGTGACCTTGGCCTCTCATTGCCTCAGTTTTCTCATTTGTAACATGGGTATAATAATAGGCTTATTTCATAGGCCTATGAGGAAGAAAACCTTATTTATATATGTGTGTGTGTGTGTGTGTGTGTGTGTGTGTGTGTGTCTATATATATGTATTTAAACAGTGTCTTAGAATAGTGTCTGGCACATGATAAGCATTATGGAAGTATTGACTGCTGCTACTAGTACTGTTATTATGAGAACTAACTGTTGAGAATAATCCTTCATATAGTGGTATATTCCACTGAAGATAAAGGAAACTAATAGAATATTAGAAATCAGATTAAACACAGAAAGCCAGTAAAATATACCAGGACAGAAGATGATGAGAGTGTGAAAGCATAAAGGAAAAAAAAACGGTTTTTGTTTTTGTTTTTGTTTTTCTTTCTTAATGAAGGAAAGAGCCTAGAAATAGGACAAAAACTATTCATTGGCTATACTGACATGGAGATCACTGGTGACCTTCATAAGTAAAATTTCAGGACAGTGGGCAAAGAAATTACGGTGAGAGAAGTCAGATGGATGTAAATTATAGAGTAAGTGGGACGTGAGGAAATAGAAATATATGAAGATAACAATTTTGAAAAGTTTAGACATGAATTGGCTAAAGAATATATGCAGGGATTAGGGGAGGAGGGAGGCTTTCATGTTACATGTATAGTTTTTAACACTTTAAGTTGGAGTTACTAGTCTAGAATGAGGTTGAATTTTGGCAAGAATCATGCATAAGGAGTAGATGGGTTGTAGAAAATGCAGTGCTGTGAAGTACTTGAGAAGATGAGAGAAAATGAAATGCTATCTGTAGTGCACATGGCCTTTTAACTTGAACTCCTGTAGTAAAAGGGAATACAAAGATCAATGCGAATGCTAATGAATTAATGGATTTGGCAGTGGACTGTTTACTGACTTCTATGTTCTTAATGAGTTAGGAAGCACCTCACCAGCTCAGAGTGAAGGAAGTAGAGAGGATGGAGGAAAATTTGAGGAGGGTAGGTAAAGCTTCTAAGAAAATAGTCCTTAAGGAGAATTAGAAAGAACTTACTGTAAGTCAGAGCAATATTTCCAGTCTTGAAAATCCATTTGAAGTTGGTGATTATTAATTTATTGGAATACCAATTTGCCCTGCCACATGATTTTTCTCCAGCTAC
Organism: Delphinus delphis; assembly: GCF_949987515.2. Classification (NCBI taxonomy): domain Eukaryota; kingdom Metazoa; phylum Chordata; class Mammalia; order Artiodactyla; family Delphinidae; genus Delphinus; species Delphinus delphis. Next base: position 22,023,948 of record NC_082699.1, read on the forward strand.
CTGGGTATAAGTTACACAGAGGCAGAAAAGAGTGAGAGATAACAATCGAGGGAAAATACAATTAGTATTTTTTTTACCTTTTTCCACTTCCCCGCTCCAACTCTGGGGAGCCTTCACAGACATGGCTGCCGTCCCAGCCTCCAGCAGCACTCTGTCATCAAAGAATTCAAAGAAATGGAATATAGGTTTCCAACTTATTAATTTAGCAAAATCAAAAATTATATATAATGTCTTCTGTTGGCAAAGATTTTTGCAATATAATTTGGTTCCATCTTTTGACAAGTAATTCGGCAATGTCTAGCAAGATAAAAATGTTAATATCTTTTTACACATTAATTCTACTTCTGGAAGCTTATGCCAATAAAGAATTTATAATCCAGAAAATTATTATATAAAGATGCTCATTGTCATGTCATTTGTAATAACAAAAATTTGGAAACACCTTTAATTGTTAACAATAGGAAAACAGTTTAGGAAATTATATCCACTTAGTAGAAAATTACACAGTTACTATATTATAATTACAAGATGATGGAGCAAAATAGAATAATGCTTAATAAAGAAAGAATGAAGAAAGCTGACCTAAAACTGTGTCTTCCTTATGACAGTAATTACGTAAACATATAAATATTTATTAAAACTTAAAACCAAAATAAAGTTTTAAAAGCTCTGTACCAGTAATGGGGATTTTACGTTTGTTTCAAAATATTTTTTAACATAACTCTTAAATTTTGTTTTTTCTACTCCTTTTCTTAAGAATTTCTTATTATTACCTCATTTTTCATTTCATAGTTTCAAATAAAGTCAGCAATTTTATCATCAGAGAAGATTAGACTTATTTGACAGTTCATAATTCCAAGTTATTTGGTATAAAAAGACCATATACACTTGTAGGTGCTTTCAAAATAAAATTTCGAGAATTTTATTTTTTTGCTTAGTCTTTCCTAGTATGGAGATTAAGCAAACTACCTAAAATTGCTAGCCATTCTTTTTTCATTTTTCTCATTTTATTCATTTATCTTGCCCTTCACAGAAATGATAACAAATGAGTCTGCAGCTGCATCTTCCAATTTCTTAAATCCTCTATTTTCCACATTATGAAATCATACTAATATGAATGCTTCCAGGATTTTCAGAGCTCTTTAGTTATTATACTTTAGCATTCTGTATGAAGTATCTTATGTAAGTGTAAAATTTAGACTCAACTTCTGGAAGCTTTTGATTTCTTAGTTCAAAAGTGAGAGATCCTTAGTTCAGCCATATGATTAACAATTACTTGTATAGTAAAAAGCTCCTAAATTATTGTTTTATGGATACCTGGCAGTTTTCTTGCCATTTCTCAGAAGTTCTCTATTAAACACATTCTCTCTTTCTCTCTCTCTCTCTCTCTCACACACACACACACACACACACACACATTGTGATTGAAAGCACAGACTTTGGCATTATGAAGTCTAAGGTTCAATTTCCAGTTCTGTAGTTTCTGGGCCACTTCACGGCAAGTAATCTAATGTCTCTGAACCTTGTTATTTTCATCTGTAAAATGGAGATTACAATTATATCAGACAATCCTCGAAACATCCGTAATGATTTTAGAGTTTCAGAGTCAGGTACAAGCAGGCACTCAGTAAATGGCTAGTGCTTTTATTACTTTATTATTATTTAGGTCTTGGTTTTCCTTGAGTCTGTGAGTCTCCATAATGAAATGTAATTTCCAGTAGATTGAGTAACACCTGTTTTCACCAAAAATTTTAACTGAGTTCATTACTTTCTGTGCAACCAGATTAGTTTTCTACCTTTTTCTCTGTGCCGTATGTAGGTGTTCAATAGATTTATTTAATAAATGTATGAATGCATGAATGCGTAGATGAATTTTTAAATGCTTCTTTTTGAGAAGGTAGAACAAATGTGACACAGTAGAACAGATAAGAAAATAGTCCATGGAAAAAATGGCAAAGTCACATATGTGCCCAGGGCCAGCCTAAGAAGAATTGCTTTTTATTTTTAAGGAAAAATGTGTTGAATAGCTTATTTTAATTATTTTTAAAAGTTAAGTACAGGATGGGCTTCCCTGGTGGCACAGTGGTTGAGAGTCTGCCGGCCGATGCAGGGAACACGGGCTCGTGCCCCGGTCTGGGAAGATCCCACATGCCGCGGAGCGGCTGGGCCCGTGAGCCATGGCCGCTGAGCCTGCGCGTCCGGAACCTGTGCTCCGCAACGGCAGAGGTCACAACAGTGAGAGGCCCGCGTACCGCAAAAAAAAAAAAAAAAAAAAAAAAAATTAAGTACAGGGACTTCCCTGGCGGTCCAGTGGTTAAGACTTCGCCTTCCAATGCAGGGGGTGTGAGTTCAATCCCTAGTCGGGGAGCCATGGTCCCACATGCCTCGCAGCCAAAAAAATCAAAACATAAAACAGAAGCAGTATTGTAACAAATTCAATAAAGACTTTAAAAAGTGGTCCACATCAAAAAAAAAGTTAAGTACAAAAATTTGCTGATGATTTACATATTTAGCACCAATAAAATAATGTGAGATTAGCTGTACTAAAACAGAATGTTGAGTTACATTCACATTAAGTGACATTATATAGTCTAAATTTATGGAAAACTTCTGAGATGGCTGATAAAAAGTAAGGTGGTGAGTGACCTTTGAGCAGAAAAAGACAGAAAGAGAAGTGGCCTCTTCTACATTCTATTGTGCCTCTAAGTAAAATGCTTGGTAATCTAGCTACAAAGCTACATGTCATTTGGCTTTAGGCACCTACTGTGATTTACCTTGTGAAGATCAGATTTTGCCATGGAGAGGATTTGTAAAAGTATCACACATTCCAGTACCATTGGCAACCACAGCTACCAAAAACTCCAATTTAAATTGATGAACCTAATATCAGATGATAGTATCATTTCCTTGTGGGTGTTTTGGGAAAAGGTGGGTAGGAAATGTATAAAAGTGAATACTTTATTGACTGAAATAACAATTCATCATTTTGAAAACATAAAATACATTAAAGTTGTTACAGCATCATGCATCAATATTTCACTGTACTTTAGACATGGCCTACAATCAATGTTTTCTGCCCTTTGAAACAGAACCATGCTTGTGGTATGCATTAATCATATAAAAGATTAAACACTGAAAAGAAATTCAGCCTTTAAAGATGATTTCCTTTGATTTATTCCGTGGGTTCTTCCAAAAAGTTACACCAAGAATTATTGCTTGTTAAATTGGAGTTACAAATTCTTTCAGAGTTACTTAGTATTTTCTTTAATGTCAGTATCAAGGAAGGTAAAGCAAATTTACATATTTATTAGGAAATACAGGCACATGATCATAAAACAAGAAAACACAACGTTTTTATAGACTTTATTTTTTAGAACTGTTTTAATTTTACAGAAAAATTGAGAAGATAGTATAAAGTGTTTCCATATACACTATACCCATTTCCCTCTATGATGATCAACTTATATTAGTATGTTACATTGTTACATTCAATGAACAAATATTGATACATTATCATTTACTATAGTCCATACCTTAGTCCAGTTCCTTAGTTTTTACCTAATGTCCTTTTTCTATTCCAGGATTTCATCCAAAACATCACATTACATTTAGTTGCCATGTTTCCTTAGGCTCCTCTTGGGTTTGATAGCTCCTCAGATTTTCCTTGGATGACCTTGACAATTTTGAGTAGTTAGGTTTTTGTAGGATGCCCACTACTAGAACTTGTTTGATGCATTTTTCATGATAATATTGGGATTATGTGTTTTGGGGAGGAAGACCACAGAGTAGAAGGGTTATTTTATCAGATCACATCAAGTGTACAAAGTATCAATATGCATTATAAATGCTGAGGTCGACCTTGATCACCAGGCTGAGGTAGTGTTTTTCAGGTTTCTCCATTGCAAAGTTACTGTTTTCCCTTTTCCATATTGTACTTTTTGGAAGCAAGTCAATATGCTCAGCCCACAGCTAAGGAATAGGGAGTTATGCTTAAGATGGAGTACTACATAAACTATTTGGAATTCTTTTGCACTGGAGATCTATCTATTCTCCTGCATTTACTTATGTATCCAATTATTTATTTATATCAGAAGAACTCATGGATTTTTATTTTATACTTTGGGTTATAATCTAATTCTACGTTAGTTGCTTTGTTCCTCAAATTGCTCTAGTCCTGACCCTTGTGAACTCTTTTCAGTTCAGTGGCTCGTGTGCCACTCTGAGGTATCCCCATCCTATATATTTTTTTGGAACTTCCTAACTTTCTGACACTATAAGATGGTCTTGTATATAAATCTTGTATATTTACTGCCCCAGTCCTAGAATCAGCTATTTCTTCAAGGATAACTAGGTCTTTTCAGTGGAGAACAGTATTAGACAGCAGGATCTGGGTGTGGGGTGTGCTAATTGCTGCCCGGATGTCATTGCTTCTAGATCTTCTCAGCTGACAGAGCAAAGAGATAATATGTGTGTACATTACCCATGTATATGCACATATCTATAAGTATCTCTCTATATAACATGTGTATTAAGGTAATATGAAGCAATATTAAGCTAACCATGAATGTATGTTGATGTTTCCAACTTTAATCTGTTACCACATAGATCATCTTAGCCTCATCTCTTGCTTATCTTTAAATTTCAACTCCAGCAAAACACTTGACTTTTAGAAGTGTGAAAATCAAATTGTAGCAACTTTGGGAAGCCACATCATCTAGCAGAATAATTCTTAAAGGGCAAGGTGTATATCATCAAATTTTAATTTACAGTCAGCAGTACTTTGTAACATCAATAGGCCTCCAGACTTCTGCTTCCAAGAAGATGAAGTAGCCCATTTCTCCCAGGTTCCCCCACTTAAAACTAAAACCCTGAACATAACAACAAACAAACATAGGAAGACACTGAAAGGTGGAAATGAGAAGGCAGACTTAACTAGGGACTTTGGGACTTGAGGAATAACATGGTGATGAGTCCCCTGTGTTTCCTGTTGCTTCCCATACATCCTGGAGAGGGTATTACAGGAACCCCCAATCAATAACCACCAACAGAACAACAGACAAAAAAGCTTCAAAAAAAAACCCTGTTCCCCCTAGCCAAAGTATGAGGAAAGGGGATGCTAAAGACAGAAAACCATTTGGGCAATAATATACACTCTACTCGAGCCAAGTGCCAGTGGAATATTGCACCCATCCCCTATGTCCTGTGGTTTCAGTTGGGCCAAGCTAGGATTTGATCTTCCACACTACCCCACTCCTACCCTCCAGAAGAGGCAGCGCTCTGATTACCCACCAGGGTTGTTTCAGTGTGGCCCTGTGGTGAGCTGAGCCTCCACCCCTTTCCATTAGCAAAGAGACTTTAAAAGGTGGTGCCTGATAGGCTAGTTAACACTGGGCTGCCCTCACACAGTCGCGGGGTCCAATGGTGGGACTTAGCCTCCGTCTCTCCCTGACATCAATAAGAATAGGATGTTACAGGTTGGAGGGAGTAGGCACCCATTAACCCCCAACACATGGTGTCAGTGAGACCCAATGGGGTGCTGAATCCCCATAACCGTCCTGAGGCAGTAAGACAGAATGAGATGGCACAAGCAGGGCTAGTTGGCAGTTCTCTTCCTCTTACCCTGGTGTCAGTGGGGCCAGCAGGTAGCTGACCCTCTACCCACACCCGGCATCAACAAGAAGGAATGAAGTGGGAGGAAGGACAGCAAACACTTCACTTCTCCCCTCCCCTGGTGTCAAGAAATCTACTGGGGAGATGAACTTCCACTCCTACTAAAAGGCAACACAATGATATTAATGTTCCCACTTTTGGGGGGAAGGTGTCAGAAGGGCCAATAGGATAGCTGAACTTCTACTTGATCTGTCTGCAGTGAGACAATGTAAGTGCCCACTTTTGCTGGGGTATTGTCAGTAGGGCCCAATGGAAATCTGTATGTAACCCCCCAGTCCTCATACTACACCTCAAATAGGATGACTTCCTTCTAAAAAGTAATAATACAATTAAATGGGATACAGAGTCATATAATAACTCACAATGTTTAGAATACAATTGAAAAATACTCATGACACAAAGAACCAGGAAATCACAAAATAAATGAGAAAAGACAATAAACATACACCAACACTGAGATAAAACATCTATTGAAATTATCAGACAAGGATTTTAAATAAGCTGTCACATAAATGCTTCAATTAGCAATTATGTGTTCCTTGACAGAAATGGGAAAAAATAGAAAATGTAAACAAAGAACTAGAAGTTATAAGAATAAAAACAAATGAGAACAGTAGAACTGAAAAATACAACAATCAAAAAACTTTGCTCAAGATTAGAGTGGAGATTACAAAGCATAGAATCATGAATTTAGAAGAGATCAATACAACGTACCAAATGTACAGAGAAAAATAGACTGAGGGGAAGAGATGGGAGAAAGAACAGGATCTCAAGAACCTGTAAACAGTAACAAAAGCACTAACATTCATATCATCAAAGTTCCAGAATGAAAAAAGAGAGCATGTAGGACTGACAAAGTATTCAAAGAAATAATGACTAAAAAGTTCCCAATTTTTTAGAAGACATAAACACAAATTCAAGATTCTGAACAAACCCAAAGAGGAAAAACAGAAGGATAATCCTTGCCAAGACATGTCATAATTAAACTTCTGAAAAGTAGAGACAAAAAAAAATCTCGAAAGTGGACAGGCAGAAACAATGCATCACTTATTGAGAAACACCAATTCCAATGACAGCATATTTCTTGTCTAAAACTATGGAGTCAGAAGCATTGACATAACATTTTTCAAGTACTTAAAGAAAAGAACTCTCAGCCACAAATTCACACTTTTTATATCCACTTTCTTGTTTGACTTATATTAATGGACTACTAACTCATCTTTCTATATCCAGGACTGCCATCACGCTTCTCCAGAAATCTAGTCACAGTATTTCCAGAGTGATCTTTCTGAAGATGAAACAATTTTTTCTTATAAAAATACCTGATGTGTTATGAAACTTTTCTCTCTTCTAAGTTACCAGTTAAAATCCTTCAATGGATTCCCATCTTTCTTGGAGTAAAATCTCACATCCAAACTCTCTGTCCTTTTGGGCTGCTGTAAGATTATCCTGCAGGTTGGGTGGCTCATAAACAACAGGAATTTTTGTTTTTTTTCTCACGGTTCCAGAGGCTGCAAGTTCAAGAATAGGGTGCCAGTATGGTCAGATGAGGGCCCTCTTCTGAGTCACAGACTTCTCATTGTATCCTCACATGGCAGAAGAGGTTAGGGAGCTCTGTGGGGTCTCTTTTATAAGAGCACTAATACCATAATCACTTCCCAAAGGCCCCACCTACTAATACCATCAGCTACGGAAATTAAGATTTCAACGTATGAATTTGGAGGGGAACACAAAGACTAGACCATAGCACTTACTATACATACATGGACCATTCATGATATGGCTTCTACCACCCTCTCCATTGTCTTCTTTTCTTACACTCCAGTGAACATTTTTTTTTTTTTTTTTTTTTTGCGGTACGCGGGCCTCTCACTGTTGTGTCCTCTCCCGTTGCGGAGCACAGGCTCCGGACGCGCAGGCTCAGCGGCCATGGCTCACGGGCCCAGCCGCTCCGCGGCATGTTGGATCTTCCCAGACCAGGGCAGGAACCCGTGTCCCCTGCATCGGCAGGTGGACTCTCAACCACTGCGCCACCAGGGAAGCCTAAGTGAGCATTTCTTATACTGATTATGAATGGAGCTCCTTTCTGGACTGATCCTTAACCATTCATTTTCCGGCAACCATGAATGTATCTTCTCTTTTCCTCAAAAATTCACCCCTCCATCATGTTACATATCCATTTCAATTGCCTTCTACAGGAAACCCTACTGATATCCCCCATATACTGCTGTCCACAGCATGAATTAAGGTCTTACCGTGTCTTCCTATAGCACTCTGTAATAATTTTTACAGTAACTATGGATTTTCTTATTTGATTGTCACAATACATTGAATTCTAGGTGGCACGATAATGATTTTAGTAACAGTAACACTGGTGCCTAGTTTAACCCATGGCATACTTTAGGTGTTCAATAAATGTTTGTTGAATGAGTGAATGAATGAATGGTTAATTTGAAATCTTAATCATGTTACTTTTCAAAAATCTGTTAAAAGATACCCACGGTTTTCCAGAAGATTAGGGGCTTAGGATCTTAAACTTGATTTAATAGAGGAAATTTTTACTCATACATCATGCTTAAAAACCTCAAAGTAAAACCATTAACCCAGGAATTTAAGGTTATCCATTTGGACTTGCAAGCCAATAATTAATATCTCCTGCCCTGACTGTATTAGATGGTTTCAAGGCTCCACTCATATCTCCCCAGCACTCATCATTCCAGTATATGCTGATAGAATCATGCTACCACCTGCAATTATCCACCTTAGGGCAGGCCAGAAGTGTACAGGAGTTAATGTATCTGGGTGTAGCTTTCAACCAAGGATGGAGGGGACTGGAAGATAAGTACTTCAAGTTTCTCACCGATTCTTGGGATAACTCTGAGACATGCTCTATAGAGTTTCACAGAACTCCCCTGAAGTACTGGCAGCAGTTCCCTGCAGGAGTGATTTATTTAGTAATGCACCTCAGTTGGCTTCCTTCCATGCCTCCATTCTCAATTCCTACTCCACTTCTGAGTTTTCTGGAAGCACCTCCCAGATGAACAGTTTGCATTCAAATTATTGCCTCAGGTTCTGCTTCTAGGGGAATTCAATTGATAGCCTCCTAACAACCCAGTGTTCCTTACAGAGCCGTCACTGGTACAAGTACCAAGGCACGGCACATTACGTATCACTCCTCCTAAATCCTAATATTTTTAAACAGATAGGAAAGAGCATGACCTTGAAGAGAAAAAGAGTTTATGTGAGAATGGCCAATGGATAAAGGGAAGGAGAGACAGTGCCATTTGTTTTCCATTCATGATAGTCTGAAATTTATGGGCAGATGGTCTAACAGGTGTGACTATAATTTGAGGAGCCTGCTCCCTTGGTTACAGAAGACTGCTATTGTTATTATTATGGAACCACAACCTCATGACTTTATTGCTTCACTTGATGTAGCCTTTTCTTGTACCCTTAAATCTTTCTACATCACTGAATTGCAGCCAGTAGGTTTATTTTCTCCCTATGGCTCATCACAAAAAAAGATACACATGTGCACACACACACACACACACACAGAGTTTTGTGTATGCCAGTGCTAGAAAAGACAAGCTCATGGTGCATGTATGCAATGGATATTGTACACTACAGGTCTCTGTGAAATAGTCTTCTGCAGGTTCCTATGTTTATTTTATGAATAATTAACTTTAGTAAAGTTAATTTCCTGAAGATCTTGATGAAGACTGAAGAAAGGAAGTAAATTGTAAAGAAAAAGACTTAGAAACTTGCCCTTTTTGCCCTCTCTTTGTGTCTTAATGAACAAAGGATTACTGGGCCTTTTTTGCTTGAGTTGAAGACACAAAATGCAACCTGTACTCTTATCATAATACGTTCAGTTTATGAGTACACAAACTTATAAACCGTGAACTTCCCTAAAGTTATTATACCATTTAGAAGATGTTTGCTTGGACGTTTACTTAAAACCAAACAATTGAGGTCTATATGTCCAAATAATTTCCTTCTCTCTTGCTGTCTCCATTTCAGTTTCCTGAGTTTCTGGGAAGGCCTGGTTTCCCCAAAGGAACAATTTCTGGTAGAAGTCTGAAGGTCTGACCCAAGAAAAAAATCCAGTATAGCCAATGAATTGATGACAAGAAGGTTTCCAATCAGGTAGGAACATTTAATCTCATACATTACAATCACCTTAAGTAAGGTGTGTTGATAGCTGGATATGATTTAACTGCTTGGAAAAAGATGCATATATAACCTACCGCACAAGGAAGCTGTTCTCAATTCCCTTAGAGGTTGTGGTGTTTCTCAGAGAGTGCCTTGGGGGAAAATGATTACAATAACAGTATAATGCTTATTTTTTTTTTCATTTTTAGCTCATTGTTGCCAAGTACACTTGGTGATCTTGGTGCCTGTGGTTTAATCCCAGGAGGTTAGACATGTGAACAGCACATTAACCCTTTTTAGCATTTTCTCCCAAGAAAAATCATTTTTATAGGTTGGCTCCATGGTCTTCTAGCTGCTCATCAAAATTAAGCATCAAGTCTTCTAAGTGAGCAATAGCCTCAGTCAGTGTGAGGAAATCAGCTTGGTTCTTATTGGGGCACATCTTGGTCTTGGCACAAAGTGAGTTCACATAGGGAGTTAGAAGGAGGAGAATGGGGCATGCGAAAGGGGAGTTCTGTGTTCTCATTTACCTATGCACGTTGAAACTCCACTAACAGTTTTATTTTCTTTAGTAATTTGTGATTAAAAACTTAGGGTAGGGCTTCCCTGGTGGTGCAGTGGTTGAGAGTCCGCTTGCCGATGCAGGGGAAACGTGTTCATGCCCCAATCCAGGAAGATGCCACCTGCCACGGAGCAGCTGGGCCGGTGAGCCTTGGCCGCTGAGCCTGCGTGTCCGGAGCCTGTGTTCAGCAATGGGAGAGGCCACAACAGTGAGAGGCCCGCGTACCGAAAAAAAAAAAAAAAAAAACTTAGGGTAAAGGGAATAATGAAGCTGTCCCATTATATGGCAGGACAAAAGATAGTAGTGACATCAAAATCAGGGCCTATCCATCTCATTTGCAGTTATATACTCAGTGTTTATCATAGCATTTGACCCCTCATCAGTATTCAATAAGAAGATGCGTGTTGAATGACTTAGGGATGAATTAATGAATGAAAAAAATTAATATGGTAGAAAATGTGTTTTATCCTTGTATTTTCGTGTGTTGACTTCTGTATTTCAAGACCCAGCACTGTAACTGACACATAGAATATAAGCAATAAAATTTGTTGAAAGAATGAATGAGTCCCCAGAATTCTAAGAATAATTTTAAGACCAACACAGACCCCATATCTTCCAAGGTCTATGACAGAAGTATCCAGAGGTGAAAGCCTGGATCTCAGCTAGTGGTAGAGCTGACAGAATTTATCTAGTTTTAATAATTTACAGCTCATCCCATTACATTTAGGCATAGTACCTACATGAGCCATACAATTAAATGTTGACTGAAAACAATGCACAACCTAGAAGTTGAGAATTATGTTTTATGTGGGGGACATACTGAGGACTTAAGTCAGGAGACAACCTCTCAGATAGCTCTGAGGGACTGTTCTGAAGAGGTAAGGGAGGGCACAGGGTATTTAGGGGTTCTTGCAAAAAAAAAAAAAAAAACAGGTAGTTGGAACATCAAAAGATTACTGTTAATTAAAGAAACTAGACATCTTAAGTTAATAAATTTAGCACTTTTCTATATATGGTGAGATGCAAGAGTCTGGTCTCATGGAAATCATTCCCTTGATATGCACTTTAATTATCTAGGGCCAGTATCCTGTTTTCTCCATCCTGAATCCCCTCAGGGTGCAGCTTTGGGGGTGGCTTCAGTGGCTGATGGCTTGATGGCTATAACATCCTGTGTTACTGAAAAGGCAGGCTACATTATTTGTCCATGTAAATGACTTGAATATGAATAGTAAATCTGTGGATTTGCAAAATGTAATTCTTGGAGCATTTTTATAAGGACAAAGTTAAGGGCAATTTCAGAATCACTAGCAGCTAAAATTGCTGTTTATATTTTTCCACTGGTAGGTAGTAATCTGCTGTTGCTGTCTACAGTATTCCCAAGGGATAACAAAAGCCATTTAATTCAAGAAAGAAATGTAAAATTTAGCACAATGCAGCTTCCACAAAACCAAACACACAAACACACACCCAACTCTCGCAGATATGAAGTAATAATCTAAAATAGAATCCTGGAACTAATTGCAAAACAGGAGCAAATGTACTCATATTGGATAATTTTATTCTTTTATTAATGTTTGATATATATATATGTATTTATTATTAAAATTCAGAGTTGCTATATGGAGAAATAGCTTTGTACCAATATTGTCTTTGTATGTGTTTATCAATAATGTATGAGATTGCCTCCTATGCTCCTTTTCCTTTATTCTCTTGCAGGCAGTAGATCGTAGTTATCAGTTGTTTTTAAAATTTCTAGGCAGCCAAAGGACTAGTATCACTTAAATAAAGAAGGCAAATTGTCCCAAAGTAGGAACGATTTTCCTTCATTATGGAACATAAAGTCCTCATATGAAAGGGGAAGAATTTCATAGCTAAAAGCTTTCAACTACAGAAGATTTATGAATAACTATGTGTGTTGTTTCAAAGTGGACTCTCTATAATTAATGTCTAGGGGTTATCTTTGGTATATAATGGATTTTTTAAATATTATTAGATAATATACAAAAGAATATATTTAATTGTATGTAAGTTATGAGAAATAATAAAAACTGCAAACACACCACCAAAACTAAGAACTAGAATCAAAACTGCTGAGTCTTCTCTCTGTTCTCTACCCTGTTCCCACCTTCTTGCTTTCACCAAAGAAATCACTCTGATCTTGGCTTTATGTTCAACATCCACATAATTTTTATCTGATTTTGCTTATTATTGAGATTTATAAAATTGATATCATACTTTAGTCTTCTGTTCTTGCTTTTTTTACTCAACATTATGTTTCTAAGGTTCATCCACTCTGCTTTAACTAGTGTTCATTCATTTGTACTACTGTACAATATTTTATTGTATAAATACAAGAAAATGTGTTTATTATTCTATTAATGATATTTGGGTTGTTTTGGGCCTATTATGGACAGTACTTCCATGAACATTTATTTTAATGTTTCCTGGTACACATGTGCAAGATTTAACATAAGTAAAAGAGTAGACATACTGAGAGTAGAATTGCTGAGTTGTAGGGAATTCAAATAGTCAACTTTAAAAAATAATGTCAAAATGTTTTCCAAAGTTATGGAATCAATTTTCAGTCCTTTTGCTCTATAGCTTCACCAGTTAGAATGGCCAGTCTAGTCTTTTGTTCCTTGTTATTAGTCTGCTCAGGTTGTCCTAGCAAAATACGTCAGATTCAGTAGCTTAAAAAACAAGAGATTTATCTTCTCACAGTTCTGGAGGCTGGAAGTCCAGGATCAAGATGTTGGCAGTTTGGGGTCCTCCTGAGGCCTCTTTCCTTGACTTGCAGATGACCACTGCTTTCTTGCTATGTCCTCACATGACCTTTTCTCTGTGTGTATACATCCCTCGTATCTCTTCCTCTTCTTACAAGGACACCAGTCATATCAGTTAGGGCCCCACCATTATGACCTCATTTAACCATAATTATGTTTTCAAAGTCCCTGTCTCCAAACAGCCACATTGGGAGATGGGGCATCAACCTACGAATTTTAGGGAACACAATTCAGTCCATAACAATTTTAATTTGTATTTCCCTAATTACCGATAGGTTGAGAATCCTTTCATTTATTTGTTTAATAGTTGCCTATGTTTCCTATTCTGTGAAAGTCCAGAGAATATCTTTTGTCCATTTTTCTACTGTTTATCTTTTTCTTACTTATTTCTATTGTTCTTTAAATACAAGCAAATAATCCTTGGTCAGCTATATATGACACAAATAAGTTATTTCATGCCTTCTCACTTTTTTAATGTTGTCTTGTGATAAATAGCAGCTCTCAATTTTAATGAAATCAAATTTACCTTTTCGCTTAGTGTCTTTTTGTTCTACTTAAAATGTCCTTCCTTAGTTTAATGCTACCCAGATATAGTATATTTTCTTCTGAAAGTTCTAGTGTATCTTTGTTTTATTTTCAAGCCATTAATGCACTTACAATCGACTTGTCTGTATTATCCAATTTCTTTGTTTTCTTATGAATAATTAAGTTTTCAGGACCATTTTGGAATGAATGGATTTTTTAGGTGTGTCTGAGCTGTTCTTGACCATTCACATAAATTTCAGAATTGGCAATCCTGTAAAACCTCTATTAAGTATTTTTATTGTAATTGTATTGACAATATAAATTAAGTTGGGGAAAATTTACATCATTATGATGAGTCTTTTCTATCCATAAACAAGATGTATCTCTCCATTTATTTAAGACTTCTTTAATATCTTTCAATAAGGTTTTATTTTCTCCATAAATGTCTTGCACATTTTTATTTAGATTTATTCCTAGGTAGTTTTTTTTTTTTCCATTTTAAATAATTTTTAAACTCTCTTTTTGTTCCTGGATTATAGAAATCCAATAGATTTTTGCATCTTGAGCTTATATCTAGCCATCTTGCTGATATTATTTTTTAGTAAGAGAGAGGATTTTCTTAGCAAAGAGGAATAAATGTAAAATTCAATAAAAATGTTATGGGTCAGCTCTGGTCAATAGAACTTTCCATGATAATGGAAATGTTCTTAGTGCTTTCAAAAACTATAGCCATTAGTCACATGTGTTTTTAAATTTTTAAATGTAAATTCAATAAAATTCAATAAAATTAAAATTTCAGTTCCTAAGTCAAACTTGCCCACGTTTCAAGTATTTAATAGCCACTTGTGACTAATGGACAGTATACTGGACATTGTAGCTCTAGACTATTAGACTGTGAAGCCATGGCATCCCGGGATTTTATCTTTGTCAATGGCATAGTGAGATCTTTCATGTGACAGTTATTCTGTTATTAAAAAGAGAATTTACTTAACCTAGTCATCCCTAACTTTTTGAAATAATCCAACATAGCTTTCACCATCCATGAATTTCTTGAATCACATTTATGTTTCTAAACTATTTCTTGCATCAAGTGTTCACTTTGTAGCAAGTTTATTGTCCTAAAATGGCACATACCAAAGTATCAAGAGGTTCCCTTATTCCTGATAAGCTGTGATTTGATGAAGAAGACCTTGTTACCCTGCCTATCTGATTTTTATTATAATCAGATGTTAATCTGTATCAGTCTCCATATTCAAAATTCACCTTCAAAATTATATGTTATTCACATGATGGTTGTCTTTATTTCATTTAGCTAGTATCATGACCTTATAAATGCAATTTTGGTCATTTTCTCCTAAAATCTCATATTTATCCGTGTGGAAATACATCTCCTACTTCTTTGCCCTCTTATAAACTCTTCCTGTAACTTAATCCTCATGAGCTTTATTTCCCCTAATTTTAATTACTTAATATTTTGTAAAACATTTAAGAGATCACTGGTATGCTCTTTTTTTCAATCATCTATACATTTAAACACTGTGTTGCAATAAGAAATAGTACTGGTAATCAGAAGACCGGAGTCCTAATTTTACCCATAAAAATGAAGTATATGTGCATTTAAATAAGGTTTATATAAGGTTATATAAGGTTTATTCTGATACTAAAATTGTTATGATTATTTAGAAAATTATGTTTGAAATATGACATTATTCAAAACCAATAAAGGTTTGAAATCTATTAAAAATCTACAAACAATTCAAGTATTTCACCTTTTTCCCTGATTTGATATTAAACTGTAATCCTTCATCTTTCACTTACAGCATGCTGTACTGCTGTTGACACAAAGGCAAAATATAATGTCTAAATATTTTGTACTTGTTTTTTAAATGAATACTTTTGTTTAAAATTGTCTTTTACATAAATTCTTGATTCCCTTTTCACAACTTTTCCATTCCCCATGCTACTGCAATCAATCACTCATTATAGAAAATTATTCTCTTTTCTGTTTGCTAAAGCTCTTTTTAAAATACCAAGTTTCAAATTCTCATCAATTCAAGAAACTTTGGAAAATGAACTTCATAATTTCCAGAATGAATATTTTGTTTCACTGGCTACCAGGACACCATCCTCTCCTAGATTTCTCCCCTCCTCACTCACCATTCCTTGGCAGTCTCCCTTGGTGATGCCTCCCATCCCTCAACGTCTGTTAGAATGCCCTAAGGCTCATTCCTGGCCCCCTTCACTCTCCATCTACCTTAACTACTCATGAGTTTTAATCTAGTCCCGTTACTTTAATGGGAAGATGACTTATGACTCCTCAATTCATACTTCTAGCCCTAACTACTCATCTAACCTCCAGACTCCTAATTCCAATTTCCCACTAAATATCTCCAATCTATGCATAATAGACATTTCAAACTTAGCAAATAAAACTAAATATTTTGCTTTGATCCATCCATTGCACTCCAGTTTTTCCTGGCTCCATAACTCATCCAGTTGCTCAGGCCAAAAATGTTAGATTCATCCTTAAACTCTCTCTTTCCCACAATTCCTATGTCCAGTCCATCAGAAATTCTTGCCAGCTCTAACTTGAAAATACATTCTGAATCCACCTACCTCTCACCTTACTCTTGCCATCTTTACTTACTCCAAGCCATCATTGCTTGCCTCATCTAATGCAATAGGCAGCCTCTTCCACAACCTCCTTGCTTCTTCCCCTCTTGCCCCAATCCTTATAGTCTATAAACAGTACAATAGCCAGAATAATCTAAAAAAACCCATAAATCATATCACATTATTTCGCAAAACCCGTTCCCATCACTTTAGAATAAAAAGTAAACTTTTTACCTGTCCTACATGCTTTATTCAATATTTCTTCTGCCCTACTCTCCAAACTCATTTACTACTACTATTCTCTCACACACACATCCAGATTTTCTTTCTGCAGTGGCTTTCCCAACGTCAGGGCCTTTGCACTTGCTATTCCCTAAAACCTGGAATATTTAAAAAATCTGTAAGATTCCTCCGAGCAAGATCTTAGAAGGTATTTACATTTCATTTTGTAGAGACATTTGGTAGAAGACATTTTTGCAAAAGATAGATACATTTTACTTTGGCGGCTATTCACACATCTAGCAATTTCCAAGTTGGTTAAATAACAAATGTGAATTGACGAAGCTAAAATAAAAGAACTGCAGTTGGTGAGACCTATGTGTTTTAAACCGTGAACTTTGAGGCATTGTAGACATGCAAACTACACCAGGGTTTCAGTGTTAATGTGTGAGAATTAGCTAAGGTATTTTCCAAATATTTATTACTCTCTAAAGAGCTTCTGAGCAGGAAATCAGAACAGGACCTGTGGACCTGAATTTTATCAAGTACCTCAGTTGATTCTGTTGCAAATGGTTTTCAGTCAGCCCTTTGAGAGACACCAAGCTGGGGTATTTGCCCAGATATGATTACCAATGGTCATGCGAGTCACCAGTGAGATACAATCGAGAATCGACAAACGACTGAAAAGAGTGACAAAAGAAGAAGAGGATCCAGTAAGGACCAGTAGAGACGCTATCCCAAACACTCTTGGCTAGGAGTTTTACAAATCCATTCATATAAATGGACTGATAGTTAACAGCCAAATGGCACTGCATATTTTTTTAAGTTGCTGAGTATTAAAGTGTATGGCTAAGCATCATAAGTTTTGTTAAATTATATTTTGGTTGCTGTAAAATTAGGTGTACATTGTGTGTCATAGATGTAGGGATATAGATGTGTAAATATATGTCGTTGTTTCAGTTCTTCAGCTGATACTTCATAATGTCTTGGTAACTTCTAAATGAAGGACCTCTTCAAATATTGTTTAGAAAAAAAAGATACCTGTTCATCCCTGTCCACCTGCCTTTCTTCATCCCCTTCCTTGTCCCTTCCCTTCTTTTTTTTAAAAAAATCTTTATTGGAGTATAATTGCTTTACAGTGTTGTGATCCCTTCCCTTCTTGAACAAATCGGTCCATTAAGTGAGGTAAAATAACCCTTTGTCAGCATGGGGGAGGTGGGCATTCAAGGAACCACATGACTTGGCATTGGGCCTCAGAGTCTGAGAAAGGGGAGAGGATGTCTGCATAAGGGAGCCTGGAGTTGACTGCTGAAGTCTGATTCGTGTGAAAGGGCATCCACATGAGGAAGTGGCCTTGGCAACCACTCTGTACAGATAGTCATAACCCGTGCCAGGTGGAGAAAATGTGTGGGATGGGAAAGTGGCAGCTACAAGAATTTACTTGAATACAGGAAGATTGATCAGATAAGTAAGGATATTAAGGATATGGTAATCAGTGTTATTTTAATATCTGTGGAGGGAGTTAAAATATGAAAAGGGCAAAAACTAGAATGAAAGGGTGTTGAAAGGGAATGGAGGATGTTAATGTGAACACATGATTTTCAATATAGAGACATTACAGAAATAAACATAGATGATATGTATGCATATGTTTATGAATATATGTTTATGAATATGTGTAAATGGTTATGAATATGTGTTTTCATATGTGTGTATGTATATATGTACATAAATCCCCTAGCTCTGCCTATTGAGAGTACCTGGGACCACTACTTCCCACGAGCAATGAATACACCTAGTGTCCGGATCTTGGTTTCTAAATACAGCTCTCCAACTGAAGGAACTAAAGCTCTTTGGAGAAATGACTGATTCTAGAGCTACTACAGGGAAAATATAAGATGACCCTAGAACATATTATTGTTTCAAGAAGTAAGGGATCAGCCATAAAAAGAAATGAAATTGAGTTGTTTGTAGTGAGGTGGATGGACCTAGAGTCTGTCATACAGAGTGAAATAAGTCAGAAAGAGAAAAACAAATACCATATATATGGAACCTAAAGAAAAAAAAATGGTTCTGAAGAACCTAGGGGCAAGACAGGAATAAAGACGCAGATGTAGAGAATGGACTTGAGGACACGAGGAGGGGGAAGGGTAAGCTGGGACGGTGTGAGAGAGTGGCATGGATATATATACACTACCAAATATAAAACCGATAGCTAGTGGGAAGCAGCCACATAGCACAGGGAGATCAGCTCGGTGCTTTGTGACCACCTAGAGGGGTGGAGTAAGGAGGGTGGGAGGGAGGGAGACGCAAGAGGGAGGAGATATGGGGACGTATGTATATGTATAGCTGATTCACTTTGTTATAAAGCAGAAACTAACACAGCATTGTAAAGCAATTATACTCCAATAATGATGTTAAAAAAAAAAAGAAGAAGGGAGATATCAAAGAATAATTGGGAAACATCAAAGGATATAGAAACCAAACTGAAGGGGTTTCCACTAGACAAATCTTGAACAATCTAAGCCTCAAAATAAATAATGGTAGAAACATATTATAGTCAATTGAATAAAATAGGAGTCTATGAGTTCATACTGATTTAAATAATTAAATTGAATAAATTATGTTTGATGAGGAACAGGATATTTACATAATTACAAAGTGACTTACCACAGAAATTATTAATAATGAAGGAGAAAAAAATAACTTTACAATGGAGAAGACTGGGTGATACACCTTAATCAAATGAGTAAAATAATATTCCAGTAAGGTTACAAGTTAAAAGTTTGCCAAAATTGTTTGATAGGAAGCAGTAAGAAGAACAGAGCTTCACCACTGTGTTATTCCTGCCAACTACACATATCCTGAATAATCATGAGACAAATACAAACAGCTAAATCCTACAAAATAACTGATCCATATTCTTTAAAATTTTCTAGTTCATGAAATTCAAGGGAAGCCTGAGAAAATTTTCCGGATTAAAAAACTAAAGAGGGCTTCCCTGGTGGCGCAGTGGTTGAGAGTCCGCCTGCCGATGCAGGCGGAAGCGGGTTCGTGCCCCCGGTCCGGGAAGATCCCACATGCCGCGGAGCGGCTGGGCCCGTGAGCCATGGCCGCTGAACCTGCGTGTCCGGGGCCTGTGCTCCGCAACGGGAGAGGCCACAACAGTGAGAGGCCCGCGTACAGCAGAAAAAAAAAAAAAAATTAAAGAGACAGGACAACTAAATGCAACATGTGATGCTGGGCTGATCCTTTTATTATGAAGGACATGAGTGGGATAATTGACAAAACTTGAAAGGGGTCTGAGGCTTAGTAGCAGTGTAGTAATGTGTCAGTGTTAATTTCCTGATTTTCATGATTATATTTGGATATATGTTTGTAGGAAATACTAGAGGATTTGGGGGAGACATTGCATTGTGTTCGCAACTACTCTCAAATGGTTTGGGAAATAAATTATTTTTATTGTCATTTCAACCTTTCTTTAATTTTCGAGATTGTTAAAAGAAGGCAAAGAAAGAGAAGACCCCTGAGTCAGGTAATCCTCCTTTTCCTGGAGACTTCCATAGTTAAAAGCTCAGTTTACAATGGTGGTCAGTTTTTCAGTCTATTTGTGCTAATTTCTGTAACTAACAACATAGCATCTTATTTTCTATTTGAGGTTTTTGGATTTTTCCTAATTATGCTTTTGCTTTTTATTCTATCAAATGTCTATGAATTTGATAAAGTCCTCGGTATTAAAACAAAATCAGTAAGATTCATAAAAATAAAAATAAGTTCTTGGAGAAATTTATAAAGTTCTACCTGCATTCAAATTGGAGTAAGTTGGCAAGAAATTTATAAGGGGAAAATACTCTAAGGAGCACTCCCATTCAGAAACTCAAAATGGTTGCACGTGTTTATCCTATAAGAGGTCTGTGATGAAACCGCAGGATGAAGGCTATATGTCCAAACTTAAATGCAATCTTTTAAATCACCTTTCATGTCAGGCCATGTAAGAACTGGGCAATTCAATAAGTAAATTAGAACAATTATTGTTTTCAATAATTTCTCAGGTCAACACTTAGAATAATAAAACACGTATCTATAACTCCAAGAAATCTGGACAGTTATTAGTTATTATCATTTAGACTATTGAATAAAATCAGATATGATAGAGGGGCCAGCTGTTGGTAGGTTTAAAAGTCACCCTAGGTGATTAATTCATGCAGCAGTGTTGCAGGTCTCTCTTTAGATGAAGCACTTAGAAGTATAACCAAGCATGGCTCTAATTTCATATCTGAGACCTGTTTTATTTAGAGTTCTTTGGCAAGTGCTTGCTCTATGTGTTTTTATAGTCTTTGGTTGTGCTATACAAATATCAAAATTATGAATTAACAGATATGCAAAAGTGAAATCCTAGAAGATAGGATAAACATGAAGTCCTCTAATTATCACTCAAATAAGTTTGGTTGACACAGAACTGGGAATCAGATAAAGACATTAATAATTCATAATGCTGAAATTAAAATCTTCTAGTTACAGTACAAAAGAAATCTTAATTTGTACCACAAGGTAATGAATTCAGTACTTTTCATTTGTTAAATATTTGCTTATTACCCTGCACCGTGCATATAACACTGTTCCAAACTTTGGAGGGCAAACAGGAAAAACAGAAACTCTCTACCCTCATGTTGTTTATACTGCAGTCAGTGAAATTTCTCTACTTGGAGATCTTTTAATTCCTCAGTTCATTGTAACATCTTCTTCAGATGAATTGTTTTTTATTTGTTAAAATGAACGTTTAGCACTTTAAATAGTTTCTTCAATGTTCCTGATAGTGAAATAGTCATAATGCTAATTTCCAATACTAATTATAGAGTTGATAGGAGAAATGCTCAAGATTGATAGTAAAGTGATTTCGATAACCTACAAAATGTCTTGAGGTTTCTCAGATAACAACTTGTCTCCCAGACAAAAATGCACTTATTATTTATATTCCAAGCTTATAAATGTTTTTTGTACTTTAATCATATAGAGATTTTACAACATCTTTTAATTCACATTTTAAGATATTTTGTTCAGTAGATTATCTCATTTGGAAACTATTGATTTATATATACATACTATGTAAATATTAGTATATATTTCTCAATGGCTAGATCAGTGCTTTCTTAACTCCTTAAATTTGTTTAATTCATATTGTTCTTCAGCATTTCTTCTACTCACTGGAGCCTATCCTACTGACTTCAAAAAGCCTGAAAACTCTGAAAATCCCATTTAAAGTAACTGTATGGAAAATCTTTAAAATAACATATAATAATGGTAGAGAAGAAGAGTATTTAACATTGTGCTGAAAATCATTCCATTAATAAAAAGATCAATCAATAATTCTAACATTCAGTCATATAATAACAATGAAAAACATTAACCATAATACTGAGCAATGACATTTTCAATAAAGGGAGATATTAAATATTGTATAGGAAACTAGTATCTGCAAAGCAGATAAGTTGGCAACGATTATACATATATTTAAAATATGTTGAAACAGTCATAGACAGTTTTTCTTTTTGGCTGAAAAGAGGCATATTGAAGTGTTTAAGCACTACCTCAACTGGAATAGATATTTAGACACTATACAGAAAACACATGATTGCAGAAGAGCAGATATTAGCAGGTGTGTGAATGTGTATGTCTTTAATTAATGCATTTTCATTCATTCAAAACGGAGAAGACTGCCAAATTTACTTTAAAGGTGGCATTGTGATATGTTACAGTTCCACTCTTAGACTTTTGCTGCTGTTGCTGTTCCTTTAGTATTCACCAAAGAGTACCGTCCTGTCGTTTATCCAAGTTAGAAATCTAGAAGCAATCCTAGGATTCTCATTATAGGGTCCCCTACCTTCATGCTCCCCACTCAATAAGTAACTGATTCTTGGCTCTCCTATATAGGAAAGCTCTCTCCAATGTACGCCTGCTCTGTCACTCTCCGGGTCCAGCATCTCTGCCTCAGCCTCCCATTGAAGTCACTTCTAGTTCATTCTGTGCAAGGCCATTTTTAAACCTTCCTTAGTCCTAGGCAATTGCCCTTTTAGAAGCTTTACCCTAAATGTTATCAAATGCATTAAAATGTGCCCAAGTCACATATCCAATATAATTTATAGATAACTATATGAAAGCTGAGTAACATTGCTGTTGTAGTAATATTAGCTGAAAATATTAATTACACAAGTTTTTATCTCAGTTTTGCAGATCTTTTTTTCATATTCTGGAGCCATGTTTTTCAGGTGTCAAACAATTTTCTAAGTCCTTCTCAAACTCCTAGTCCCTAGTGAGTGTGTTGTTACTGTCACAGGGTTGAACAGCCCAGACAGCAAGATGTCTGAAGATGAAGACCATCACATGGTTGAGTAGATCAGATACGTGGAAGTTGGAATGCAAAGCGTTTGTAGAAAAAAATATACAAATCAAGGAAGAAATTGCAGTGTCAATTAATATGATGTATATCAGATGATAGTATTAAAAAGCCAGCTTCTGTAGGGATGTCAATAAAATATCACCCTACACAGTAATGTCTCAACACCACAGTATGTGAACTGCTTACATATTAAAAAAAAAATAGGGATGGCAAACCATCAACAAAAAATTAAGTATAGTACGTTCCAAAATGAATGTTGGAAAATGGCAACTGGTTTTGTAAGTGGTTAAATCACCTATCAGTTTCATGACAATATTTCTAAACCTTTAATATTCCATCTTTAAAATGGAGATAATGAACATTCCTCTTTGATAAATTTGTTGATGAATTTAAACTATACAATTCACATAAACTTCCTAGTGTTGTATCTGGCAAATACTTGATATTTTTGTTATTATTGATAAATAATTAGTAAACAATAACTGTTATGTTATTATGGTCATTATTACAACTTAGACCAGACCAGAACAGACCAGAAAATATTACTGAGATTGGTTTGATCTTTCATCGTGCTTTTAAAGATGGAAAAGTTAATAATGAGTTATTTTGAGAAGAAATGTGTCGATGTTCTAACGTCCTTGCAAAAACTAAATATTTATTGGATGTAGAAAAAGTAGTCTTAGTTTAATGAGAAGGTATAGATTTTATAAGTATCTTTCCTCCTTGGACTCATAGAGAGCCAGAAAAGGAGATTAAACAAAGGATTTAGAAAGTATAATATAATAAAGAACAGCACCAGCTCTGGACTCTTAATGATTTTGTGGTTTTGATGTGAATAACCCCAGGTCCCCATTCTGACATCAGTACTACCACTCACTGTGTAAGACATGGTCAAGTCGATTAACCTCTCTCTGCTTTCGTTTCTTCATCTGTAATGTGCAAGTAATATTACTTGTCAGTTGCCAACCAGCAGTACTTCTTCAGCTAATTGACTGTGTCAGCAAGTATGCTGCAAAGATTAGCTAATAAATGATTTATAAACCTTTTGAAATATTAAATAAATGATGTAAAAAGCCTTAACAAAAGAAGGACAGAACAAATCATTCCATGCATTAATTCGCTACTTTAGTCATATATATTTTATAAAAAACTTAAGAAGAGGTAAGCTTCCATAAACTGAAAATAGGATAGATTACTTGGAATTCTAGAGTGCTTTTCGTTGCTGTTATTTTTTTAAAATCTTCTGTCATAATTAAGAATACACAGAAGAAAAAGTGTATTAGAGGAAATAATTACAGTTCACCTCTTTATATTGATGATAGTATTATGAGACAGGAAAATGAAATGAATAAGAATAAAGAAACATGCTTTCTGAGCTATCAATAATTTTACTATTGACAATGGAATAACATTGACAGATTTACTTTACCAATAAGGATCTTGAGTATGATGATTAAAAATAAATCTACAATATACATTTTTTCAGATGTAAGAACAACATACAAAATCCTGTGCCAAGCATTCTGAGGGGATTCAAAAATCAAAGACCCAGATCTCAAGGAACATATAATATAGGAAGAAGAGCAACATGAAAATAATTAATTCTTGCATAGTGCCAAATTAAATATTATAATAAAGTTATTTATTTTACCTGGAGATGGGGAGTGCTGTAGCTTATAAACTGGGTTTGAAAGATGAGAATTTTGTTGTTCTTGGGAGAGAAGTTCACTCCAGGTTGAGAAAAGCAGCATGAGAAGACCAATAAGAGAACACCAGAGATATAGCAAGTGTTTGCTATGATCTAACTTAGTATACATGGGAGAGATAGTATAGGGAAAAAAGCTAGTAAATTAGGTTGGGTTCACATTCTTGAGGGCCATGCAAATAAAGTTACAACTATGTTTTGAGGGTTCCCAGGAGCCACTGAAGATTTTTGAGTATTTTATGTTTAATAAAGTTAATTCTGGCGAAAGTGTAAAGGGTAACTTGGAAAAGAATAAGTTTAGATAAGTAAGTAGTTAGCCTATAATTGCAATAGTCAAGAAAAAAGTGATGAAGGGAGTGACCAGACAAAGAACGGAAATGAAGAATACTGAAGAAGCATTGAATGGATAGAATTAAAACAATGAGGTTTGAGAATTTATTAGATGGGAAGAATTAGTGAGATGGAAGTAATTGAACACAATTCTAAGATTTCTATTAATATCATGGATACCTAAGAAAATAGTAGTAATATACACTAAAATAATAAGGATAATAAATAGTTTGGGGGTGGAGGTAGAGATGCAGCAAAGAGATTCCATTTGAACTTACTGAATTTGAGTTTTGAAGGACAAACATGGGGGAATATCCAATAGGCAGTAAAAATTCCCAAGCTACGCTTCAGAAAAATATCAGGCCCCCAAATTATAGATTTCATAGCTGTCTATAAACAGTTGGAAATTAAGACAATTGGGGTAAATGGGATTACCAAACAGAACATAAAGAACAAAAGAGAGAAAATATATTATTTAATAGTTAAGTGAGGGAAAGGGCAAGAAGAAATATAAGAAGATTATGAGAAAATCAAGAGTACAGTAACTATCAGAGCCAAGGACGAAAGATGTTTCAAGAAGAGAGGAATAGCAATGTAAAATGTTGTACCAATTTGATATAGATGATTACTGTGAAAAGCCTATTGAATTTTGTGATTAATCTGTAATGGTTTTTCTCTGAGAAAACAGTTCTGGTAAATTGATAGATATGTAAGTTAAATTGCAAAGGAATTAAAAATAAAGCATTGTAAAGGATGCAGGAAAATTAGTATCTGCCTCTTTTTCTGTAAGTTTGAGAGTAAATGAAAGTAAAAGGTAAGTGAAAAAAAGAACAGAGCTAAAAGATGAAATATATTTTATAACAGGTAATATGTAAATAATTTTATAGGCATTGGAGAAAGCAGAGTAAAGAAAGACTCCAGAAGCACAAGGCAGGATTGAAGGAAAAATAATAGGAGAGAAGACAGAATCAAGAGCACCAGTCAGGTATTAATGTGGCAAAAGGACTCAAATAAAAAGATGGCAATTTTGATGTGATGATAAAGAAACAGCAATTGAAGGAATTTATGTAGGATGACCTTGACATTCTCCATAAATTCATTAGGCAAGATTTTCTATGGAGTGAAAGAAGATGAAATACAAGTGAGACTTAAGAAACACAAAAAAATGAAGAAATTGCTGTTTTTAAGGATGGTGAACGGGTCAGCCAGAGATCAGCAAAGGAATTTATGAATAGTTTTGAGGTTACTTGTTGCCTAATTAGACAGTGAAAATATTTTCTTAAGATAGCCTGTGCTTCTGGCTTTATAACATTTTTAGGCTTTGTAACATTTTAGGCTTAACAAATCAAAAAGTTTTGATTTGTTAAGCACTGTGGAAAGAAAAAAAAAAAGGATTTGAATCTGGGCTAAAGGAAGTTTCAGAGAAGAAGTTAAGTAATAATACAATTGACTAGGTCATGAATTTACAAAAACAATATGAAAATATGCCCATGTCAAAACAAGGAAAAATATATATATAATCTTGAATGAAGGCATAAGGATCACAATTATCACATTACTGGGGATCAGAGATGAATTGATGAATAGAGAGAAGATTGAGAAGAATAACCATTAGTATCAAATGTTGGACATTTTTGAACTTGAGAATTTTTATTATACACTGAAAATCAGGGAAGAAGTGACGAACTCACCCCAACAAACGTAGGTGGGTTATTATTTCTAGTAGTATTAGTCAAAAACTTACTGTGAAAACCATCAAAGACAGCCTATTTTTTCTCATATTAGGCAAAATTTATTCTAGCAGTATTTTGTGATTTAAAAAGTCAATACCTTGGATTTAGAACAAAAGAGGGTTTGCGTTCACAGAGTTAATATGTGTTGGCATCATTCTGTGATACAACTCAGTATATGAGATTACTTTTTTTTAAGTGTGCTTTTGATAGAACACTATCCAAACTCTTCTAAAGGACAATACGTGTCCCATTATACCAAATGGTATTCTAGAGCATGCAATGTCATGATCTGGCGCAGGATTTATAATTATGCCTTAACAGAGGAGACTTCTGTGGAAATTTTCAAATTGTTACTATTAACAGGGTATGGTTCTTGATTTCTTCTTTGTTGTCACTTACTCCAAAATGTGACTAGAATATAGCCCAATTCAAGGAAAAGGGGAACTAAGGTAGCATCAAGTTCTGGCTCCCTGTCCTGAGCTCATAAGACTTAATTTGAAGCCCTCTGATTTGTGAGATCGGTGGGTTGTTCTTAAAAATAAGCTATTAGATTGTTTGTAAGCCTGAATTAGATAAATAAGTAATATTCTTATGCAGGAAAAGAAAAGAGAAAAAGATAGATAGTATTGTACTTAGCATGGAAATAGCTGATTATTTCCAGAATATTTTAGGAATCAAAAACTTGCTTAGTTAAGTTCTTTACAAAAGGGTTCCCTTCTCTAATCCGTAGTGTTTGTCGGATAGCTTCCTGTTACTGTGTAGATCAACAGTTCTCAAAATTTGGTCCCCCAACTCCTGCATGTCCCCAGTGACCCTTTCAATCATTCCCTGAGATACTTTCAATGGATTCACAAGTTTAAAATAATTTTCATAATAATACTGATGCTATTTACCTTTTCACTTGGCTGCCATTTGCACTAATGGTGCAAAAGCATGGTGGGGAAAACTGCTGACACCTTAGCATGAATCAAGTCAGTAGCAGCAAACTACTAGTAAGCCTGGTATTCTTCACTGCCACACACTCAGAGTTAATATTTTTAAAATGCAAGATGTACCTAAGAATGTACTTGATTAAGGAGTAAAAATATACTAATTTTGTCAAATCTTGACCCTTGAGTAGAGGTCTTTTTAATATTCTGTGTGATGAAATGGTAAGTCAGTGAAGATGTACCAAACTGCATGGTTGTCTCAAGTAAGTACTTGTGTGACTGCTTGGGTTGAGAGCTAAATTAGCCACTTTTCTCATGAATCACCATTTTTACTTGAAAGAACAACTGACAAGCAAACTGTGGTTTTTTCAAACTTGGATATTTGGCAGAGATTTTCTTGAAAATGAACAAAGTGAGCTTGTCACTTCAAGAGAAGCAAAATCCAACTGTATCTGTTGCCAATGATAAAATCTGAGCTTTCAAATAAAAATTACAATTTTGGAAAACTTATTATTGGCCCCTGTGAACTTGTCAGTTTCTCAATTCTTAAAGAATTTTCTGTTGAGATAGGTGGCATTACTAACAAATGTGATATTATATAATGAAATAAGCTACTATTTGGAAATTTTACATAACCTAGTGAACCAATATTTTTCCAAATGACCAATACCTGATATTTTAAAAATACACATGGGCAAAAGATCCATTTAAGTTGCAAAGTAGACAATAGATTTTAATAAAAGTAAGGGAAGCATATTGATATGGTTTTAGATTCCACATTGCAAAATTTAAAAATCCATAATTATCTGAAAAAGCTATTAAAATTCTCCTCACTTTCCCAACAAAGAAATCTGTGTGAGGCCAGATTTTCTTCATATACTTCAACTGAAACAACATATTGAGACATTGAACGCAGAAGCAGATATGAGAAACCAGGTATCTTTTATTAAGCCAGACATTTGCAAAACTAAGCCAGAAAATTTCAAACTGTAAAACAATGCCATTCTTGTCACTATTTTATTTTGGCTTTGGAATATATATTTCATTTCACTAAAAATATACTATTTACTGAAACGTAATGGGCTTTTTATTTATATTTTAAGTGAATTAATAAATATTTAAAATTTACAGTCTTAATTTCACATATGGTAAATATTGGCAGATATAACTATATAAACAAAATCTCATTCGGGTTCTCAGTAATTTTTGATAATGTAATGGATATCTGAGGCCAAAACGTTTCAGAAACACTAATGTAGACCAAGTCTTAAGCACATAGGAAACTACTCAATGACTTCTATCAAACTTCACATAATTTCATAAAGTAACAATGGAGAAGTCATGTAACTGCATTTGTAATAATGGTAGAGGAAGAATTTTCCTTCTCTTTTAAAAAAAATCATACCATTTATATTAGAGAGAAGACTTCAGTGCCTGCTGATGACATTCTCTCCATTCTTTCTTCCAAGTCTGTGAGTCTCATTTTCATGTGTCCCCATTTACAGGAGTAAAATTAGCATGTTATCCAGTCACCATTTGGCTCATGACTCAATGTCACTATAAAAATCATTTAAGCAGCTTCATAGACCCAACTTCTTTTAGAATACATCTATGCGGACACTTCAATTTGTTTAATACAGGAGACGTAAGTACATACTTTTTCTAGCCTCTTGCAGTCTATCTAAATCTATAAATTATGCTAGGGTGAAATCTGGTTTATCCTCTCAATTTGTGTAAATGATATTTAAAAAGATAAAGGGCATAAATAAGGGAAAGACCAACACAAATTATGAATCTCAGTTTAGAAATCCATTATACAAACAAAACAATTTTAGAATACCAATATACTGTTTCCTTTGTTAAAGAGGGAGAAAGTGAGACTTTTTTAAGAAGGGAGAAAAGAAAGCAAGGTTATTTCTTAGTCATGAATTTTGATTGGATTTTTAGATATCAATATTTAGAAATTTATGCTTTAAAATTTAATCTAATTTTAAATAGTACAGTACTTAAATAATAAAATGTCTTTTCCTCCCTCTAATCCGACTTTGAATATTAGTATAATTAGCTCTTGTATATAACTAGATACAAAAAATAGCACCATATTATCTTGGTTATATCCAATACTACCATTTTGTCATGTCTAGAAAATTCTAATTATAGCAACATAAATAGGAAGCTTTAGTGAAGAGTCAAAGCCCACTTTTGGTAAATTTTTCCAAGTTTTATTCTGATTAGTTTATTTTGCATAAGGCCAGAATGTGTGCTAAGTGCTACTCTATTAAATCTCTACCAGCTGCTGACACTTTTTAGACTTTTTTTTTGACTTTTGTCATTTTTGGGTGAACATCTGTCAGCCATAGTCATTTGGCAACAGTTTCCCCAGAATTTCTAAGCTAACTACAAGTCATTATGCAGTGATTATATTGGTGTAAAAGTTATTTCCAATCTCTGGTAGTCATATCAATAAATTGAAAAGCTGTGTCAAGATGTTTAGCTGAAAGGAAAAAAACATAGCTGCCATGCATGTAAAAATTACTGTTTTTGAGCACCTAATGGGAGTTCATTAAGGAAGTATAATCATGGAGAGAGAGAAAAAGATACAGAGTTTATAACATGTATATGTTTTGTTTCAAAATGTAATTATGTATTTAAATATGCGCTATTTGTCAGCTATCGTTCTTTTTACTGAAAAGTAAGTTTATTGTCTGGAGAAAACAAATCTAATAAAAGTGAAATACTACTTTATAATAATAACTATTATAATAATAATTATAATGGCTACCATAATTGAATGCCCAGTACTTTCTATGTTACTTTAGAGGTTTACAATAAGATGCACATCAATCTAGCAAGTATTTCATAAATGCTTAAGAAGAAAAGGAGTTTACAGAATAATCTATTCTCACAATTCTCATTATTGTCTTTCACTAAATCCAATTGAAATCTAGATACACACACTTCAAAGATGAACACAGTATACACATACATCTCTCATAACCCTGTTTCTTCTTCCATGTGCTCATTACTTAGGAGTACCCTAAATGAAAATTCAAATTAAGTTTTTGGCTCCCCTCTTATAAATAGAATTAGCACCGTCACAGAAATTAACATTCACAGATATACAAATCATAATGCAGTGCTCCTTTTAATTCATACCTTCTCATGGAAAATGTCACCACTTTTTTCTGTCTCACTCTGATTTTTCAAATCTTCTTAAAACTATTATCAGCAAAGTGAATTAGATGTAAACTCCCACATACACGAGTATTATTATGACAGTCTACATTTTAAAAAATGATAATGGCAAAAAACAAGGAACTTTATTGCAAAATACAGTGTTCTTTATGCAAAGCCCACAGACCTGGGTTCAAGTCATAGTTCCGTTTGTTATTTAGCAGTCCCTTAACTCTCTGACTTACTTTCTTCAAATGAAAATGAGGATATTTTTGCCTACTTCATAACATTGTTATCAGATGAGAAATAATAGCAGTTGTGCTATTTTTAAAGCCTATGTTTTAAAAAGCCATAAAGAGAATAAGAATGAAAGACAATAACAATGACTTTGAGATGAGCTTATTCCTGTAACCTACTTCGCCTTTTTATCAGATATATTTGATAGATATAAGAAGGTCAATGACTGATTCTAAATTTCCACAAAATGTGCCCTTATTTCAAAATGTGACCATAGAAAGAAATCGGTAAAGATATCCAATTCTAAATCTTTAAAGTAACATAGAAACTAAGTACTGCGTTGGTTAATGATAGTGGAGTAGGTAATGAAAATATCATTATAATAGCACTGAATTACTCAAGGTCAAAAACTTTATGCAAATTTGTAGCTTACTCACAGACAAGCAACCTGGTAAAACAGAAAGAGTGGACTGGGATTTGAAGACCTTCATTCCAACCACTTAATTAATTAACTATGTGAAGATGGGCAGATCACTTGAACTATCTGATCCTCAGATTTTTCACCTATAAAACCTTCCAGAGTTTTAGGATTTGGTGATTTAGTATAACCCACGGATAGGGAAATTCTCTGTGGCTACTGATGAAAGGTGATTAATGTATTTCTTCCTCATTGTTCAGTTCTATTCAACATACTTCTATTCAGCACTGATTATGTGCAAAAGGCTCTACTAGGAATTCTATGTAGTTAAAATATTAACAAAATGCATTTCCTGTCTTGTCAGAACTTGTGATCTGTCTAGAAGGAGAGGCAATCATGATGCCAGTTAGAATTTTAACGCCCTGTACGGGCACAAATCAAGGCCTGTGGGAGTGCTAGGTGAAGAGATAGGGGAAAGAAGACAAAGAGAAGATGGCATTGGCTGAATTTTGAGGGCTAAATCCATTTCAACAAGCAAGTTTGTCAGGAGAAGGCATTCCAGGTTGAATAACAGAATTGAGCAAATGCACCATCAGAGAAGCTCTGGGAAAACACTGTGCATTTTTCTGTAGCATACCAAGTATGAGAGTGAGTGGTTAAAGTTAAAGCAGCAAAAGTGGGTTCTTTTCAGATTGTGGGAAAACTCAGCAATAATCCTGGTAAGAGCTTTTTCTGTGTTTTACAGAGAATAAATATGAGTGACATCAAATAGAAACCAACATGACCTGGCAGATGATTAGACATGGATATCAAGTGAGAGAAATAAGTCAAAATATGCCCCAACACGGCGTATTAATGAAGCCAGTTTTCTCTATTTATGTGTTTTGTTGTTGTCTTACTTTGTTTTATTGAATTTGAAATGTTTGTGCAAAACCAAGTGGAAGTCCGTATTCAGCAGGCAGTTGCTCTTGTGTGTGAGGACCTTGGGAGAACATTCTAAATAGCAGATGCAGACGTTTGTATTATCCATAGTGAGGAATTAGAAGCATTGGAATTAGATGAGTTATTCAAGTAAGAAAGTAAAGAAGGTCAATGACTGATTCTAAATTCCTACAAAATGTGCTCTGATTTCTAAAGGTGACCCTAGAAAGGGAAGTCTGTAAAAAATACAAAGGTCAAATGGGATGGAACCAGGATGGTAAGGGATCATGAAAGCTAAGGAAGTGACAGTTTTTTTTTTTTTAATCAGTACTTACCCACCATGTGCCAAACACTATGTTAATCTCTTGAGATACATAATCCAAGTAAATTCTCATAATCTTGAGAACTAAGTATATTTATCACAATTTATAGATAAAGAACTGAGCACAGAGGGATTAGACATAGCATAACAAGTAAATGGAAAGTCTAGATTCAAATACAGATAAATCTGATTCTTATAATTATTTTGCCTCTATAACTTTTAATATATGCTAGGGGAGACTTTCAAGGAGAATGTAACTGGCAGTGTCATGTGAGCTCAAACAGGATAGACAGTCACAAGAACATTTAACACTAAGCGGTTACTTAATGTTAATACAGATCATTTCAGTGATCTATATGAAAGTAGTCTCTGTAAAACATACTATATAAAGGCCAATGGAATAGAAAAATTCTAAAGGTTGGTTCAAGGAAAGTGAGAAAATAAAAGTAGTTGAACCCTACTGAGAAGTTTAATGAAGGAAAGAGAAGGTAGTGCAAAGATTTATGAAGGTCGAGGAATGGGTATTTGGTTGAATGGTTGGTTCATTTTTTTTTTAGTAAGGAAAGACTTGAACATGCTTATAAACTTGACAGAGAAATCCAGAGGAGAAAGAAGACTCAAATTACTGAGAAAAAAATGGATGGAGAAAGGTCCTACAGGAGGTAATAGGAAATAGAATCAATAGCATGCCTTAAAAAGAAAGCAGCTAGTTCATCTAGAAAAGAAACAATAGTGATTTACAGAGAAATGTATTTGAGAAAGGAAGAAATGTAAGAGAACTTGCAGCAGATGTCCTATATCTTCCCCAAGAAGGAAGATGCAAAGTCACCTCTTAAGGCAGGTAGTGTCTGGTTGTGTGGACTACAAAGGGTTTGGAATCCTGCCCACAGAGAGAAGCCATACAGAGGAGTCAAATAGAAGTGAACAAAAGAATTTCTGTTCAACTCAGAGTGTATACTAATAATAGAGTAAAAATGTTTAGTTGAACCAATTGGCACAATTTTATGACTTTTTTGGTAACACTTATCCACCCAGTAATGAGATCAGAGAAAGTGTACCGTGCTGTTTTCCAGGTGAGGCTTAGGAAAGTCAAGGTGACGGTAGACCAAAGGGACTTCTTGATGCTAATGAGAAGCTACACGAAACGGTGGGCAATTGATCCAGACTGGGCCTAGAGGAAACTAAAACAAAAAGGGTTAAAGGAATTAAAGATATGACCAGTGTGAAGAACAGATTCATTATGAGTAAGAGGAAAAGAAAAAAATTGGTGGTTATGGTCACAGAAGGGAATTTCCAAATTCAAGATTCTAGAAATGATATAGTTTTGAGTGATCATTGTTTTTACACTTTCACTTAAAGTGCCATTAATGATTATGTCATCCAGGTGTCCTGCTTTACTTATTAGAAAATGGAAGGCCAGGAGGTCAAGTGATTTTCTGTCACTCCATGACCCAATGTCAGGGGCAGGACTAAATCCAGGATCTTCTGAGGAGCATTTGGAAATTTTAAGTAACATGGTAACAACCATTAAATCATATTCCCATGAAAAAGAATGATGGATATAGTCAAGTGATTGGAACCATAATATAGTCACAGTAAAGCATGCAGTATTCATATATTTCCTATTTCAAAACTTGTATTGTGCTATTCCTACCTGTTTCCTCTTTTAGCTTCCTCTTACAGAAGAGAGAGTATAAAAGTTTTCCCCAGATTAAATTAATAGCTCCCTCATTATGCACTGGGAGAAGAACTAAGCTTTAAGGAAAGTGCTACTGACTGCCATCCTGGATTTCACTGTAAATGGCATCAATTTATTTCAGAGTGACAGTGTGCATGTCCATGATAGTGTATGGGTTCTACCATTTTTGCTTCTTCCACATTTCGTATATTTTGAAAAGACTCCTTTCTCTTGATTATTGGCATGAGTTTTTAATCTTAAACTATAGTAAAATGTAATTGGAATGGGTAAGACAGGAATAAAGACACAGACCTACTGGAGAATGGACTTGAGGATATGGGGAGGGGGAAGGGTAAGCTGTGACAAAGCGAGAGAGAGGCATGGACATATATACACTACCAAACGTAAAATAGATAGCTAGTGGGAAGCAGCCGCATAGCACAGGGAGATCAACTCAGTGCTTTGTGACCACCTAGAGGGGTGGGATAGGGAGGGTGGGAGGGAGGGAGTCGCAAGAGGGAAGAGATATGGGAACATATGTATATGTATAACTGATTCACTTTGTTATAAAGCAGAAACTAATGCATCATTGTAAAGCAATTATATTCCAATAAAGATGTAAAAAAAAATGAAAGATTTACATTTGATGATCTTTTGTTATTACATGTATCTCATATTCTACCTTGAAAATATTTTCTTCATTAAGTCTTTAACTAAGTATGTGTGTTACCAGGTCTGTTTGGGGAAACTCACTTTCACTGAGTCCTTTGTAATTTTGAAGATTTTATTTCAAAGTTTCAGTCAAGAAAGATTATTATTCCTCCCAAGGAATGACTTACCAAGTAAGCAACAAGGAAGCTGTGCTCCTGGACTGGGAGCGGTATTTGGTCACTGGCATTGTTTAGAATTGCTGGTGCATGATGATAATAAAAAACAAACTGGATTTTGGTCAATTTCATTATTGTTCTTAGGTTCTCTGCAAACAATGCCCTTGCTTACTGCTCATATCTAGGGTGGAAAACTTCCACTCCACCTCCCACCACTTTGGTATGCTACTGAGCTCAAGTTCTTCTTTCTGGAGTTGAAGACTGACTAAAATGGTATTAGAGAAGGAGAATTTTATGATCTAAACTGGGTGGCCACAAACTACGGCATGCAGGCCAAATCTGACCTTATGCCTATTTTTATAAGTTTAGTTTATTACTTTTATTTAATGTATTCTCTTTGAGTACTTTTGTCCTACAACCATAGGGTTGAGTAGTTGGATAAAGACTATATACCCTCAAAGCCTAAAATATTTACTATCAGGCCCTTTACAAAAAATGTTCCCTGACCCTTGATCAAGAATCAAAGCATTACTTGCTTTGTGGACATGTAAGCAAGACAGTTATTTCACATCCATATTATAGGCCAGTAATTTAACAAGTGTCTTTGTTAAATGTTTACCATTGACCAACATTATATTTACCTTTTAATTTTTCTCTGTTTTGTAGCTCCTGCTATGTGGATATTTGTTAGCAATGACTGATGTGGAAACTACATATGCAGATTTTATTGCTTCAGGAAGAACGGGTAGAAGAAATGCAATACATGATATCCTGGTTTCCTCTGCAAGTGGTAACAGCAATGAATTAGCCTTGAAATTAGCAGGTCTTGATATCAACAAGACAGGTGAGTCGTTTGACATCCATCTCTATGAACATGGAATGATTTGCAGCACTTCGCTAAGTAGGATTAAGTCATGAAAAAACACCTTTGAAAGTAACGTAAGAGAAAGTTATAAACAGTCTAAGGCAAGATAAAAGGCAGGTACTAATCTCTTAATCACTCCCACTCTGTTTTCAATGACTGCACCTTACAGGGTTTCCCACTCAAATGCAGAATCCTTAATCTGATTTTACTAATGCAATCAATAAAACACATGAGTTTTTTTTTTTTATTTAATCCTAATCTCTATAAAAGCTCTGAAATATCTTATGTAGAACATTTAACAAAGTTGGAGCTCCTACCTTTGACAGTTTGGCCACCTGTAACACTTAATAGCATTAGATATTTAACAAGATTCACAGATAAGTCTGACAGATCTCGATTCCAAGAACCATTTCAAAATAAAAGGGTCTCCAGGACCATTTTTCTTGAGAATGGAAGTAAAATAGTCTATTACATAAATAAGTCTTAGGTAAGAAGTTTTCCTTTCATGATAGACTGAGTTTGAAAAATTTGTCTTACTATTGGGCCTCGAACTCCTACCCACCAAATCTATCTTTACCAATGAAAAAGTAAAATAAGTTTGACATGTCAAAGTACAAAGTGCTGAAACCCCTGATGGCTCTTCCATCCATAGCTTTTGCAAATATCAAAGCTGAATGTATTTCCCTGAAAAACACTTGTGCAAAAAATAATCTTTAAAAGTAAAAAGGAGTTCACAATTAAGGAAACACAGTGTTATATATGTGAAAAACACTGGTCAGTTTCTGACTCTTGGTAACAGCTTGATAATACTTTGCTATTAGAATTTTCATGGCAAAGCCTTCCAGTTATTGGAAAACTGAGTCAGAGTATATATATAAATGAAATAGCTCAGCAACATTACCTTAAAATACCTACTGACAGAACTTTATTCAATGACTACAGGTCAGCAGGTCATAGATTGGTCTTTTAAAACTCAGGTTGAAAATAAAACTTTAATAATCACTTCCATGGAGTATATAGACTGATGTATATTTTAGATTTTGTTGTTTCTCTGTTACTACCAGGAGTTAATTTTCAAAATAGCTCTGAGAAAGGCTATAGGGAATTATTCCAATTTGGTGGCATGAAGTAAGTAAATATAATTTTTCTGCAATATTTGAGAATTTACTAATCTTTTTCATAAAATTTGTGTTTTATATGAATACTCTATTTTAAATAATCTGCATTAATTTTAGCCACTCTTACTATGAGGACATTTTTATTCATAGTGTAGTTTAATTTCTTCTTTTTTTGTTTTCACTGAAATTAAGACCCATTAACCTCAAGACCTTTCTTATACAAGAGACTATAGTCTCTTAACATAGTCTAGTAGACTATGTTAAAATTTAAATAGGTTGACATTTTATATTAATAATTTTATATTTGATATTAATATGTTATAATTAAATAATTTAAAATAATTCAAATATCTTTATGCTTCCAGATATATTCTTTTTCAAATATTTCTACATGTTAATTGCAATTCTGTAGACCCTGAAAGAATTTTCTGTTTCTCTTCAAATCACAAAATCCAGAATAAGGCAAAGTATAAACAGCACTGACTTTATTTATTATTCTAAGTACCAAGAACTAAAAGTAATAACTGTACAATCAAAAGTCCAAAACATAAAAAATAAAGACAACTGTACAATGGCAAATTAAATATCACTAGCTGAGAATAGCACGGGACTTCCTTTGTAATTCCTGAGTATTTCAGCTTCTATTTAAGTTTATGCTCAACAATATTGTTGTCCTATGTTTATCTTGACTTGTTAACAAGCATCTATTTAGCCACAGCTCTGTGTTTGCAGCATTATTCTGAGCCCTGAGGAGTATCCCTGGATACCTAGAAAGTCCCAAGCCCCATGGGAGTTAAGATCCTCATCTTGTATTTATGCAGTCACTTTCATCCTTAATATTCTACTGTCTTGCATCTGCCCTAATATGACTTCATTCCTTTGGTTGACAGAGCTTCTCCTATTTATCGAGTTCTCATTTCATGCTAATCTACACATCTCAGATTCAGGCCATCTGCATAACTTGGGGGCTTGTTCATTTCTCTAATAGTGAAGATAGTCCATGAAAATTCTATATAATGCATCATGATATTCTTGGAACACCTTTAGAACAGAATATGATTTTTATGTGGAAAAACTGCTTTTAATTTCCCTAAAGTATGGTTCATGGTGAGGTGTCTTGTGTGTACTTGTTAAGCGTAAAGGAGTAATTACCTTCAAAATTTCCATCTAAATAACGGACAGTCTACTTACTTCAATTAATTTGAATTATGGTAATAAACTCTTAGCAAAAATTAATATAATACGCATTATTGCACACCCAAATATTTTGTCCACTAAGCCATATTGGTCGCTTAGTAACAAGCTAACACATGCAAATATTTGAATCTTTGAATCAAGAATTGCCTGCAGCTTGCACCCAGGTAAAGTGACCTAATATGGAGAGAAAGCATTGTTTAATTTTAGTGTTGCTATGGCTGAGATTGTTGCTAAGGGTACAGTTATGAAAGTGGTTTTATTGGATTTGTACATATGTTCTGTAAGGGCAGGCCAGAGGCCATCATAACTATTTGACAAGGGACTAACCAGCTGACATAATGTCCTTCCACTGTTGCTTTTAATTTAAATTAATTAAACCTATGAGAAGTCAGCTAGGTTATCATCAAGTGTTCAGAATAACGTAAAATGTAATTTTAAAATATTTCTTAATATAAGATAGTCAGGCATCAAAAGGTAAACTTGTTCCCTACGTCTGATTTCTGCAACCTATGAAACTACAAGTGCCATGCCATGACCTGGCCATGAGATTTCCCAGCTATTTATCAGAAGCATAGAGCATCACTAACCATTCTAAAAATGCAGTTATTATTTTGTTTTTGAGCCATGCTCTTCCAGAACCAGAATTAGCCCTTGAAACACTTAAGCTGTTTTCTTGATGGGGAATTGATTACCAAGAAAATATACTTGTCTCTATGAGAATTTCAGACTTGAGTATTTCTGAAATTTCCAATATGATATACTGAGAGTCAGTAAATATAAGCAATCATTTTTATTTTGCCTTTATCCTTTTTTATGTCTCTAACAGAAGGTGAAGAAGATGCACAGCGAAATTCAACAGAACAAAGTGGGGAAGCCCAGGGAGAAGCAGCAAAATCTGAAAGTTAACACCCCACTTTGATCTTCATCAACACCTGACAATGTCTCAAATCTCCAGGCCTGGCTGGAATGCATTTATTTCCAAGAGTGAAAAGGGGAAAAAGAAAATGGCTGTGCTGCATTGCAGGAACCTGCTTGTTATGTTAAAAATGGGGGCAGAGGCTGTGGCTGCAGACAGACTTTTCTCTACCTCTGGCATCAGCAATGGTTGAAATCATGTGGCTTGTGTTTGGATGTCATTTTTGTACGGATCCTTTCACTTGACCATATGATTAAATGCTTGTAGAGAGTAGCACCGACCTAGGTGATGATTCTTCCTGTAGCATCTGGCCCCTCACAATGTCAGAGGATTTAATTGTGTCTAATCGCAAAGGGTTGGTTGAACCCCAGAGTTTAAATATCTCTGGCCCAAGTATTCACCCAGTAAAAGAACCATCCAGAAAGCACTGTTTTTAGCATTATGTATCTGTGTGTTCCTGCTGTGTTATTTACACTGTTTTGTATTATACAATATAGATGCTCAGCACTGCCCCCTTCTTTGATTGCTTATGAAAAACAAAAATGATGTACGTTACTGTGAATTTTTATACTAATCATTTTTAAAAGGGCTGCCTAAAAATTCTGCTCCATCGTGTGGTGGTGTGCACAGGATAGAACCCACATTTTTTTTTTTTTTTTTTTCTTTTGCGGTACGCGGGCCTCCCACCGCTGTGGCCTCTCCCGTTGCGGAGCACAGGCTCTGGACGCGCAGGCTCAGCGGCCATGGCTCACGGGCCCAGCCGCTCCGCGGCATGTGGGATCTTCGCGGAGTACCAGGGCACGAACCCGTGTCCCCTGCACCCGCAGGCCAACTCCCAACCACTGCGCCACCAGGGAAGCCCTGAGAGCACACGTTTTTTAAAACCTAATCTTTCTCCTTAATGCACAGCTGATGAATTAAGTCTAACAGATTCATCAACACTCCTTTGCTTATTATACAGGCATTTGAAAATATCCATTAATGTGAATATTACCTGAATTCAGTCTGTTTGGTGTCTACACAGACCAGAATTCAAACTGCAAATTTTGTCTTATTCCCAAGTGGAGAACTTTTTCCAACGTATATTTTTATTTCCAATTATGAGGATTTCTGAGAATTGGGGAGGTGGGAAAGAGAATACAAGATAATACTAAGCATGGGAAATATTTTCTTCTATGGAATCAAATTTATCACAGTGCTGTATGATACTATTAAAATTTGGAGGACAGCTTATCTCCACGGAGCAGCAAAAGATGTAGAAAATGATCTTGCAATCATGTGGACACCAATCACAAAAGTAAAGCCCTTGTGTTGTGTTTTTCATGTCTTTTTTCAGCCCTATCAGATCCAAATGTTATTATGCACTTTCTAATGTTTGTAAACTTTTACTAATAATTAGTGTGAATTCCATTCTGATACAATAATAATCATCATTAGAAGCTGACAAAATCCTCATTAATACTGTTAGTGACCTCTGCTGTGTTTTGACATCGTGGTTCTTATATGGAAAGTTTCTATGAGCTGTGTAATCTCACTGGTCAGTATTATGAAATCATTTCTCAGTGGTAATATATAAGGCACCAGTAATATGCCAATGGCTCATGAATTACTGGACAAATGGCAGGCAACAGGAAGACCCTTTGCAATAAAGACCCCACTTAACGGTCCTTGAGGTCTTAGATACAATCCCATGTGAAGTAGGTTAAGCAGCATTTCAACAGATAATCTATATGGACATAACAGGAACTCAGCCCTCCTTTGTAGTTACATAAAGGATGAAAGGTAAGTCTGCCCTCATCTCCCTTTACAGTACTTTTTGAATGAGTGGAATAAGGGCATGGGTATCACATGGTCCTCAATCACATATTACTAGAAAAAATGTTAACAGTGTGAGTCATTGAGACAATAGGAAAGATTAAATTTTAGAGTACTTCCTTCTGCTTAACCCAGTAGGATCCAAAATGTCCAGTTAACGTTCAAACAAATCCACCTATTAATAGACTCACAAGTGGGAAAAGAGGTTCCTGGGGCTATGTTAGACAATTTCTGCTAGTCTATTTAGCACATCCAACCCATACAATCACTTTTTAATATCCTTATTTATTATCCTCATAGCTTTCTTGTGATTCTAGGTAAAGTTCTCTTCATCCTTAAAATTGTGGAATTCCAAACTGATTTCATGTGATTTTGTAAAGTTTAGGACTAGTGCTGAGTATATGTGGAGTATTTATATTCCTGTGTGATATACTATTATTAATGCATGTGGTATCATGCCTGTCTTTGAATATATAATAGTTGCTAAATTGTGAAGTCATATGGAGCTTTTGAATTATTTTTGACCTCTTACTGCTACTTTGTCTGCTATATTCAAATCCAGAGGTTTTCCCAAGCCAGAAAATAAAAATTAGCTTTCCAAAACATTCACATCCTACAAATGTTGCTCAGCAAAAGTTCATAGTATCTTCCAAATTTTATTATAATATCTTTTACTTGCAAGTCAGTAACATACAAGGAATTGAATTTTTAAGGAGAGAAGGAAAGAGTAGAAAACTAAGACACTGATTTGATAATACACATTGAATTCCTGTTAACCAACTGACTTTATGCTATTCACTTCACAGCACATATTATCCCATTTAATCCTCAAACAATTCAATTAAAGAGATAGCGTTATTCCATTTCATAAATAAGGCAATTAAGGCTCAATAAAGTATAACTTTTACAAGCTTGAAAAGCTAATAAATGATGAATAAAATTTGAAACTGTTTATCTGTCTCCAGGGAGCTTTCTACTGCACGCGCCCTAAAGTTGAAGCCAGTTACAGAGCATGTTTATCTGGAAGGGAACTTTTAGAGATGGACTGAATCAGCCTCCATATTTTAGAGGAGGAAACTGAGTCCCAGAAAGGGCAATTGTTTTTCTCAAGGTTACCTAGATGAGCAATGACACATATGTGAGTAGCACTTTTATCTAAAAAATAATAGTAATAAATTTAATGTCAACTTATTTTTTCGTGTTATACTTCCCAGAAGACATTTTTTTCTGACATGGAGTCTGTAAACTTAGCATGGTTCAGACTTTTTATGTTCCATGCTACTCATTTTGTTTAATTAACTAGAAATTGAAATTTTCCATTTTTCAACTTATTTGCAACAAGTGTAAACTTTTCAAATTTACCTTTTATCAATTGTAAGTGTCCTATGCTGACATATTGATATCATAAATTCATAGAAATGTTTTTCCAACAGATAATAGACAGGCAGCCTCCAATTTGTAGGCAATATCCCCAGAGCTGTGTACTGTAAATGCCCAACACTTGAGTCTTACTCAGGCACAGTGGAAATACACCATTTTAGAAGATGACTGATAATGTCTGTTTCTCTTCAGAGAAGCATTAAGGGGTAAAGAAATGTAACTGTGGGCAATAGAGTTTCTGAGTGAAACCAGTAGTAATAGGGTGAAAATGTATAGTCATCAAGTGAAAACAGGAACAGATCTATGTTTATGATGTCTTTATAGGGCCTAAATTGTTCTTTAATTGCAAGTGGCAGTCTCTGAAGTCATTTGTGAGCTTGTATGACTTTTGTATTTAGCAATGTTGCATGCTCACATAATTGATATTAAAAGTAATACATTTTTCTGAAATGTACACAGTCTATTAAGAGTATTTATTGAACATACACTATGTACTTGATGCTTGGGAAAGTGTTGCAGGTAATAAAGGAGAAAGCCAAAGCTCAGCCACCCTGTGGTGGACATACCCAGCATTCCAGCCTCATTTTTCCTGGCCTCTACTCCAAAACTTTTCACCTCCGTTCCACCCTGGTAGCCCACTTCCTGGACTTTATCACCTACTAGAGCCATCCCACCTCTCAAATATTAAACTCCAATATCACTCCTGTCTTCTTACCTGCTCACCTGTAGGACAGTGATTTTCAGTCAGAAGAAAGATAGGTGTTTATCAGTACCCCCTGAAAGTTTTTACAATGCTCCCTCCTCCCCCTGCACACACAGAGAGATGAGCACTCTCTTCCCCTTGGAAACATTCCCTGGGATACTTTCATATCTTTTTTTTTTTTTCCTCCTACCCTCACCTCCACAACTTGAGAACCACTTATCTAGAAGAAGTACAAGGCTTCCTGATGCACCCAACCTGTTCACTGAAAAACTAAAATGAATCAACAAAAAGGAGTGCTCACAGACACACAGGGTTTTACTATATTAAGGATAACATCTTAGAATAGAGGAGCAAACAGTTTAACTTTTTTTTATCTTAGTGTGTTGCTCTCTTTTCAAAATGTTACTGTTACCACATACAGGCAGTAAAGACCA
This sequence comes from Delphinus delphis, assembly GCF_949987515.2. Taxonomy (NCBI): domain Eukaryota; kingdom Metazoa; phylum Chordata; class Mammalia; order Artiodactyla; family Delphinidae; genus Delphinus; species Delphinus delphis. The sequence goes on from NC_082699.1 coordinate 22,067,574, forward strand.
AGCAGAGACCAAGGCAGGGCTCAGGAGAAAACAAGCATCAAATAGCACTCAGCCTGGATCCAGGGAAGGACTTAAGCCAAAGAGGCAAAAAAGGATGTAGATCTTTAAGTTCTTCTTACTCAGGTCATGAGGATAAAACACTACATAGGGATTTGGGACAAAATACTAGCAAACAGTGCGACCAGTTTGCATTAGCCTCTCGTGTCTCTTCTTGTAAATGTTTTGCATGTGTCTAGTCCAGGATATAGGGATTTGGGGTCCCGGCCATCTCTCATTGTAAAGTCAAAAGTAAAAACCCACCTGACTATCACCCATTATCTTTCTAATTTGCACCACATTTACTTTCTGACCATATCAAGATGGCTATTTTCTCAGCAGCTCTCTTCTCAGTCTGGAATCCCTGTTAATCCTTCTCTTCAGTGCTTTCAATTTCCTTGCTTTCTTGTCTTTCTCACGCTCCTGTCCGATCAAAATCAACCAAACCATCTCTCTTTGCTTGTCCTCTGGATGACTGTAAAAAGTGTATAACAATGTTTATTCATTGTTTACAACCTCAGTTTAGACATAAGTGCTGCACAGCTACTTTTTTCATGTCCCTGGGGACAGAGGAAGTTCTCCTCTTCCTGTCTAAGATTATTCCTTCATCTGAGGTTTTTAAACCATTTTCTTTCTGACCTTAACAGGAGGTCTGTTAATTATCCTTTCCTTTTCACTGACTTTACCCTTTTCCGCAAATGTGTTCAAGTTCTCAAGTTCCCCTCTTTCCTTCACTACTTGTTTCCCAAGGTAACAATCTATGCTCCCTGTTTTCATGCTTCTCCTTCTTTCTTTTTTCTTTTCTTTTTTTTTTTTTTTTGTGGTACGCAGGCCTCTCACTCTTGTGGCCTCTCCTGTTGCGGAGCACAGGCTCCGGACGTGCAGGCTCAGCGGCCATGGCTCACGGGCCTAGCCGCTCCGCGGCATGTGGGATCTTCCCGGACCGGGGCACGAACCCGTGTCCCCTGCATTGGCAGGCGGACTCTCCACCACTGCACCACCAGGGAAGCCCTGCTTCTCCTTATTTCTTCTCCTTTTGCAATTTGACTTCCAGCTAATTTTTTTTCATTACCAATGACATCTTTAGTAGCTCCTGGGTTCTCAGTAATTGTCACTGAAGCCCTGGCCAATGTGGAAATTAAAAAGTGATGATGTTACAGAGATCTCAAGCTTCACCTAAAATCAAAGTTAATGATTTTATAATTTTGATTGATATTAGTGTGGCACAGTATAGTTGCATAATAAAAGCCTTCTTAAAGATGGAATCTACATATCCCAAGAAAAAGACTGTTTTCTCCTCCAGGTTCAAATCTTCCATTACGTATGTATGTGTCCTTTCTCTCTGACCACATTCTCCCCATAATGTTCCTTTGCTACATTCCCAGATCCTACAGTGCTCACTTCTTCATAGGAGTGGTGGTTACATGTATAGGCACTAACCTAGGGCCCATACATCCAGAGATGGGCAAGATTATCTTGTGATGTTTTAGAGTTCTCTGTTTCATTATACCCTGGGATGACTGTCAGTGATATTACCAGTTCCTCGAAACAGCAGCCACATACAAGCAAAAACACTTAACACCTTTGTACCCAGTCCCACTCTAATTCTCTGAATTAGACCTAGATAAATATATCGATCCAAGTGATGAAATATAATGGATAGTTTATATATCTTTTATTAGCCTACCCTATGTATGGCATTTAATCTTACCGTAGATTTTTTTTTTTTTTTTTGAGATGTTTCGTTTGCCTTCATGTTTTTACCCAGGTGTTTTAAATTTAGTTAGTTATCTTTTGTCCTTTTCTCTCTGGCAACTCCTCACTCTGCTTGACTAGTTCTTCCTTCTCTACGTCCCCACTACCTCTCTGGAATTCCATCCTTTTTCCTCTTCTCCAATCCCACTCTTCACTACTCTTCCACTCCAGCACCATCAATCACCATATTTACCATGATGAATCCCATATCAGGGGCCTCGGTAGGCCGAGGGGTTTTCCTAATCACCTGACCTATTGGATAGCTCAACATGGATTTCCCAAAAGCATCTTAAAATTCAACATTCAGATGCTAAATCCAGTATATGAGACCATTCCCACACCTGCTTTCCTTCATATGCTACAGATCTCATATAATGGTAGTACTGGTTCCTCAGCAACCTTAAATCAAAATTCTCAGATTTCTCTTAACTCTTGTTCCTCCAATTTTTTAAATTCCATCAATTCTAATTTTAACTACTTCTTGAAACTTCCCATTTCTTTTTGTCTACACTCAGCCCTTTAAATCATCTCTTATAGGGGCTTCCCTGGTGGCACACTGGTTGAGAGTCCGCCTGACGATGTAGGGGACACGGGTTCGTGCCCCGGTCCGGGAGGACCCCACATGCTGCAGAGTGGCTGGGCCCGTGAGCCATGGCCGCTGAGCTTGCCCATCCGGAGCCTGTGCTCCGTAACGGGAGAGGCCACAGCAGTGAGAGGCCCGCGTACCGCAAAAAAAAAAAAAAAAATTATCTCTAATATAATGTCTGAGCAATGGCCTACCTTGTCTGACACCCTTTCTATCCATCTTGCAATCAGAAGTATCTTTCTAACACATAAGTCTGATGGCTTCAATCCTCTAATTTAAAAAATCCTTAAATTTAGCCAGACAACACTTCTTGGTATAAGTGCCATATTTTATTTTTATATAACTCCTTGCTCTGTGTAGCTGTTTTCCTGTTCCTAAGATGTCCTTCCTCATGCTTGTTGGCAAATTCTCATTGATCCTTTCAGCCTATGCCTCACTTCACCCTTTTTTATAGAGCCTTTTGGACTTGCATCCCTATTCCCAAACCCCATCCTAGGAAATTAACTGTTCTATGTACTTTGCTCCCCTAACACTTGGTCTGCAAACATATCTCACTAGACCATAGCAATTTGTTTTCATGTGTATTTCTCCAACTAGAATATGAGTTCCTTGAGGGCAGCAGCCCTCCTTTATTTATCTTTGTAACCTTGTTGTCTATTAGATACTCAACAAATATTAATAAATAAATGTCTGCCCCCCGAAGCTCACAATATAGTTGAGAGGTTTACACACAGATCTATTAGGGGAAAATGCAATTCAAAGATAAAGTTAATGTTTGAAAATAGTAAAAGCTACATAATATTGCATTACAGAAGATAAACACTTGATTTCTATCACTTTTTTTCCTAGTGTGTGCAATAAACTATTTTTAAATTTGATTCTCAAACTCTACGCTGCACATTTACACACATACACACGAAGATTTGATACGACTTAACGGAGATGAGCTGTTTAATAGTACAATATAGAAATAAATGAGCAAGTCAGAGTATGTCATTTAGTTAAGAAGTGACCTTGGTAAAGGTATTTGTTGGCATTCTGTAGTATGAATTCCCTTCAGTTTGCTGGAATTTTTATTAGCCAAAAAAGGAGGTTGTATCCTAATCTCTTGGCCTAAGTAACACATTAGCCAGAGAGGAAGATCTCTGGGGAGATGTTTGTGGGCCTTGAACAAGGGTACACTGGAGTTTCTAAGAATATGCTTTACAGAAATGAACTCTAATATACAGTAATAGCCTAAAGAAATGGGAGTTCTGATAAGAATATGATGAACTTCAACAGAAGGACTTCATAGAAAAAAATGGGGAAATAATAAAAGAAACATGCTTTTATATACTCAAAGAAAGCACATTGATATATGCTTTCTTTGAGTATATAAAAACATGTTTCTTGCTGATATATATATATATATATACACATATATACACATATATACATATATATACATATATATACATATATATACATATATATATATGACCTTAAATTCTTTTTCCTGAATATTGTATCAATTGAAACAAACAGAAAAATAGTAGTAATCAAATTAACACTGGAAACCTAACAGGACTAAAGAAGTATTATGTACTTTTTTGACTCTGAAACCAAGAAATAAGAATGGCCAAGGTAATGGTGTAGGTAATTTTTAACAGAACACATGTTTGCACTTTGGCTGCCGTGATTCATTTTACACATTTCACTTGAGTAGGATGGTGTGACTATTATGACTGTCCCGTTAAATTTCTAAGTTTTCTTTTACCCCACATGCTTTTTTAAATCCATAAAACAATACATAACTGTGAATTTTAAGAGCAAAAAGTTATGTAAAAATAGCTATAGCTAGGGAGTGACAACTTAAACAGAACCTGCTTTCCCAGATGGTCTTAAATAAAATTCGGTAAGTCATCACATTTATTTAGGAAATATTTAATGAGTTTTTAGTAAGTTTAAGTCTCTGTGTTAGGTGCAGTAAGGAGTAAAATTTTTTAAAAAGACCACAAAATCTTTGACCAATAGAAACTGAAATATATGATGGTGCCCATAGTTTTTCTATCAGTATTCCCAGCCTTCCTCATCACCACTCCATTCCTTGTTATAAGGAACTTTTCTTCTATTCCACTGTGTAATGAGAATTTATTTTTTGCTCAGGTGACTCCCAGGCCTTTGTAACACAAAAGTGGGAGAATAGATCTAGACACCGGTTAAAGTGATAAGAGGAAAAAGGAGAATTTTTTCATGAAGAAACAGGACCACAATTGTTCTTTGTTGAGGGGTAAAACAGTTAACGATTGAAGCAGACAAAAAAATTATCAAGCTAGCATTTTTAAGTCAATTTGTATAATAAAGAGCTAAGAATTAGAAAGAGGATTAGAAAAAGCTATGAAACTGAGTTTCCAAAAGCAAGTTTTTGGGGTTTGACAAGTAAGAGGCTTCAGTGAAGAAACAGAGAACTGTATCAATGTAGTGTGGACAGAAGGACAGAAAAGAGCATTTTTATAGGTTGTTAATTAGATATTCTTTAATATTCTCAAAGAGATACATGTAAATATTGGGAATACTTTCCAATTATTTCTGGATTTTGGATGAGACTTCTTTTGAATGTGGCTCCATACAAAGACAGGGCCACGTGGGACCCTAAGGTTTATTAAAGTGTACTCATTTATAATAGTAATGGTAAGACAAGTACATACATATCTATAATAAATATCTAAGTTTAATGAGCAATAATGGATGAACATGGAATATCCCATTATAGACTCTTGGGGAGAAATGTCACTCAGTAGGAAAGATCATGGGGAACGCTGGAATGATTTTTTTTTTAATAGATCTTTATTGGAGTATAATTGCTTCACAATGCTGTGTTAGTTTCTGTTGTACACCAAAGTGAATCAGCTATACATATACATATATCCCCATATCCCCTCCCTCTTGCGTCTCCCTCCCACCCTCCCTATCCCACCCCTCTAGGTCTTCACAAAGCACCGAGTTGATTTCCCTGTGCTATGCTGCTGCTTCTTACTAGCTAACTATCTTACATTCAGTAGTGTATATAATGTCGATGATACTCTCACTTCACTCCAACTTCTCCCTCCAACCCCATGTCCTCAAGTCCATTCTCTATGTCTACATCTTTATTCCTGCCCTGCAACTAGGTTCATCAGTACCTTTTTTTTTTTTTTTTTTTTTTTTAGATTCCGTATATGTGTTAGCATACAGTATTTGTTTTTCTCTTTCTGACTTACTTCACTCTGTATGACAGACTCTAGGTCCACCCACCTCACTAGAAAAAACTCATTTTTGTTTCTTTTTATGGTTGAGCAATATTCCATTGTATATATGTGCCATATCTTCTTCATCCATTCATCTCTCGTTGGACTTTTAGGTTGGTTCCATGTCCCGGCTATTGTAAATAGTGCTGCAATGAACATTGTGGTACATGTCTCTTTTAGAATTACGGTTTTCTCAAGGGATATGCCCCGTAGTGGGATTGCTGGGTCATATGGTAGTTCTATTTTTAGTTTTATAAGGAACCTCCATACTGTTCTCCATAGTGGTTGTATCAATTTAAATTCCCACCAACAGTGCAGGAGGTCTCCATTTTCACCACACCCTTTCCAGCATTTATTGTTTGTAGATTTTTTGATAATGGCCATTCTGACCAGCGTGAGGTGATACCTCATTGTAGTTTTGATTAGCATTTCTCTAATAATTAGTGATGTTGAGCATCTTTTCATGTGCCTCTTGGCCATCTGTATGTCTTCCTTGGTGAAATGTCTATTTAGGTCTTCTGCCCATTTTTTAATTGGAATGTTTGTTTTTTTTGATACTGAGCTCCATGAGCTGTTTATATATTTTGGAGATTAATCCTTTGTCTATTGTTTCATTTGCAAATATTTTCTCCCATTCTGAGGGTTGTCTTTTTGTCTTGTTCATGGTTTCCTCTGCTGTGCAAAAGCTTTTAGGTTTAATTAAGTCCCATTTGTTTATTTTTGTTTTCATTTCCATTACTCTAGGAGGTGGGTCAAAAAAGATCTTGCTGTGGTTTATGTCAAAGAGAGTTTTTCCCATGTTTTCCTCTAGGAGTTTTAGTGTATGGTCTTACATTTAGGTCTTTAATCCATTTTGAGTTTATTTTTGTGTATGATGTTAGGTAGTGTTCTAAATTCATTCTTTTACATGTAGCTGTCCAGTTTTCCCAGCACCACTAATTGAAGAGGCTGTCTTTTCTCCATTGTATGTCCTTGCCTCCTTTGTCAAAGATTAGGTGACCATATGTGCGTGGGTTTATCTCTGGGCTTTCTATCCTGTTCCATTGATCTATCTTTCTGTTTTTGTGCCAGTACAATACTGTCTTGATTACCATAGCTTTGTGGTATAGTTTGAAGTCAGGGAGCCTGATTCCTCCAACTCCGTTTTTCTTTCTCAAGATTGCTTTGGCTATTTGGGGTCTTTTGTGTTTCCATACAAAGTGTAAAATTTTTTGTTTTAATTCTGTGAAGAATGCCATTGGCAGTTTGATAGGTGTTGCATTGAATCTGTCGATTGCTTTGGGTAGTATAGTCATTTTCACAATATTAATTCTTCCAATCCAAGGACATGGTATATCTCTCCATCTGTTTATGTCATCTTTTATTTCTTTCATCAGTGTTTTGTAAGTTTCTCAGTACAAGTCTTTCAAATCCTTAGGTGGGTTTATTCCTAGGTATTTTATTCTTTTTGTTGAGATGGTAAATTGGATTGTTTCCTTAATTTCTCTTTCTGATTTTTCATTGTTGGTGTATAGGAATGCCAGAGATTTCTGTGCATTAATTTTGTATCCTGCCACCTTACCAAATTCATTGTTTAGTTTAGTAGTTTTCTGGTGGCATCTTTAGGATTTTCTATGTATATTATCATGTAATCTGCAAACAGTGACAATTTTACTTCTTCTTTTCCAATTTGGATTCATTTAATTTCCTTTTTTTCTCTGACTGCCATGGCTAGGACTTCCAAAACTATGTTGAACAAGAGTGACAAGAGTGGACATCCTTGTCTTATTCCTGGTCTTAGTGGAAATGCTTTCAGTTTTTCACCATTGAGCATGATGCTTGCTGTGGGTTTGTCATATATGGCCTTTATTTTGTTGAGGTTGGTTCCTTCTATGCCTATTTTCTGGAGTTTTTATCATAAATGGGTATTAAATTTTGTCAAAACCTTTTTTTGCATCTATTGAGATGGTCATATGGTGTTTATTCCTTAATTTGTTAATGTGTTGTATCACATTGATTGATTTGCTTGTATTGAAGAATCCTTACATCCCTGGGATAAATCCCACTTGATCATGGTGTATGATTCTTTTAATGTGTTATTGGATTCTGTTTGCTATTATTTTGTTCAGGACTTTTGCATCTATGTTCATCAGTGATATTGGTCTATAATTTTCTTTTTTTGTGATATCTTTTTCTGGTTTTGGTATCAGGGTGATGCTGGCTTCATAGAATGAATTTGGGAGTGTTTCTCCCTCTGCAATTTTTTGGAAGAGTTTGAGAAGCATCGGTGTTAGCTCCTCTCTAAATGTTTTCTAGAATCCGCCTATTGATATATTTATTCTTTGAAGAAAGAGATATTAGACATTCTACATAGAAAACAAAATGACATAAACTGACGTACAGAGGTAGGAAAACACGGGGTCATATATTTTAAAAATTATCCAAATTAGCTAGAGCACATTCTGAGGAGAGACACCAAGCCAGGTGGAGGAGTAGAAATCTGAGACCCTAAGGAAGGGAACCTGGAAGACCCAGAAGATTATGAAAGTCAGTGAGAACTCATGAATGTGTCTGACAGCTCCTCAGCAGCTGGCAGACCAAGCTCCAACGGATCACTCATAGGGAAGAGTGTGGGCATTGGGGTATGTCTCAGGCACAAAGACCCTGAGACACAGTTGGGGTCCATGCCAAAGGGCCTAACATAGAAACAGAAGAATTTTGAAAGTGAGAGTTAAGTTTTTAAAGGCGAGCTAAGGCCTTCAAGATGAAAGCAGACACAAGGACTTATACCAAGGTTAAGAATCCAGCAGCTGAAAAAAACAGACGTCAGAGGAAAAGTGAGAAGCAGGAAAGATGCGTGCATCCCGGTACAGACAGAATCCTGCCTGGCAAAGCAGTTGCTGCTGTCCTTTATCCATGATTTCTACTCATGCCCTGATGCACCCCTCAGTTTCTATAGACACTATATCTCTCAGCTGACAACACATGGTGCAAGTGTGGGGAAAAAATGTCTTTTAGTACCATAGGAAGGGGGGAGAAGACTCAATCTTCTCTCAGGGTAGTAATAGCTATCATGTTCCAAACATGTATTGGATGCTTGATTATATTAACCCCATTTCTCACAATTACGCTGAAATATGAGTATACTATCTCCTTATAAATGAGCAACATAAGGCTCAGAGAGGTCAAGTGTCTTGTCCAAGCCCATGTAGCTTTTGTGTTGTAAAGCCAAGACTGAAACCTATGTCTATCTTCTCTGACATTTCCCATGTTTTTCAAACTATACCAGAGCTGTCTAATAGAACAATAATACAAGCCAGACATGCAATTTAACATTTTCTAGTAGCCACATTAAAATAAAAAGAAAGCAGTAAAATAACCCAGTATATCTAAAAATATGTCCATTAATATGTAATCAATATAAAAATCAATGATACATTCTTTTTTCATTTTGTTTTGGTGCCAATTCTTCAAAATCCAGTGTCTGTTTTATACACGTATCTCAAGTCAGTCTAGTACATTTCAAGTGGTCTGACTACCATATTACACATCACAAATTATATACCCTATTCTGCTTTCCAAGGATTAAGCAGAGAAAGGATTCACTTTGGGGATATAGGGATATAGGGTGTGCCTATACGTGTATAGTTCCTTCTCAGTGATTCTCAAATCTGGCTTCTTGTCAGAATCACCTGGAAAACTTTTAAAACATATTAAGAATGTGGCCCTATCTCCTTCGATTTTGATTTTATTGCAAGGTAATGCCCAGGCATCAATATTCTTTTAACTTTGTTGAAGTAAAATTAAGTAGTAAAAATAAAAGTGCACATAAGTGTGCAGTTTTATGGATTTTTATTAAATGATCAGGTAACCAGCATCCAGATCAAGGATCGGAACATTCCAACACCTGAGAAACCCCAGTCAGGTTCCCTTCTAGTCACCTTGACCTGCAAAGTGCTACATCTCATGAGACTGATAAAATGGTGAATCCACATCTGCTTTTATAGAACCGTCACCTAATACAGCTTGCTCTTCTGCAGGGTTCTAGCCTAGGGTTTGTCAGGTCAACTTGTAGCCCAGAAATAATAAACCACGTGCTAACCCATCTGTCTTCTAGAGCAGCAGTCCCCAACACTTCTGGCACCAGGGACCATTTTGGTGGAAGACAATTTTTCCATAGAGAGCGGCGATGAGGGGTGGTGGGTGGGGATAAGGGGAGGGGATAGTTCAGGTGGTAATGCGAGCAATGGGGAGCTATGGGGAGTGGCAAATGAAGCTTCGCTTTCTTGCCCACTGCTCACCTCCTGCTGTGCGGCCCTGGCCACAGACCAGTACCAGTCCTCGGCCCGGTGGTTGGGGACCCCTGTTCTAGAGGATCTCTACCTGAGAAAACACAGGTCCTTCAAACCACTGTATCTCCTGGTCCATGCAGGTCCAGTTTCCATTCAGTCCTGAACCACTGGCTCCGTGTCAGCTCAGCCCTTCTAAGTTGCATGATACTGGGTATTTGCTCTTCTCCCCTCCTTTCCTGGATTATCCACCTATTTTCTCACCTGAGTTTCACCTCCCTGATCATCAACAGATCAAATGGACAGCAACTTTGTGAAGCCTGTAACAGTGATTTCAATTTCCTACTGAACAGGTTTAAGTCCCAGCAGGCTTACAACCTTTTCCTTGGTACTTAATTCCCCAAACTTTTGCTCCAGCCCTTCTCATTACTACACACACCCTCTGGTCCTATAAATTCAGTTCTTTGGAAACAGCATTTGTTTTCCTAGTCATTTATCTTCTGCAGATTCAAGAGATTTAAAATACATTTCTAAGAAAATTCAAATTTTGTGTGTTCCACAGGTGTTCCCTCATTGGTTTAATCAAGAAAAAAAAAAAAAAAAACTCAGTGAACACATTTCCCAACTCCAGCCAACTTGAGCACACATGAAAATGGACTGCATTCTTGAGTCCCATGCTACAGTGAATCCTGAGTAAACAACATCTTGATGTGTTCAACACCCAGCAGTATTCAGCCTGCCACTTGTTGGAATCACAATTGCTTCACAGTGTTGGTTTTTTTCCCTGCTCTCAGAACAGTGCCTTGTTGTGCTTCCAGCCCATACAAGAATATTTTGAATGAGTCTGACTTTGCAAAGACAGCATTTGCAGCTGAAAATAGGAAAACATGACCATCTGTTCCTCCCTTCATGGTTCAATCTGACAATATCCTGACACAGCTGTCTTCCTCTTTGACTCCATCCTACTCGGCCCACCTACCTCATTCCACCAGTTTCTCACTTAAGCTTCTTCACTTACATTTTGTCTCTCCACATTCCTCTCCTCCTACTCATTTATCACTACTTTCCTCTGTTTTATTGCTTCACCATTCTTATAATCCTCAGGAGTACCTAATGAATTGCTTGCCATTTTCCATCCTCCCAACCCTAGCTTTTTCCCTCAATCCCTCTGCCTAGCCCTTTCTGCACTCCTCAGCCACTACCTAACTTCATGTGGGAGAAAGAAAACAGGAAAGGAGCTCCATACCTAAGCTTCTAGGATCAATGTAAAGTTAGCTGGAAGTATGGAGATAAGCCCTAGGTCCTGGGGAGGGAGAGGGGCATAAGGAAAAGTGATGGGGAGGAATGCATAACTGACACTGGTAGCAAGTGTAATTTTCACCTCTATCTCTACAAATTTCCAATGAGTCATTTACCAACTATGGGAGAGGTGGTAGAGGATACCAACTGCCACCACCACCAGAAGTCAGAAATTTCACCAGTTCCCCAACTATCAGAGAGACACCTGGAGTTTTCATTTGTCCATTCAGTGGAACTCCCAGTGACTGACAATTTTAGGAAACACTTGGCAAATATACGAAGGAGAGACTGATTTTAATAGCATGGACCCAGAACCTAGACTTCTTACTAAGTAAATGTATGATTTTGCCCAATTTCCTTAACCACTCTGCCTATCAGTTTCTTGTCTGCAAAAGGAATTGAAAATAGCATCTCTTAGGGATGTTGAATAATAGTAGACAAGAAGAATGTTAAAAGGTTGAAATTAGTTAATACATATAAGGTACCTTATAAAACTGCCTGGAATTCAGTATAAATATTAGTTACTAATATTGTTGTTGTATTGTTTTATGAAATATGTATTTATAGTCTTAGATAACTCAGAGAGAATAGTTAAATGGCTTTTGCTTCTTTATGGGTAGTGCTATCCAATAGCACAGAGGTTTTACTTATTCACTTATTGAACAAAGATGAATAAGTCCCTTCTATATAAGAGGTACTTTCAGGATGCTTTCTATACAATGGTTTAACCATAGGGATGATCTCCAACCATGTGAAGCTTACAGACTAATAAAACCCAGTTCAGTTGGATGCTGGCAACTGAAATACTTAGAACATTTACCCTAGTCTACTATAGGAAAGTCAAACTTTGAGGGGCAAAATTTGAATGGGGAGGAAAGAGAAAGAGAGAGGAAAACTACTTCAGGACTGTCTTAGGGTCAGTTCAAGTTCAGCTTTACCTTTTTCTTATAACTGTTACCTTTGCAGTTTCACAATGTCAATAGCTAGTAGAAGGGAACATAAGTACTCATAATGAAATAAAACACGAAGCCATCAGGGATTGACACTAGGAGGACAGGGGGAATCATTTGACAGGATCAATCATTTGATGACGTTGATTTCTTACTGGCACCTCTGAGAGCTGTTTTCTTTTTAGCCTTCTGATTTAAGTGCAAACAAAATTCCTTTCTCTTGGTTCCCCTTGGTAAAACTGAGACCAGGCAAAGAGTCTGATAAACACCAAGGAAATCAAAAAGAGGAAAAACAGAGAGAGTATAAATTAATTGGCTTATTAAAGGAAGGTTTCTTATTTTCAGTCTAGTTAATTTCAGTCCAAGATCTCCAGGCCCTCCCATTACTCATGAAGTCCTCTAAAGAGAGATGAGACACTACCCCCAAAATTCTCCCTTTTCATCTACAGACTTTTCCTCCTATCCCAGTTTCTAGACTAAGAGACTCCTCTTCCTCTAGTTAGTTATATCATGAAAGCTCTCTTTAATAAATACCAATTTCCAGCATACAGTATTAATTGTATGATTGATATAACACTCACACATCATTCATACATACTAAAGAAGTATTTTTTGTTGATTTAAAAACAAAATGGGGGCTTCCCTGGTGGCGCAGTGGTTGAGGGTCCGCCTGCCGATGCAGGGGATACAGGTTCGTGCCCCGGTCCGGGAGGATCCCACATGCCGCGGAGCGGCTGGGCCCGTGAGCCATGGCCACTAAGCCTGCGCGTCCGGAGCCTGTGCTCCGCAACGGGAGAGGCCACAACAGTGAGAGGCCCACGTACCGCAAAAAAAAAAATTAAAGGCCTGAAGCCTTCAAAATCTCAGCCAGCATATATAGGGGATAAGAAGCTATTTACTAAACCAGCAGAGTTGACTTTTAAATTTTTATTGTTCTAAATAATTTTTAAATAAAAAGAATTCTCCTCTTAATTCTAAGCAAGTTCTATATGATAGACATTCTGATTAATCAAATGTTTTCTATAATTGTCCTTGAATAAATATTTGTGTTAAATAAGACACGTTTCACAGATAGGAAAATCAAGTTATTTAATAATAATTAAATCATCATTCATCTATCTCAAGGGTAAAATAAAAATATACCTTTATATTTTTCTATATTTCTATTTTCTAATCATATTTCTGTAAATATTGATAAATAATGAGCAATAGATTTCTGCCTCCTGGTGGCCATATGCGGTTCTAAAAGAAAAAATAGCCTGTGTCTCTTAAAACACAGCAAAAAGATTTTGTTTTAGAATTTTGCTTAAAAAGCTACTCACTCTGGAAAGCAATGTGGATCAGCTTGGTACCAAGAAGGGAAAAAGTCAGCAGTGGTAGCCAAGGACATCAGTGCCTTTCAAGGACATTGTGGAGCACAATTCCCCCTTTTCACTCAACTGGATTGTAAGCCATAAATATATGCATATAAATTTAAGTCCTCAGGAAACTAGTTTTGATCAAACTAAAATGTTTGCCTGGTAATTCTAATACATTTGTCACAAGTATCTTCCCCTAAGCCTCACAGTCCTAGGGTTACAGTATGATTTGCCTTTATTACCTTTTGCCTTTATTACCTGGAATATTGTTTATATACATTCTCCTGAGGTAAGGTCTCTTGTGTCAATCAGAGATGGTCAGAGAAATATATGCTTCTTTGTTTGGTTAAGTTCCTTTACTTGGCAATAGAATAAAACCCTTTGGGAAGTATCAAACCTGCCTCGACAGGAATATAGCATTGCTTACTAAAACTATACGTTAGAAATGCAGGAGATTTTGTCAAAATAAAAATATACTGAGGTTAATTTTAAAACTATGATTTAACAAAATCTGAGTCATTTTTTGAAATGTTGCCTCAGTAGAAATAATAGTAAAATATGTTGTATGTCATGTCATTAATAAATATTTAACTTAAATACTTATAAGCTCATGATACAGAATAATTTTTGAATAGAAGGAGCATGTTTCAAAAGACAATCTTAGGGTTTCCCTGGTGGTGCAGTGGTTGAGAGTCCGCCTGCTGATGCAGAGGACACGGGTTCGTGCCCTGGACCGGGAAGATCCCACATGCCGCGGAGAGGCTGGGCCCGTGAGCCATGGCAGCTGAGCCTGCGCATCCGGAGCCTGGGTTCCGCAACGGGAGAGGCCGCAACAGTGAGAGGCCCGCATACCGCAAAAAAAAAAAAAAAAAAAAAAAAAGGCCAATCTTAGCTGCTAAGATTAATTTGTAAATATCTGTAATTCAGAAATTGTTAGATAAATTAACACAAGACTAAGCACCTAAATCACTTTTTTTTTTCCAATATGAGGGTTTAGTTGGGAAAGAAAATATTTATGATTTATTCTAAATATCTCACAATGTTCTTTTGATTAGTGCTGGTCTGCAAAAGGGAAAGAATAGAATGGCTATCATTTAAACATAAGTAATAAATATAATAACTGAACCCAAATCACTGAACTGAATTATATGTAAAATATTTTGTTAAACACTATTGGAATTTTTTGTCTTTTTTTTAGCTATTGTTTTGAAATATAAAATGATTGCATTATCATAGAAGAATGCCCTCTTATACAATTGAAGAACAATGAATTCATGAGGAGAAATAATATATTTGACATATAAGGACAAATATTCATTTACTCATGACAGCTCTTTAATATAAATTTTAAAAAATGTTAATAGAAATATTTAAATATATATTAAGTAAAAAGTAGTATGATGAACTATCTAGTCATTACCCAGGTTCAACATTATCAATTCTTGGGGAATCTGGTCTCATCTACACTCCCACACTCTACAACCCAACTGGATTATTTTGAGGAAGGTCCAGACATCATATAGTTTTAATTTTAAATACTTCAGTTTGCATTTCTAAAAAATAAAGACTGTCCTATATATTATTACAGTAGCATTATCACAACAAAGAAAAAGAATAATGTCTTCTTATCAAATATTTAGTCACTGTTCCAGTTTACAATTATCTCACAAAATGACTCTATTGTTAGTTTGAATCTGAATTCATAATAGGTCTATATATTGTAATTATTGAGAAGTCTCTTGAAGTTCCTTTTTTAATTAATAGCCTTTATTATTTAGAACAGTTTTAAATTTGCAGATTGAGCAGATAGTACAGAGTCCCTGTACAAAACTGGAACAGTTTCCCTTATTATTAACATCTTACACTATTATGGTACATTTGCTAGAATTGAGAAACAAATATTGATATATTATTAATAACTAAAGTCCATATATTATTCATATATCATAGATTTTACCTAAAGTCCTTTGTTCCAGGATTTTATTCAGGATACCATATTATATATATATTATATATATATATATATATATAAATAATATATATATATATAGTCAGGTCTCCTTAGGTTCTTCTAGCTTGTGGCAGTTTTTCAGACTTATCCTTGTTTTTAATGACTTAATTTTGATGATTACTGGTCAGGTATTTTGTAAAATATCCCTCAACTGAAATTTGTCTGACGTTTTTCTCAGGATTAGACTCAGGTTCTGGGTTTTGAGGAAGCAGATCACAAAGGTAAAGAGCCATTTTCATTACATCATATCAAAGATACATATTAGCAACATGCTATATATTTGATGTCATGTTGATGTTGACTTTGATTTCCTGGCAGAAGTTCTTTTTGTCAGCTTTCTCCTTTGAAAAGTTATTTTTATTCTTTTCCCTTTCCATACTGTACCCTTTAGAAAGAAGATGTATGATCTTTAGAAAGAAGATGTGTGATCATCATGCACAGCCCACGCTAAAGAGTGGAGAGTGATGTATCCTCTCCTTTAGGGCTAGAGCGTCTGTATAATTTATTTGGAATTCTGCATGGAGTTTTGTCTCTTTTCCCCCATTTATTTATTTATCCAGCATGCATGGACCATATATATTTATTTTATATTTTGGGTTGTATTCTAAATAATACAATATATAATACATAATGCAAAACAATACTATTTTGTTTATTACTCAAATAGTTCCAGCTTTGGTCACCAGGGATTCTCTCTGTTGGCTCCTGTGCCCCTTTGCCCTATTCCCACCAATGTGGATTTTTTTTTGAGCGCTTACTTACTTTCTGGGACTATAAGATGATCCTGGGATATTTTGTACATTCCCTGCCCAGTCTCAGAATCGGCCATTTCTCCAAGCCCTGGCTCTTTTTTTGGAGAAGGGGATTAGAAACTTAAGATCTGGTTGCTAAATGTGCACATTGCTACTATAGTATCCTAAATTTGCAATAATATTTTTTAAATTTGCATACATTAAAGCTCAAACTTTGTGCTGTAAAGTTCTATGGGTTTTTACAAATGCATAGTGTTATATATGCATTATTGCAATATCATATAAAATAGTTTTGCCACTCTAAAAATCGCCTGTGCTTCACCTATTCATCAAGTCCCAGCCCTGAATCCCAAGCAACCACTGAAGTTTTTACTGTATCTATAGTTCTGTCTTTTCCAGAATGACACATAACTGGAATTGTATAGTATGGTATTGATACATAGCATTTTCATAATGTCTTCTTTCATTTAGCAATATGCATTTAAGCACTATGCAGTTATCCATGTCTTTTCATGACTTGATAGCTCATTTCTTTTTATAGCTGAGTAATATGCCATTGTATCTAGAGTTTGTTTATCCATTCACTTATTGAAAGTCATCTTGGTGACTTCCAGCTTAGGCAATCATGAATGAAACTCTTGTAAATATTTCTGTGCAGGTTTTTGTGTGGACAAAAATTTTCACTTCAAGTTGGTAGACATCTAAAAGCATAATCACTAGATTATATGGCTAAACATACAAGACTATGTTTAGGTTTGTAAGAAATTGCCAAACTGTCTTCCAAAGTGTTTGTAACATTTTGCCTTCCCACCAGCAATGAATGAGAGTTCCTGGTGTTCTGTGTCCTCATCAGCATTTGGTATTATAAGTTTTATGAAATGTTGTCATTCTAATAGGTGTGTAGTACTATCTCAACTTCCTCATAAGTTGCAATTCCCTAATAACAAATAATGTTGAGCATCTTTTTATATGCTAATTTACCATCTGTATATCTTCCTTGGTGAGGTGTCTATTCAGATTTACTGCCTGTTTTCCAGTTGGATTTGTTGTTTTCTAATTTTTTTTTTTAAGAGTTCTTTCTATATTTGGGACAGAAGTCCTTTATTAGACAGGTGTTTTGCAAATATTTTCCCCAATATGTGGCTTCTTTCCCTTCTCTTAACTGTGCCGTTCACAGAACAGAAATCTTTATTTTTAGTAAAGTCCAAATTATGCATAATTGAGTATTTATAATTCTTCTCTCCCCTCTCTTATAACATTGTTGTCATTCATTTCATTTATCCATATTCTATAATCACCCAAAAATTGTTGCTATTACTTGAAGCAGTTACCTATTAAAAATAAGAAAAGTAAAATGATTCTTAACAATAAGAGTATAAGTAAAAGATAATATAAATACATGTATTTATTCAATAAATAAAAATAAGTAAAGGAAAATAACTCATTGAGAATAAGAAAAGCAAAAGATTTTCTTTTACCATCATTTATTCCTTCTCTTCCTCATGTTCTTCATTTCTTTATGTAGATCCAAGTTTTTGACTTTTATCATTTTCTTTTTCTCTGAACTCCTTCAGCTACTGTTTTTCTGAGAAAGTCTTTATTTGTCATTGATTTTTTTTTTTTTTGCGGTTCGCGGGCCTCTCACTGTTGTGGCCTCTCCCGTTGCGGAGCACAGGCTCCGGACGCGCAGGCTCAGCGGCCATGGCTCACGGGCCTAGCCGCTCCGCGGCATGTGGGATCTTCCCGGACCGGGGCACGAACCCGTGTCCCCTGCATCGGCAGGCGGACTCTCAACCACTGCGCCACCAGGGGAGCCCTGTCATTGATTTTTGAAGGATAATTTCACTTGATATAGAATTCTAGGTTAGTATTTGTTCTTCCAACACTTTAAATATCTCATACCACTCTTTTCTTTCTTGCACTCTCACTTTCCCATTAAGATACAGGTTTTTGAATATATACATGTGTATATATGTATATTATACATATATGTATGTACATATGTGTGTGTATATATAAATATATATATATATATATATATATATATATATATATACACACACCTTTATCTTATGTTAAGGAGGTAGCCATCAATTCTTATTTCTTTCAGTTTTGTTTTTTTTTTAACACAAATTGGCATTTCATGCCTTTCTCAGTCTAAGAAGATGATAGTATTGATATTATTTTTCTCTTTTGGGCTTTTAAATTGATAGGTTTCAATTTATGGTTTTCTAATATTGCCTCCCCCTTACTTCCCTGTAACAAATCCCACTTGGTCATGGTTTATTATTTTTTAATGTGAATAGATTCTGTTTGCTAATACTTTTTTTTTTTTTTTTTGCGGTACGTGGTCCTCTCACTGTTGTGGCCTCTCCCATTGCGGAGCACAGGCTCCGGACGCGCAGGCTCAGCGGCCGTGGCTCACGGGCCTAGTCGCTCTGCGGCATGTGGGATCCTCTCGGACCAGGGCACGAACCCGCGTCCCCTGCATCGGCAGGCAGACTCTCAACCACTGCGCCACCAGGGAAGCCATGGATCAATATTTTTAAGTGAGAATGGTTTGTCATGAAATCTTAATTTTCTGCTAAGTCTGGCAAGGATTTTATTGAATTTTAGAAAATCCACAGTTATCCATGAGCTAGCCTAAGCAATTATCTGAGAGACATGTTGGGCCTTCTTGAGTCAGACCTGAAGCATATCTCGATGAAGTAAAGAAGCTCCACCCACCCTCAATTCTGAGGAAGAGTCCAATGTCCAGACATCACTTCCAGGGGTCCTCGTTTTGAAAAACTAAAAATCCCATTTCAAACTCTACAAAATACTGGCATTTCAATTTCACAAGATATAAATAATAAGAAATTATGATGTAAGGTTTGATAAAACCCTCCTTGAAAATAAGGCATAGAGGAGAGGCAGCTTCATGGCCTCACTGAAATAGTCACTCCTTATGACCTAAAGGCTTTGGCTGTGTGTGAAATTAAATATTCAATATGCAATACACTTGAACCACATTACTCAATTTCCCATTTAACAAACAATACCCTCTCCGAGTTAGTATTTGTCTTTAAACTCTCAGCACTGAGAGGACAGTATAAGAAATCACCCACAATAAAAATATTTCTCTATTTTTGTCCAAAATCACAGTTGAAAACACTGAGCAATGTTCCTTATACATAGGCCCTCAGAACAAATTCCTCCTTAAGTTAATATGAGGTCAGAAAGAGTACATTTTCTCAAGACATTAAATATAGTATCTGGTCTGTGGGAAATCTAGCTTGAGACATAAGTGAAACATATAAGATTTGAATAAAACAAAACAAAATAAAACAAGAGCAACAACAACGAACCAGCAATTCATGTAAAACCAAATAGAAATGGTGAAACTGAAGGGACCACTCTCACCACAAACACGTCTGACCCCAACATTCAAACAACTTCTTTCCCTAATAGGATTCTAGAGTACACAATTCTACTTAGTATCGTTGACCTTAACCCTAACCTGACTGAATATAAATTGTTTGACCCTTCTTGGGTGCTGTGGACAAAGAATGTCACCTGCCATTTCAGTAAACAAAGTATGTTGAGGCCATCAAGGCATCAACCACTTCAGCTGCCCCTTGTGGTACACCCTGAGGGAAAAAACAGGTTTCGTGCCACCAAGACATCAGCCTCTGCAGTCACCCACAAAAGTGCACCCTGAGGGAATTCAGGATGGAGTAAAACAGGATACTGGCCCTAGATAATTAAGGTGCATATCAAAAGATTAATTTCAATAAGCTCAGACTCTTGCATCTTCCCGTACATAGAAAAGCACTAAATTCATTAGCTTGAGATGTCTAGTTTTCTTTAGCTAGCAGTAATCTTTTGATGTTCCAACTACCTGGGTTTTTTGTTTGTTTGTTTGCAAAAACTCCTGTATATCCTGGCTCCTCCCTTAAGTCTTCAGAACAGTCTCTCAGAGCTATCCGAGAGGCTGTATCCCAGGCTTAAGTCCTCGGTGAGTCCACTGAATAAAACATTAATTCTCATCTTTTAGGTTGTGCATTTGTCAGTCAGCAGCACTCAATAAAGGTTTATTCGTGTCTTAACTGCCAATTAAACTTCCATTTTCCACTTGATTTTTCACTGCACAGCATTTGTGCCCATGGCAGCCAACATAAATAGAACCAAAAGTAGTTGAAAGATACACATCCACAGTCACGGACTTTGAAATGTTCAAATTTATGGAGTACTAGTGAAATGCATTAAGAATTTTAATCTGAGATTCATAAATTCTCTACATTCTAGAATTTTAATACAGGGATAATATCTCTTAATCGTTCTTATCTACCACTTCTGACAGGTTTAAGAAATGTGACGGCTAACCGTGCTTTCTTTCTCTTCTCCTACCACATTCTACACTGTTACCATAAAAGCAACATAGCCAACAAATCTCACATCTGAATATTATTATATGCCTTCTGCTAACATGAAAATGGATGCTACTGTACTATTGAAATAGTTTCTTCTTTTCAAGTGCCAGGGTAAACTCTGGCTGATTCCAATAAAATGATCTGAATTTTCAAGCACTGCACATGTCAGCACTCCAGTGAAGAACTAGGACAGAAGGGAGTTGTTTCCATTCACACACAAAATCCACAGAGTTGAGCTGACTTGTCTTTTGTACTTAACAAAACCACAAGTGGTGCTATCCTGCTGAGAACCAAAATACTTCCTGCTATTCTTAACAGAATTTAAATTTGTCTCCTGGCTGTCCTGCAGTTATCTTTGTCTGTGAGGCAATATACCAAATGGCCCCTTAAGTCCCAGTTTGCCTATTAGGATAGGCTATTTGCTTTAGGGATAGAAAACTGCTTACTTTAAAGAATAACATTATTATTCTTTCCAAATTTTGGTTGAGAATGACCACATTTATTTCATAAAAAAATAACAAAAAAAGCATATGATTGAGAATAATATAGGGTTTAGTGATAAAGTTTCAGTTACAAATCCAAGGAGAATATGTCCCTTGGAAATAAACTCTTATCTACAGTTGTCTCCAAAGATTTACTATCCTGATGATACGGGATAAAATAATATTACAGGCTTGAGGCAATTATTTTGATTTCAACTGTGGTTGAACTTACCCTGTCACATTACTCTGAAATTGTCACAGATTATTTTGGTAGACTAGCAGACTATAAAAAGAGCCATACAGGGCTTCCCTGGTGGCGCAGTGGTTGAGAGTCCGCCTGCTGATGCAGGGGACGCGGGTTCATGCCCCGGTCTGGGAGGATCCCACATGCTGCGGAGTGGCTGAGCCCATGAGCCATGGCCGCTGAGCCTGCGCGTCCAGAGCCTGTGTTCCGCAACGGGAGAGGCCACAACGCTGAGAGGCCTGCGTACTGCAAAAAAAAAAAGAAAAAAGAAAAAAAGAAAAAGAAAAAAAAGAGCCATACAGTGAGTATTGCTAGACAAATTATGGGGTATGTTCTCCTTCTTAGCCTCTAAAATTATGCAGATAAAAATTAGGCTAAAATGGGGCTTCCCTGGTGGCACAGTGGTTGAGAGTCCGCCTGCCGATGCAGGGGACGCGGGTTTGTGCCCCGGTCCGGGAGGATCCCACACGCCGCGGAGCGGCTGGGCCCGTGAGCCATGGCCGCTGAGCCTGCGCGTCCGGAGCCTGTGCTCCGAGACGGGAGAGGCCACAGCAGTGAGAGGCCCGCGAACCGCAAAAAAAAAAAAAAAAAAATTAGGCTAAAATGAAATATCAAGGACAACTTTAAGAAAATAAGTGTGCTACAAATGGATAATTTTAAAAGCAAGGAAGCAGGAGAGGCCAGTATATGCTAAAGGTCTCTATACCTGGTCCTCATAGCAGCCTTGAGTATTGAATCTAGGAGGAGACTAAGATGTATAGAGATTAGTTCTTCCTTCCAAAGCTATCAACTATAAATGGCCTACTGCACATTCAAATTCAGTTCATTTTGTTAGAAATATTCATGTACATGCGCCACAGAAAGGAATTAAACAGATACTTCTACCCTTGGTATAATGGTTGCATAAGCATCAGGTTTATATTTAGCAGCATCTGTTGCTATCATTTCTTCAACTCAATGTCCCCAGTGTCTCCACAACAAACTCAGGCCCTATTACAAGGAATCCAGGGAGGACGCTGAAACGTACCATAATAGTGCAATAATTTTGGCAATTGGAAACCAACATGATATCCAGTTGATGATCTATTCCTGATTTGTGAAGAATTCATATTTTTGTAGTAGATATATCTCACTTTGATGGTCTAAAGCATATTAGGAAAAAAATACCCCAACCAAAACCCCCTCCTCTCTTCCCTCAACTTCCTACTGTTAGCATGTGTTTGTTTATTACTTTGTGCATTTGTGTATACATCCATCTTCCTAATTGTAAGTTGCTTTGAGGGCAGCAGCTGTAAAATCTAATTTTGTATTCTTTCTGCTGGAAAGAAAAATCTCTTAGCATACTGCTTGGTGTGTATATATATATACACACACACATATATGATATTTTTAACATTTACTGATCTAATAGAGTTTAGTTATTTCAATTTCTATTGCTTCAAAAATTTTCACTCATCTCTATACATACTTTTTTGACTACAACATATAGACTGAAGTAAAAAACTTTCTACTAATTTTGATTCCTTCTCTTGTTTCTGACCAACGTGTGACATCATGCTTGCTCTTAAATCCTGACAGAGGAAGGATGGGACATTTTGTGTGTGTGCAAATGAGAATGCTCTTCTCAATCTGAACATATTCACCACTGGTGGTGGTGTGCAGAAGGCAGTGGTACGGTCAATATTAAAAGAGATCGTATTGTAGAAATGCAATGATTTTGGTCTAAAAAGTTCAAGGGAAGACCTGGTTGGAAGACATGGTGCTTCGTATATATTATGAAATTTATAACAGTAAATTTAACATGAACAGAAAATGAATTGGTTCATATTTTCCTGTATATTCCGATTTTGTAAGTTATATTGTAGCATGATCAAATGAAGCACATTAACATCCTTTGGGAGAGATACTGGAAGTCAATATTCAATCACAGGCAGCATGATGGATGGTGCAGCAATATTAAGTGATGATACAACAAACTTTTAAAATCATATTTCAAAGCATAGTGGCAAAAAGATATTTTTCCCAATACAAACAGCTTACAAAAGCCATAGCACTCTAAAACTACCTTTTTACTGTGATGGGGGCTACGACTTGAACCAAGAAGGACACACTTGATAATAAGATACATGATGAGATGGTTCTGTAACATGAATGGGAATAGATGAGTTCTGGACACTGAAAGGAATATTCATGTGCATTGACTATACATTAAACAAATAAAAAGGGCCTCTTCACTACCTATTATTCTAAATCTAGATCAATAAATCTCTATTTATCACATTGGTCCATAAATCTTATTACATATTCTCTAAATCAAATTGTTAGTACAGACCTCACTTTTGACCAAGATGGAGAAACAGGGACCAGATTACCTTCACATCTTGTACATAATGACAAAAATATTATAACTATTTTTATCCAAATATATTATGGATAAAGCAAAACATTTAAATAATAATCAATGAAATATAATTTGACATTATTATTCTTATCATAGTCTCCTATAAGGTATAATGTGTGTCCTTTTACCTATGTCAGCTTTTAGCAACATAGCTCTTGCATTTTGTTTCTTTCTCTTGCTTAGGCTTTTCAGTATTGAACCCTCCCAGAACCAGTCAATCTTTCTGGTATGTTTTTAAAACTGTCCTCAGAGCCACACTTATGGCATGTATCATTAAGAGAGAGAGAAGAAAACTTTAGTAGGGAGGAAAATCTTTAAATTTGTCATATTATTCTAAAAGATACTGCCTCCTGGTTTTCCTCCACGTGTTGAGATAAAGGGATTGTGGAAACATAATTAGGATTTTTACTTTTAAAATTTTAACTCAGTAACTTTGACTTTCCAGGTAGAAAAAGCAACTTTCCTTTCCCAGCATGAATTTTACTGGTAGTTACTGTGTTTCCTAGTAGTAATTCAAACTGATTTACTTAGAAATTTGAATTATCATTAATAACCATCTCACATATAGGATCAGTTACACATATTTTCTGAATCAAATGGTCTTCTTGTTATAAATGCAAGTTTATGTCAAGTGTGACTTTAAAAATACATAATCAAAACCTTTCACAGATTTGAAATTTTATTTTCAAGATAGTTTTACCACAAGGAATAACAGAACAGATTGAAGTTGATTGTGGCCTCTAGCCTTGAAGAATGGTACTAATATCTGACAGAAATTGAGGAAGCTCTGAAAAGAGAAAACTTTGGGGAGATTTTGATGCATTCGTTTTAAGTATATTTTGTTTAAGATCATGATAGGATACTCCAGAGTAAACGTCCTACAGACCATCAGAAATGGGAATGCCTAGAGCTCTGTTAACTCAACAACTATGTTGACCTTATGATTACTCTTCACATAACCCTGAGAACTAGGCATATGTAAAGTCTTAAAGAACACTTCTTAAATACCTTCTGTACCACCATTGGATTTCTATACTAATAGTAAAGTATGAAATATATTTCTAAGATCTATCTATAGTCTTGTTAATACCAGGCTCCAATTATTTTTGTTCTAAAGTAAAAAATAATGAATAGAATAATGCTGTAACTATAGCATCTAAATAACTTTCTCACATTCCTTCTTTTATTACAAATATTGCCAAAGGTTGCATACTATTTCTACCACACTTTCCTAACATCTATAATCCTTCACTCTTCCT
Organism: Delphinus delphis; assembly: GCF_949987515.2. Taxonomy (NCBI): domain Eukaryota; kingdom Metazoa; phylum Chordata; class Mammalia; order Artiodactyla; family Delphinidae; genus Delphinus; species Delphinus delphis. The sequence continues at coordinate 22,092,653 of NC_082699.1, forward strand.
TCAAGTACTCTTTTTTTTTATTTTAATCAAATCTCCATTTCACAGAAAGTTCTCAGATTCTGAAACAACAGAGTACTTTTACAGACCTTAGAAACTCTAAATCAGAGCAGAACACAAGTTATTCACTTTATAAGTATCTTTCATTGTTCTTTCTGGGCACAGTCTAAATAATGCTAATTAAAAATGAAAATCAAAAAATTAAAGAATTCTAAGGAATGAAACAAAACTCTTTGCTTAAAAAAATAAATAAATAAATAAAAAACTAAGCCCATGCTAATATGGATAGAAATACATTCAGGAAAAAAAAATCTTAATATTACCTTTTGAGCACTTGGTAACTACAAAATACTTGATCTTTATTATATTGGGTTGGCCAAAAGGTTCATTTGGGTTTTTCCCTGACATCTATACCTATTCCTCAAGAGAGAAATGTATTTCTGTTTCACAAATGAGAACACAGACATAGAGAGGTATAGTACTGTTATTTGTGTAAATCATATTGCTAAGTAGCAAAAACAGGATTCAAAAATCAAACCTTTCTCTTAACTGCCAATCATAAATGCCTACCAGAAACTATAAAGTGACAGATAAATGTAGGTACTGCATCCTAGATGATACAATAGTAATAATAATTAAAATAAGTAGACACATCGTCCAACCTACAGTTTTTACTACATTTTCAAAGCCTAAAAATTTACTTTAGCCATGTTTTATATCTTGATCAGAAATAATATATGTGAAATTCAAATTTTACACATGCATAAAATGATACTGAAAATTTATTTATTCATTTAAAAAAGCATGAAAAATCAGCAGATCCAGTAAATAATGGCGCTATCAACTCGTTACATTATTAAAATATAACAGATAATTCCTGAATATATTAATTTGTTAATAAAGAAAGTAAAATAAACACCCTCTAATAATTGTAACTTTATTATTATTATTTGCAGTACGCGGGCCTCTCACTGTTGTGGCCTTTCCCGTTGTGGAGCACAGGCTCCGGACGCGCAGGCTCAGCGGCCATGGCTCACGGACCTAGCTGCTCCGTGGCATGTGGGATCTTGCCGCACCGGGTCACGAACCTGTGTCCCCTGCATCGGCAGGCTGACTCTCAACCACTGCGCCATCAGGGAAGCCCAATAATTGTAACTTTAGACTAATATTATGTCATTGCCACGAATAGCTATTTAAATACGTTTTATTTTCCAAAAGAAAAAAAAAATAATTATTTTTTGAGAAACTCTTTAAATTATCTATTTCTATAGTCATTTACTTATATTTCAGAATATGATGCAGACAATATAATAAAATGGCCCCAACAGCTGTAACTATTTTACATATATATTAATTTACATACTTATTTATATATACATGTGAATACACATATAATTTATTTTTGTGTAGTTCCCATACTAGTGCAGTTTCTCCTAGCTAAACCCTAATGAAAAACCGCTAGCAGGGGCTTCCCTGGTGGCGCGGTGGTTAAGAATCTGCCTGCCAAAACAGGGGACACAGGTTCGAGCCCTGGTCGGGGAAGATCCCACATGCCACGGAGCAACTAAGCCCATGCACCACAACCACAGAGCCTGCGCTCTAGAACCCGAGAGCCACAACTACTGAATCCCACACGCCTAGAGCCCGTGCTCCGCAGCAAGAGAAGCCACCGCAATGAGAAGCCCGCGCACCGCAACAAAGAGTAGTCCTCACTCACTGCAGCTAAAGAAAGCTTGCGCGCAGCAATGAAGACCCAACGCAGCCAAAAAGAAATAAATTTATTAAAAAAAAAAAAAAAGAAAACACTAGGGGGTGACCAAGCATCGTTTCCTTTTCTTCTCTTGCTCTGGTTAATAACATTATTTACATAATATTAACGTTGTATAAATGTTTCACTGTAAATTAATTTATTGGTATTTCTGAGGATTTTCCAAGTTACTAGAAACGTTTGAACAAAACTGAATCCAATACAAGTTAGTCACAAGAGGTTTAAGTACTTCCAAATCCCCCATTTTGTTTAGTCTTAAATCATTTGATTAAACGTTTGCAATCATCTTAAAATCTGAATAAACGTCAGATATGAACTACCAATTGTTTACTCCACCAGAAGTGGATTTTTTATTCCTCTAGGTTTATGTATTACTTAAATTAACTACAAGTTTGAAAATAAAATATGTAACATGAAAACAATGAGGCTTAACGTGAAAACAATGAGGCTTTCATTTCCGAGCATTTGAAAAATTATGTGCTAACATAAAGATAATAAACGATAATAAACAATCTGTTTTGAGAAAATCAATTGGTTGGCATACAGATGAATTTTTGTTTTATTCTAATTTTGACTGAAGTTTATCATGGAAACTTTAATGAAAAGTAAATTAATAATCACAAGTAGAAAAATTATGTCTTTAAAAAGAAATAATGTTAATAGTTTCAAGTCTCAAAAGTCTGAAGCTTAATAAGAAATTTGGGAAAATATAAATTAAATTATCTATTGACATTTCTGAAACAATGAGAAACTATACAATAAAGAAATCTTTTATTTACAAAAATGGAATGAATATTTATTATTTAAATCAGTGATGACAGAAAGAGGAGTGCTTAAAAAAAAGTACATACTTGTCAATTCTCCCAGTTTTTGAACCATGAAACAGGCTATTATAAATAAGCAAGCCAATGCCATCCTCTTATTTTCCAGATAGAATGTGCTTCTAGAGTCAAACTACTGAGCTTTGAAAGCAAGCTTGGTCATTTGCTAATTGTGTGACCTTCAGAAAACTAGTTAACCTCTCTAAGCCACAGTTGGGAGAATAAAGTGTTCCTCACTCATGGGATTGCTCAGTGGGTTAGCTGAGATACTGTGTATCATGCATTAAGCTGTATGCCTGGCACCAAGCTCTGGCTCAATAAATGTAGAATTACTATTACATGAGAAACTCTGTATCTTGATGAGTGGGTTGGACAAAATGCATCATCTTCACAGTACTCCTACCATTGTCTCACAAAGGGATTAGTTACTGTTATATACCATCCCTCCTCTCGTATATATCATTTCCTCCTCCCTTAGCTTTCAAATTTTCCCTCACAGGTTCCTCAAAACATACCATTTCAAGGACTTTGGACACAATTTAATGTGACAAAATTTTTTGAAATCATAGAATAGAATTGTAATGATTAGAAACCCACACTTAAGGCTTGGCACAATGCTGGATTCAATGAGGGATTGAAGTAGAGTATAAAAACATGGTCTCTATCCTTGAAAATGAGCTAGAGTAGTTGATGGGAGGATATGGGAGAAGAGGAGAGAGGAGGAGAGGGGAGGAAATTAAATTTCTGTTGTTTTAAGTCACGTAGTTTGTAATAATATTTTTACAGCAGCCCTAGGAAATGGATACAGAAGGACTTCCTTTCAAATCTTCACAGTTAACCAAGAAAGAACACATAAATGATTACAGCTGGGAAACTAAAAGATTTAGGTAAGAAATGTGTGTACTGAGTGTCACAGAGAAGAACAAACCTGACTCCATATTGGATCTAATCCTTTAGCTCTAACCTTTGTGCTTGCTCTATTGCCTGTGCTTAGTCATGCTGGCTCTGCACTGTTGTAAAAGAATGTTGCCTATAGCCTGAAATATATAGCCCTATCTCAAGGCTCTGCGTCTCAGGCTTGATCTTTAAAGGTATAACACTTTTCATTCATATAGAGATAAAAAGCTGCAGAACAGAGAATAACATTTGTCTTGTTGGAGGTTTACAGGAACATCATAATGACCAGACCTGCAAGAACAATGTATTAGCACATCCCCTCCAGGGTCTGGCCGGCACTAAAAATGTTTGCAATAACTAGCCAACCAGTATAAAAGAAGCCTGAATTCTAACACGAGTAAGGTGGTTCTCTGTGACACTAGTCCACCATCTTCTCTGTCTGTTGGATTTCGGAATAAAGTCGCTAATCCTTGCTCCATCACCTTGTCTCTTGATTTATTGGCCTGTTGTGTGGCGAGCAGTATAAGCTTGGACTCAGTAACATGAGTAATGAAAAATTTTGCAGTTGGATAGAGATAACCTAATTGAAGTGTCAGTGACAGTTGAGTTTTCCAAAGTGCTCCTAGATTTTCTTTGGTTATATTTTTATGTTCACTGTTGGTGACATACAACAGGTAAAATTGTGATTTAACTCACAATTTAAGGTGTTGACTTCTTCACCTGATTTTTCTCTCAATTCCATCACATTTCTAACAGATATATTTGTTCTGGTCCCCTCCTCCCACAAGTGTATAGGTGGTGGTACATATGTTACCTGAAGAGCCTTTGATGCTATGCTTTTCAGTCCTGTGTCCTGGAAATACAGAGTACTGTTTAATTTCAGGAAAAAAACAGAAATTGGAGTTTACATGAGTGTAGTAATTATGAATTATTATGTGACAGCCATTCTGTTAGTTATGTTCATGTATTGCTTGATTTACTCTTCACCACAACCTTTTGAAGTGCTATTACCACCTCTACTTACAGGTGGAGAAACAGAAACAGATGAAGTTGTCAAAAGTCATTTGATGATAGGGGATAAGATTATGATGCTAATATGGATCTGTCCTTCTCCAGAGACTTAGCAATTAATCAAAATAGCCTTTTATAGATAATATGCCCAACCTTAACAATTTGGCTCAGAGTCAAGGTGTTACTAATAATACTTCAGAATGGCTTTATACTGCCCAATGTAGCAATAAATCAGGCAATATCTTGGTAAGTCTTCAACAAGATGTTTTTGGCTAGACCAAAGCCTACCAGAGCTATTCCTTCCATAAATGGCTACAGAATACTGCTAGAATCACAAAATGTGATGTTTTCCGATGACATGGATCCTATAGTTAACATTTTTATTTTATGAATGAAGAAACTGAAGGCAGATATTGTTCAAGGATTACATGGCTAGTTAGTAATGAAACTTGGACTAGACTTACTGGAATTCAAAAGGAACAAGATCATTAATGTTGAACCTCTTGGCAAACATTTTTAAAAAGTCAAGTCCAAACCACTACAGAAGGAACCTTGCATTTATAAGAAATTTTTACTAAAATTTTTATAAAATATTTGAGTTGTAGTAGAAAAGAATATATACCAAGATACCCCTAAATGTAACCACTAGAGAGAAAAATTTTATCAAGTAGAAATTATTCACATGGTTTGTTTCTTCAACCATTTTAAAAATTCATTTTTTTTTAATTGGAGTATAGTTGCTTTACAATGTTGTGTTAGTTTCAGCTGTCCAGCAAAATGAATCAGCCATATGTATACATATATCCTGTCTTCTTTGGATTTCCATTCCCATTTAGGTCACCACAGAGCAATGAGTAGAGTTCCTTGTGCTATACAGTCTGTTCTCATTAGTTATCTATTTCATACATAGTAGCGTATATATGTCAATCCCAATCTCCCAATCTATTACACCCACCCCCACATACCCCTTGGTATCCATACATTTGTTCTCTACATCTGTGTCTATATTTCTGATTTGCAAGTGAGTTCATCTATACCATTTTTCTACATTACACATATATGTGCTAATATACGACATTTGTTTTTCTTTTTCTGACTTACTTCACTCTGTATGACAGTCTCTAGGTCCATCCATGTCTCTGCAAATGGCACTATTTCATTCCTTTTTATGTCCGAGTAATATTCCATTGTATATATGTATCACATCTTCTTTATCCATTTCTCTGTTGATGGACATTTAGGTTGCTTCCAGGTCCTAGCTATTGTAAATAGTGCTGCAATTAATATTGGGGTACATACATCTTTTTGAATTATGGTTTTGTCCAGGTATATGCCCAGGAGTGAGATTGTTGAGTCATATGGTAGTTCTATTTTTAGGTTTTTAAGGAATCTTCATACTGTCCTCCATAGTCGTGGTATCAATTTACATTCCCACCAACAGTGTAAGAGGGTTCCCTTTTCTCTACACCCTCTCCAGCATTTATTGTTTGTAGATTTTTTGATGATGGCCATTCTGACCAGTGTGAGGTGATACCTCAGTGTAGCTTTGATTTGCATTTCTCTAATAATTAGTGATGTTGAGCATCTTTTCATGTGTTTGTTGGCCATCTATATGTCTTCTTTGGAGAAATGACTATTTAGGTCTTCTGCCCATTTTTTAATTGGGTTGTTTGTTTTTTATGTTTTTGAGCTGCATGAGCTGTTTGTATATTTTGGAGATTAATCCCTTTTCAGTTGCTTCGTTGGCAAATATTTTCTCCCATTCTGAGGGTTGCCTTTTCATCTTGTTTATGGTTTCCTTTGCTGTACAAAAGCTTTTAAGTTTAACTACATCCCATTTGTTTATTTTTGTTTTTATTTGTATTACTCTAGGAGGTGGGTCAAAAAAGATCTTGCTGCAATTTATGTCAAAGAGTGTTCTGCCTATGTTTTCCTCTAAGAGCTTTAGAGTGTCCAGCCTTACATTTAGGTCTTTAATCAATTTTGAGTTTATTTTTGTGTAGGGTGTTAGGGAGTGTCTAATTTCATTCTTTTACATGTAGCTGTCCAGTTTTCCCAACACCACTTATTGAAGAGACTGGTCTTTTTTCCATTGTATATTCTTGCCTCCTTCGTCAAAGATTCAGTGACCATAGGTGTGTGGGTTTATCTCTGGGCTTTCTATCCTGTTCCACTGATCTATATAAAAATGCATTCTTAATTCCAACATTTTGTCAAATGGTCAACCAACTTGGTCTGTTATGCTGCTTGAAGAAGCCACAAGTTCATCTTTGACCTAATGTTTGCCTGCTTCCTAGTTTTTCCTATTCCAATTCCAAGAAATTACAAACTGGCCCTTTGGTTTGCTGTCATAATTTTTAAAAATTTACATGCAGTCAAACTTTTGTTTGGTGTACAGTTCATGTGGTTTAACACATGTATAGAGTCATGTAATCACCATAACTATCAGGATAGAGAATATTTCCATCACCACAAAGTACTCCTTTTTGCCACCCCTTTATAGTTATACACTCTCCCCCCCAGATGTTACTGGCGAGCAACCACTAGTGCATTTTCTGTTTCTGTAGATTTAACTTTTCTATATAAAGTGAAATAAATAGAATGCAACATTTTAAGACTGGCTTCTCTCACTCAGCATAATGCCTTTGAGATACAGTCACATTGTTGAGTGTATCAAGAGTTGTTATTTTATACTGCTGAGTAGTATTCCATTTTATTGGCATATCAACAGTTTGTTTATCTATTTTAACTGTCAAAACTTTTGAGTTGTTTCCAGTTTTTGGAAATTATGAATAAAACTGCTACAAAATTCAGGTGCAGGATTTTGTATGAACAAAATTTTTCATTTATTTAGGATAAATACTTTGGAGTGGGATTGCTAGCATCAAATGGTTAAATTTATATTTAACATTATAAGTAACTGCCTAACTTTTTCAGAGTGGCTGTAGCACTTTGCATTCGTATCAACAAAATAGGAGACTTTCCAGTTACTTTCTTTGCATTCCAGTCCTTAGTATTGTCGGTTAGTTATTGTCTTAGCCATTCTAAGAAATGTGTAATATTGTGTAGTGGTATCTCACGGTGGTTTGATTTTGCATTTGCCCCATGGGTATTCAGAAATGTATTGTTTAATTTCCAACTATGGGGAAGTGTTTCCATATATCTTTTTTAAAAAAATAATTTCTAATTTAATCTCATTATGGCAGAGATATATTTCGATGATTTCAATTCTTTCAAGTTTCTTAATGTTTTCATTTATTGAAAATGCCCCATTTGCCTTGAAAAGAATTTTTATTTCTGCTGTTCTTGAGTGGAGTATCTACAAATGTCAACTAGTTACAGCTGATTGGCTCAACTGCTCAACTTTTTAACATTCTTGATGATTGTTTATTCTACCTGTCTTATTAATTAACAGGAGAAGAAAGCTGAAATCTCCAAATCTAATTTTGAATATCTCTATTTCTCCTTTCAGTTTTATCAGTACTTGCTTCATGCATTTTGAAGGTCTTCTGTTAGTGACATAATCTAATTATTGTGTGTTCTTGATGAACTGACCCTTTAATTAATTATGTAATGTCACTCAATTTTTTGTAATTTTCCTTGCTGTGAAGTCTACTTTGCCTGTTGTCAGTATAATACTCAAGCTTTCATGTGATTAATGTTTGCATGGTTTATCTTTTCCCATCCTTTTAAACTACCATCATTCTATTTAAAGTGGATTTCTTATAAGCAGCATATAGTTGGTTCTCTTTTTTACTGATTATAAGTCTATATTTTAAGTGTGTGTTGAAACCATTTACATTTAATGTACTTATGATATGTTTGTATTTATGTCTACCATTTTATTATTTGTTCTGTTTGTCTCCTCTGTTGTTTGTCTTTTTCATTTCCTGTTCTCTTTTGGATTATTTGAATATTTTTTAGTAGTCCATTTTAATTTATTTATTGAGTTTTGACTATAATCATTTGTTCAGTTATTTCAGTTGTTGTTCTAGGCATAATAATGTACATACTTAGCTTTTTACATTCTACTTAAATTTAGTGTTTTACCACTTTCAAGTGGAATTTAGAAACCTTACCACTGTAGAGATATCTTTATCCTCTCCCCTTTATGTTGTGATTGTCATTTATATCCTATCTACAAACACTGAAAACCCTGTCACAATTTTTGTTCTTAATCATCCTATATATTTTAAAGAAATTAAGAGGAGAAAATTATTATATTCACCCAGACCTTTACCACATCTGTTACTTTTCCTGCATTCCTGACTTTCCAGCTTTCCCTCTGATATTATTTCCTTTAGCATCTCTTTTAAAGCAGGTCTGTTGGCCATAAATTCTCCTAGTGTTCCTTCATTTATGAATGTTGTTAGTTTTCCTTTGTTCTTGAATAAGAATATTTCTGCTGGATGTGGAATTTTAAATTGACACATCATTTCTTTAGCACTGTATAATTGCTTTTCTACTGCCTTATGACATCCATGGTTTCTGACGAAAAATCCATAGTCATTTAAATCAGTAGTCCATCTTTTTCTCTGGCTGTTTTCGAGATTCTTTCTTTGCCTGGTTTTCAGTGGTTTGATTATGATTTATTTTCTTTTTCTCTTCTACAATGTCCATTTGATTCTTTTCTATAGCTTCTATTTTTTTCCTGTGATTTTCTATTCTTTCTTTTCAATAGTGCATTTCCTTATTTCTCAGGACATAGTTTAACAGCTGCTTTAAAGTCTTCAATTATTTTCAGCATCTAGTTCCTCTCAGAGTTGTTGTCTCTTGAGTGAGTTTTCCCTTGTAATTTCTCAAAATGTTCCCATGTGTTGTTTTGTTTGTTTGTTTTAAAATAAATTTATTTTATTATTTTATTTTATTTATTTATGTTTTTTGGCTGTGTTGGGACTTTGTTGCTGCACACGGGTTTTTCTCTGGTTGTGGTGAGTGGGAGCTACTCTTGGTTGTGGTGTGCGGGCTTCTCATAGTGGTGGCTTCTCTTGTTGCAGAGCACGGGCTCTAGGTGCGTGGGCTTCAGTAGTTGTGGCACATGGGCTCAGTAGTTGTGGCTCATGGGCTGTAGCGTGCAGGTTCAGTAGTTGTGGCACATGGGCTTAGTTGCTCCGTGGCATGTGGGATCTTCCCAGACCAGGGCTTGAACCCATGTCCCCTGCGTTGGCAGGGGGATCCTTAACCACTGCACCACCAGGGAAGCCCTTCCCATGTTTTTTATGTTGAGTAATTTTGACTTTAGTCTCTCCACTCTATCATCGACTTCCAGTGGCTAAGTTGGACTCCAGAGCCAAGTGGCAAGTGGATAGAGAGAAAAAAAACAAAAGCAATGGGGATTTTCTCCATACTCTTTCAACCGCAGTCCCTCTAGTCAGAGAGAAGGAATCTCTCCATGAGAGGTATAAGTGCTTTCTTGTCCCCTGCTACTGCCCTGCCTCCATGCAACTGTAGTTTCAGGACTGGAGCTTACCTGAGGGCAGGGCTAAGACAGAAAAAATACCAGTAAAAATAAGACAGTAAAGTGCCCCCACTCTCTCTATTCCATGACTGTTCCCCTTCTCACTTCTCAAACCAGAAAGACAGTGCTTCTCTTTGTTCCTTTTTTGGTCCATGCTGGTATGTACTTCTGACATTTGGGCTGCCTTCAAGCTCAGGTCAGGAGGTTAAAAAAACTAAAACAAACAAGGAAACCCCCTGCCAAATTGCTCATATATCAAGTAGTACCTTTCTTTTCTAATCTCTCCGCTGCCATATATTTCAGATAGCTGTTCCATACCTTCAGTCCAGGGATTTTAGTTGCATTCAGTGGCAGAGACAGGGTGGAATATACTTACTCTATCTTAACCAGTACTGGAGGCTCTTCAATGTGTTTTAAATCAGAATAAAGCTACTTGGTAAGAAAGATGATTATGTATGTTACATTAAATTTTATGAATGAATATAACTTTTTTTGTTTTAAAACATTCCACACAGGTTAACAACTTATTACTTATAACATTAGTGAAGATTATGAATTGTGTTGGTTAATGACTGAAGTATCTATAGACAAATCTGTGAGATAATACAGAACAAAGTATGGCTTGATTCAAGTTCATAATTCCAGCTAACATTTATTAATACCTACTATGTACTAAGTGCTTCACCTGAACTTCCACATTTAATCTACATAATAATTCATGAATTAGCTACTATTATCCATATCTTATAAGTATGAAATGGGTGCCTCAGAGGAGCTCAATCTATTTTTCAAGGAAATGAAGGGTGCAAATCCAGGTTTGTGGTGCAGGGGTAGATTGGCAAACTTTTTCTTAGAGAGACAGGTAGTAAATATTTTAGGCTTTGCGGGCCATGCAATTTCTGTTGTAAATACTCAACTCTGACACTGTTGAGTGTCAGCCAGAAAATATTATCCAGGAATGGTCACTGATTTTATTACCTTCTGAAATTTCAAGTAATGTTCTTTAATATAAGTACAAAGTTACATTGAAAGCTGATATCTGGCGAGCAGCCAAATAAAATTTCTGCCTTGAGAAACAGTAAAGACAATTTAGAGAAGAGAAAAAAAGTGAATTCAACCTGTCTTTCCCTAGAGAAAACATTTGATTCAATCTGTTTATAAGTTTTTCTAAATCCTATTATTTTCAATGGTATTCATATCTAATTCTATCAAGTAAAGATTTTTAGTGTCCTACAATTCATAAAATTTATTAAACTTTGCCATATTACTGTGCCTTCTATTGTGTTTATCCTTTTACTTGGAAACATGGTATTATATTTCATTCAATTTTATACCCCGTATTCCTACAAGTTAATGTAAAATTAATTAGATGACACTGCTGTTTAAGAGTGAACCATTACACTGAGATGTGAAAAGTCCTGTAAATCATTTGGATATTTTGAAAGTTCTATCCAGATATACATCTAAAACAATAAAGAGTAGATACTTATCTTTTCATTTTTAAAATTTGAAGAAGTGATTTGATTTAAAATAGAAATTTCCAATGATAAAAATTCTATTAATTTATGATCTGGCTCAGATATCTATTTTAATTTCACTTGTTAAATAAGTTTGTTAAAAATTGTTATTTAAAACCAAAATTTAATAACTACTTTGTATCTAAATTAGAGAGACTTGTAGAAGAGTCTTCAACTATATCTTTAATATTTTAGTTTCTAAGTTTAGTGACAAAAACTTGTGATTTCAGTGTATTATTCTTTCTTTTTTTTAGGGTTTTCTGGAAATAAAAAAAAAAGTTTTATTGAAGTTGATTTACCATGTTGCATTAGTTTCAGGTATATAGTAAAGTCATTCAGTTATACATATATATAAATATACGTATATTATTTTTTTACATTCTCTTCCATTATAGGTTATTGTAAGATATTGAGTATAGCTCCCTGTACTATACAATAGGTACTTACTGGTTATCTGTTTTATATATAGTAGTGTGTATATTTTAATCCCGAACTCAGATTATCATACTAAGTGATGTAAACCAGAAAAAGACAAATATATATTGCTTATATGAGGAATCTAAAAAAAAAAAAAAGATACAAATAAGCTTATTTACAAAACAGAAATAGGATCACAGACATAGAAAACAAATTTATGGTTACCAAAGGGGAGGCGGGGAGAGGGATAAATTAGGGATTAATTCAGTGTATTATTCTTTAGACTGGGTTATCATAAATCCACTATATTGTACATGCAGATATTTATGGAAATGGCATACAGGGATTCAAGGAAAAGAGTCTGATTTCCACAAAGTGATCACCATGGAGCATGGGGAAGAGACCCAGCACCAGGGATAAAGTTAATAATTCAGCAGAACTATGTCATTGGAGTCAGATATGACCAAGAAAATATAAAATCTATAAATTGGCAAAACTCTTGGTCTTCCCACAGAAAAGAGTGTTCAATTTAAATAAATTTCCAAAGGACAAATTGACTTCAAATAGGTCAATTCTGTTCTAAAACTGTGTAAACACTGTGGTGCTGCTGCAATTTTTAGACAGACTTCACAGAATTAGTGAGCAAAGTGCTCAGTATTCAGTTGGAGCACAAGAAGTAATTTTGAAATTTCTTTCTGTTTTTGTCCCTAAGGAAACACTATAAAGTGTTTGCTATGAAGATGCTTCATTCTGTGTAAAGGAAACAAATTTTAAAAATCCCAACGAAAACAAAATGTCCCTTTTCATTTTTGCATTTCTAAGGTCCATTTGTAAATATTTAAACTTCATTTTAAATTTCAAAATAAATTTTACTTTATATTAAATGTCTTGGCTACATTGGTTCTACCAGGATATCTTTGTAAATGTTTGTTTGATCGCTTAAGGTTGAATCTCATGTTGTAGAAAGGTGGTGAAATTTACCCACCAATCTTGTGATAATTAATTCAGTAAGATCTCATTATCTTTATTTTATAATTTCCCTGATACAAATGGTTTGACTTGTTAATAATCACCAAAACTTTTACTACTTCATATCTTGCCACAGAAACATTTGTAAAAAAACACAATGATTTTAACAATTCACTTCTAAACAGCAACACAAACTAAAGTGTTACTTTGACAACCATATCTCATGTATTATTGAAAATACCATATTTAACTTTATTTTTCATTTCGTAAAATATCTTATTGTTATAAATTACCAAATGCATATTTTTGTTTCCAATGAACTTCTCTGCCAATTTCTGTTTCCTTCCATTAGAATTTCCATCCTTTTAATCCTCCAAACTAGTCATCTTTATTTTCTAATTTGCCTTCAATTCTCATGTCTTACCATAAATTGCTTTTATGATTCAATTTTAGGAGGAAGTTTCCTGAAGAGTCAGAATACTTCTTAATATCTGATAAAGAGATCTTGTAATTTGGTTTATTTCTTCTAAGTTGAGGTAACTTTAACTGTCAGAAAGTCATGGAGTTATGGTTAATCTTCAATTATTATAGCCATTTTATTCTAGTCATTGTAAATTACATTGCCATGCACCTTGTATGTCACATTTTAATTTTTTACTAGTATATCAAAAAAAATGCTGCTATAGACTGAATTGTGTCCCTCCCCCACCCCCAAATTCACATGTTGGAGCTCTAACCCCCCAGTATGACTATATTTGGATGTAGGACCTTTGGGAGGTAATTAAGGTTAAATGAAGTCATAAGAGTGGGGCCCTACCCCAATATTACTTCTGGCCTTATAAGAAGGGAGGAGAGAGAGAGATCTTTTTGTTTCTCCCATGTAAGAACACAACAAGAAGCTGGTGTCTGCAAGCCATAAAAAGTGTATTCACCAGAACTCAACCCTGCAACCACCCTGATCTCTGACTCCAGCCTCCAGAACTGTGAGAAACTAAGTTTCTTTTTTCTATAGTACCTACCCCAACTATGGTATTTTGTTATGGCAGCCTGAGTTGACTAATACAATGCTTATACTGTGGAGTCCCACCAATGGAGTTTTTGAACATTAGCCCAACCGATAATAAAGTGTTTTACATTTTGTTACTTTTTTTTTTTTTTTTTTTTGCTGTACACGGGCCTCTCACTAGCGGCCATGGCTCACGGGCGCAGCCGCTCTGCGGCATGTGGGATCCTCCCGGACCGGGGCACGAACCCATGTCCCCTGCATCGGCAGGTGGACTCTCAACCACTGCGCGACCAGGGAAGCCCCATTTTGTTACTATTTTTCATGGATAATCTACTTAATGTAACCCACTGGTGGCTGGAGTAATTGACAAGGGAAGATTCATAAACTTGTATCCTGGAGAATGATAATATCAAATATTATAAAACCACACCCTTGGATCTACCAACTCTGTTACCAACAATAAACTAAACCATCATCATGTTAGGCTTGGGTCATTTCAGTGTCCTTCCAAAAGATCACTCCACTCACTGTCTCTACCAGAGATAGTCATCTTAAATTATACTTTTAAAAAATGTTTCATCCTGTTCAAAAATCATCAAAGCTGAAGAGCCTTCACTGTCTACAAAATAAATTTCAATCCGAAACCCTCTGTAATCTGGGCCCAATTTTAATTTCCCACATATAATAAATGCTCACTAAATACCTGTCTAATTAATTTTCCATCTTCACCATGTTCTCACTGTCCTCTGAACTTTCCCTTATCATTTCTGCTTTTCTGGCCTTGGTTCATCCTGTGATCAACTCCCTACCCAAAATATCTGTCAGAATCCTACACAACTTAAAAGAACAAATACAAAATCCATTAACTACAATCCATTTTCCAATTCCAAACCATATGAATATTTCTTCCCTATAACTCCTCTGCCTTTTTGACCTAAACTTTTCATTCTAGCATTGTTCGTGTTCTGTGTGCGAGCATATATTCCTAGCAATTTTTTATATCTTATTAACCCCATCTAGATTGTAAACTTCTGTAGGGTTTCCATTCTCAGTATCCATTCTTCTTCATTAATCTTTCCCTAGAAACTCAGCCTGAAATAATCTCTCTACTTTGACTATTTAGTACATATTTTCTATAGCCTTCATTTATCCCTTAAATTATATCCAATATGTTATTTGCTATTAGTCATTTATTATTATTATCTTCACATGTTCTTGCTCAATGAACTAGAATTTAATTTCCTTGAAGTCACAGGCTTTTATGCTTACAATGCCTAGAACTGAACTATGTAATAATTTGTATAAAAAGAGACACAAATTTACAGCCTGAAGGGCAAAGGGCCAGAAGTCAGAAGACCTGGATTCTGGTCCATGGTTTAGCCAACCAACCATCCATGTTGGGCAATCTTTTAATAAATCTTTCTGGGTCTTTCTAGAGTAAAGTGTGGAGAGAGATTAAGATACTTTATAGGTTTATTTTTTTTTAATTGGGCCATAGTTTGCTTCTTTCTATGGTATCCAAATTGAGACACAAAGAGATGAAATATCTACCTCTGAAAAGAGGATGGGAACAAAGGAGAACTCTGACAACTGGAAGGAGCCAATGGGGTATCTGAATAAGGGCAAAGGTTATATAAAGATTTGAATTCTTTCAGAGAATATTCTTGCTTTTACTTTGCTGCTTTCCAGATGTTGGTTACCCAAATACCTGGGTAAGCATAGTGTATTAATCAGGGTTCTCCAGAGAAATAGAACCTATCTATAACTATATCTATATCTATATCTACCTATATCAAGGGAGAAAGAGAAAGAGAGAGAGCTTGATTGATTTTAAGCAATTGGCTCCTGTGGTTGTATAAGCTTGTAAAGTTCAAAAGCTGTAGGTCCTTAGGCTGGAGACCCAGGGTAGAATTTCAGTTTGAGTCCAAAGGCACTCTGCTGACAGAATTCCTTCTTAGAGGAGGTAAGCCTTCAACTGATTGGATGAAGCCCACCCACATTATGGAGAGCAATCTGCTTTACTCAAAGATCACCAATTTAAATGTTAATGTCATCTAGAAAACACCTTCACAGAAATATCTAGAGTAATTTTTGACCTAGCCAAATTGACACATAAAACGTAGACACATAAAACATCAGATGTAGATTCTGTCATTGAAGGAAATAAAGAATAATTCAGATGGCTTCCATTTACTTCATTCCCATTTATTTCATTCCATGGACAGTTTATGAGTCCTCTCTTTCATGACCTGAGACAGAACAGGAATCCAATGCTTTCCCTTTTGTCATTCTCATCAGACTCAGAGTCATTACTTAGAAAAATCAGTTACGCTACAGTAGATGGATCTCAATTTAGAGAATATATTTACATATTCTAACCCTGCCACTTACTCACTCACTATAACTTTGAAAAAGTCACTTACTCTTATGGAATCTGTTTCTTTGACATAAAAATGGAAAGAATAACACCCAACTCAAAGGTAGGTTATGAGGATCACATGAAACTACATGGGAAATGGTCTTCATAGTGACATATTAACCATAACCATTATGCGTTAAATAAAACCTCTCTGCCTACCTAAAAGAACTGTTTTGAAGACCACACCATTCACTCATATCTATTCATATCATTTAGCAAGTATGTACTGAATACCATTGATTGAAATATTAAACCAAGTGTCTCTAAAACAACATCCTACAAAAATGTAGAGAATTATCAAAAGCACTGAATAAATAGTTGGTATTATATATAGTTCTTATCAACTCAATTACTACTGGGCATGGGATGCAGTAACTTTTAATAATAGCACTAGGTCATTAAATTGGCATTACTATTTATCTATAAAGGGATCTTAGGTCAGGTTCCCTATAAGCAAGGATGGAGAGGGAGATTCTTGAGGCAGCGATTTGTTAGAGATGACTCCTCTTGAGTGAAGGAAGCAGGTAGGGCAGTAGGGAAGAAGAAAGGTAAGAAAGGATGTGGTCTTATCTGAAAACTGGCCTCAGCCCATCTCAAGTCAAAGGTTAGGCTGTTGTACCCCAGAGTCAGTCAGTCACTGGCTGTGGGCTGCTCCCTGATGATGAGGCCGTAACCTTTCAGGGGAAGGAAGTAGCTATGGGTTATCAGCCAACATTATTAATTTATTTATTTATTTTTGCTGTGTTGGGTCTTCGTTTCTGTGCAAGGGCTTTCTCTAGTTCTGGGAAGTGGGGGCCACTCTTCATTGCGGTGCGCGGGCCTCTCACTCTCGCAGCCTCTCTTCTTGCGGAGCACAGGCTCCAGAAGCGCAGGCTCAGTAGTTGTAGCTCACAGGCCTAGTTGCTCCGCAGCATGTGGGATCCTCCCAGACCAGGGCTCGAACCCGTGTCCCCTGCATTAGCAGGCAGATTCTCAACCACTGCGCCACCAGGGAAGCCCCCAGGTAACATTATTAATAAGTGGGGCTGGATGCACCTTCCAGTGTAAAGGAGATTTGAGATCAGGGCAACAATAACCTTCACTACAAAGAACCACTGATGTTCATAATAATAACAGATGCACTGCAAAGGTGTTAAGAACTCTCTGAATGCTCTGAACTCTCTGAATCCTTACTGACATCCATACGGTCTTTTTTTTTTTTTTTTTTTTTGCGGTACGCGGGCCTCTCACTGTTGTGGCCTCTCCCGTTGCGGAGCACAGCCTCCGGACGCGCAGGCTCAGCGGCCATGGCTCACGGGCCTAGCCGCTCCGCGGCATGTGGGATCTCCCCAGACCGGGGCACGAATCCGTGTCCCCTGCATCGGCAGGCGACTCTCAACCACTGCGCCACCAGGGAAGCCCCATACGGTCTTTTATAGTATTCAAATGCTCTGAAAACTGCTGTTCCTTGAATTATATGTAAATTAAATTCCTACGAATACTAATATTTTATTATATGTAATTTCTCTTTCTTATGAAAATATACATTTTATTATGTTTTGAAAACAGAGCCAGAGGAGATTCTTATTTCTGTTTTGTTGATTATCTGTCAGCTGCTAAGAAACATAAATGTGAATAGGCTTAAGCAACTCTGTTTCTTGGAAACAGCAAGCAAACAATTGTTGGATTCATATGACAAAAGTAGATCAACAATATACCAAACTTACACTTTTGGTATGCATTCGAAGTAGCAAGTAAGTAAATAGAATAATATACTTTCATCGTAAAACTGTAAAAAGCAACTTTTCTAGAAAGACAGGATTACAAACGTGGGCATTTGTATAAATAGTTAATGGCAGATAATTCTAATAACATGTGTATCCATGATGGAAATTAGAGCTTTAGTTTTTCACTTTTACCTGTTAGTTCTTTAGGCAAAACCAAGTAATCAATTATATTAGTAATTAGCATGTGTTTATGGGGTGAATTCTTATATAGCTGTTTCCATTAAAAGGTAGCTGCAAAAACTATAGTACCTAATACTTGTTTTAAGAAACAGAGCCAAAAAAAAAAAAAAGAAAAAGAAAAGGAAACAGAGCCATAAGGCTTTTAAAATCATAAAGGAGTGCCAAGGTATTCATTTAGTGGATTTATAGTGGTGATAACATCATCAACATTATATAATATTTATATAATATTTAATAGCAATACTATACAGTATTTTAAAGGAAACTCTTTTAAAGCCTGTGAGAAGCTGCTATGATTAATAATAAAGGCGGAAGGACTCAATATTTTTCACTTTTTTTTTTTGTTTTTCTTCCTCCAGGGGAGAAAAGGAGCACCTAAAAACATTTTGCTTTCCTGGCGACAATAGGCAAAATTGGATAAAGCTGGAATTCACAACGTCTCAAAACATTCTGGGCATTGGTTCTTATTTGAATTTTTAGAGTTACCCCATAACATAAAAGACACTAGAAAAAATGTTTTTGTTGTCCTCTCCAGTTTGAATCTAAATTATCTCCATTTTCTTAGGATTTGGTTTGGCTTCACTAACAGAAAAACATGTAAACAAATACCCTCATAATCTAGAGGTGAAGAGAACTTTAATAAAAAATCATAAAGAAAATATATTGATGGACTTGACAAAATTAAAGTTAAGGATTTCTATTCAATGACAGGGATCATAGACAAAGTTATCAGATATTTGACAAACTAGAAAAAGATTTTTAAACTAATCAAAATCAGCAAGAAGTTAATATCTAGAATATACAAGGAATTTAAAAATCCATAACAAAAAGATGAGATCACAATATAAAATATGGATAAAACTAGGCAATTCATTGAAAGGCAAATCTGAATCAGCAAGTTTATGAAGAGATTCCCAACTCGTGATTCCCAGCAGATTGGCAAAAATTAGAGCTAAACCAGGTATTAATGAGATATAGGAAGATGGGCAGTCTTACACGCTGCTGATGGCAGTGTACGCTGGTACAGACACTGCAGAGAACAGTCTGGGCATACTTACTGGAAATGAATATGGCCCAGTAATCCATTCCAGGGATGCATCCCAGAGGAACTTGAGCCCAGGTTCATAAGGGGACAGTCACAAAGATGTTCATTGTAGCAGCCGGTTAGAGGCAGCTGGGTGCCCTTCACTGCAGGAATGAGAAAATAAACTGTGGTGTATGCATATGGTAAAATACTTTTCAGCATTCGGAAGCAATAAACTAGTGTTATATACAGCAGCATAGGTGAATCTCTAAATGAATATTTATTTAAAACCAATTACTCTTATAAGCTGTACCACAACATCTAAGACTTAATAATCCATTGCATATATTGTCCTCTATTGTTCTGTATTATGTCTTGCCCAGGCTTCCTTTACTAGATGTTAACTTCCTAGAGACTAAAGAGACTACTTTGGAGCTTCCTGTTGTGCCTAGAACAGTGTTACATAGGTAGGAGTATCTCAATAAGTATTTGAACTAATAGATTTTCATCTGAGATTTGGAATTGTGGTGGCAAGAGAAAGACAGACGGGATCATAACTGAAGGTTTAAAAAATTCATCCTTTTGCAGCTGGGCATTAGTTTTGAAAGTGGAGGAGAATAGAGGCTCCTTAAGGAATTGGAGTTCTTTCTGGAACTAGAGGAGAAAGAGGTAGAATAATCACTATCACACTGTGAACGGAGTAACCCTCCAATCAATGAAGGCAATAAAGTTTGCTTTAGGATCCTCTCTTTTTCCTTTTCTTAGTGTTTCCTTGTTCAGGACTATCATTATTTTGTCCCTGAACACTTAAAGATTTTGTTTGGCTTCAATCTACAAAATAAAACTAATAAGACCTAACTCAGAATATGGTTCCTCAGTCTAGAACACTTGTTCAGCCCCTTCTCCCCATTTTTAAGGAAAATATGTCTCTTTTGTTTTTGATGAAAACTATAATTTTTGTTATGATTGCCAAATGTATAAATAAATTTTTATATATTAAATTGTGGTGGGTCAGTCCCCTGGAGACTGTGGAGGGAAAAAAATACCTTATAGAGTGGGTTTAGAAAATGAGTTGGTTTTTCACTGAGATTCAGAATCTCATTTAGCTGTGTTCTGAAAATGATTTGAATGAGGGCCAAAGGATGTCTCTGAAAGGGAAAATTGATCTTTGTGTAAGATCCAACAGGAGGTTGGAGCTTTGAAACAAGAAGATATAAGCAGCTTGCTCAGCCCTTTGGAAGGTGCAAATGAGATGTGGATGGGCTCCAGGGAATGGTGGTTGAAGGGAAAGTATTGCAAAGTGTAAAGAATCAGGGATATGATGTAATCAGACAAGCGTGCAATATCTATTTCAGCTACTTAGTAGTTTTGGAATCTGGATCGAGTCAGCAAACATCTCTGAACCTTTCCTTTCTTTTTTGTATGATAGGGAGGTGGGAAGATTTCTAATTCATATTCCTCTATGAATGTTACCATTAGCTAAAAAGATCACTGGAGAGCAAAAGAAAATTATGAACAGATAAAAGCTTAGGAACATAGAGAAGAAACTGAGCTTCATTCATTTTAGTAACTGGATAGTAATGAAATGGGCCTGAAACATAGTAGGTACTCAACAAATATTTGTTGAATGAATGCATCAGAAAAATGGAATAGATCAAGAGGAGGAAAAGCCAGAGGAAAGCATCAAGACCAAAGAGACTCTCAGGTCAGGCATGTAAGAGATAGAGGAAGGAACTTAGGAAGGCAGTAAGAAATTGTCCTCTTCACCCAGGTATCAGGACCAGGAAAAGCTCAAGAAGCCAGGGTAGCTGGAGCATACAAGTGTTGAGAGACCATTACCTGTAGAGATTGACAGGCACATTTTAAAGAATTAAGATTCACAGTAGTAATGCCTACACAAATACACCTTAAACAATGAATCTGAATATTTGGATTTACATTTAAGATAATTAGAAAGCAATGTGAGGAGGAAGGGAAGTGAGGAGTCCCATGAGATCGTCATAGGTATTCAGACAGACTAGAGTTTAAATCCAAGCTACCATTCACTAAAAGTATAAAATATTAGCAAAAAAATTAATCTCTCTGAGACATCTAGAAATCGAAGACTTTAATTCTCAAAAATGAAAATTATAGGGCTTCCCTGGTGGCACAGTGGTTGAGAGTCTGCCTACCGATGCAACACGGGTTCGTGCGTGCCCCGGTCCGGGAAGATCCCACATGCCGCGGAGCGGCTAGGACAGTGAGCCATGGCCGCTGAGCCTGCACGTCCGGAGCCTGTGCTCTGTAACGGTAGAGGCCACAGCAGTGAGAGGCCAGCATACCGCAAAAACAAAAACAAAAAAACAACAAAAAAGAAAATTATAGTATCTACTTGGTAGAGCTGTTTTGAAGAATAAATAAGTGAATATATGAAAAGGACCTAAAACATGCCTAATATGATTTTTTTAATGGTTACTGTTATCCTTATTATTGTTTTTGCTGTTACTATAGCATTTATGCTCAATAGGGTGTGTATCAGCCAACTCCATTTTTTGGCTTGACTTCAAGAATTTGTGATTTGTAAAGTAAATTGTTTATTTTTGGTTTTTCTTCCAAGTGTGCTTTTTTCCTTCTCAGTGCTCTTTTAAAGCACTTCAATGCCCCCACGATTCTCACTTCAGCCTTAGCAGCACCAAGGAGAAAGGACCTTTCCATACTCAGTCCAGGGTGACTAAGTGGCAGGAAAGGCTGTGGGCTGGCCCATTAGGTCTAGGATCTCAGATCTCAGAGGAACAAAAGAGCCAGGGCAGAACCAGGGGTAGGGGAGGTGTTGAGACAGGGCTGTCTCATGATTCCATATAAGAGATGGACTGCACCACATTCAAATATACTTAGATCATCTTCCCAATAAGAGATGGTGCTGCCCTCAAGTGCTTGTTTACTTGTTGATAATGCCATCATTGGAGTGGAGAGCAGAACTCTCGCTTCATAAAGGCTACTGGTTCGTAAGATACATACTTCTAACGGTAGACAAAGTTAGATATGATGCCAAAACTTTGTAACTGAACAGATTAATAAGAAACTTAATATAAGATTTGTTATGGAAATTACATTAATACTGATAACTTGCCGAGAGGTATACTGGAGTTACCTGACGATATGGCTTGCTTATCACTGCTAAATCAAATTTCCAAAGACATTTAGTTCTGGTGAAATGTGTTAGACTGTTAAGCAGAGGTTTTACCTAGTTTTGAAGTTACCTTCATTCCCAAGAGGTTTTCACAGAAACAGGCCTCGTTCTGTCATGTATAGGTTCGTTCCTGCCTTAAACTTCCTGATCAAGCATAGTTTTGATGTTACCTCATCAGCTAGGAGACCTGCATTCTACTTTAGTTCAAGAATGATCAAATCTGGGGCCAGGGGAGGCCAAGAGTAGCTGCAGATGAAGGGAGGGCTGGGTTTCACCTCTTTTTGGCCCAAGCTTTCACGCTGAGGAAATTGTTTCTAAGTACTGAGAGAAATCTCAGTTCTACAATCCCAGTTAGAAAGTATGGTTTCTGTAGGAAAAAGGTCCCTTAACTCATAAATCTGTGTGTAAAGATAAAGTCTAGGGAATACACTCAGATAAAGTGTGACAATAGCGGGTAACAGAGAGGGTGCTGCTCAGGAGTGTGTAGGACGTGGGCTCTGCTTGTTTGCTTCAAGTCCTCAGAGAGGGACAGACGGGAATTCAGAACTGCACTGACTGAGGGACTGCGGACGGGAACCCTGAGGTGCTGAGATATTCTAAACAGGAGGATAAGGCGTGAAGAAAACAAGGCAGGAATCGAACAAAGGCGCCGTGGGACAGCAGGAGGCAAACCGAACCGCTCTAGGATTACTCGGAGGACTACCTCCAAAGCCTAGCGCCGAGAGCCAGCTGTGCAGCGGCAGCGGGAGAAACTCCACCCCGAGGCTCCGCCCCTCAGAAGCTCCGCCCCTTCATCTCCGGACCAATAGGCGCTCGGAATATTAGCGGGTGGGAGGCGCGGCCGGGTTGCTATAGCCCGAGCTGCGCGGCGGCGGCGGCGGCGGCGGCGGCGGCGGCGGCGGCGGCGGCGGCGGCGGCGGCGGCGGCGGCGGCGGCGGCGGCGGCGGCGTGCTGTTGGAGGAGTCTGGCGGAACTCGAGGCGGTGGCGCCATGGAGTCACTGGAAGGTGAGGAGGTGAAGGGATGCGGGCCGGGCGTCTGAGGGTGGGGTGGCTGGCAGGAGGGGCTGCCCTGGACCTCGGTACCGGGGAGGCCAGGGCAGGTCCGGAGAGATGGACCCCGCCGCTCCTCGGAGGCCCGGGGAACAGGCGGGCGCCCTGCAGCCCCAGCGCGGTCGAGTTAATGATCCTCAGGCTGCCCCTCCTCAAACAGTCTTCACCTGATGCTTCCCCACCCCGGGCCTGATGCTGGTAAACGCCTGCAAATCCCTTCCTACCATTTTCTGGTCTTGCCTGACTCCCAGAGGGTCCTGTTGGTAATCACAGCCTCCGGCCAGATTTTATTTTCCTTGCAAAGTGGACTCTCCGTTAATGTCTACGGCCTCCCCACCGCCAGCCTTTGCTGGAGGCCCGTGGTGTGTCTCCAGCCTCGAGCTTCTGATACTTTTCTTGGCCACTTCCCTTGGTTTCCCTAGGTAACCGTTTTTCCATTTCTACAGCATCTTCTGTGGGAGCGATGCCAAGAGCATCTCCCAAGGAAGTGTCATTGATCAGCTTTAGAGCCGGGACAATAGATTAACCGCAGGATTTAAGGGTTTATTCACGAGGACTCTGTAAGGAAGAGCCAGCATTGATTCGTTATCTTTAGATTTATCTTTGTGCTGTAACCACGACTCCACATTTTGCTTTGTTCCCAATTCTTTCACTTCTCTATTCTCTTTACCCATTTTATCTTGTGTAATACAGCATTCGCTTAAAAACAACAAAGGGGGGAAGAAAACCCAGCTGGCATTAGCAACAACAGTGTCAAAATTCCTTTTCAAATTGTGGTCAATCCTTCTGGTGAAGAATAAGCCTGCAGAATAAGCCTGCAGAATTGCCAGATCCTATTGTCTTGATTTAGCCTTGATTTTTTTTCGCCTCTTAATTTACATAGATTCAGGTGGAATTAATAAACAGAGGCACTGAGTCCTGTGTATTGTTGCACGCTAGAGAGCAAATTGTTTCAGGTTGTGTTATGAAAGGAAAAGTAATAACTGATGACTGTTTACAGTGACCTAGGGTCACCAAAAAACAAATGCAATAATGAGTGTGATAGTATTTCATGCTTTTGCTCCTAGGCGAAGCTCTCATAGTAAACACCTTGAGGATGATAGATAATCAAGAATTCTGATGATTTTTCCACTTGTGAGCTGCTGCAGTATACTACGACAAATGAAGTTCTTGTTCTTTGCTTGTTTAATTTTAGGCAGATCACTCAAGTTTCCATGAAATAGGAATTGTAATGAAAGTATTCCTTACTCAAGATACTTTTGTTTAGAGAACTCCTGGAGGCAGCTTTTATTTTATTTTTTTTTTAATAAATTTTCAAACGTGGTATTATAGCATAGTGGGTAGGATCATGGGTCCTGGAATTCTCATGAAATTATCATAATATACATAAAGTGCTTTAGAATAGTTGTTTTTCTGCAGATTTCTATTATTTTATTCAACATTTATAATTGAGGCAAAGATCTTCATCTGATTTTTCATTTATGTATTCTAAGCATCTAAAACAGTGTCTGACACAAAGTAGGTATTCAGTAAATATTTCTTGTTAGATAAATGACTTTATCTATGAGAGGCTCTGGGGATGCAGAAAAAAATAAAAATTCAAAGCCCTGTTCTCATGGAGCCTACGTTTTAGGGAATCTCATATTTTAGCAGTGCTAAGACATTACTATTGAAATCTTACCAAGGATGCTTTTAAAACATAATGAAAACCTATTATAATACTCAATTACATGGGTGGAGGAAAACATGAATTCTGGTTTAATATGGTATGTTATCGCGGGCGTGTTTTAGGGGGCCAGCTTGTGATGTTTCATGTTAAAGGGTACTTGTTCTTTACTCATTTTTTTTTTTAAACAAAATAAGTTGCTGTCATTAACTATGATGTGTTTAATTGTAATGAATTAGGTTAAAATATATGAAATTATTCTTGTAGGGCAAAACAGTTGAATATTGGTAACTTCAAATAGTAATGAAATAAAATTTTTTATTTTAATAAAATAAAAGCTCTAAGAGTCTTTTGTTGAAGTTAGTGCCTTTCTTTTACTCCTTTTTTAAAATTAGTCCTTGTTAGGTCATACTTTATAAAGATGAACTTTGGGTCTCAGGGTTACCATTCATTCATTCATTCATCTATGCCTTCGTTTAATAAACAGTGATACATTGGTACAGTGATAGTTAAGATAGTTCTTCCCTATTGGAAATTAAAACCTAGCACTTTGAAGGTGTCTAATGAACATTATATTACAGTAGAAAATCTTTAAGAGTTTGCTTAATATATATCATAGTAATTGAGCAAATATTGTACTGCTTGGCATTAGACCCATGTTTTTAGTTGAAGCTAGTTAGCAGACTAATCTTGATTGTAAAACCAGAAAATATATGGACCCCTGAAAAATTTTATTGAAGATTATCATACTCTTTATTTTTAAAATAACTTGCATGTAGATCATATATCGCTTACATTATTTTTGGTCTTTCTGGGACTTTTATATTTTCTGGATTGTCAGGAGTTGAGCTGTTAGGTTGAACACTATTTCAAAATAAAATATTAAATTATTGCTCATGATTTTGTATACTCTGTATCTGACCACTTCTGCATTGTGTGTGCAATTAGAGTAAAGCCTTTAATTCCTTTTCACCTAAAGCTCGTGCCCTATAGGTATGTCTAAAGGCAGTAGACATATTTCTAGATTTGGGAGAGTTCAGTCTCTCATAAGCTTTTCATCTGTAAAATGGAGAGATGAAAAACCCTAAGCAGATTTTATCCATATTATTTTCATTCCTTTCATAATATCTTAATAAGCAGTTATTAACAAATATGACAGAGATCAAGCTGCCTATTCCTCTTTTGGACTGCTAAAATTAGTAGATCTTAGTGTACTGCCCTCTAAAACTTGATTAGAAGTCTGATTGTTCTTTTCTAATGTAGCTCTTGATGTAGTTGAAGACAGCCATGCTGTCCCATTAGGGTTTTTTGTTTTGTTTTTCCCTAATCTAAGCAATGATTTAACTGAATAATTCTTCATCTTTATTAATTTATCTAGATTCATTTTTTGTGTGTGTGCTGAATCTGATGCTAGGTTATTTTAATAGTCAACATATTGGACAGGTCTGTGTTTGGATTCTTGCTTTGTTTTGTTTTGTTTTTAGCTCTGTGATTTGGTTAATCTGAACCTCAGTTTCCTCAGCTATAAAAAATGGAGCTACTAAATACCAATCTACCTGAACTATATTAAGAATTTAATGATGAAAACATGTATAAAGCATTTGGCAAGCCGCCTAGTACATAGGAGGCCCCCTCCTGTACTTGTTTGTTGGATGGATAAAATCACAGGACATGTGTTAGGACCTTGAGAGTGGTTCAGTATAGGTAAACATAGCAGGCTTGGAAGGGACTGTGGGCAATCTCACTAGATAATTATGGCAGCAGGATAGATTGGGGAAGGGAGAGGCTGGAAATACATATATGTGATAAGGATTTGAAGTAAGGCAAAAGTAGCAGAAATTAAAAGGGGTATAGATTTAGAAGATATTTCTGAGATGGAAAGATGAAATAGAACTGCTCGAAGTGAGAGGGAAAAGGAATCAAAGATAAAGCAGCTTTCTAGCTTGGACTTAAGAGTTAACATTAAGATCTTTAACCAAGAGAAAGACAAGTTTGGAAGATGAGGTAATGATTTTGGCTTTAGAAGTATTGTGTTTGTATGGTACTTGGGGCATATCTGGTGGAAAAATTTTATAGCTACTTGTAAATATCTATCTGGAGTTTTTAGTTTAGTAGTCATCAGCATATAAGTGACAGCAAGTGGATGTGTTTGCCCAGGAAAGCTATATTTAACAAAACAAAGAAAATTGTGAGGGACTGATGCTTTAGGGTTGAGCAAGAAAGGAAGTTGGAGTGGGGAACGGTCTTTACAAAGGTTTAAAATTGTCAAGAAAGGGAATTGGGGGAGAACAAATATTTACTGAGTAATGAATATGCTAGAAAAAGCCTATAGCACCTGGTATTCCTGGAGATCTAAGTAGTAAGTAGGTCAAACTCTGCTTAGTTGTGAAATATGAAAAACTTGGGCTTAGGAGAGAGAAATACCATTGAAGCCAAGAGAGAAAGGACTTTAAAGGCAGAAGGGATTGATCAGCAGAGCCTCATGATGTAGAAAGATCCAGTAAGGTGACGATTCAAAAGAGCGCTTTCAGTTTGACAATTAATAGGTTAACAGTGATCAGTTGCCTCTGTTTCTTAAGGTCTTTAATGCCTCATTTTTTTTTTTTAGCAGTGAGTCTAAATTACTTTGTTTTCAAATTTCTTCAAACATGAAGGAATTTGAGTCTATGCATTGTTCCCTGAATATAAACTCAGTTGGTTTAATATAAAATGTTAAATGTGAAGTATTCTCGTTTCCATGCTTTCTAGATAGTATGTAATTTCAGTTTAAAATTTCTCTCTGATTCAGAGGTTATTTATGAGAGTGTTCCTTAACTTCCAAAATGTTAAGATTTTTTTTTTTGTTAAGATGTTTTTAGTCATTAGTTTTTATTTACTTTTAATTTTGTGTGTTCTATGAGTAGTCTACCTTTCAAAAAGTTTTAAAAAGTTTTCTTTGTGGTCAAATACACCATCAGTTTCTCCATGTTTTATAGTCATACAAAAATGCACACTCTGAATTGGTAGGAAACAAAGTACATATAATTTTTTAAAATAAATTTATTTATTTATTTTATTGTTGTCTGTTTTGGGTCTTCGTTGCTGCTCGCGAGCTTTCTCTAGTTGTGGTGAGCAGAGGCTACTCTTCGTTGTGGTGCGTGGGCTTCTCATCTCGTTGCAGAGCACGGGCTCTAGGTGCGCAGGCTTCAGTAGTTGTGGCTCGCGGGCTCTAGAGCACATAATGCCTCCTTATTAAAGAAGCTTTCAGTGATCATACCCACTTCTCAAACACACACATAACAAAATATATAAAATGTCAGGTAGTGAAAAAAAGTGATTTTTTTTTTCCCCCAAAGAATAGAAACTCCATAAGATCAGGATCTTTGTTTTTTTATCACTGTTTGCCTAACTCCTAGAACAGTTCCTGTCTCATGCTAGGTGCTCCATAAATACTTGTTGAATCAACAAATGGGTCTATTTTAATATAGTGTTTAATCCTGTTAAAGCTTGCCTGCAGTTCAGATAGGGGGAGAATGAGAGGTAGAGAGGAGCTAGTCAGTAAATGTAAGCCAGTGTTTCAAAAAATATGATACTTGGGGCATCAGTCCTAAATACCTTTTAGGGGCAGAAAGAATTTCTGTTGGGGAAATAACAGCATACTAAATCTTTCTCTGTCTTTTTTTTTTAAGACTGAGGAAGTTCTGTTCTAAGAAAACCTGTTTGTTTAATTTAGCATTTTCCAAACATTTGACCATGAGCAAAGGATTTAAGGGTGCTTGGTAGAAGTAGTGGACATGACTAGTCAGGTTCAGACTGGATAGGAAGGGAAGTGCAGTCAAGAATGGGTTATCAAGAAAATGCAAGTCACTCTGAGATCAAGAAAGTGATTTAGAGGTAGATGGTAGAAGCCTGTGGTTCCGGAAGGAGCTTGTGTATTTTAAGAGTCCAGAGGTGGATCATTCTAAGTTGTTTTAGCAGTGGTTGTTTTATGCTGAACTGGAGTGCAGGCCACTGAAGTGGAGTGGAGGGTGAAGGATGTGTGCTGAGTAGGTTAAGCATGAATGTTGAAACGTTGAAATCTAGGATGTGCTGAAAAGGAATATCTTGTGAGATATTAGAGATTGCTGACCTGGAAGTAATTCGGTTTTAAAAAAGGATTGTAGGAAGAAAGTAGTAAAACAGGTGCTGTGTACTTCAAAAGAGAGGTTTGTTGAGTTTTAAAGGTTGGTTTCAGATAAGCAGTGACCAGTGGTGAAGGAATAGACATGAAACACAGAGCCCAGAATTGTTCTTGATTTCCAAGATTTTTCTTTTGGAAATGTTCTCTACTATTTCTTAAATATATACATTTTTAGAATGTCATAACTATTTTAGATAAGAGCAAATTATTTCACATCACCTGTATAATAGTATTATATAAAGATACCATTTTAAGTCTTATTATCGTGCAGATTTTGAAATTACTCAATACAGTAACTCATAACAGAATCAACAGTATGTACAGGATAAATTTTGTAAGGAGAGGTTGGCTTCTTTAAAGTTTTAGAATATTAAATACTTATTCACTTGGTTCTGTCTATCAGTTTGAATGCTTCTTTCAACAGTGAATATCATCTCTCTCTACTGTATTTATATAAGCTGCACAATTCTCTAACATTCGCCACTCAGGAGAAAGTAGTGGAGTTTGCCTGTACGCCCTGGAGAATAGTATTTTTTATTTCATTGGTTGTGAAACATTTTTATATATAACATCTCAGTTGACCCTTTTAAATTTTAAGGTAGATTGAGCGGACGTTATCTTCATTTAACAGATGTTAAACTTCAGGCTACCTATATGATTAGTCATACATTTTCTTGTAGTTCATATAGTGAAAACTTTTCCAACAAGGAGAGAGACATCATGTTCTTTGCTATAGGTCCTCGCAGATTCTCAGTTCTATATATAGACAAGTGGAAGTGATTTCCTCAGCATCCTGCACACTACCTGAAACATTCATTCTACTGTCCACAATTGGTCAATTGGTTTAATCATTCTTATGTGTGACCAACTTTTTTCTTTTTAATATAACATCAGTAAGGGAGGTGTCTTATCATCATTTACTTTTCTTATTAATGTGGTCTTAAGGTAGATTTTATTAAATAAGTATGCTATATTTATTATGGCATAATAGAGGTAGAAGCGGGCCACATAGTTCATTTAATCTAACTTTCTTATTTTATGCAAGAGGAATGTGAACCTTAGGTTAAATATCTTGCCCAGCAAGTCATAGCTCTAAGTGACAGAGCTGGGACGTGAACTTAGATAGTATGAGACAAATTCCAGTGCCTTTTCTACGACACTCTCGTGTCTTTTAATGAATGCCATTAGAACAAAATGTGGTGGTGTGACTCTAAACCCTAAGCTGCTTATCATTACCTGTCGGTAGAAGTTCTTTTCAGGGGATGTTGATACCAACACACATGATATATTTTGTGGATTATAGGGCTATACTCTATAAGAGGAAACTGTAAATTTATTTATTTATTTTATTTTGAATAAAGTAATAACTTAAAAAATTTTTTTTTGTGATAATTGTTTTTAAATGTTTTCTCTTTAATGCTGTTTTCTCTTTTTTATGCCTTGTAGTGATAATAATTTTCTTTTCCTTTAAAGACAGTCTGAACATGTTTGATGACTTGTAGGAATTAATCCCAGGAGTTGGATTTTATTTTATGTTAGTATTCTAGTTGCTGTTATATTAAGTTTTAAGCTTTTGTATTAAAAAAAAAAAAGGAAGATGATTGGGCTCTTAGGTATAGTGAAGAAGTAAATCATGTAGACTGTTGGCTTTATGAAGCAAAGATTGTGTGACTCCACCCTTGTGTCTCTGTTACTTGGTACATGCTTGGCAAGTATTGATAGTAGGTACTCAAGTAGACACTCACATTATTTCCATGTGTTGAATTGATTTTTCTCAATAGTTAATTTTTTATAAGATTTTGCTTTGTTTTCTATTTAACAAGGAAATACTGAAATATACTTTTAAGCAAGTAACATAGTGGTACTTTTCAACATTTTATATGGATACATTTTTAAATTATTGTTTGGAATTTAAAGGAAGACATGAAAACTAAATAGGCAAGCCTAATAGATTATGCAGTATGTGGTATCACTTTGACAGTCGTTATGAAGACATTCTAATCTTCATATACCTAATGGATTCCATCCAGCAACTGCTTCAACTTTTTGGATAGTTAATGGAATTAAGTGATCCAGATAAATGAAGCTGCTTTGCTCTCTCTCCCTAAATAACCTCGTCTTTGCTATTGGAAAACACAAATCAGGCAGATCTTAGTTTTGCTTTTGTAGTGTTCACAGCTTACCTGCCACCATACAGACTTTGACCTCCATCTATCTACCACTGAAATAGTGCAGTAGAGTACTTGGAGAATGAGAGAACAAAACAATTCTTCTGTTACTGTTTGATTGCGTTCCCACCAATGTCTTTTTTGATTCTCCTGATAAGTTTTCTGTGGACTCACTAAATGCCTTGGAACAACACATTACATGAAGTCCATAATCGTACTTTTTTCATGAGTTTGTTACTTCTGAAAGAAAATGTTTTTTTACTTTCATATGATAAAAGAATTTTAACAGAAATTCAGCAGAAGATATAAGGATATCATTTTTGTCGTTTTTATGAAAATTACAGGTATGGAAATAAATTTAGGTGTGATGTTTGGCTGGATAATAAAATGACAAATTGACTTAGTTATGTAGGATTCCCAAAGAATGTAGTTTGTGTGTGTGTACATGTGATGAAATTTGTTCAGTGCAAGTACATGATAGATGCATTAACTTCTGATTTTGTAAAAGTTGCAGCTACTTCTTCCTTATTTAATCAGTTGTGCCGATAAGGTCAGATTATCTCAATTTGTTGGTCCAGTGAATCTTAACATAATATTATATGTATAAATTAATGAACAATTCACATAATGCATAGTAACTAGGTGATCTTTTACTTAAAACCTAATACTTCTGTTGTCGGGGAGGACAACATTCTTTTTATTCTAGACTCCCTAATCATATCAGGAAGCCACCTCACTGATCTCCAGGGTTATTTCTTACTTTTTTTTTTTTTTTAGTTTAAAAAAATGTTGTATTGTGGAAAAATAGACATAAAATTTACCATTTTAACCATTTTTAAGTGTACAATTCAGTGGTATTTAGTACATTCACATTGTTGTGCAAATATCATCACTATCCATCCCCAGAACATTTTCATCATCCCAAATTGTAGCACCTGGTTTTTTTGTTTGCTTTTTTTTTTTTAAACATCTTTATTGGAGTATAATTGCTTTACAATGCTGTGTTAGTTTCTGCTTTATAACAAAGTGAATCAGTTATACATATACATATGTTCCCATATCTCTTCCCTCTTGCGTCTCCTTCCCTCCCACCCTCCCTATCCCACCCATCTAGGTGGTCACAAAGCACCGAGCTGATCTCCCTGTGCTGTGCGGCTGCTTCCCACTAGCTATCTACCTTACGTTAGGTAGTGTGTATATGTCCATGCCGCTCTCTCGCTTTGTCACAGCTTACCCTTCCCCCTCCCCATATCCTCAAGTCCATTCTGTAGTAGGTCTGTGTCTTTATTCCTGTCTTACCCCTAGGTTCTTCATGACATTTTTTTCCCTTAAATTCCATATATATGTGTTAGCATACGGTATTTGTCTTTCTCTTTCTGACTTACTTCACTCTGTATGACAGACTCTAGGTCTATCCACCTCATTACAAATAGCTCAATTTCATTACTTTTTATGGCTGAGTAATATTCCATTGTATATATGTGCCACATCTTCTTTATTCATTCATCTGATGATGGACACTTAGGTTGTTTCCATCTCCGGGCTATTGTAAATAGAGCTGCAATGAACATTTTGGTACATGACTCTTTTTGAAGTATGGTTTTCTCAGAGTATATGCCCAGTAGTGGGATTGCTGGGTCATATGGTAGTTCTATTTGTAGTTTTTTAAGGAACCTCCATACTGTTCTCCATAGTGGCTGAACCAATTCACATTGCCACCAGCAGTGCAAGAGTGTTCGCTTTTCTCCACACCCTCTCCAACATTTATTGTTTCTAGATTTTTTGATGATGGCCATTCTGACTGGTGTGAGATGATATCTCATTGTAGTTTTGATTTGCATTTCTCTAATGATTAGTGATGTTGAGCATTCTTTCATGTGTTTGTCGGCAGTCTGTATATCTTCTTTGGAGAAATGTCAATATAGGTCTTCTGCCCATTTCTGGATTGGGTTGTTTGTTTTTTTGTTATTGAGCTGCTTATAAATTTTGGAGATTAATCCTTTGTCACTTGCTTCATTTGCAAATATTTTCTCCTATTCTGAGGGTTGTCTTTTGGTCTTGTTTATGGTGTCCTTTGCTGTGCAAAAGCTTTGAAGTTTCATTAGGTCCCATTTGTTTATTTTTGTTTTTATTTCCATTTCTCTAGGAGGTGAGTCAAAAGGATCTTGCTGTGATTTATGTCATAGTGTTCTGCCTATGTTTTCCTCTAAGAGTTTGATAGTTTCTGGCCTTACAGTTAGGTCTTTAATCCATTTTGAGTTTATTTTTGTGTATGGTGTTAGGGAGTGATCTAATCTCATACTTTTACATGTACCTGTCCAGTTTTCCCAGCACCACTTATTGAAGAGGCTGTCCTTTCTCCACTGTACATTCCTGCCTCCTTTATCAAAGATAAATTGACCATATGTGTGTGGGTTTATCTCTAGGCTTTCTATCCTGTTCCATTGATCTATCTTTCTGTTTTTGTGCCAGTACCATACTGTCTTGATTACTGTAGCTTTGTAGTATCGTCTGAAGTCAGGGAGCCTGATTCCTCCAGCTCTGTTTTTCGTTCTCAAGATTGCTTTGGCTATTCGGGGTCTTTTGTGTTTCCATGCAAATTGTAAAATTTTTTGTTCTAGTTCTGTGAAAAATGCCAGTGGTAGTTTGATAGGGATTGCATTGAATCTGTAGATTGCTTTGGGTAGTAGAGTCATTTTCACAATGTTGATTCTTCCAATCCCAGAACATGGTATATCTCTCCATCTATTTGTATCATCTTTAATTTCTTTCATCAGTGTCTTGTAATTTTCTGCATACAGGTCTTTTGTCTCCTTAGGTAGGTTTATTCCTAGATATTTTATTCTTTTTGTTGCAATGGTAAATGGGAGTGTTTTCTTGACTTCACTTTCAGATTTTTCATCATTAGTGTATGGGAATGCCAGAGATTTCTGTGCATTAATTTTGTATCCTGCTACTTTACCAAATTCATTGATTAGCTCTAGTAGTTTTCTGGTAGCATCTTTAGGATTCTCTATGTATAGTATCATGTCATCTGCAAACAGTAGCACCTGTTTTTATCTTATTTTTTTCTTCCAGTTGTATATATATAATTGACATAGAGCACTGTGTAAGGTTTACAGCATACTGATTTGATTTATATACATCATGAAATGATTACCACAATAAATTTATTGAATATCCATCATCTTATACAGATACAAAATAAAAGGAAAAAAAACATTGTTTTCCTTGTGATGAGAAGCTCCTAGGAGCCAATCTCTTAACTTTATATACAACATAGAACAGTGTTAATTATGTTTATCATATTGTACATTACATCTCTAGTACTTGTTTATCTCATTACTGGAAATTTGTACCTTTTGATGATGTTTGTCCAGTTTCCCATCCTCCCCCCCGCCCACCCCGTGTAGCCACAAATCTGATCTCTTTTTCTATG
Organism: Delphinus delphis; assembly: GCF_949987515.2. Taxonomy (NCBI): domain Eukaryota; kingdom Metazoa; phylum Chordata; class Mammalia; order Artiodactyla; family Delphinidae; genus Delphinus; species Delphinus delphis. The sequence continues at coordinate 22,127,555 of NC_082699.1, forward strand.
AGTTTGTTTAGGAAGTATATTTGACTACAAAACTATTTTTGTTCCTGGTACACAATTTAGTAATTTGATGCTTCTCTACATTTCAAAATGATCACCATGATAAGTCTAGTTATCATCTGTCACCATGCAAAGATATTACATTATTATTGATTATATTTTCCACACTGTACATTTCATACCTGTGACTCATTTATTTTGTAACTGGAAGTTTGTTTGTCTTAATCTCCCTCACCTATTTCCTCCCCCCCCCACCAACCCCTCTCCCTTGGCAACTACCTGTTTGTTCTTTGTGTCTATGACTGTGTTTCTGTTTTAAGTTTGTTCATTTGTTTTTTAAATTCCACATATAAGTGAAATTATACAGTATTTGTCTTTCTCTGTCTTACTTCACGTAGCATAATACCCTCTAGTTCCATCCATTTTGTCACAAATGATAAGATTTCATTTTTTAGGGCTGAGTAGTATTCGTGTGTGCGTGTGTGCGTGTGCGCGCACGTGTGTCATTTTCTTTATCCATTCCTCTCTGGATGAGCACTGATTCAGTCAATGCTCATATATTTTTCTAGGAATTTGTCCATATCTTCTAACTTGTCCATTTTATTGGCATATAATTGTTCATGGTAATCTCTTATGATCCTTTGTATTTGCATGGTATTAAGTGTAACTTCACTTCCATTTCTGATTTTTTTTCAATTTGAGCCCTCTCTCTTTTTTTCTTGATGAGTTTAGCTGAAGTTTTATCAATTTTGTTTAGCTTTTCAAGGAACCAGCTCTTATTTTAATTGACATTTTCTATTATTTTTAGTCTCTATTTTATTTCTGCTGTATTCTTTATGATTTCTTCTATTAAGTTTGGGTTTTGTTTGTTCTTCTTTCTCTAGTTCCTTTAGGTATAAGGATAGGTTGTTTATTTGAGATTTTTCCTGTTTCCTGAGGTAGGTTTGTATTGCTATAAACTTCCCTCTTAGAACTGCTTTTGCTGAAACCTATAGATTTTGGATCATCGAGTTTTTCATTTTCATTTGTCTCCAGTTATTTTTTTGATTTCTTCTTTGATTTCTTCAGTGACCCATTGGTTGTTTAGTTCCACATGTTTATGGGGTTTTTTGCAGTTTTTTTTCCTTGTAGTTGATTTCTGGTGTCATAGCATGTGCCTGAAAAGTTTCTTGATATGATTTCAGTCTTCTCAAATTCACTGAGACTTGTTTTATGACCTACCATGTGATCTATACTGGAGAATGTTCCATGTGCACTTGAAAAGAATGTGTATTCTGATGCTTTTGGATGGAATATTCTATATTTATTAAGACCATCTGGTCTAATGTGTTGTTTAAGGGTAGTGTTTCCGTATTGATTTTCTCTCTGGACGATCTGTTCATTGATGTAAGTGGGGTGTTAAAGCCCCCTACTGTTATTGTGTTGCTGTCCATTTCTCCCTTTTTTTGTTAATATTTGCTTTATGTCTTTAGGTGCATCTATGTTGAGTGCATATATATTTACAATTGTTATAGCTTTTTCTTGGATTGATCCCTTTATTATTAGGTAAAGTCCTACTTTGTCTCTTGTTACAGTCATTGTTTTAAAGTCTACTTTGTCCAATATAAGTATTGCTACCTTGGTTTCTTTTAAATTTCCGTTTGCATGGAATACCTTTGTCCATTCCCTCACTTTCAGTCTGTGTGTTCCTTTAGATCTGGACTGAATCTCTTGATTAGCATATATACAAGTCCTGTTTTTGTATCCATTGAGCCACCCTATGTCTTTTGATTGGAGCACTCTGTGTCCATATACATTTTAAGTGTAATTGTTGATAGGTATGTACTTATTGCCATTTTTTTAATTGTTTTCAGGTTTAGTTTGTAGTTTTGTTGTTGTTGTTATTCCTTCTTCTTTTGCTCTCATTCCTTGTGATTTGATGACTGTCTTTAATATTATGTTTAGATTTCTTTCAGTTTTTTGTGTTTGTATCCATTACAGATTTTTAGTTTGGTTACCAGAGGTTTATATATAGCAATCAATATATATGTGATTATTTTAAGTTGATGTGATGTCCTCTTAAGTTTGAATGTATTTTAACAACCCTGAGTTTTTACTCCCCTTCTATGTTTAATGTTTTTGACATCATAGTCTACATCTTTTGGGTATTTCTTAACTACTTATTTTGTGTATAGAAGATTTTACTAGTTTTGTCTTTTAACCTTTCTACTAGCTTTATAAGTGGTTGGTCTACTACCTTTACAGTGTATTTGCTTTTACCAATGAGATTTTTCCTTTGGTAACTTTCATATTTCTAGTTGTGGCTTTTTCTTTTTCACTTAGAGAAGTGCCTTTTCATTTCTTGTAAAGCTGGTTTTGTGGTACTGAACTTTTTTAGCTTTTAATATTTAAAATTTCTTTATTTAATTTTATTTTTGGCTGTGTTGGGTCTTGCTGCGCACGGGCTTTTCTCTAGTCACTGTAAGCAGGGGCTACTCTTATTCGTGGTGCGTAGGCTTCTCATTGCAGTGCCTTCTCTTGTTGCGGAGCATGGGCTCTAGGTGCACGGGCTTCAGTAGTTGTGGCTTGCGGGCTCTAGAGCACAGACTAAGCAGTTGTGGCACACAGGCTTAGTTGCTCCGTGGCATGTGGGATCTTACTGGCCGAGGGCTCAAACCCATGTCCTCTGCATTGGCAGGTGGATTCTTAACCATTGTGCCACCAGGGAAACCCCTTTTTAGCTTTTGCTTGTCTGCAAGACTCTTTATCTTATCTTTCTGAATGATAGCTTTGCTGGGTAGAGTATTCTTGGTTGTAGGTTTTTTCCTTTCATCACTTTAAATGTATCATGATATTCCCTTCTGGTCTGCAGGGTTTCTACTGAAAAGTCAGCTGATAGACTTATGGAAGTTCCCTTGTATGTAACTAGTTGCTTTGCCCTTGCTGCTTTTAATACTCTGTCTTTAATTTTAGCCATTTTAATTATGATGTTTTTTGGTGTGGTTGGTTTTGGGTAGATCCTGTTTGTAACTGTCTGTGCTTCCTGGACTTGTATATCTGTTTCCTTTCCTAGGTTAGGGAAGTTTTCAGCCATTATGTCTTCAAATATGTTTTCTGCCTCCCCTTTTCCTTTTGGAACCCCTATAATGCAAATGTTAGCATGCTTAGTGTTGTCTCAAAGGTCCCTTGAACTGTCCTCATTTTTTTTTTTTTTCAGTACGCGGGCCTCTCACTGCTGTGGCTTCTCCCGTTGCGGAGCACAGGCTCCGGACGCGCAGGCTCAGCGGCCGTGACTCACGGGCCCAGCCGCTCCGCGGCATGTGGGATCTTCCCAGACTGGGGCACGAATCCGTGTCCCCTAAATCGGCAGGTGGACTCTCAACCACTGTGCCACCAGGGAAGCCCTGTCCTCATTTTTTAAAATCTTTTTTTTTCTCTTCAGCTTGAGTGATTTCTACTACTGTCTTCCAGCTTGCTGATCCATTCCTCCATATCATCTAATCTACTGTTGATTCCTTCTAGTATGTTTTTATTTCACTTATTGTTGTCTTCAGCTCTGTTTTGTTCTTCTTTATATTTTACAACTCTTTGTTAGCTTCTTACTGTGTTTTTCCATTCTTCTCCGAAGTTCTTTGAGCATTTTTATGATCATTACCTTGAACTCTTTATTGGGTAAGTTCCTTAGTTCCACTTCAATTCTGGTGTTTTATCTTATTCCTTTGTTTGGAACAAATTCTTCTGTCACCTCATTTGCCTAACTTGCTGTTTTTATTTCTGTGTATTTGGTAGGTTGGTTACATTTCTTGATTTTGTTGAAGTGGTCTTTTATAGGAGAGGTCCTGTGCCTCTCAGCAGCTCACTTCCCTTAGGTCACCAGAGCTTTATGTTCCAGGACTGTCCCCTATGTGGGTTTCATGGGCCCTTCTTTTGTGGTGGGCTGATTTCTATTGGTGGTCTAGTAGGCATGGATGGCCCCTGGTCTGATTGATTGGCAGGCTCTGCCTTTGTGGATGCTGACAGCCGCTGGTAGGTAGGGCCAGGTCACAAGGTGGCTGATTGTGAAGGCTTAGGGGTCCCTAGGCTAGTGCTGGTCCACTGGTGGGCAGAGCTGGACCCTGGTGTGGCTGGCTGAAGGTGTCTTACAGATGGTCTGCATGCTGATTGGCAGCACTGGGGCCAAGGGAGTCCAGTGATTGGTGCCTGACCATTGGTGGGCGAGGCCAGGTTCTGGAGTTAGTGCCAGCCCTCTGGTGGGTGGAGCTGGGTCCTGGGTTCTCTGGTGGCAGGGCTGGGTCCCTGGGTGACTGGGGGAACCAAGATGCCTATGGTCATTGCCAGCCTGCTGTTGGGTGAAGCTGTGCCCCCACAGTTAGCTGCTTGGCCTGTGGGTCCCAAGGACTGTTGCAGACTGGCTGGTGGGTAGGGCTGGGTCCTTGCACTACGAAGCTAGAAGGAGAACTCCCTAATGTTTCTTGCCAGCACGAGCACTCCTCATGGTAGAATGAGCTCCAGAAAATGGCTGTCATCAGTGTCTGTGTCCCCAGGGTGAGTCCCACATGCCTCCTCCTCTCTGGGAGGCTCTCCAAGATCAGCATGTGTGTCTGACCCCAGGCCAGTTTAAAATGACTGCTTCTGCCCTGGGTCTTGGAGCATGTAAATTTTCTGTGTGCCCTCTAACAGTGGAGTCTTTATTTCCCACAGCCCTCTGGGTCTCCCGAAAGTAAGCCCCCTGGGTCTCATCTTCTCATTGCAGGACCCCCCGGGTTGGGGAGTACAAAGTGAGGCTTGGACCCCTTGCTCCTTGGGGAAAACCTCTGCAATTGTGATTATCCTCGTGTTTGTGGGTAGCCTACCTGTGGGTGTGGGTCTTGACTGTACCATGTCTCTGCCTCTCTTACTTGTCTCATTGTGGATCCTTCTTTATATCTTTAGTTGTGGAAGATCTTTTCTGCTAGTCTTTAGGTTGTTCTCATCATGATAGTTGCTCTGTAAAATAGTTGTAACTTTGTTGTGCCCATGGAAGGAGGTGAGCTCAGGGTTTTCCTACTCATCTTCTCCATTCCACTAGCCACCAATGTTATTCTTTAATGCTTTGAAGATAAATAATGTATTTAACCTTCAGATAAATTTGGTTTTTAAACTTCAGTAATTTACAAAGAGACAGCCTATAAATTAAGAGACTGACAAATTGATTTGGTTAAAATAGAAGAAAACCAGATATTTCCAACATTATCAGTTTGGTTCTCCTTAAAGTATGAATTCTGTATTTGGCATTTGCCTTTTTGACCACTGATAACTTTAAGTCTTCTGCCCATTTTAATTGATGATGTTACTTATTTCAAAATGACATGACATTTTTCGCACGAACTGACAACTTACGTATGAAACTAAGTGAAGAAATGAAAATTTGGAAGTTTCACAATTTGAGCCACTGAGTATATTGACTACATTCTTTTCGATTTTAGAAAATGGAAGTGTCCAAGTTGGAGAATTGTTACCTTGCAGGATTTGTGGAAGAACATTCTTTCCAGTGGCATTAGTGAGTACCTTTTTTTTTTGGAGTTTGGTAGATCTTTAATTGTTTAATAGTTCAGGAAAATGGAAAGAACCTTTGGAATAATTTAAAGAGATACTGGCTAGTATTCATTGCTCAGGAGTATCAGTTCCATCTTTTTTTTTTTTTTTTTTTTTGCTATACGCGGGCCTCTCACTGCCGTGGCCCCTCGCGCTGTGGAGCACAGGCTCCGGACGCACAGACCCAGCGGCCATGGCTCACTGGCCCAGCTGCTCCGCGGCACGCGGGACCCTCCCGGACTGGGGCACGAACCCACGTCCCCCCGCATCGGCAGGCGGACTCCCAACCACTGCGCCACCGGGGAAGCCCTCAGTTCCATCTTTGTCATTCTTCCAGAGTGCTCTCTTTCCTTCAGAGTTTGATTGGTCTTCAAAACTCCTCTCTGTTAAACTATTAAAGTGTTTTCTCCCTTTGTGGGACTATTAACAAAAATAAAACCAAAGTAAACTCTTAGAAATACTGTTAGAAATAATGTATTTAAAAAAGCAGAAGGCTATGATGTCTGGGATTTTCTTTAAACTTTAGGAAAAAGTGCTGGGGCTGGGATAGATGAAACAAGATTGCTAAAATGTTGTAATTGTTGAGGCAGGGATGAGTAAATGGAGCTAATTACACTTTTCTGTCAATTCTTATGTATGTTTGAAATATTCCAAAGGAAAAAATATTTTCGTTAAAAGTGCACCTAAAATATATTATGCATTCTTTAGATGCTTAGTATATACAAATAGAAGCACATTTAACTGATTTTAATATAAAATCTCTAGCTAAGTAGAGAATAAGAAAGTCAATATGCCTTATTTAACTTCAAATATAAATATGTATTTATTAATATTTTGATGTGGAATAAAGATTTTTCTTTGAGTATGGGTCTGCTGATTAGAGTTCTGCTACATTTTATTTTGCATCCTCTCATTGTTTCCAGTTTTTCTTTAAAGCAGTGAGGAATTAATGACCCAAAATGTCCACCTGACTGCAGACTCCTTTTAAATATTAACAGCTAGCTTTCTTAAACCTTTCTTGCCCACGCTTAATTCATACATTTTTTTGTTATTAATTAGCTATTTTTCAAACCATTTTCAAAGCATTAAGCTGAGTTTTCACTGGGAAAATTATGCCTTTTTTTGGTCCTCATTTATGTATTTATTTAATATTAAATGATATAATCACGATAACAACTACAATTTGTATACATCAGTTTTGGGAACAGGCACTACGTACTTTTGACATATACAGCTCAATGTGAGAACAGACATTCTCTAGAAAGTCGCCCATTAGCTATCCTTTTCTTTTTTTAATATTTAAGAGATTTTATTCTAATAGTTACAGTTACTGTGTTTGTCAGAATGATATCCAAAAACAAGTATGTGAAACAGTTGTGTATTGAAAATATTAGAGGCTCCATAACATTGAATCAGCCAGTTCTGAGGTTCTTATTTTCCCAGATAAAGTTTAGCAGTTCTGACTTGTTCATTGTTTATCAAAATACAAAAGAAGAAAAGGGCATTTAGCATCCTCTATGTTATTAGTCAACATGTTTTATTTAGGAGAAGGAGAATTATTATTTATCCAGTAGGTTAATTTGAGGTCAGTTAAGAGAGCTTCCATTATAATGTCTTTAAAATGAATATATGAATAACTGAATGAGCTGGCAGCCATATTAAAACAGCAACAGCAACAACAAACCCCCATCCCCCCCACCCAAAAACTGTAGGAGTGGGACACTAGGTAGCACAAGAAAAATCCTTGGTAAAAAAAAGGTGGAAAATTTGAGTTCCAGAGAGGGGGAAGGGATGAGATAGTGGAGTAAGGACACAAACCTGACCACCTTGTCCTATATTCTGTGTGAACAAACTACTATTTCGTTAACTTGAGTAATCCCAACTATTATTATTATGTTAGCTTTTGTAATCCTAATGCTAATGTGTTTTCCATTTACATTCCTTTTTCTGGTATCTATTTTCAAGTATTTAGTGATAAAGGTAACTTTTTTCCCACTTCAATAGCTTTGACTTGCTTACATTAGTTTCCTTATTCTTAGCAGTGTAAAAACCAGGAGACTATTAAATAACTAAAAAAAAATTTGGGAGAGTATTTATCAATACTTTCTTGTTGTGAGAAAGATAACTTGTAACATGCGTTGCATATATTTTTTTAACAATTTTAGCTAAAACATTTCTTATTTATGGATTATTATTTATTTCATCTTTCAGGTTTTTAAACTGGTCTCAAATGACAATTTAAAGTTTTATAGTCTTTTTGTAGAAAAGAAAATGACATGTTGTATTTCCTCATCTTGACAGAAAAAACATGGACCTATTTGCCAGAAAACTGCCACTAAAAAACGGAAGACGTTTGATTCAAGCAGACAAAGAGCTGAAGGAACTGATATTCCAACAGTAAAACCTCTTAAACCTAGGGTAATTACATGACCTTGTGAACAGTATGAACCTTGCTGCTATGTGTAATGAAAAAATTATAATAATCTATTATACTAAGATTGAAGAATAAGCAGAATTCTGTGTCATGTTCTCAGTTTAGAAGTGATCAGAAACTTGTTTATTTTGAATTTCAACAAAAGGGAGGCCAAAGTACTGTCCGACTATTACAGGGAGGTTTTTGTAGCATTGGAGAGCCAATTGCTTAGCTATAGGCTGGAAATAACTGAGAAGTCCTCATACATTCATTGTGAGTCGTTAATTACTTCAGCTATAATTAGGTTTATGTCTCAGTATGTTACACTATTACCAGTAGTGTAATCCCTGTAGTATACAAAAGGAAAGCTATTAGTTACAAACATCTTAGCGTAATAAATACTATCTTGACTGATTGATTTGTCAGCATTTATCATCTTGTTACGCTTTCTGGGGAAAAGTTTTATACGTTGCTCAATTGATCATATATGATCATTGTCAGCTTATTTTCTTCTTTGTAACTAAAAGCAATGAATCTCCTATGCTAATCTCTCCTTAATACCACCTTTCATGATATGTTATTTGCTAAGAATAAATCACATAAATGCTTTGTCCGACATAGTTTTAAAGAGTTATTTCAGTGTAATAGTCAAAATTTGAGTACCTGACTTAAATAGGTTTTTGAAACAAACTACTTTCAGTGGTAATAACTTTTCCCAGTGTTACAGGAAAACATTTCCCTATGGGGCAATTAATCTTACTAATAAAATCCTTTGATAACAGAAAAGTCAGTTCATCTTTGTTTTTCAGTTTATGAATATTTAAGGGAAGGGTGGAGAAGCTTGAATAAGGTACATAAATTATTACTTAAAGTTTCTCTTGGTAACCTGCCAGATGTATGATTGTATTAGCTTTAATTAGCTTAGATAAATTAATTAAATCTTGGTCTAGCATAGTGGGTTTGAGAGCTGGCTCAAAATTCAGACCGCCTGGATTTAACCCTGGCTCTGCTACTTTGTTGTGTTGGGTGAGTTCACACACAGAGACCTTATTTGTATCTGTATCTGGTACATCAGAGAAGAGAACTGTTTTGTATAGCCTAGAAAGCTACCCTGGGCTGCTCTTTTCTCCCAGAAACTCTTGTAAATAGCTGTACCAGGAAAACCTAACTCATTCAATGATGTGTAATAAAAAACATTAGCTAAGCATTAATATAATAATATATATAATAATACTTTGAGAAGAAAAGGTAGATGAGAGCAGCAAAAATTAGTAATATTCACTGTAGAGCAGATGAATATTGTGATCAGAAATCTCACTATAAAGTAAGAAACTAAAGAATCAGTCATCTCAAACATCTAAATCTGCTTTTATTTAGTTAAGATTTTTGCATCTATATTCATGAGAAAAGTGGCCTGTGATTTTTCTTTTCATCAGTTTTGTTGCTGTCATAGGACTAGTTGGAAGGCTGTTCTCTTGTTTTCTGTTTTTGAAAGAGTTTTTAAAAGATTGGTGCTGTTTCTTCCTTAAATGTCTGCAAGTATTCAACAGTAAAGGCATCTGGGCCAGGAGTTTTCTTTGTGGGTCTTTTAAATAATAGATTCATTAAAAATAAATATAAGACTATTATAATTTTTCTGTTTCTGGTATCTGTTTTGTGGTGTTTGTCAAGGATATTATCCATTTCATCTTAAATGTCCCATGTATTACCATAAAGTTTTTTTATAATATCTTCTTTTCTTTCTCATGTTTGTAAGAACTGTTTTCCATTCCTTGGTAATTTTTGTTTTCTCTTTTTTTCTAGATTAGTCTTGCCTTATAAGTGTTTTTAAAGAACAGTCTTTTGACTTTGTTGGCTCAACATAATATTCTTGATTTGAAAAACAAAGACATAATAGGAATAATCAGATATTTCAGTATTATAACAAAATAAATTTCTTTGTAGCACACAAGCCAGCAGTATGTTTAATGGAAAGATACTTAGAGGTAGTTCCATTAAAGTCAGGAACAAGATTAAGCTCCAGCCAATACAGTAAGTGCTAGTCAGTAGAGTTAAATAATAACAAGAAATTAGTTGCATAGGAATTGGAAAAGAGGGGGTAAAATTATCATTATTAGGTGATGATATACCTGGAAAACCCAAGAGATCAACTGAAAAATTACTACAAACAATAAGAGAAATCAGTGAAGTAATGAGATGTAATGTTAATATACAGAAATTATCAGGTTTCATACTTCAACAAACAACTCCTTGAAATATAAAAATGATTAAAAGACACTTATAAAAGAACAACACAAAATATAAAATATTTAGGAATAAACCTTATAATAATGAAGGTGCAAGACTTCCGCAAAGACTTCTTTAAAAAACCACTGAAAGACACAAACGAACACTTCTTCAAATGGAAATATATCTCATTCTTGGATAGGTAGACTTAGCAAAATAGAGTCCTTAAGTTCCTTAAGTTGTTTATGAATGTTATGTTTAATTTTTCTGGTTAAAATGTAGTTTAAAAAAATAGACAAGCTGAATCTAAAGTTCATATGGAAAAATACACATATAAGAATAACCAGAAAAGATTGAAAGAAAAGCAGAATAAAGTAGGTTTACCTTAGTGGATATTAAAATATTATTATAAAATCTCAATATTTAAAACATGGGTACTGACACACATAGTCAGAACAGTACAACAGAGAATTCAGAAATAGACCCAAATGCCAAAGGGAATATGAGAAAGGTGTTCTCTCAATTCACTGGGGAGAAAAGTTAATAAAGGATGGTGAGATAACCACATAGCCATGTTAAAATAACAGAAAATAGAGTCCATATGTCATAAATCAGGATAAATTCCAAATGAATAACAATTTAAGAATGGTTCTAGGTAGAAACATGGAAAAAAATTATTTTACCTTGGTGTGAGGTTGGGCCTTGCTAACTGAATGCAAATCTGGAGACTATAAAAGGAAAAGTAAGTTAAACTACATTTAAAAATAATTCTGCATATCGGAAGACCCTTAAACAAGGTTAAAAGAGATGTATTGTGGGGGAGGGGTGGGGCTAGTCTCCTATAAAGAATTACTAGAAATTGTTAAAAAAAAAAGCCAATAACCCAATACATACGTTGACCAGGCTTATAAGCAGTTCACAGAAAAGACAATACAAGTGATTCTTTATGATATGAAAAGATGTTCGCTCTCATTATAGGAAAAAAAGCAGTTAAAACCACAGAGAACTATTTTTCACCTCTCTAATCAGTTAAAAAACCAGAAGTTTAGTATCATACTATGTTGGAGAAACTATGGGAAAATAAGGAAATACACTCTTAGTGGTGGCTTAAGTGTTTGTAACACCTACAGGAGGCAATTTAGCAGTGTCTGTCACAATTAAAATTGTATTTTAAAAATTGCATATAATTTAGTTGCCTAAAGTTTCTTTTCAAAATTATAAATTTGGGAGGGAGATCATTTAAGGACTCCTGATGAGGGAACATTTAAAATAATATGGTGTTTTCTTGAGTTTTATTAAAAATTGTTTTGAAACTGTTTTTTGTTTGTTTTTTTAATTTGTTTGCAGCCCGAACCACCAAAGAAGCCATCTAATTGGAGGAGGAAGCATGAAGAGTTCATAGCCACCATAAGAGCAGCTAAAGGCCTTGGTCAGGCCCTTAAAGAGGGTGGCAAACTTCCTCCCCCTCCTCCACCTTCTTATGATCCTGGTATATGTCATATTGTTGACAGAAATTGTTCATGTGGGAAAGAAATATCGATAGTATTGATAGATTTCTTATAAATTTTAAGATATTAAACTTAACTTACAATAATTGAACCTAATGAAGCATGATCTTTAAAAGTTTTCCTACAAAATAATGGTGACAATCCAGGTATTTAGGCTTATAAAGACACATCAGTGTTGGACATAGAAATGCATTATCTTTTTATCTCAATACTTTATAAAGCATTTAATATCATTTAAAAATTATGGTAGTAACTATTAAATGTTAATATTCCAGGAAATTTTTTTTTTTTCCCGATACGCGGGCCTCTCACTGTTGTGGCCTCTCCCGTTGTGGAGCACAGGCTCTGGACACGCAGGCTCAGCAGCCATGGCTCACGGGCCCAGGCACTCCGTGGCATGTGGGATCTTCCCAGGCCGGGGCAGAAACCCGTGTCCCCTGCATAGGCAGGTGGACTCTCAACCACTGCGCCACCAGGGAAGCCCCTCCAGGAAATATTTTAATCATGCATAATGTCTATTGAAATGTAGTCATTCAGTAAGATTCAAATAATTATGTTGCCTGGTTCTTTGGTATCTTCTAATCTGGGAAGGGAAAAAAAATCATAATTTTGCTTCTAAAAATGTATTATTCTAGTGGGGTAACCACCATATAGATGGATATACCTAGATTATGCCCTAAATTCATGTATTTTTATATTTTCTTCATTGGGTGGGTAAAAGTTTCTTGTTTCTTGTTCCCAAAAGCAAGGCAAGATGCTGGCAACCACATATGAGATAATTGAGATGATGAAAGATTTAAAATAGCACCGTTGACATTTTGACAGTGGTTAATGGAGTAGCCTCAAGAGGTAGTTATTTTAATATAACAAGTTAGCTGCATTAAAATTGTGTTAGTATTCTAAGTTGGGATTAATTTCTTAGTAAAGAGAAAGTTAGGTATGATCTTTATAAGGAGGGGTTGATACACAATTTCTATAAAGGACCAATAGTTAATATCTTAGGTTATGCAGTCCATAAGGTCTCTGTTTCAACTCCTCAACTCTGCCACTGTTGCAAGAAATCAGCCACAGAAAATATGTAAATGAATGAATGTGGCAGTGTTCCAGAAACATGCACCGGGCAGGCTGGATTTGGCCCATGGGCCCTTGTTTGCCAACTCCTGTTTGAGTCTTAGTAATTAACTTTAATGCTATGAGTATTTCTGGAATGTTCCATTTGGGTTTGCATCTCTTCTATTTCTACCTTAATTTTCCCCATGAAGTTGAATTCTCTCTTTTAGAGGTATTTGTATATTGCATCTTATTCAACACAGTTATATTTCTCATGTTTATGTTAAGTCAGAGCTGGGGCGGGGGGCAGTTCTTCAGGATAATTTGGACTTCAGAAATTTTTTGATCTCTTAGTCCTGACAGAACAACTTCTTTGTTATTAGAGATTTTAGACCTATTTCACTAGTTAGCAGGACAAATTTCTGAGATTCAGATGAGTGTAAATTCTAAAGGGCAAAAAACTCCATCTCAAAAAGTAAACCTATTGAAATAAATTGAAGATTTTTTTTGACACTGCTAAGTTGTTATATTTATTTCTTCTCTGTGTCTTATAGAGTTGAAATCTTTCACAGTGCTATAAAATTTGGTTCTTTCTGGGATAACTTTAAGATTTATTTTGTGAGAAGTTTTGTTTGTACTATATATTGCATTTGGGGAGAATATATAATCTGCAACATTTGCTGTTTCTTAAATTTGAATTAATTATGTTAGGAGATATATTTTTATTATTCCATCTGTTGGGATCTCTAAGAGAAAATAAAACTGTATAAAGTCTATTAAACTATTTCTTGACAGCTTTCCTCTAATTGAAATTAAAGATTTTAACAGATGAGCCCAAATTTAAAATTTTTATTTTATGTAAATTTTTATTTAATGTAATGTGTTATTAACTACTTAACCTAGTCTACCTTATGAAAATATATATTTGTGATGAAAACATATGGTAATATAGAAGCAAAAAATAATTAACATTTTTCCTTTACTTATTCATTTTTATGTAGGGACGATTTATCTTTTTTTCCCCCCAAATTTGACTCTAAGCTGGGAGAAAATTGCAGTTTATCGTATACTAGCATACTTTTTTTCTTAAATGTCTTTACTAAGTTTAGATAAGTCAGGTTGGGTGGTTATAAGAAAATGAGAATTTTTGCTTAGCAGTTGTTATTTATGTTATATGTCTTGAGTTACTAACTTATAACTCTTTATGTCCCATTTCAAGTATTATGTTACTAGTCTGTTTCTTTTTTCTGTTTTAGATTATATTCAGTGTCCATATTGCCAGAGGAGATTTAATGAAAATGCAGCTGATAGACATATAAATTTCTGTAAAGAGCAGGCAGCACGTATTAGTAATAAAGGCAAATTTTCTACCGATACCAAAGGAAAATCGACTTCTCGGACACAGGTAATCATTGTGGTCATTTCTACAAATAAATGAGAAAATGACTTTAAGTTCACAGTTTTGTGTTTATTCTTTATAGCACATTTAACTACAGTTTCTCACCTGCTAAAATTTATATATTACTGTTCAGGGATTTAGTAAGAAATTTGAATGGCTAGTTGAGAACAAAATTTGAAGTGGACTTGAGTTAGTAAAGACTTAAAAATATACAGATTTAAAGAGGTATTAGGAAAAAAGGGAGAAAATTAGTTTAAAATAGATGCAGCAGATTCAGAGGAAAGTAGAGGGGTTAGATGAATGAGAAAATTGCAATAAAAATCCACATTTGAAAATCATGTAAGTTGTGAATGTTTCCATGTTATATATGAGTAACACATTTGAGGAAATGAAAACATGGGGTTACATCCAGACTGCTACTTTTGAACTTTTAGACAAATGACATTAATGTATGTAAGCCTTCATTTCTTCATCTGTGAAGTGGTAATCTACATAACTATAGTGAGAAGCAAATGAAATGATGTATGTGAAAGCACTTAGAGAACCATAAACCATATAAGGATTTTGTTATATTAAATTTATTTTTACACTACTGTTGTTTTTCTTTAAGCATATTGTCACATAAAAACTTTGACAATATACTTTTAAGCAAATTTTATTTTTCACAAAGCTTTCATTTGTAAACTTTTTTTTAGTACTGTAAACTTAGCAAACAGTAAATAATCAAATCTATTTTTTTGTTACTTATGAATAAAATATTGGATTAAAAGACCACATTGCAATTGAGACCTCCTTGAGAGAATCCTCCTATTGAATTTTTGTTAATATTATTGGAAATGGAGCATATCATTATTACCATCATCATTGTGGGGAAAGAATAGCGAAGAAAACTCATTTAGAAGAATTTCCAAAACAGATGGAAAACAATGTATATCTTTTGAACAGTTAAGAACATCAATAGGATTTTGTTTTAAGAATAAAATAGTAGAGCAAAGGAAATACAATAGAATGTGTGCATTCCAACAGCTTGGTGCCAGATGATTTGTAAATGTAAAATCCAAGTAGTTTTTAAGTTCCCACCTTAAATTTTATCAGTTCTGATACCATGCCTAGTCATATATATTTATTTCAGTCTGACCCCATATTTTCTCATCTGTATTCATTCAAGAAGTTTTTGAGTACTCTCTTTGAACCAGACACTGTACCCAGTACTGGATCTACATTAGTAAACTAAATAGAGTACTTTTCCTAAACACGCTTAAATGCTTCCTTGTCATATTTAGCAGCTGTAATCTGGCCTGATTACAGCCCACTTTTTGACCCTGCTCTAATCAAAATAATGATGCAAACACAGTGAAGATCAGGTTTTTATAGGTAAAAACAAGAAGTTCTACCATTCAGTTAAGCTGTCATAATCCTTCACGAGGAATTTTATCAAATTTAGGCATGGTTGTATTAAAGTAGACCCATGAAGACATAGGAAACCAAAAATATCATCTAATGTATGCTAAATTACATGTTTTGTTATTTTAAAAGAACAAATTATTTTGAAATAACTCATGCATAATTTAGATCCTGCAGTAGTCTTTCATCAGATTAGGCTAGA
Source organism: Delphinus delphis (assembly GCF_949987515.2). Classification (NCBI taxonomy): domain Eukaryota; kingdom Metazoa; phylum Chordata; class Mammalia; order Artiodactyla; family Delphinidae; genus Delphinus; species Delphinus delphis. The sequence continues at coordinate 22,143,307 of NC_082699.1, forward strand.
CTGAGTTACCTTATGAGTTTAAAGCAATACTATAAGTATTTTATGATTTAAGAATTTTCCTAATCATATTCTGATAGGAAATCATATTCTGATTTCCAAATCAGTATTCTGATTGATTCTTACCCTACTTATTCTAAAGTAATGAAGTTTTAAGTCTGGAAAGATGATATGCAATTTTTAATAAATATTTTTCTGATTATTAAAAGGATTCCTATTCTTTATGGAAAATTTGAGAAATATATATATTTTAAAAGTTATCAACATAGTTAACATTTTAAATATCTCTAAGCTCTTATTTTTTACAACACTTTTATTCAGATTTCTTCTTACAATTTTCCCGTTATTTTTTTTGTAAATTATACACATAGAAAACAAAGCATAAAACATAAATACATACATAACCACAAGAAAGTTGAGAAATACAATATTGTTAGTCTTAAAAAAGCCTCCACTAGTGTTTCACTCCCAGAATGTAATGTTCTCTCACTCCTAGCCCCCAACACCCATGAAGTAGTCACTATTTTGACTTTACATATAATCAATTTTTGCCTTTTTATATAGTCCCCAGACCACATTAATATTTTTATTTACTATAGCTTTATGAATTTTTTTTTAATTGAAGTATAGTGGGTTTACAATATTATATTAGTTTCAGGTATATAGCATAGTGATTCAGTATTTTTACAGATTATACTTCATTTAAATTTATTACATAATAATGGCTATATTTTCCTGTGCTGTACAATATATCCTTGTTGCTTATTTATTTTATACATAGTAGTTTGTATCGCTTAATCCCTTATGCCTATTTTGCCCCTCCCACCTTCTATCACTCCACTGGTAACCACTAGTTTGTTCTCTGTATGTGTGAGTCTGTTTTTTTGTTATACTCACTAGTTTGTTTTTTTTAGATTCCACATGTAAGTGATATCATACAGTATTTGTCTTTCTCTGACTTCACTTACTATGATATTCTCTAGGTCCATTTATGTTGCTGCAAGTGGCAATATTTAATTCCTTTTTAATGGATAGTAATATTTCATTGTGTATATATGTATATACCACATCTTCTTTATCCATTCATCTGTCAGTGGACATTTAGGTTGCTTCCATGTCTTGGCTATTGTAAATAGTGCTTCAGTGAACATTGGGGTGCATGTATCTTTTAGAATTAGTTTTCGTCTTTTCCAGATATATGCCCAGGAGTGGGATTGCAGGATCACATGGTAACTCTATTTTTAGTTTTTTAAGGAACCTCCATACTGTTCTCCATAGTGGCTCTACCAATTTACATTCCCACCAACAGCGTAGGAGGTTTCCTTTTTCTCCACTCTCTCCAGCATTTATTATTTGTAGACTTTTTGATGATAGCCATTCTGACTGGAGTGAGGTGATACCTCACTGTAGTTTTGGTTTGCATTTCTCTGATAATTAGCAGTGTTGAGCATTTTTTCATGTGTCTGTTGGCCATCTCTGTCTTCTTTGGAAAAATGTCTATTTAGGTCTTCTGCCCATTTTTTTTTTTTTTTTTTTTTTTTTTTCCGGTACGTGGGCCTCTCACTGCTGTGGCCTCTCCCGTCGCGGAGCACAGGCTCTGGACGCGCAGGCTCAGTGTCCATGGCTCACGGGCCTAGCCGCTCCATGGCATGTGGGATCTTCCCAGACCAGGGCACGAATCCGTGTCCCCTGCATCGGCAGGCGGGCTCTCAACCACTGCGCCACCAGGGAAGTGCTCTTCTGCCCATTTTTTAGTTGGGTTGTTTGTTTTCTTCATGTTGAGTTGTATGAGCTGTTTATAAATTTTGGATATTAATCCCTTATCAGTCACATCATTTGCAAATGATTTTCTCCCACTCAGTAGGTAGTCTTTTTGTTTTGTCAGTGGTTTCCCTTGGCGATGCAAAAGCTCTTAGGTTTAATTAGGTCCCATTCACTTATTTTTTCATTTATTTCCTTTGCCTTAGTAGGCATATCTAAAAAAAATATTGCTATGCCTTACGTCAAAGAGTGTTCTGCCTGTTTTCTAGGAATTTTATGGTTTCTAGTCTTACATTTAGGTCCTTAATCCATTCTGAGTTTATCTTTGTATATGGTTTGAGGAAATGTTATAATCATTCTTTTGTATGTAGCCATCCAGTTTTCTCAGCACCACTTAACTAAACAGACTGTCTTTTCTCCCTTGTATATTCTTTTTTTTTTTTTTTTTTTTTTTGCGGTACGCAGGCCTCTCACTGTTGTGGCCTCTCCCGTTGCGGAGCACAGGGTCCGGATGCGCAGGCTCAGCGGCCATGGCTCACGGGCCCAGCCGCTCTGCGGCATGTGGGATCTTCCCGGACCGGGGCACGAACCCGCGTCCCCCGCATTGGCAGGCGGACTCTCAACCACTGCGCCACCAGGGAAGCCCTCATTTTGTGTTCTTATTGGTCATTTGTGTTTTCTGTGAAGTATCTGGAAGGTTTTTCTGGTCCTTTTTTTAGGTTCTCTTATTGAATGAAAGCATGTGTTAAATATTCTCAGTCTTTTCTCAAATGTGTATTAACAATATTTTCTTCCCTTCTGTGTCTTGGCTTTTTTTTTAAGGATGGCTTTTGAAAAGCAAAAGCTTAAAACTTTGATAAAGTCTAATTTATAAATTATTTCTTTTATGACTTTTTTTTCTTCTTGGTTCTAAGGAATCTTTACCCTTACCAAGCTTGCAAAGATTTTTCTCCTTTATCTTCTAGAAATTTTATAGTTTTAGCTCTTACATTTAGATCTGTGGATTATTTCAAGCTAATATTTGTATGATGTGAAGTAAAGGGCAATTGTTCATTTTTTTCTATATGGATAATCTGTTGTTTCGGCACCATTTGTTGAAAAGACTTCTTTACCCAATGAATTTGCCTAAGCACCTTGTTTGATCATCAGTTGAATGTATATTTTTAGTTCTATTTCAGGACATACTGTTCTGTTCCATTCATCTGTATGTCTGTTCTTTTATCAATACCACACTATTGCCATACTAAATATTATACCATATAAGCCTTAAAATCATGTAGTCTAAATTCTTCAACTTGTTTTTTCTTTTTAAAATTACTTTGGTTATTCTAGGTTGTTTACATTTTATATAAATTTTTTTGTTTTGCTAGTTTCTACCAAAAAAGTCTACTAGTGCTTGATTGAAATACATTAAATATATAAATCATTTGGGGAAAATTAACATCTTAATATTGAATTGTCCAGTCCATGAATTTGTTATATTTCTTGCTTATTTAGGTGTTCTTTTTTTAATTGAATATAATTGATGTAGAACATTATATTAGTTTCAGGTGTACAACCTAATGACTCAATATTTGTTTATATTACAAAGTGATCACCACAATGTCTAGTTAACGTCCATCATCATACACGATTACCTAATTTTTTTTCTTACGATGAAAAACAAAATTTATTTCAAGAGTGTTTTCCTTATCTTGTTTGATCTTGACATTGTTTCTAATCTTGCACCCTACTATTTTGTTAAATTCACTTATTATAATAGCTTATTGTAGATATCATAGGGTTTTTCTATGTACATAATCATGTCATCTGTAAATAAGGACAGTTTTACTACCTTCTCGTCAATCTCTATGCCTTTTTCTCCCTGTAATAATTTATTACACTAGCTAGAATTTTCAGTCCAGTGTTGAGTAAAAGTTGTGAAAGAGAGTTGCTTTCTTCCTGTTCTTAGGTGAAAACCATTCAGTTTTTCACCATTGAGTACGATATTGCTGTGGATTTTTGTTAATGCCCTTTGTCAGGCTGAGAAAGTTCTCTTCTAATTGCTGAGAGTTCTTTTTTAAACTGAGAATGCATTTTGCATTCTGTCAAACGCTCTTTATCTATTGAAATACCATAGTTTTTCTGTTACTCTGTTAATGTGATGAATTGCACTTATTTATTTTCAGATGTTAAACCAACTTTGCATTCTATGAATAAATTCTATTTTGTTATGAATTATTGCTCTTTTTATAAATTATTGGATTTGATATGCTAAAATTTAGAATTATTGCCTCTATGCTTGTGAGAAATATTGGTGTGTAGTTCTCTTCGTTTGATGTTTTTAGCTGGTCTTGGTATCAGGGTAATGCTAGCCTCATATGGATTTGCAGTTATTTCCTCCTCCATTTCCTGAAAGAGTTTGTAAATTCTTTTTTTGTAGACTTTTACAGTAATGGTATTATTCCTATTGTGTATGTTTGCTAAAATTCACCAGTGAAGCCATCTAGGTATGGGTTTTTCTTTTTTTCAGAGCTTTTCATCGACATCATTTTCTTGGGTAGATACAAAGCTGTTCAGATTTTCATTTCTTCTTGGTGTCAGTTTGGGCAATTTGTATCTCTTAAGTAATTTGTGTAATTGGATTTATTGACCTAAGGTGTTAACTTCTTAACGTAGAAATATGTTGTGATATCCTCTTTTTCATTCCTAATACAGGTATTTTGTATTCTCTTTTTTTCCCTCTGGTTAGTTTTTTTCCCTTGATTATTCTGTTTAGAGATTTATTGATTTCATTGTATCTTTTCAGAGAAACAGCTTTTGGTTTTATTGCTCTAGCATTGCTTTAGCTACATCTCAAAAATCTGAATGTGTTTTTTTTTTCTTATTCAGTTCAAAATATTTTTAAATTTGTGACTTATTTTACTCAAAGTCTAGTCAAATATGAGTCATTTACTTCCAGATACAGTCATCCCTTGGTATCTTTGGAGGACTGGTTCCAGGAACCCCACCCCATGCTCCCTGCCCCACCAAGGATAAGTCCCTAATGTAAAATTGCATAGTGTTTGCATATAACCTACATCCTTCCCACATATTTTAATCAGATCATCGCTAGATTACCTGTAATATCTAATACAATGTAAATGCTATGTAAATAGTTGTAAATACAGTATAAATGATATGTAAATAGTTGTGTGCATGTGGCAAATTCAAGTTTTGCTTTTTGGAACTTTTTGGAATTTTTTTTGACCTGTGGTTAGTTGAATCCATGGATTCGGAACCTGTAAATGTGGAACCAGTGGATATAGAACCCGTGGATACAGAGGGCCAACTGTGTTTGGAGCTGTTCTAGATGTTTTGTTGTTGTTGTTTTAATTCTGTTCTGGTCTGAGAATGTACTTGGTAAGATTTTTATCTTATTGGGATTTGTTTAATTGCCTAGCATGTGGTCTCTTAATGAATGTTCTGTGGCATATGAAAAGCAGAGTGTATTCTGCAGTTGTTGGGTATAAAGTTTTATAAATGTCAGTCAGGTAAGATGGCTGGTAGCTTCATTCAGATCTTCCATGTTCTTTTTATTCCATCAGTTACTAAGAAATGTGTTAAAATCTTTGTGAGCTTTTCTGTCTCATTAATTTTGCCAGTTTTTGCTTCAAGTATTTTGAATTTCTCTTATTAAACGTGTTTTACATTTACAAATGTAATATCTTCTGTATTTATTGATTCTTTTATCATATGGAGTGTCCCTTTTTGTCTTTAGTGACATTCCTTGTGTTGAAATTTGTTTCATCGATAACATAGCTGTTTCAGCTTAATTATCCTAATTTTCCTTCTATTCTTTAACTTAAATTTGTAGATTTGCATCTTCTGTAGACAGCCTATAGTTTTCTTTAATCCATCTGACAACCTCAACCTGTTTGTTGAAGTGTTTTGGCATTTACACTTAATGTGATCATTGATATGTTTGTGTTTAGGTCTGCTATGTTGCTATTTTCTATTTTGTCTTTATTTTTGTTTTTATTCCTCTGTTACTTCTTCCTTGCCTCTCTTGTTTTAGTAGAAGACATTTTATTTTCTCTATTGGCTTTCTAGCCATAAGTCTCTGTATTTTTTAAAATTGTTACTCTAGGAATAACAAAATGCATCTTTAACTTAACCCTGTCTATTGATATGTTTATATACCTCTCACCAATCTTAGTGCTGTTGTTGTATATATGTAAAACTCTGTAGACATTATAAAGCCATCAATACTCTTGATGCGTATTGTTATAAGTGTTATACTTACTGCTTTAAAATCTGTCTTTTAAAGAAATTAGGAGAAAATAATATGTGAACATAAATTTATACGTATATAGGCACACACACTATATATATTTATGCATACATGTATATACTCTGCATTTTATATTTACTCACATATTATCATTTCCAGACCTCTTCATTTCCTCTTATAAATCTCTGTTGCTATATTTAGTCATTTTCCTTCAGCCCGAATAAGTTTCTTTAGCCTTCTAATAGTACAGATCTGCTGGCAATGAATTCTCTGTTTTTGGTTATCTGAAAAAATGCATATATTTTACATTCATTTCTCTGTTGAGATTCCCTATATTGTTCATTCACTGTTACCATATTTCCCTTTAATTCTTGTGTATATGTTCCTTTACTTTTTGAACATATTTTTAATAACTGTTTTGAAATTCTTAATTACAAAGTCTTACACACCTGTGCCCACTTGAAGTCAGTTTCTGTTGACTTTTTTTGCTGAATATGGGTCATACTTTCCTGTATTCATTTTCCTTTTCTTGTCTCCCCTTTCCCCTTCCCTTCCGCTTCCCTTCTCTTTCTCATTTCCTGAAATTAAACCCAGAGATACACAGTTTCCAGAAGGACTGCTTTTGGATGATTTCCAATCTCTTAAAATCCTTTTTTTAAATCTATAGGAGGATTATATCTGTATCTATAAGGAGGATTATAGATTATCTATAGGAGGATTATACAGCTGCTTCATTTCTCCACCATTGAATTTGTAATCTGTTATTTTATTTTTAATTTCTTCTTCTAATTTTCTATGTTACTTTCTATAGTTTCCAATTTCCTGTTGATATTTTCAAAGTTGTCTTTTATATCTTTGAATGTAGTAAGCATAATTGTTTTATGTTATGTGTCTGATAATTGTTACATCATGTGACCTTTATGGATATGTTCTTGCTTTCTTTTTTCATTTGTGGTTCCTTATTATGTTTGTAATTATTATCGACCATTTTCTGCTGTTGCCCTTAAAATGTTATTCTCAAGGATTAATCTTGTGAAGTGCCTTTTTCAGAGAAAATTTGTACTTGTTTATTCCAGGTATCTACCAGTCTGGAGACATATTAAATTAAATTACTGGCTTTAGTTTGCTGTACCATCTAGTAATGCATAATCATAAAGCATGTGATGGCCAGACCCTGTTACAATAGCACGTGGTGTTGGCCTGGCAGTTCTTTTTCCTCTCATCTGACATTCAGTGCTTTTAAAATGATTTTTTATACTTTCCTGAGCATTTAAAATTTTTTAGTTGAAGGGTTGGTACAAATAGTACCTTTTACCATTTTATCAGAAATGAACATCCTCCACGTTCTGTAAGCTTTTTCCAGTTTCAATAAAAAGTCTTCGTAAATATAAATATGTTACTAACACAATTTATTAGATTTGTGATCTGTATAAAAACACATGAAATAATCACCTAACAAATACTTATATGGCGAATGAAATATGTATTGAGTATAACTATAAAATCAGAGTTTGTTCTTTTGATCATTAAAGTAATTTTATACAAAATGGTTGCTAGCTAGAGTCATCCTGAAAGCCTACCAGTAGAATTTCAGCTTGATGTTGTAGAATAGATAAAATACAGGTCAGTAAGGAAGGAGTCATATTATCTAGGCCAGGGGAACAGCAAGTTACTGAGAGACAGGTGAATATGTTTTAAACAAGAGGCATTCAGAGTGGTATGAGGATTCAGTAAGGAAACTAACGTGACTAGTTTTGGTTGAAAGTAATAGGAAATATTATAGGAGATAGATAAAGTTGGGCTAGCTTCTGGTCATCTCAGATCTAACCAAAAAATTGAGTAAAATAGTAGGAGGTCTCTACGGAGGGGAAAAACAAAGCACCTTTTGAAAGGAATATTCTGCCTTTTTCTGTTTGTAAGCCATTCATTAATAATAGTAATTCCTAATATGTGAATAAAAATTTCTAGTACCGGTATATAATGCTGCCAGGGCCCTTCCTGCCTAAAATTTGACCTCTCAATGTGTAATAAGCTATACCAGTATCTTTTATTAATGCTAATCATTTTGCTCTGTTTTTGGTAATTAGCACAGTATGAGCGGGTCACCAATCCTGTTTCTTAATCCAATTTTATTAACCCTATTTTTAGTAGACATGCCTCTAATATTTTGACAAATCTTTGTTAGGTCTTTTTTTCCATATTGTTAGTTTTAAAATCTTGCCTAATGTCTTCATTAGCATTGGTATTTTAGTAGGAGAGACTGACACTAACCAGAAATACCCCTTAGGTTTTCAAAGAAACAGTATATTTATATGGCTCATCTCCAAGGTCTCCTAGTCATTTGTTCATTTGACAGACAGTTATCGAAGGTTTTCTAGTTGCCAAGTGCTTAAGAAATTGCAGTTTCTGGCATTATACTGCCAAATGTCCATGTTATTTGTCTGTGTGTGTGTGTGTGTGTGTGTGTGAGAGAGAGAGAGAGAGAGAGAGAGAGACCATTTTACCAAGATTTGTTTTTGCAAAAGGTCAGATACTGAATTTTGAAGAGAGATAATATTTGAGTTCAAAATTTGTGCTTAGCAGTTTTCATTAGTAGCAAGCACATCTTAAATTTTATACTGATTATAGGTTATAAATGTGATTTGATTTTTGAAAATTAGGTTTAAAAACAATTTTTCTCATTAAGTCCAAAGCAATCTAAATAATGCATTGGGCTCAAGTACACATACATGCAAGTAATCACCTTATAGTTGGAGTATAGGGCTAGAACTAAGGTGGCATGAGTCTTAATTCCTATTTTATTGTTAAGTTGGGGTGTAACCCTGGGCAAATTCACTTCTTTATCTTGGAGTGGGTGTTCAATAAGATTCTTTTAAATTCAGTAACAGAGCAAAATTTGGCTCAAGTAAGAGACAGTAAAATAAAATTAACGGTGATATCTCTAGAGAAGAGAGAAAAAATGAGAATAAACGAGATAAGCTAAAATACCCTATCTTTCTCAGCCCACATCCCATTCATCTAACATGGTCTGGTGAGGTTAATAAAGCCAGAATTAGCTCTTTCTCTCCACACTGGGGCAATAATCCATTAAGCAGCTATTGTAAAACTTGTTCAGACTGATAGGTACTCTTATGAATTTTTATCAGTAAGAAATATGACTGGATTATATATATGAAATATAAAACCATACCCAGGAACATGTAAGAATATTGACCTTTAAAGCTACACCACTGAGTGAGCATCATTGGGTGTTTCGAAGTTTTTCTGTTATTATGGTTGGCATTTAAAATCTTAACATTGAGGGCTTCCCTGGTGGCGCAGTAGTTGGGGGTCTGCCTGCTGATGCAGGGGTCACGGGATCGTGCCCCAGTCCGGGAAGATCCCACATGCCGCGGAGCGGCTGGGCCCGTGAGCCAGGGCCGCTGAGCCTGCGCGTCTGGAGCCTGTGCTCCGTAACGGGAGAGGCCACAGCAGTGAGAGGCCCGCGTACCGCAAAAAAAAAAAAAATCTTAACATTGAGGAAATTTTTTTTCCATTTCATCCATTTTGTTTTCTTTGAATGAGGAAAAGTTGCTCTTAGTTTATTTTAGCAGTACAACATCTGAGCCAAACTTTTAGTACTCCAGTTTTGAGAAGAAACATATTTTGGGAAACCTCTCTGTGAGGTGATATATTTTAACCTACACTTTCTAAATTTGGATAATTCAGGAACTAATAAAGAGATTGCTCATTTAAGGTAATGTATGCTTTTGAAATACTGGTTTACAATCCATAATCAAAGAGTGATGATGATCAAATATTTTATTTTCATTATTTTAGTATAAGCCTCCTGCACTTAAAAAGTCCAGTTCTCCTGGAGCCACCTCATCAGGATCTTCACGATTACCACAGCCAAGTGGCACTAGCAAAACTGTTGTAGGTAATGAGATCCATAAAATAACTTGATTTTTTTTTTCTTTTAACAGTGTTGGTACAAAAGGAAATGAATATAGTATTCTGTTCTGGATTATTCAAAATAGATTTATAATTAGGATGAGATGTGGAGGATAAGTAATTATTTTGGTTTAGAAATAAAGTAACTTTCAGTAGCTTCTACTTTAGGTATTTTATAGTCCTTTTTTTTTTTTTTTAAGCTATATGTCTACCCTCAGTGTTGTAGTGATATATCATCTCTTGAGAATAGTCAACCAAGTTCTTCTCTTGATTCTTTGACCACAGTATTTTTCCCCTCATTTCTACCTATCCCTCTCTGAACTTGACAGTTATCCTTAGTAGACAAATATTTAATGATTTGAAGGAAATATTGATTACTGAAGTGTATCTTTATTTGTATATAAATTGTAAGAAAGAAATACAGAAATTATAAATGAAGGATGTGTATGTTGTTCCCTGGAAATTTTATTTAATTTTTTTTTCTTATTTGATGACTCATTTTGTTATTTTGCCACAAAGATTTATTGCCACTAAAGCAATAAATAAATAAACTGTTTTCCTTGTCAGATGCTCTGTTTTATGTGATTTTTGTTTTTCAGACTGTCGTTAAAACTAATATCTTTTTTATTATAAGGTGTTCCTTCAGGTAAAGTGTCTTCAGTTAGCAGCTCTTTGGGAAGCAAACTTCAGACCTTGTCTCCCTCCCATAAAGGGATAGCAGTCCCTCATGTAGGGTAAGTCTACATTGAATTTAATTTATTAGTGATACATACATACATATATATACACACACGATACTAAGGTTTTATTTTGTTTAGGTAATTGGCTTTTTCATTATTCTTAATTTCTAAGTTTGTCTTTTAACATATTGCTCATCAGGAGCTCACACACTGCTATTGAGAATCTAAATTAGTATAACCAGTTAGGAAGAAAATCTGGTGGCATTTATCAAGAGTCTTAAAAACATTCATATCTTCGATTGAATAATTTTATTTCTGGGAATCTAGTCTAAGGAAATCACTTAAAATATGATAGATTTTTATAATCATTATTTTTTAAGCATGTATCAGGCACTGTGCTAGACATTTTACATTATTTTTATTAAAACTACCCACTGCCATAGGATGAGAGGATCAGAGAAGCAGAGTAATTTGCTCAAAGCTACACAGCTGTTAAGAGTTGGAAGCAGGATACAAATTGGAGTCTCTTTGGCAGTAAACACTGGTCTCTTTTCATGTTTTTTCTATAAAGTAAAAAAAAAAAAAATCACCCAAATGTCTAGCTTTGTTTGAATAGCAAATTGTGAAAATCTACAAAAGAATATTATACAATCATAAAATATATATAAATTTTAAAAAGATGATCCTGCTATTATAAGAGAAGTATGTGGGATACAAATTCCATGTATACTTTGATAGAAGCTATAAAAATTTAATAATTTTAAAATACTTTTTGTCTTTCTGTGGTTTTATATACATGGCTTTTAATAAAGTAGCATAATTAAGCTTTCAACAATTATTTTAATCTGGGAAAATTTGTTGATAACACTAGAATTTTTAATAGAAGTCTTTCTATTCCAACAGAAACTCATTTTCCATTTTGATAAACTAGAAAATTAAGAAATTGCCATATGATTATCTTTGGCAATGCAGCCTTATTCTTTATCTTTACACATACTGATAAAGTTGATTTAGGAAACATAGCGTACATTATTTTCAGATCTAGGTTCTCACTTTGGTTTTTATGTAGGAAATATATATGATTGTATCTATCCATAGAGACTAACTGCCTTTTGTTTCCTAATTTGGACTACATAGAAAGTGTAAGACCTAAAAAGAGTTTAATGTAATTATTGTAGAAAAAGAACGAGATCTGATTAGTTAAATGTCTTTCCTCTTTGTTGTGCTTCCAAAAAGAAGAGACGGGCTATCCTTAAGAAAGAGACAGGTTATCAGTAGGACAGGTGGTTGAAAAGTAAAAAGCTCATCTTCCAGTGCTAAAAAAACTAATCGATTTTTGTTTGTTTGTTTGTTTTGCTTCTCTGCTGAGTTGACCCACTAGATATTTAACTGAAGTATAGACATAGCAATATCTTTTAACTTTACAAACAGTAGTTTCATTTAGTTGATTATGAATTAAAGGCTGGTAGTTTTTTAGTACCTTTCCTTTCATACTGGTAATTTTATCAGTTGACACTATTAAGTTGTACTGACACCGTTTTTAAAAGAGGACATGTGAAGCTGGCTGGTAAGATGAAAAGGGTTACTGACTTTGGATTAGAAAGCTAGGCTTCTAGATCCTACTTTGCCCCTAAATACCTATATGACTTTGTGCATATCTCTTTTCTCTGTCTTGCTCTGACAACTTTCTGTGACTGCTTACACCTTACACCTAGATGATCTAAGAAAATCTGACCAACATTTATTTATCTTTAGGAGAAAATTTTTTACTAACTAGCAAAGGCTTTAGGCACAAGAATTTTATAAGTTATGTGCTGCTACAGTGCTATAAAGATTTAAAATTTTTGGTGGTCCCATATTATATTAAACTGTTAAACATAACTGTTTAAATCCCAATTTTATATATGATCCTTATGTGTTAACGGCGTTGTTTCCAACTACTGGAAGGAGAGTGGTGATGTGTACTTCTGATCAATATATTACTGTATTAACTGGAACATTACTGTATTACTATATTGACTAGAATCCTTCATGACTATTTAGTGGCACAGCTGGTTATGTTTTTTAGATTATTGAGGTAATGATTTGTCTCTTGCCCTTACTGGATTATAAGCTCTGTGATAGCAAAGCCCTGTGTCTGCTTTGCTTACAGATATAACTACAAAATGTAAATAGTATAATGCTTGGCATATAGGCACACAAATTTTTGGTGAATATATGAAAAAAATAGTGAATCAATAAATTCCTCATTTGTCAATTTTTTGACCCATCACAGAATCATGGTCTGGTAGTGGTAAGAAAATTACTAGAGGTTTATATGATAATAATCATTTTTATTGACACAGATAATTCAGGATTGAGTAAAGATAGAATTAAGACATCTGACTAGCTGTGATGTTCAAGCAGTTGAGCACCCTTCTGAGATTAGTAAAATGAGTCGTTTTAGTGGCTTGATTATTTAGAGCCTGGTATATATAATCTTTATTGTGGTCAGCTTTAATCATACATATCAGTGGTCTGTAATGTTTAGCATATATTGGAGTCATACCACAGAAAAATTTATCTTTTTACTTGGAAAAATTCTCATATGTTTGATAATTCTAGACAACCTGTGGGTTGACTGATTTAAACAGAATTTTTATTTAAGCAAAACATACCCCTGATAGAAAATTTTTTTCTTAGCTAAAAGATGATTTTCTTTACTCCTAGAGATTTTAGACGTATGATGAAACACAGAGCTTTTAAATAAATATTGCCATGCTTGAATTGTATCAGAGAGTTTACATAGTCATGTCTTGAGAATTGTTTTTTCTTAATGGTTAATTACTAGCTTAAATGAATACTTCAGCTGATAATTTTCAATAGATAAAGTGTCAAATTTCAAAGATTTACTTCTGTTCAGTTACTCTGAAAAACAGGAGTTTACTTTGAGATATAATGTAATAGATGTGGTAAAACTAGAGAAACAGAATGCATGTAAGGAGCACTTTTTAATAAAAAAAAAAAGAAATTAGTTTCTCATACTTTATATTAACAAAAGTGAGAAATAAATGTCTAGGTTTTTTTTTCTTTTTTTTTGTGGTACGCGGGCCTCTCACTGTTGCGGCCTCTCCCGTTGCGGAGCACAGGCTCCGGATGCGCAGGCTCAGCGGCCATGGCTCACGGGCCCAGCCGCTCCGCGGCATGTGGGATCTTCCCAGACCGGGGCACGAACCCGTGTGCCCTGCATCGGCAGGCGGACTCTCAACCACTGTGCCACCAGGGAAGCCCAAATGTCTAGTTTTTAAGTATATTTTTGTATGAGTGGAAGCAGGCTTTTCTTATAAGCCAATCTTTTGATGTGTGTGGTTTGTGTGGACCATTATTTAGATTTTTCTGAATTTCTCTGTCTTTTAATATTGATATAGAAATGCCACAACCTAGAATTTCAGAGTTTGGCTTCTTTTGTGGATAACAATGATTTAGGCTGTTGGACTAGGGAAGCTCACTTTGCCATGGAATTGAGATACTACATTATCTATATAGGATTGATGAGTTTAGGATTAAAATTAATTTGTCATTAATTTTATGACAGATTTCAAAACTTTGAGTGCCTCAAATTATCAGAGCTATAGATGTCTACAAAGATACAAAATACCACTTGATAAATTTTTTCCCCAAATTATTTCAGACATCATTTTTTTTATTTTATCTATTCTGCTTTGTTACAGTCGTACAGGACTGAGTGGCTTATTTTCTAAGGGTTCATTCTAATGGTATCAACAATAAACAAGGACCTTCCCTAGGTTAAAGTTTGTCTCAAATTAGAAATAGATTGATACTGTTGCCAAATATTTTTTAAAATGCTCATTCAGCTATGAATATTTGGAAAGCCTGCCAAAGTATTGTTCCTTTCTAGATATACTAATGATATCATAGCAGTTACATGCAACTAGAGATAGTCCTTTTAAAAAGTCTAGGTCAAAATTGAAGAGTTTATCATCTATAGAAATGTATTAGCTTGACAAAAAGTTAAGTGTTTTTGTCTAGGAATACAGGATAATCTAGTGATATTTATCATAACTATAGTAAAATTTTAAAGATCATCATTGAAATCTGCCTTTCATTTAGATTTTCAAAATCTTAAAATACTGGCATGCTCTCATGTATTGAATTTTGATATTTTAGAGCAGGTGATCTTTTTGTACTTTTTCTTTTTTTTTTTTTTTCCAGTACGCGGGCCTCTCACTGTTGTGGCCTCTCCCGTTGCGGAGCACAGGCTCCAGACGCGCAGGCTCAGCGGCCATGGCTCACGGGCCTAGCGGCCCCGCGGCATGTGGGATCTTCCCAGACCGGGGCACAAACCCGTGTCCCCTGCATCGGCAGGCGGACTCTCAACCACTGCGCCACCAGGGAAGCCCCCAACAATTGTTTTTATTGGAACATTGCCACACCCAATTGTTTATATATTGTCGGTGGCTGCATTCATGCTACAGTGACAAAGTTGAGTGTGACAGAGATGGTGTGGCTTACAAAGCCTAAAATACTTACTGTCTGGCTTTTTACAGGAAAAGTTTGCCACTCCCTTTTTTTCTGAATGAGCGAGTTATCATAGGAATTAGATATTTATAATTTGAAGGTATGGGTTTTAAGGATTCTTCATTTATTCCCAAGGATGGAACTGTTTTTAAGTCATGTGGAATATCTAGGAAGTTAGGCCAAAGATTAGTGTTCCCGTGAACCAAAGGGTTTTTTTAAAAAAACCTTTTATTAATCCATTCAAACACATTACTGTGGTTGAATTGAAAGAACAATAAGGGATTAAAAATACACTTTCATGTTGATTCTGACCAAATCTAGGTGCCAATTTCAGGACATATCCTTGAATTTCGTATGGGATTCTACGTTATGTGTAGAATTGCTTATTCTGCACCAGATTTACCCTGTGTAGATGTGCTTGCTTGGCTTCAAAATACCTTCCTTTTTTTTCCTTAGCAGTAGCAAGACTTCTTTTACTGCTGAATGGATTTGTTTATTCCTGCCTTAATTTCTTTCAGACCTTGGGTGTATCACTGTCATTACTGAATTGGACCCTTTAAAAGAAAAATAGCATAGAGGCACTCTAAAAACATTGATATTGATAGTCCATAATTATTACTATCAAATTGAAATTTCTCAAACTTTGTAAATAATGTAAAAATACATTATAAAGTAGATTTCTCATTGTACTTTTTCAAAATTTATTAACAAAGTAACCCCCAATGTAGATAGATGTATAAATTCAATATTAAAATCAACAAAGGTGATTTTTTTTTTTCATAACTTGAAACATCTAAGGCCCCTGAGGGCAGGCCAAACATGTAATAGAGAACTCCTGGTTCCTTTACTTGTTTTATTCACTTCCTTAAGTCAGTTACTGATGGTGTGCAAGACCAAGAAAGACATAGAGAAGGAAGGAACTTTGACCAAAGAGCAATCAGTTGGGTTTAAAACTTTAAATTGCTTTTGAAAATATGTCACTACTTTTGCAAAGATTTCAGTTTCTTTTCAAATATCCCTTTATCTTGTTCCTGCTTTGACTTATCTTTAGTGCTACTGAAGGTATAGGGACAGAAAAGAAGGGGTTTAATAGAAAAGGAGACGTGAGCAAAGAAGTGTTCTTGTTCACTGAAGTAAATATGAAGATGGTATATGGTCTGGATCCGAGTCAGTTTAGGGAACCGTTTAAGTATTTGAAAGGTCTTCTTTCATAAACTGATAATTTTACCTTTTAAATTTTTTATTGAAGTATAGTTGATGTACAGTATTATATGTTTCAGGTGTGCAACATAGTGATTCACAGTTTTTAAGGTTATAATCCATTTATAGTTCTTATAAAATATTGGCTGTATTCCTTGTGTTGTTCAGTATATCCTTGTAGCCTGTTTATTTTATACATGGTAGTTGGAACCTCTTAATCTCTTGCCCCAAACTCTCCCTCCCTCCTTCCATCTCCGCACTGGTAACCACTAGCTTTTTCTCTATATCTGTGAGTCTGTTTCTTTTATGTTATATTCACTATTTTATTTTATTTTTTAGATTCCACATATAAGTGATACCATACAGTATTTGTCTTTCTCTGACTTATGTTCACTTAGCATAATAATACCCTCCAAGTCCATCCATATTGTTGCAAATGGCAAAATTTCATTTCTTTTTTAAGGCTGTATAGTATTCCGGTGTGTGTGTGTGTGTGTGTGTGTGTGTGTGTGTGTGTGTGTGTGTGTGTGTTTGTGTTTGTGTGTGTGTGTGTGTGTGTGTATGTGTATGTATTCATTGTGTGTGTGTGTATATATGTACATATATATGTATATATCACATCTTCTTTATCCATTCATCTGTTGATGGGCACTTAGGTTGCTTCCATATCTTGGCAATTGTAAGTAATGGCACTATGAACATTGGGTGCATGTATCCTTTTGAATTAGTGTTTTTTTTTGGATCTGTACCCAGGAGTGGAATTACTGGGCCATATGGTAGTTCTATTTTTAGTTTTTTGAGAAACCTCCTTACCGTTTTCCACAATAGCTGCACCAGTTTACATTTTCACCAGTAGTGTACAAGGGCTCCCTTTTCTCCACATCCTCACCAACGTTTGTTGTTTGCGGTCGTTTTGATGGTAGCCTTTCTGACAGGTGTAAGTTTTGATAGCTCATTGTGGTTTTGATTTGCATTTCTCTGATGATTAACAATGATGAGCATCTTTTCATGTGCCTGTTGGCCATCTGTAGGTGTCTTTGGAAAAACGTCTATTCAGGTCTTTTGTTCGTTTTTTTTAATGTTGAGTTGTATGAGCTGTTTATATTTTGGATATTAACCCCTTAAGGGTCGTATTACTTGCAAATATTTTCTGCCATTCAGTTGGTTGTCTTTTTGTTTTGTTAATGGTTTCTTTTGCTGTGCAAAAGCCTTTAAGTTTAATTAGGTCCCAGGATAATTTTAAAATGTATTTAATTAGCCCAACATTGACTGTTATTTCCCGGCATTTAAAATATATATGTAAGCAAAATTTATATGTAAAAACACTTAAATATATAAATTCATTTATATAAAATTATATTTATTAAAAATTACAGAAAATACTTTATGTATAAATTTATGTATTATATAATCTTGATTACATTATGAAATTTTTAAATTTTATTTTTGTACAGTTAGACCTTGATAATAACAGCATAACAGTAGCAGATTTTACTGGAACATAAGTTCAAGTGATTTGAGCTTAAAACAACATATGCTAACATTTAGCCTAAGTAACATTTGAACACACACATACATATACATAGGTAGATATTTCAATTGAGTTGAATTTCATAACACAGGTATGTGGTACAGTAAAATCATCATTGGAACTGCCTTTTAATTATGTTTTTAAAATCTGAAAAATACTAGCAGTTTTTTCATATATGGAAAATATGTAATATTCCCACTAGATAATTACCTTTAGATTTTACTCATCTCCTTTGTTTTATCGTACATAAGATTTTAATAGTTCTTATCATGTTAGAGGAATTCATTTTTAAAATGTTTCTAAAATTTTAATTGCAATAACTTTTTTCTGAGGAAGAAAGTAAGATTTTTTATTTCTTTTTCCAAATCCACAGATGGCTTTTGTGAGATAAACACTGTTTGGAACAATAATGTTTTGATTGTTATTAAGTAATTTAAAGAGAAATCTGATTTCTTAAGTAAAATTCGAAATAGGTGAATTTTCCAGTAATTTCTCACAAATAAAGCCCATAAAATTAATATTCTGAGACAAGAGTCTCAGAATTAATGTTCTGAGACTAATGTCTCAGAAATTTCAGAAATTTTGATATATATACATATATTTAATGGAGGCATCTAAAAAATCCTTTAAAATGTTTTTGGGAGTATGATGTAAACACCTAATTTAAGTATCACCACCAGCAAAATATTAATATCACCTTTTACATCAAAATGCCTTCTATGTATAGGATACTGAAGGAACAGAAAGTGGATAAAATGTGTCCTTCCTTAGAGACCCTTATCTAGACGAATGAACAAATTCTTTTTAGACACTAAACTCCTTAGTAAGAACAAAGCATCAGGTCTGTCTTATTTGCCACAATATCCCCAGAATTTAGCACAGTGCCTGATACATAGTAGGTGCTCAGGGTTTAAATGAGTTAAAAAAAAAAAAAAATCCCTTTAAAAAAACTATACTTTTTTTTTTTTTTTTTTTTGCGGTATGCGGGCCTCTAACTGTTGTGGCCTCTCCCGTTGCGGAGCACAGGCTCCGGACGCGCAGGCCCAGTGGCCATGGCTCACGGGCCCAGCCGCTCCGCGGCATGTGGGATCTTCCTGGACCGGGGCACGAACCCGTGTGCCCTGCATCGGCAGGCGGACTCTCAACCACTGCGCCACCAGGGAAGCCCGATACTTTTTAAGTTATCAAGCAGTGATGTGTCATTCAGTAGTCATTTAAGATAGTTCTAGTTTCCTAATTTAATTTTCCCTGCTCCCTACTATGAATGGATATTGGTTGGTGATAATATAATTTGGTTGATGTAAAACAATGAGTTCTTTGCAAGCCTGTAGTTTTTCTGTTATTCACTAGCTGGAAATCCTTTATACTTCTGGTTAAAAAAAAATTAGTAAGCTTCAGATGGCATGACCACTTAACATTTTTACATGTGATTTTTAGAATTGCCATCCACATTTTCATAGGATCATGTTTTACATTTCTCTGGATAAATTTTAGAAATAGTCATTCTTTGTTAGAAAGTCAGATAGGGATAAAGATAAAAATACATTATTTGATTCATTATTTTATATTTGGAATTTTTAAAGGTAGGGGAAATCATAAAATAATAAAGAAGAAAACAGAGAAAGGTTCTATGATTCAAGGAAGGGGAAAATTAGATTATTTGTGAGCTCCACAAGAACAAACGTCAAATCTGTCTTTATTTACCAGACTAACAACTTTCAGTTCATCTCTGGCTTCACAAATTTTCTTTGAAACAAATCCTTCTAAAGTTTTTTTTTTTATTGATTCCATTGCCCTGCTGTGTGTAAGTGTGGGATTTGTTAGGATATTTATCAAAACTGGCAGGGTGGCCTGCATAGTCAGCATATTCTTATCTAATAATGGACATTGTATGAACTATCTGAGGATTCTTTTTTGACGTTAGTCCTTACCCTGGCAGATAATTAAGAGCTTGGGGGTTGGATTTCTGATGAACCAGAATAATGTCTTAAAAAATTTTTTTTTAATATAAAGAAACAAACAGTAGCATTCTCCTTATGGGTACACCTTTATATATTTTAATAGTAAGATGGACAAGTTAGGCCCTCCACTTCGAACTGGAAGAAATGTGCAAAGGTTGCATGACAGTGATACAAAATCAGACAGTGCCATCAAAAGACATGAGTTATTACCCATTTACAAGTAAGTATTTGTAACTCAGTTTGATTAATCTTTTTCAGATATTTCCTTAAAGGCTTTATATAACGGAACACTGTAAATTTGTACATTCCTATACTTAATTTTTTTTTATTTTAATCATTTTTAAGCCAAGAAGTATTAAATACTCTTCTAGGATTTATCACACTTTGATTTTTGATGAACATTTCTATTGTCCTAAATCTGTTTTTAGAGCTTTCATTTTATTCCATTAAATTTTAATTTTTAGAGGGTCGAAATAGGAGTCACCTTCAATAATTGTTATTCTTATGAAGCTCTTTTTTAGGAGTAACATTTTTTAAAGAAGAATACGGGGAATATTACATCATATATAACACTGTTGGATTATCTTTTAGTTAAGCAGACGATAAATTATTATAAAAAAGCTGGAGAAAAAAGAAATCTTAGAAAGCATTCAATCCAGGATCCTCAGTCTTTTTGTTAGATGGTTACAAATTCCACATAAAACAGGGCAAAGGTTATGACACTGCCAAGCACACTCCCCTCTGTGTACTGGCCGAGCAGACTGAGTGAGGCGAGAGTGGCAGCGGCAGTCTTGGAGCTCTCCTGCACAGGCCTTCAAGGTTTACTAGTTTGGGCCCCCAATCAAGTCTAGCCCTCTCATCTTAAAATGATGAACTTAGGGTCTCATAAGTTAAACTACTTATTAACATTGAAAAATATGTTGTTAAATAGAGTTTACTTAGTTAAATTTTAAACCAAGGCCCACTACATTCTCTTAACACTAGATTATAATAAATTTAACTAGATATACAATAAAACAAAGATGGGAAAAGTCTTTGATGCGTTAGCAGCCGTCATGTGTTATTTTTAAGTAGTTAGTGATAAATCCTAGAAGGAAAAATTTGTGCCCTGAGCCTTTTTCTTTGTACTCTAGCTCTCTGTACCCTCTGAAGCAGATCTCAAAGAAACAGTGATTAGCAGTGAGGTAGATTAAGTGCAGTTCCAAAATTAAACGCTCTTTGTTATTGCTTGAACTACAGCAGGCAGACTATAGATACATAGTATGGGTAGCACTTTTCAGACTCTGGCCAGGAAGAAAAATGTGTTGACCATGTGAGACTGGGGCAACGTGTTTTAAGTACTGCTCAAAATGGTTCTAGTTCTCCAGTCTCTTAAGAATGGTTCTCAACATTCCGATTCTACTTCATAGATGTTACTAAAAGTACACGATTGGCATTGAATAATGGAAGCTGTAGTTGATAACCTTATATTTTTCCTTAATTTTTAAAATGTTCTAATTATTTGAATAACTATTGATAATGAAGTTGTGTGTGTATATGCATGGGTTTGTTTGCATTATCTATATATCTCATACACATATTATATGAAGGTGAT
The DNA here is from genome assembly GCF_949987515.2 of Delphinus delphis. Lineage (NCBI taxonomy): Eukaryota > Metazoa > Chordata > Mammalia > Artiodactyla > Delphinidae > Delphinus > Delphinus delphis. The sequence continues at coordinate 22,164,734 of NC_082699.1, forward strand.
AGGATTTCTAACAAGACTTTATTCTAGAGCCCCCCAAAAAAAGAAATGTGTCCTTCCTGATTCTCTTATAACTCTTATTACTTGGAGGAATTGCCATCCTTTGGCAATGAATTTTCAGAGATTGAGTTCCTAAAAAGGCATGTGATAGTTCTACAACATCCCTAGAGAGGCTGTATAAAAGTAGAGTAGAATACACCTCATGGATGGGCTTGCATATTGAATATAAGATTTGTAATAAGACCCACCTAAATTCAAGTTCAAACACTCTGTCCATGTAATAGCTTTGCACTTCACTTAATCTCTGAATATGAGTTTCTTCAACTTTAAAATGGGAATAATATCTTCTGAGATTTTTGTGAAGATTAAAGAAGCAAAGTATGCATAGTACCTGGTATCATATTTGGCATGTAATGGGCATTTGAAAAATAATAGATGTTGTTATTTCCTGCATGTATTTTGGAGATAGCCCTTTAAAATTTTGGGAGACTCTCTCCAACTTTGCTGTATAAGTAGAAAAGGAAGAATTTCAGCCAGTTTGAGAACTTCCAATATAAAGGCATTTTTTAAAGTATCCTACTTGATCATATAACACAACATTGCTTATCTCTGAAATGAAAAGATTTGACTAAATTTCTAAAGAGTGGGAGGGAATTAACACTGTATTGAACATCTTACCCCTGGTTCTGCAACATACTGACTGTGTCTGTCACCTTGGGTAAATTACTCTTTGCCTCAGTTGCCTCCTTTGTAAAATGGAATTATTAATCCTTCCTACTTCATAGGATTATTTTGAAGATTAAGTGAGTTTTACATGAAGGCAATTAGAAAAGTAACTATACCAAACGTAGTAAGCACTGTTATATAAATGTTAATTTGTAGTAGCAATAGCCATAGTAGTAATAGTAGTATTACCACCATCAACTATGCCAAATGTTTATAAAAATTACAATTTATATATCTAACTTTCTGTAAGATAAGCAATGATGGTCATATTTTATAAATGAGGGAACTTGGACTCAGAGAGATTGCCACTACCACAGAGTTGTTCAGAAACAGTTGGAATTTGAATCCAGATTCATCTGAATTCCAAAGCCTATACTTTTACCATTATTACCTCATATAGTTTACAAGCTTTCTTTGATTCTGACAGTTTCAGAAAGGGAATTCAGTTATGATCCAACCACAACTTCTTCTTTACTGGTAACAGGTAGCCCAGGCTGTATAGTTGGTGAAATTAAATCTTTATATTAACCCACTTATTTTAGTTGCTCTTTCCAACAACAGACTTTCATAAATAGAATATTATCCTTTTAAAATGGTTAGCTGATTTTTTTAACCACACCTCATACGCTTTTAACATTATTATTTAACAGTTATTCATAGGCACTTAACGAAACACATCTCTATTTTGAGGGAACTGTAGATTTCAACTTTAAAAAATTTGAAACCTTTTAGAATGATTAACTTATAAATTTCATCTAAAGAATATATACATATGTCAAATGATTTTATGTACCATCAAGATAATGTTAGTAAATGCAGAATGCTTTGGTTTATCCTTAGTATTAAGGATTTCAGTTTTGAAATAATCATTTGGATTTTAATCTTTTGAATTTACCTCTCTACAGCTTCTAATTATTATTATTTTTTATTGGAGTATAATTGCTTTACAATGTTGTGTTAGTTTCTGTGGTACAATGAAGTGAATCAGCTATATGTATACCTATATCCCCTCCCTCTTGGACCTCCCTCCTACCACCCCCTCCAGCCTCCCCCATCTAGGTCATCACAGAGCACTGAGCTGAACTCCCTGTGCAGCAGGTTCCCACTAGCTCTCTGTTTTACACATGGTAGTATATTTATGTCAAACCTAATTTCCCAATTCGTCCCACCCTCCCCTGCCCCCTGTGTCCACATGTCCGTTCTCTACGTCTGCGTCTCCATTCCTGCCCTACGTATAAGTTCATCTGTACCATTTTTCTGGATTCCACATATATGTGTTAATGTACAGTATTTCTCTTTCTGGCTTACTTCACTCTGTATGACAGACTCTAGGCCCATCCACATCCTTCACATGACCCAATTACATTCCTTTTTATGGCTGAGTAATATTCCATTGTATATATGTACCTAATTATTTTTCTAATCATGTAAATAAGCAATTTGAGAAATAAATGCTTACTATTCAGTAGGTTTTTCATTATGCCATCTCTTTCTCTCTTCTAGAGCTAACATCAAACCTCGAAATTCCACACCACCTAGTTTGGCTAGAAATCCTGCCTCAGGTATGCTTACAAGCAAAAGAAAAACATATACTGAGAGCTACATGGCCAGGTATGTTTAACTCTGATATTCTAATAACTAAAATAAAAATGAGTATATGCTGCTTTTCAAGGACCATATACAAAAATTTCTATCAGGCTATTTATAGAAAATCTAATTTTTCCTTTGCTATATGATTTAATTTGGCTTTTATGTTATACACTAAAGAAATAGTTTGGGCATAAATAATGTTTTCTTATACCTTATAATCTTTATGTTAAATACTCAAGGATGTTTGTTCATTTACAGTGGATGCATTTGTTTTTTATGTCTTAATTTTAACTGCAACATGCTTATTTTTACCTCTAGAAATTGAATTGACCCTTTACACCACTGCTATTATAATTTTCAGCAGCGTTTTAATACATTTAAATTCCCCTGCTGAGATTGTGATTATCTATGTACTTCCCTTTCTGATCTGTCACAGTATTTGTACAGCTTCGACATTCACTCTGTTTTTAAGTATATAATGAAATCATTTCAGTTATATTTATTTTTTATATGTATCCCAATTTATTCCAGAAGGTTTTAAGGAAAGGTACAGAAGGCCATGATGTATAGTGAGATACAGCATTTTTTTTTAAATGAAGGAAGAATAGGAAAAGGAAAGACGAGAAATGGAAAAAGGAATGGGGTTAGTCCACAAAATGTGTGTCATGAGACCCTGGAGATGGACTAGCCCTGGGACACAAAGTGGAGTTTGAACTTTGTTTTAGGAGCCAAAGTACAGGAGAGGATAGGAGTAGTTACATGATTCATGATGTCTAAAACAGAAAAATAAATCACTCTCTCTGTGAAAGTACAACTAGTTCTGAGGCTTCAAAAGTTCTCCTTTGATTTCTCATAAGGAGACACTGGATAACTTAATTGTTAACTTCTTAATTAACATCCCTACTGAATCCATACTAAATAAGGCAGTGGATTTCATAGGGTGTTTTTTTTTAAGATGCCCTCAATGCAAGCCTATAATGTGACATCCTATGATTCACCAAAACCAGTTGTGATGTGGGTGTGTTATGTGTAACTGTATATATTGTCTGCTTTTGTTGTAAGTATGTAACCTGTACATAGTCATTATTCAGATTTAATCCGGGGATAGATTTTCAAGTATCTAAGATGCTAGCTCTCCATTCTGGTTGCCCATTAAAAAGAAGCATCTGTGGAGCTTTCTGAAAATGAACACGTCAGGGTCCCTCCCTGAGATTTTGATTTCTTTAATTTGGAGAGTGGGATCTGGGCATCTGCCATTTGGAAAGTTTTAAGAGTGATGCCTATGCATAAGATGAGGACCGTAGAGGAATTGGTGAATTGCTGTCTTTTCAGCTAGATTCTGTAAGAAATATTGTTTGTCTCACCTGAGGTTTTAATACATGTTAAATATCAAAGAAGTTAACTTATGTTTCTTAGAGTCCTGGAGTGTGGTTGTACTATGTTGTTGTATATGTGTGGAACCATGTTTTGAATCAATGCTGAGTATAAGATTAACATTCTTATAAAATGGAAAACTTAATAAATACATATGATTGAATAAAAGGATCATTTTGTCTTTCCAAAGAGGTGGACAAAAGAAGTGTCAACAGGCAGGAGTAAAAATCACATTAAAAAATGTTTGGCTTATTCTTTTTTTTTTTACTTTTTAGAGCTTTATATGTGATAGGAAGGCTTGAGCCTTACTCACTTGACTTATACTCTGCCCCCATCCCAGACAGAAATAATTATAACCATAACAGATAGAGAATTCTCAGAGATTTACTTTTCTGGCAGTGTGATAGACTACATTTCCAGGACAACCCCTCCCACCCAAAACACCTAGAAATGCTGGATAAAAAAGAAAAAATATCTTTCTGAATGTATAGCTTAGCTCTCAGAAAAGTAACGGGACCTTCTACAGACGAAAATATAAAGGAAGCTAGAGGTCAAATTGTAAATTAACTGTCACACTGCAGCTACATTTGAGGTTTTCAGTGATCTTCACTATGTAGAGACTTGAGTTTTAAGGTCATTGTGGGAGAGAGGAGTTGACTTCTTGGACTTGTACAAAATGGAGTGTTAAAAACAACTTTTCCTTACCCTTCCCGCCGTTCCCGCCGTGCCTCTTGCTCTAAGCCAAGACTCTTGAAAGATTCAGTAAGGAGTCTTCTTAGACTTAGCCAGAGATAATTATATGACAGTATATTACATTTGTCACTGGAATTGTGTACAGAAATATAGGATAATAGCAGGGCAGTGTTAGGTGTTTCTCTTTCATGGGAGCCCTTGCAGCGGTCCTGGAGCTCGTCTTCCTTGGCTGTCTAGCTGACAGCTTAGGTGTGAGAGAATAAGTTCTCATAGGTGGGTGTAGGGACCGTTTAATGAGAAATCCTTTGTCCCCAAAGGGAACCAGTATCTCATATAACAGTTTCATAGGCATAGCTTCCAGGTTATCCTGAGGGAGATACCGAGTTTCAGTGGACTGCTTACAAACACCGTTGCCTAGAAACACAGCTGGCATTTCACCTATGTTGGGTTTTCATTAAACAGAGCTAGGAAGTTATCCCAAGGTCAAATATGTCCACAGAAAAGGAGAAAGAGTGTGTTAACCCTTCTCTCACAGTAATCAAAGGGTTATCTCTCAGTGAAAGGATGGACTAGGAAAAACAATTTTTTTTACCACCCAGGAATAAGAGACTCCAAGGAAACTTGTCTGTCTCAGCCATGGCTCAGAGGGATGTGAGAATTCCCACCAATAATTCATAACTATAGGCGCACCTTCCCATGAGTTTAAGGTTTGAAAGCACAACATCTGCATATTCTAAGAAATTCTTAACTGAAAAAATAGCTTAGATACTCTTGGTTTAAGAGCTTCCTTGGAGCTTGTAAAAGCAAAAGGAATCATCTCTGGTGTGAAATGCTGTTAACCCAGGCCTCCTGATTCTCACAGGTAAATAAACATGAGCTTGCAATTCTGAATTACAGAACACACATGGAAATTTCACACTGTACAAGGAAACAAGGAATCAGTCATGAAAGCAAAAAAAACGAACACATGTGCCCATGACTTATGATACTGAAATCATCATAATTATGACTTGTAAAATAAGTCAGTTTGAAGTATATAAGGAAACAAGACAGGGAATTGAAGTCATTGACAGTGATAATATACTATCAAAAAAAGATTAGAGCATCTTTACAAAAGAACCAAACAACTCAATATAAGGGGAAAAAACCTCAAAAGATGGTGTTTAAATTGTAGATGAGACCCGGCTGAAGAAGAGAGGAGTGAACTAGAGGAAAGATTCAAAGACATTATCTAGAGTGTAGTCCTAAGAGAAGGAAGGCGTGAGAGAGATTAAAAATCATAGGTGGTAAAATAAGGTCTATGATGTGTTGAGTCAGAGGTCGAAAGAAACTAGAGTGAGTGAGAGGCAACATTTGAATAATTTATACCTGCAAATAATCCAGGATTAATGAAAACCATGAGTTCTCATAATCAAACAACAACAGTCCCAAGCAGGACAAATGAAATGAAAACAACATGTAGATGCATTGTAATGAAACTTGGGAAGACAGACCATGAGGAGGTCTTAAAAGTAGCCACAGAGGAAAGACGTTACTTAGACAATGTGAGGATCACCCAGCTAGTACAGAGCTCGCTTGCAACACTTGGAGCCAATAGACAATGGAAATCGATCCACACATTCAGGGTGCCGAGGGAAAGTAACTGTGGACCTTTGATTGTTCACCAGCTGAACCAGTGGTTCTCGAGCTTTAATGTGCATCAGAATCCCCTGGAGCACTGATTTCAACACAGCTCGTTGTCCCCACCTGAGGATTTCAGAGTCAGTGGGGTCTGGAGTGGGGCACAGGTTTGCATTTATAGTAAATTCTCACGTGATGCTGATGCTGCCAGATTAAGGACATCTCTTTGTGAACCACTGAGCTCTACTGTCAGTCCAAGAATGAAAATGAAATAAAGCTGTTTTCAGACAAAAAATATTGAGAAAATTTACCAGCTGTAGACCGTGACTAAAAGAACCTTCAAAGCGGGTATCTTGGGAAAGAGTTAAGTGTCCAGAAGAGGAGGAATTTTGCAAGGCGGACCGGTGAAGAAATCAGTAATTAAGTAAATCTAAACTAATAGTACATGAAATAATAAAGATAAAACAGAAATTAATGAAATAAAAAGATTATAATGGAGAGCATTAAGGAAAAAAACTGGTGGTCAAATAGGAGCTTCCTCCCGGATGGTGCTCAGCAACTGCAAGAGATCCTGATTAGACCAGTAGATCCGAATCTTGGCTTCTGTATCTTTGTTGGCAGGAGGTAGAGAGGGAGCTTCAGGATTCTGTGTGGTACTTCACCTTTAATTAATTCAAATTCTCATCAGCCTGCTGTCATCAGGTTGAATTTTGTCAGGCCCTTTGTTCTAATTTACTTTGTTGTCACAACATGCTCCAAACTCTTTCATTCTTCATCCCCTTTACTGCAATCCTAACGGCTCTGACCAGTCTCTGCCACCCTTTACCATGTCCTCTTTGCTTTATTGTTTTCTAGCTGACATGCTATATATGTTATTTATGTTGTTTCTTCTCCATAAAACTAAGCTCCCTAGGCACAGGGATTCTTATCTGTTTTGTTACTGCTCTTAACTCTAGGATCAAGAGGAGTACTTTACGTAAACTAGGCTCCCAGTAAATATTTTTAAATGAATAAGTGAATGAATAACACATGATGAAGACTCACAAAACGAGAAGGTTGGTTGATTTAAAATGATAAACTTCTCAAGATGGATCAACAAAAAAGGAGAGACGGTACAAATAATATGCAGAATGAAAAGAGGAATGCAACCACAGATGCAGCAGAGATTTAAAATTATAAGAACAACTTTTTGCCAGTAACTTGAAACAGATAAAATGCACAATTTCCTAGAAAAATATAACTTTTGAAAACTTATTTCAAATGATCTAGAAACTATAATCATTAAAGAAATTGGATCAGTAATTAAACTATGCTTGCTTCCTCACTGCACGAGTGCACGTACACACACATACGGTGTACACACACACACACACACAGACACACACACACAAAATGGGCTCATGATAGTTTTATATAGTAAGTTCTACCAAACTTTTCCAGGGGAGTGAGGTGAAAAACAACATTCTTCAACTTATTTTCAAAGGTTAGTGAAACCGTGATATCCAGACTAATGAGAGAATGCAAAATTATGATCAGGCTTACTTATAAACTTGAAAATACATATAAAAATCTCCAAGAAATTTATCAAACCCAGGCCACAGACGTGAAATTCATGACACTGTAGATTCATCACAGAAAATGATTGATTTAACATTAGAAAGTCTATTAATATAATTTTTCACATCAACAGATGGAAGGGTTAAAAAATATTCGTCAAATAATAATATATGATTTACCACCTATTTTTGATTTTTTTTAAAAAAGCTCTTAGAAAATTGGGAATAGAAGGGAATGTCATTAAATTGACAAGAACGCTAGATTTACTAGAACCCTACATCACTCTTCATATTTAGTGGTGGCATGTAAGAAGCATTTTCTGTAAAAGCAGAAATAACACAAGAATGTCGGCTATAATTTCTATTTTCATCTAGCTAGTGTAGTAAAAAAAATTAAAATTACAAGACATGGAAATAAGGACACAAAACTGATATATTTACATATATATATTATGATTATATATAGAATACCTAAAAAAGACAAATTAATAAATAATAATGAAGTCTGCTGGTTTTCTTATCATTATATTGAAAGTTATTGCAATCTGTTTATCAGCAACAAACAGAAAATGCAGTCTTCAGAAACATTCTCTCTCTCTCTCTCCTCTCTCTCTCTCTCTCTCTCTCTCTCTCTCTCTCTCTCTCTCTCTCTCTCTCTCTCACTTAAGGTGTTTAGGAATCAATTTAAAAACCAAGCAAGAAGTTTAACTTTGATGGAGAAAATTACAAAACTTCAAAGATGAAATATACCTTCTTTATAAAATAGAAAATTCAATATTATAAAGCTATCTATTCTCTCCTAAATCAGTGTATAAATTCTGTGCCATTTTCAAACAAAGTTTATGAATCCTGACAAGTTCTTTACATATGAAAGAACAAAAGCCTAACATTAGCCAGGACAAGTTAAAGAATAATGCATGAATGATTTGTGAAGCTATAGTAATTAGTGTGATACTGATTCAAGGGTAGACAAATAGAACAATGGATCATGATGGAGTGGTTAGAAAAAGACCCCATGGATTTTGTTTAATCTGAACTAGAAGAATATTAACAATGAGATTAAGCAAGCTTTTAGTTACACTTAATATTATGTTCTGTTTCCCAAGGCTTTACAGATTGAAAACTACTGACATGAACTTTGTGTTTCTACTTTCTTTCTGTACCTCCCCAGGCCAGATGGAGACTATGTCTCCTCACTTAATGGTGGAAACATTAAAGGCATTGAAGGAAACTCAGTGGGACACTTACCAAAATTCTGCCATGAGTGTGGGACTAAATACCCTGTAGAATGGGCAAAGTTCTGCTGCGAATGTGGCGTTCGAAGAATGGTTCTGTGAACAGAATCCAAACAGAAAAAGAGCTAAGTCCAGAATTTTATGACTGTTGCTGCTTGGACATCTAGAGCACTTCCTCTAGTGATCTTGTGCTAAAATCATTCATAATACTTTTTTCAGCAGTTTTTGGAGCATAATCCTTTGGCTGTGTAATGTGTGTGTGTATATATGTGTGTGTACATATACTGTATATAATAAATACCTGACAACCTAAACTGTGCCATACAAGGAGATGTTCACTTATCAGTCAGAAAATAATTTCAAGTGGAATCATTAACTTAGGTATTACTTTTCTGTTGTTGTTAAAGCACATTAAGCATACCTCCACCAACTCTCAAACACTAGTGCTTAGCCCTTTAAGCTTGAGGATGATCATTACTTTGAGCAGAAAATCAGAATAAACATTTTTATTATTGGTACCTATTTTCAGATAATATCACTTAGGATGGGATGCTTGGAATTTTGGAACTGAAGAGAATATTTTTAGTTACACTTAGTTATGTGAGGTCATTTTTCTGTAGAGCTCTTTAATTATTAATTTTATAAATATTTTTTAGAAGGAGAGGGGAAAAAACCCCCTATGGTCTCTGTTGCCCTTTACTCGGTGTATTATTGATTATATAATTTAGAGATCTTTGCTCAATTCTTTAAAATGCAATTATGCAATTTTTTTTTTTGGAGATACAAGGCTGAAAATACAGATGTATCTCATTCTAGTTATAGCTGAATGATTTTTTAACTGTGTATTAGTTGAACATATATTCTTTCTAATTTCACTTTTTTCCTTTCTTTTCCATAAACTCATGTCTGAACAGTAATTTTAATTTGCTACTTCATTTTTGCAAAGTTTGCATATTAATTATTTAATAGAAGATGCAAAAAACTCCTTGCAAAATCTTGCATTTATATCTATGTACTTGATTTAGAAGAAATCATATTAATGGATTTTAAAACAAACCATCTCACCTAATAGACAGTAACTTCCATAATTAATCATTAGTGCAGGGCATGCAGGTTTAAAAGGATTTGAATTTTAGTCACTTGAAGTATAGTTATATGTAGTTATGGGTAGGTTAAGAGAACATCTAATTTTTCCTACTCATACTTCCTTTCTAGTGTTAAACACTGGATCACCATTCACATCAGAATAAAAAGCCACTGAAAATGCATTGCTTTAATGGATAGCTGATTTATTATGTAATTAAACATTCACAAAAATGTAATTATACTTCCTCTTTAACTTTGACTAAAATACCGCTTTTAGTCATTGTCACTTTCAGTGTAACATAGTATTTAGTAGTAGACACCTTAGATTGCTTGTGCAGCCATATTCAGTAATTCAGTAGTAGTTTCTGTCGAATCAAACCTAACAGAGCCTTGATCTTATTATAAAGGTACAAGCAGATCTATATAGGTAGTTTCTAACTTCTTATTTATGATTCTGATCAATTGTAAGGATCATTGTAGAAATTTGTGGCTTATAATTTTCTCTGAAATTTATTTATACATATACTTTATAATTTTATTCATTAGTTTTTTTGTTTTGGGTTTTTTTTTTTTTTTTCCATTTGGGCAGGGGATAACTTAGTAGGAATGGGAATTATTTACCTTATAGTTTCTTTCCTTTCTATTAATTTTTTTTCTGGTTGCCTTTATTCAGTCATATTGGTCAAAAGGAAGGGTCAAAAGTCAAAAAAAATATTACAGCTTATTCCATCAACTAGAATAAGCTGTAATAAATTTAGGAGAATAATGTACATATTAGGATTCCATTTCAATAGTTTGTTCTTCTGTTCTAATTATTATAAATCATATGAAGAAGAACTTCAAACTCTTGTCTTGATCTAGAATTGAGCACTGTCTTCTTTCAAATATTTTTAAAGATCACATTTTTTGTCTGCCCAAGGAAGGGATAGGTGAATGAGCTTAAAGTGGCACATGTTTGTTTCTCACTGAATTTTACTGTGGCAAGTAAATGTTATAATGTACTACATGGAAATGGGTTGGTAAGAAATCATCTAATTCCAGAACCCAGAGATTATTATAAACAGTAAGTAGGTGAAATATATTTATGAATTATGAACCATGATGCAATGTATTTAAATGCATTTTTATATTACTTGCATATATTATTCTCATGTTGATTTGTTGTGCAATAGTTCAGTTTTTAAGAAATTTTCCTTGATCTATGCATCACTTATTTTATTTTTATTTATTTTCACAAGTATTTTCCATTGTGGTAGGATAAAAATATGACTGTAAGCATAAATTAAAAGTGTAAAAATTGCTTATGTAATATTCTGAAAGTTATTAGCTTGGAAAAGTAAGATTATTATGGCTGTTGTTGTCTCTTGTTCACTGTTTTTTAATTACAAATAATGTCTTCATTTTTGAACCTGTTCAATAAAGACATGAAGCAAAAAAATGCTAGTTGGTTTTCACTGATGTCTTATCTTTTATCCAGAAACGGGTAGAAAGATAGGAATGTACTGAAATATAAAGAAAATATTCGAAGTCAGAATATAGACTTTTTAATGAGAAGAGTTCTCTTTGGCAGTTTTTTTGTGCTGTCAGCTTTTAAAAAAATTATTACTATTTTATTGAATTGAAATGTTTTATAACTTCAAAGCATTATAAATGTTTCTTCACAAGATTTTTAAGGCATAGAAACATTCTCTTCATAGCCAATAAAATTTAGCAGTTGAAAACATTAGGGAAATCAAGGTTGATAGGAAACATTATGGATATTTCTAATTAGTTAATATACAGTTGAATGGCAGAAAGTATTTGTGATGACTACTTAGTGATTTAGATCATCATATTTAAAATTTTAAACAGGAGCTGTCTCTAATGAAAAAATCAGATTAGACATGTTTAATTTGCACTCAATTTTCCTTAGGCTAGAGGTGGACACTTTCTACCATGAGTAGAAGCTCAGGGAATGAAAAAATAGTAGAATAGGTACATAGCTACAGAAAGTCAGCAGAACTCTTATGTCTTTATTAGCATTGCAGATATATGTATTTTTATATGCTAAGTATATTTTCAGTTTTTTAATGGTAAGTGTATTTTTAGTACTAAGGTTGATTTTTTTCAACTGACTATGTTATTGCATAGAGCGGTGGAGAATCATTGAAACAAAGTTTATGGTAGCCACACTCATTTTTATTTTCATTTAGAAAATTTTTAGTTAAATATTATTGTCATGACATTCATTATTTTTATACAATTTTGCTTTTATATGTGAATTGCTTTTTTGCCACTAGAGGGTGCTTTTGGATAATTTATATTGCCAGCCTCCAGCTATTACTTGAAGGCCGCTCAGCAATAAGTATATTTTTTTGATAACGTGAAATTACAGAGATTTAAAAGATGTAGTTTTTTGCTGTTTATTTTGTCGTGATTTTAATATCCCATATGTTTTTTTGTTTGTTTGTTTTTAAGAAACCTAGTGTAGCTCATTTTGGGTACCAGCCTGGCAGGTTTTGATAGAAATATTTCATATTAACACCTCACATAATTTTGTTAGCAAAATTATGTATCTCAAACATATTACTTATGCACATTACCAAATAATTCTTGTACTATTACTTTAACATTTCATCTTAATTGTATAACAGTTACAGTCTCCTTTTAAGATGGGGATTTTTTTTTTCCTTCAATCAGCTAGTCTTAACATTATATCTAACATACGCAAGTGACATCGATTTAGATAGGCGCTAAATAAGTGGTTAGACCAACTAATGTAAGATGCACAAAGCTAAAACTTTCCAAACAGTTAAAAAAATGCTTTACATGTTCTTAAATCTATGAAATGCTAGGAATCAAGAGATATAAGTAAAATGTGATTTAGTCCCTGTCTTGAAGTTGATAATTTATTTGGAAAAGCTGTTATATAAACAGACAATTACAACTTAGGACAAAAAGAAGGATTTTTAAAAATTGAAGTATAGTTGATTTACAGTGTTGTGAAAGGATTCATCTTACTGGAACTTTTCCTTACAAAAGTACCAACAAAATGCTTTATTAAGCGTTGAAGCTTCTTATCACAAGTCATACAGTTGACCATTTCCTATTTTCTTTTTTTTTCCTTCCTTGTGCCAATGCTTAGGAGAAAACTTGGTAGAATATAAGTGAGAGCTGCACCACCTTTTAGTGGGGAAAAGGCAAGTGACAGTGGAGAAGGATATGTGTGTGGTGGGGTCTGTCAGAGCTGTAAAATGTGAACTTACGTGGACTGTCCTGAGGACTGAGGAAAATCAGTACTGAGTAAAAGTTACTGAAAATTCCAGCTGTTCAATCTTATCTCACATAACTCTTCACTTTAACTTTCACTGTCCTTTTTTTTTTTTTTTTTTTTCCTATCTGCTCCGTTTCTATGCCTGTTTTGAATCTGCAACAATAAGGCCAGGGTTAGGAGGCTGCCAGTATTGGTGAGTAGATTATACTTGACAATGAAATGCTGATTTTCACTCATCAAATCAGCGATCTTAAATTATAATAAAACTGAAAACCATCTGGGGCATTAAGATAAATGTCCTTATCTACTGATGGCGGAGATATAAATTGATGATACTTTTTGAAGAAGTTGACTAAAATTTACTTTAAAAGCCTTTAAAATACACATGCCTCATAACCCAGTAATTTTATTTCTAAGATGTATTTCTTCTTGAAGGAGTAATCTAAAGAAAAATATTCATGCAGAATACATTTAATAGTACTACTATTTGTAGTGATAAAAATTAGTAAGTTAATAAAGCACTTTCAAATAATTTTTAATGGCATGATGAGGTTATGTTTTATTAGGACAAATAGCCTAAAATAGGGAATGTGTGTAAAATACGATTCCAGCTATATAAAAGATTGCACAAATAAAAAGGCTTGAAATATATTCCTTATCATATTTTCCTTGTTTCTACTAAGTATTTGTGATGTTACATATTCTTTATATTTTTTGTATTGCCAATTTTTAAATGAATATATAATACTTTTTTAATCTTTAAAAAATGAGGGTTATGTTTTTCAGAATCACTTGTATGTGATAATCGTTTATTTAAAATCACTACCTCATCTTCATTTGTTTTCTGACATTCACAAATGTAGATGATAGCCCTTGTAATATAGTTAAGCTAGTTTGTTTCTGATACCTGTTGCTGAAAGTGGTTTCTGTCAACTCTATGTATAATTTTAATAAGATAATTTTTCTTGAATTTTAGTCGTATTATATTCTTGTATAGCCCTCCTTCCCTTAACTGTTTATCACCTGTGATTTGAAGAGTCCAAGGAATACAAGTGAAATTTTAATTTATAGAGCATAAAGTAAAAATTAAACCTGGTCTAAATATTTTAGAGGTTTTTTGGTTTTTGCCATTCCATTTTTGAGCTGCGGGGGCAAAAAAATATATGTGTGTGTGTGCGTGTATGTGTGTGTGTGTGTGTATATCTGTGTATGTGTGTGTGTATATGTGTGTGTGTGTATGTGTGTGTATATGTGTGTATGTGTATGTGTGTGTGTATTTGAAACATTCACATCTATTTTCACATACCTACTATACTTTAAAACTTTAAAGATTTTTTTAAGTTATCTTACTTTCTTCTTGTTATTTTAATCAAGAAGAATACTTTAAGAACCAGAAAGTTTTAAAAATAGATTTCCATTTTTACTAATCTTCCCAAACTTAAGAGTCCTTATAGGGAAAAGTCATACGTACCTCACAAGAAACATCAGAAATTCTTTATTTTGAACACTAATTCTTCAAGGGTGATTCTCTTTGGAAACATACTATTCTGTTAATTTGAAAATTTAAAACAATAGGTTTGTTTTTCAATTTATTCCTTACTATAGACAAAATCAAAACACCATTTGAATGAGCAACACATCTGCTAGATCAGCTCTGTATCCTTGGCGAGGCACTGTATTCTCATGGTCTTTGCTTTTGATAAACAGTGTTATGATTCTCCCTCAAGTATCTCTAGAAAGATTGTTTCTCACTGATGCCATTACCAGAAAGCTGATATGAGGCGGAGGGGCACTTATCACTCACTGCCTTAGATACTTTACTATAATTTAAGTAGAAAACTTTGAACAATACTAGTAGTTAAACACTGCTCAAAACATAGCTAGTAGTGAAAATTTATCTTGATCTAATTTTAAACAAATTTTCTTACTATCTGTAATGGGCATTTGTCCAGTTTATGGACAGCATCTTTTGAAAATCCTGTGTTTGGTGAGTTTTCTGTATTGAATCTCACTGCCTTGAAATCATTGCCAGAGTTTAGTTTTCCATCCTTTCTTGTGGCTAAGGAGTAGTCATGTGACTTGGGAACTACGGACCAGACTCAGATTCTGAAACAAGTAATGCGGGGAAGCAGATGCTGTGTAGCATCTTTTTCTATTGAGGATGGTGGGGAGACACAGGACTTTGAAGGGGACTGTGGCAGAGTCAAGAAATTGCACCCTTATTGCAAGATGTGACTTGTTACTCTTTTTTTTTTTTTTTTTTTTTTTTGCGGTACGCGGGCCTCTCACTGTTGTGGCCTCTCCCGTAGGAGAGAGGGGCCATGGCTCATGGGCCCAGCCTCACCGCGGCATGTGGGATCTTCCCGGACCGGGGCACGAACCCTTGTCCCTTGCATTGGCAGGCGGACTCTCAACCACTGCGCCATCAGGGAAGCCCAGTTGTTTTACTTTTAACTTGAAAATTTAAAGTCACATGTCCCCATGGTGGCACTTTAGCTGACTGTCCTCCACTGGAGTAGTGTTTCATTATGATTTGGGCATTGTTTCTGGCTGAACAACTGCCAGACTTGATTAGCGGGCTCTTCCAGAGATTCTGTGAGTTACCCAATAGCTTTTAACAAATTCCTTTTTGCTTAAACTAAGTAGACTGGCATCTGTTATTTGAACTAAAAAACCTTTCAAAGGTAGACTTTGGTATGACCTTGTGCTTCACTTTTGAAAAGTGCTTAAAACCATATTCTACAGCTGGACTCTTTAATGTACTGAGTTAAGACAACTTTCCTCATCCCAAGCATGGTGTTAGATAATCACAAACTGAATTTTTTTTTTTAAGTATCAAAAATGAGTGTTTATTTGAAATTATGTCTTCTTTACTTTTCTGTTACATAAATGCTACCATTTAAACAAAACAACAGAACTAGTCAATAACGGTGATTAGCAGTAACTGATAGTAGGATAATTAAGCAAATATGGTTAAGAAAAATATATTTTATAAAGTTTCTTTCTGTTTTTTGATATAGCATTTACTTTGACTTAAAAAAACTGTTGCTTATTTAAATTTTATAGGCTATATTATTATATATGTATTAATATTATGCATCTTAATATTTATGTATTAAGATACATAAATTTAAGAGTTAAAAAAATTGAATATAAGTACAATAAGATTGGTTAAACAGACACTTCATGTATTTATTTTTAACAGCTTTATGAGAGATAATCAATGTAACACATCGATGTAACATTATGTAAGTTTAAGGTGTACAAGGTGTTTATTTGATACACTTATATAGTGCGAAATGCTTACCACCATAGCCTTAGCCAACACCTCTACCGTGTCATATAATTAGCATTTATTTTTTTACATCTTTATTGGAGTATAATTGGAGTATACTTTATTGGAGTATAATTTTTACAATGGTGTGAGAGTTTCTGCTTTATAGCAAAGTGAATCAGTTATACATATACATATGTCCCCATATCTCCTGCCTTTTGCATCTCCTTCCCTCCCACCCTCCCTATCCCACCCATCCAGGTGGTCACAAAGCACCGAGCTGATCTCCCTGTGCTATGCGGCTGCTTCCCACTAGCTATCTATTTTACGTTTGGTAGTGTATATATGTCCATGCCACTCTCTTACTTTGTCACAGCTTACCCTTCCCCCTTCCTATATCCTCAAGTCCATTCTCTAGTAGGTCTGTGTCTTTATTCCTGTCTTACCCCTAGGTTCTTCATGACATTTTTTTTTCTTAGATTCCATATATATGTGTTAGCATACAGTATGTGTCTTCTTCTGACTTACCTCACTCTGTATGACAGACTCTAGGTCCATACACCTCACTACAAATAACTCAATTTCATTTCTTTTTATGGCTGAGTAATATTCCATTGTATATATGTGCCACATCTTCTTTATCCGTTCATCCGATGATGGACACTTAGGTTGTTTCCATCTCCTGGCTATTGTAAATAGAGCTGCAATGAACATTTTGGTACATGACTCTTCTTGAATTATGTTTTTCTCAGGGTATATGCCCAGCAGTGGGATTGCTGGGTCATATGGTAGTTCTATTTGTAGTTTTTTAAGGAACATCCATACTGTTCTCCATAGTGGCTGTACCAATTCACATTCCCACCAGCAGTGCAAGAGTGTTCCATTTTCTGCACACCCTCTCCAGCATTTATTGTTTCTAGATTTTTTGATGATGGCCATTCTGACCGGTGTGAGATGATATCTCATTGTAGTTTTGATTTGCATTTCTCTGATGATTAATGATGTTGAGCATTCTTTCATGTGTTTGTTGGCAATCTGTATATCTTCTTTGGAGAAATGTCTGTTTAGGTCTTCTGCCCATTTTTGGATTGGGTTGTTTGTTTTTTTGTTATTGAGCTGCATGAGCTGCTTGTAAATTTTGGAGATTAATCCTTTGTCAGTTGCTTCATTTACAAATGTTTTCTCCCATTCTGAAGGTTGTCTTTTGGTCTTGTTTATGGTTTCCTTTGCTGTGCAAAAACTTTGAAGTTTCATTAGGTCCCATTTGTTTATTTTTGTTTTTCTTTCCATTTCTCTAGGAGGTGAGTCAGGAGGATCTTGCTGTGATTTATGTCATAGAGTGTTCTGCCTATGTTTTCCTCTAAGAGTTTGATAGTTTCTGGCCTTACATTTAGGTCTTTAATCCATTTTGAGCTTATTTTTGTGAATGGTGTTAGGGTGTTCTAATCGCATACTTTTACATGTACCTGTCCAGTTTTCCCAGCACCACTTATTGAAGAGGCTGTCCTTTCTCCATTGTACATTCCTGCCTCCTTTATCAAAGATAAGGTGACCATATGTGCATGGGTTTATATCTGGGTTTTCTATCCTGTTCCATTGCTCTATCTTTCTGTTTTTGTGCCAGTACCATACTGTCTTGATTACTGTAGCTTTTTAGTATAGCCTGAAGTCAGGAAGCCTGAATCCTCCAGCTCCGTTTTTCGTTCTCAAGATTGCTTTGGCTATTTGGGGTCTTTTGTGTTTCCATGCAAATTGTAAAAATTTTTGTTCCAGTTCTGTGAAAAATACCAGTGGTAGTTTGATAGTGATTGCATTGAATCTGTACATTGCTTTGGGTAGTAGAGTCATTTTCACAATGTTGATTCTTCCAATCCAAGAACATGGTATATCTCTCCATCTATTTGTATCATCTTTAATTTCTTTCATCAGTGTCTTATAATTTTCTGCATACAGGTCTTTTGTCTCCTTAGGTAGGTTTATTCCTAGATATTTTATTCTTTTTGTTGCAATGGTAAATGGGAGTGTTTTCTTGATTTCACTTTCAGATTTTTCATCATTAGTGTATAGGAATGCCAGAGATTTCTGTGCATTAATTTTGTATCCTGCTACTTTACCAATTCTACTGATTAGCTCTAGTAGTTTTCTGGTAGCGTCTTTAGGATTCTCTATGTATAGTATCATGTCATCTGCAAACAGTGACAGCTTTACTTCTTTTCCAATTTGGATTCCATTTATTTCCTTTTCTTCTCTGATTGCTGTGGCGAAAACTTCCAAAAGTATGTTGAATAAGACTGGTGAGAGTGGGCAACCTTGTCTTGTTCCTGATCTTAGTGGTAATGCTTTCAGTTTTTCACCATTGAGGACTATGTTGGCTGTGGGTTTGTCATATATGGCCTTTATTATGTTGAGGAAAGTTCCCTGTATGCCTACTTTCTGCAGGGTTTTTATCATAAATGGGTGTTGAATTTTGTCGAAAGCTTTCTCTGCATCTATTGAGATGATCATACGGTTTTTCTCCTTCAATTTGTTAATATGGTGCATCACGTTGATTGATATTTGTATATTAAATAATCCTTGCATTCCTGGAATAAACCTCACTTGAGCATGGTGTATGATCCTTTTAATGTGCTGTTGGATTCTGTTTGCTAGTATTTTGTTGAGGATTTTTGCATCTATGTTCATCAGTGTTATTGGCCTGTAGTTTTCTTTCTTTGTGACATCCTTGTCTGTTTTTGGTATCAGGGTGATGGTGGCCTCGTAGAATGAGTTTGGCAGTGTTCCTCCCTCTGCTATATTTTGGAAGAGTTTGAGAAGGATAGGTGTTAGCTCTTCTCTAAATGTTTGATAGAATTCGCCTGTGAAGCCATCTGGTCCTGGGCTTTTGTTTGTTGGAAGATTTTTAATCACAGTTTCAATTTCAGTGCTTGTGATTGGTCTGTTCATATTTTCTATTTCTTCCTGATTCAGTCTTGGCAGGTTGTGCTTTTCTAAGAATTTGTCTATTTCTTCCAGGTTGTCCATTTTATTGGCATAGAGTTGCTTGTAGTAATCTCTCATGATCTTTTGTATTTCTGCAGTGTCAGTTGTTACTTCTCCTTTTTCATTTCTAATTCTGTTGATTTGAGTCTTCTCCCTTTTTTTCTTGCTGGGTCTGGCTAATGGTTTATCAATTTTGTTTATCTTCTCAAAGGAGCAGCTTTTAGTTTTATTGATCTTTGCTATCGTTTCCTTCATTTCTTTTTCATTTATTTCTGATCTGATCTTTATGATTTCTTCTGCTAACTTTGGGGTTTTTTTTTTTTTGTTTTTCTTTCTCTAATTGCTTTAGGTGCAAGGTTAGGTTGTTTATTCGAGGTGTTTCCTGTTTCTTAAGATAGGATTGTATTGCTATAAACTTCCCTCTTAGAACTGCTTTTGCTGCATCCCATAGGTTTTGGGTTGTCGTGTCTCCATTGTCATTTGTTTCTAGGTACTTTTTAATTTCCTGTTTGATTTCTTCAGTGCTCACTTCGTTATTACATAGTGTATTGTTTAGCCTCCATGTGTTTGTATTTTTTACAGATCTTTTCCTGTAATTGAAATCTAGTCTCATAGCATTGTGGTCAGAAAAGATACTTGAAACAATTTCAATTTTCTTAAATTTACCAAGACTTGATTTGTGACCCAAGATATGATCTATCCTGGAGAATGTTCCATGAGCTCTTGAGAAAAATGTGTATTCTGTTGTTTTTGGATGGAATGTCCTACAAATATCAATTAAGTCCATCTTGTTTAATGTATCATTTAAAGCTTGTGTTTCCTTATTTATTTTCATTTTGGATGATCTGTCCATTGGTGAAAGTGGGGTGTTAAAGTCCCCTACTATGAATGTGTTACTGTCAATTTCCCCCTTTATGGCTATTAGTATTTGCCTTATGTATTGAGGTGCTCCTGTGTTGGGTGCATAAATATTTGTAATTGTTATATCTTCTTCTTGGATTGATCCCTTGATCATTATGTAGTGTCCTTCTTTGTCTCTTCTAATAGTCTCTACTTTAAAGTCTATTTTGTCTGATATGAGAATTGCTACTCCAGCTTTCTTTTGGTTTCCATTTGAATGGAATATGTTTTTCCATCCCCTTACTTTCAGGGTGTATGTGTCTCTAGGTCTGAAGTGGGTCTCTTGTAGACAGCATATATATGGGTCTTGTTTTTGTATCCATTCAGCCAGTCTGTGTCTTTTGGTGGGAGCATTTAATCATTTACATTTAAGGTAATTATCAATATGTATGTTCCTATTCCCATTTTCTTAATTGTTTTGGGTTTGTTATTGTAGGTCTTTTCCTTCTCTTGTTTTTCTTGCCTAGAGAAGTTCCTTTAGCAGTTGTTGTAAAGCTGGTTTGGTGGTGCTGAACTCTCTCAGCTTTTGCTTGTCTGTAAAGGTTTTAATTTCTCCATCAAATCTGAATGAGATCCTTGCTGGGTAGAGTAATCTTGTTTTTTCTCCTTCATCACTTTAAATATGTCCTGCCAGTCCCTTCTGGCTTGCAGAGTTTCTGCTGAAAGATTACCTGTTAACCTTATGCGGATTCCCTTGTGTGTTATTTGTTGTTTTTCCCTTGCTGCTTTTAATATGTTTTCTTTGTATTTAATTTTTGACAGTTTGATTAATATGTGTCTTGGGATGTTTCTCCTTGGATTCATCCTGTATGGGACTCTCTGTGCTTCCTGGACTTGGTTAACTATTTCCTTTCGCATATTAGGGAAGTTTTTAGCTATAATCTCTTCAAATATTTTCTCAGTCCCTTTCTTTTTCTCTTCTTCTTCTGGAACCCCTATAATTCAAATGTTGGTGCATTTAGTGTTGTCCCAGAGGTCTCTGAGACTGTCCTCAGTTCTTTTCATTCTTTTTTCTTTATTCTGCTCTGCAGTAGTTATTTCCACTATTTTATCTTCCAGGTCACTTATCCGTTCTTCTGCCTTGTTTATTCTGCTATTGATCCCATCTGGAGAATTTTTAATTTCATTTATTGTATTGTTCATCGTTGCTTGTTTCATCTTTAGTTCTTCTAGGTCCTTGTTAAATGTTTCTTGCATTTTCTCTATTTCCAAGATTTTGGATCATCTTTACTATCATTATTCTGAATTCTTTTTCAGTAGACTGCCTATTTCCTCTTCACTTGTTAGGTCTGGTGGGTTTTTATCTTGCTCCTTCATCTGCGGTGTGTTTTTCTGTCTTCTCATTTTGCTTATCTTACTGTGTTTGGGGTCTCCTTTTTGCAGGGTGAAGGTTCTTAGTTCCCGTTGTTTTTGGTGTCTGTGCCCAGTGGCAAAAGTTGGTTCAGGGGATTGTGTAGGCTTCCTGGTGGAGGGGAGTAGTGCCTGTGTTCTGGTGGATGAGGCTGGATCTTGTCTTTCTGGTGGGCAGGTCCACATCTGGTGGTGTGTTTTGGGGTGTCTGTGGACTTATTATGATTTTAGGCAGCCTCTCTGCTAATGGGTGGAGTTGTGTTCCTGTCTTGCTAGTTGTTTGGCATAGGGTGTCCAGCAGTGTAGCTTGCTGGTCATTGAGTGAAGCTGGGTCTTGGTGTTGAGATGGAGATCTCTGGGAGATTTTTGCCATTTGATATTATGTGGAGCTGGGAGGTCTCTTGTGGACCAGTGTCCTGAAGTTGGCTCTCCCACCTCAGAGGCACAGCACTGACTCCTGGCTGGAGCACCAAGAGCCTTTCATCCACACAGCTCAGAATAAAAGGGAGAAAAAGAAGAAAGAAAGAGAAAGAAAGAAAGAAAGGAAGGAAGAAAGGAAGAAAGGAAGAAAGTAGGGAGGGAGGGAGGGAGGGAGGGAGGAAGGAAGGAAAAGAAAAGAAAGAAAGAAAGACAAAATCTCACACAGAAGCATACACATGCACACTCACAAAAAGAGGAAAAGGGTAGAAAATAATAAATCTTGCTCTCAAAGTCCACCTCCTTAATTTGGGATGATATTTTGTCTATTCATGTATTCCACAGATGCAGGTACATCAAGTTGATTGTGGAGCTTTAATCCGCTGCTCCTGAGGCTGCTGGGAGAGATTTCCCTTTCTCTTCTTTGTTTGCACAGCTCCTAGGGGCTCAGCTTTGGATTTGGCCCTGCCTCTGCGTGTAGGTCGCCGAGGGCGTCTGTTCTTCACTCAGACGGACAGCGTTAAAGGAGCAGCTGATGCGAGGGCTCTGGCTCACTCAGGCCGGGGGGAGGGAGGGGTGCAGATACGGGGCGAGCCTGCGGCGGCAGAGGCCGGCGGGATGTTGCACCAGCCTGCGGCGTGCCATGCGCACAAACTGAATTTTGAGAAATGTATTTAAGTTAATGTAATTATATCCATCTGGCAGGGCTAATTTTAGGATTAGCAGTAATGTGTATAAAATCTTTGCCACAAGGTCTGACACTAAACTGGTTTTCAATAAATGATATAAATTACTTATTATATAATTTTGGATATATGTACATGTTATATGTTCCTCAAATAATTATTTAATTCCTATTATGTGCCAGTCACTATTCCGGGGGCAGTGAACAGAACAGTCAAAAGTCCCTGACCTTTTGAAATTTACATTCTAGTGGAGGAAGATTGAAAATAAAGAAGCTAAATCAATAAATATATGTTGTATTAGAATGTGATGAGTGCTATGGAGAAAAATGAAGCAGGGAAGAGATGGTTAGAATGAGATAGGAGGGAGAGTGGACATGAGTTGCAGTTTTAAGTAGGGTGTTGAAGGATGATGACAGAAAGTGACATTTGAGCGCACAACTTCAAGAGGGATGAGCCCTTACTGTTTGTCCTTTTTCTTTCCTGTGTTGAATTGTTTGTTGGATCGTTCCCCCTAATTTTAAGTGCTTTCTGTTAAGAGTATTTAATATCTTGAAGCATGCAGGTGGACAAGAGAGAAAAGAGTATTTCATGCAGAAGATAAAAAAGAACAGAGGCTCTGAGGTAGGACCCCTGGAAATATGGAATGGTGTGAGCAAGGAACAGAAGATTAGAAATTTAAGGTAGCCAGATTGTTCATGCTGTAGAAGCCACCAAAATGATTTTGGCTTACTCGGAGTAAGATAGGAATAGGGAGTGACATGATCTGCCTTAAGCATATACTCTGAGTGTGTGTTCTTTGGCCCCTAAATGAATGAGAAATAAAAGGCAAAAGAAAATAGTTGTCACCCATTCTATCCTAAAATGTCCGTGTGTATCGATCAAATTAAGTTCTCCTAACACTCAGCTTCGTGAAAGAATTACATGATGCAATTTAGAGTTGAAACAAACTGAAACTTTCCAACCCCACCTGAGTATAACACAAAATGAGCTACTTCTTCATTTCACAGGTTTCCATTCAGTAGAAATGAAGCCCTATTTGTTATTGACGCAGCTATTTTGTCTTACTTAGGGAGGCAAAGTTTAGTCATTAATTTTACCTTCTTAATATAGTACCTAATATTCATAAACTTATATTTCATTCTTATTTCCTCATTCATCAATGTAAAATAATCTCAACATAACCTTGAAATGTGAGGAACAGAGATCCTTCTAAGATACCTTGAAAAGCAGGAGGGAGGGTTAATAAAAGATGCATGTGGACTAAAACTGGAAGGTCATTAGGTCCTGAGGAAGCTCTAAGTATTGGTCCATCTGCCAGCCTCTATGCTTCTCTTAGCTCATCTGTCCATTCTCTAATTGCCGATCTTCTTCACTCACTCCTGTGTACCTTTCTTGTTCTCCCATTCCTTAGCTTGCCAATGCCCAACTTAATAAAACCTTAAAACATTCTATTTCAGACTTAACTTTGGGCAAATTTATTTAGGATCGTGGCTCAAATTTCTGGAACAGAGCACCTGAACTAGTTCCTCTTCTCAAGCCATGTGACATAAATCACAGATCATTACCCAGTCTATCAATTAGTTGTACTTTGAGCAGATGCCTTATACCCTCTTCCCATTAGTTGGGATAGAGGCATGAGTTCACGTGGTTAAGAACAGAGTCACTTAGCAGAAGTCATGGGTGGTGCAGACTCCATTACAGGAGGCGTGGATATGTCAGGGAATGACTGACATGTTTAGAAAACAAGTATTTGTTTATATTTGTAATAGTCTTCAAACTAGCAAATTTGAAAACTGAAGTGAAATGTTTTATGTAGAAAATTTGTTAGTAACTCTTTATTAGTATTAATCTGGTGCAAAGATTCTCAATGGCAGTAGAGAGACAAACCTCTGGGAAATACGTATCCAAATTTTCTGATGATATAGTGGAGTAATATATAGTTTAAAAAAGCAAATTCATTGTATCTCTTACTTTCATAATACCTCAAAAAGTAAAGCTTGACAAAATCTTGGCTGGTTGGGGTTATGTTGAAGGTAAATTAAGAATTTAAAAAGTGATTTTAGAAGTTTCTACATTCATGGAACACATGACTTCTGTTTACAGATGACATGATTTTCTATGTAGAAAATCTCAAGGAATCTACCAAAAAACCTAGAACTTATATAAGTTTAATTCTAACAAGGTCATAGGATCCAAGGGCAATATACAAAACTCAGTTAATCCTATATGGCAGCAATAAACAATAGGGATTTGAATTTTAAATACAATAGCATGCAGGCATATACACACACAAATAGTTATGCATAAATGTGACAATATATGTGTATGCTGAAAACTATAAAGCACTGATGAAAGAACACAAAAATTTAAGGATATATATACTGTGTTTATTAATTCAAAGAATAAACATAGCATAGATGTCAGTTCTCCCCAATTGAATCAATGCAATCTCAATCAAAATTCCAGCAAGTTTTTGGGTTTTTTTGGGGGGGATGGAGTTTGTGGTTTGACAGCCTGATCCTAAAATGTATATGGAGAGGCAAAATAACTAGAATAGCCAAAACAATTCTGAAAAAGTAAAACTTGGATGACTCAATCAACCCAATTTCTAGATATTATAAGGCCATAGTAATCAAGTCAGTGTGATTTCGTAGAAAAGATAGACATTTAGATCATTGGAACAGAATAGAGCATCCATAACTCAATCCACACAAAAACAGCTGAAATTTACAAAAGCACAAAAGTAATTCAGTTGATAAAGTATAGTCTTTTCAACAAATGGCAAATGATTGTCCATATGCAAGAAAATGAACCTTAATACACACCTTATATTCATACAGAGTGAAGTAAGTCAGAAAGAGAAAAACAAATATCGTATATTAATGCATATATGTGGAATCTGAAAAGTTTGGTATAGATGATTTTATTTACAAAGCAGAAATAGAGACACAGATGTAGAGAACAAATGTATGGATACCAAGGGGGAAGGGGGTGTGGGATGAACTGGGAGATTGGGATTGGCATATATATACTATAGATACTATGTATAAAATAGATAACTAATGAGAACCTACTATATAGCACAGGGAACTCTACTCCGTGCTCTGCGGTGACTTAAATGATAAGGAAATCCAAAAGAGGGGATGTATGTCTACATATAGCTGATTCACTTTGCTGTACAGTATAAACTAACACAATATTGTAAAGCAACTACACTCCAATAAAAAAAATAACTCAAAATTAGTCATAGACCTAACTGTAAAACATATGTCTCTAAAAACTTTTAGGACAGTAGTTTCAACTGTCTCTCTGGGACAGTTCAGCAATGGCTGGAGATATTTTTGATTGTCACTACTTGGAGAAGGATGCTATTGGTGTCGAGTGAGTAGAGACCAGGGATGCTGCTAAACATCCTACAATGTACAGCATAACCATACCCACAACAAAGAATGCTAATTTTTTAGTTTGGATAAATGTACTATGGTTTTGTAAGATATTAGCATTAGAGGAAACTTGGTAAAGGGTATATGGGAACATGCTGTACTCTTTTTGTAACTCTTCTATGCATCTGAAATTATTTCAAACTAAAAAGTAAAGCTTGTGTATCACTACTTTAGGGTAGCAGACTACTTCAAAGTCAAACATTTGGTAATTTCATAATTTATTTCTATGACAGCATCATGTACTATAGTTGAAGCATTCTGTTTTGATTTCTGTTACAAAATGACTTGAATCCTTCAATGAAATTTATTAAATGTGTAAATATTGCCAGCCATGTATTAAATGCTAAAATTTTTGAGACTAAGAAAATATTTTCAAAAGTCTTCTCTTAAAAGGGGGTCTTCTTTGATTATCTAACCTAAAATACCACCTCTTTCCACCAGTCTGTTTTTTTTTTCTTTTCCATTAGAACTTGTTTTCTGTAGTAATTTTGTTTATTTATTGTTTACTGTTTCCTCTCCTAGAATATATGCTTCATGAAAGCACAGACTTTATTGTACCAATAGGATTAGGACCATCACATTAGAGATGGATGCTTAATAAGTATTTGTTGAGTGAATGAATTATCTATTTGTGTTGCATCTTCCTGTTAAGCGGTCAGTATTTAAAAGTTGGAGCTTCTTCTTTAAACCCACTGGCTCTGAATATATTAGTCCCAACCCTAGTAATTTCCCGAGTGAAACTCTTTCCTAAGCAGAAAGATGTATTGGTCTACACACTTAAGATTTTTCACAGCAAAAGACAAATCCCTTTCCTCCTTTCTGTTGGGAAGGAGGCAAAGAGGTGACAGTAAATAACTGTTCTTTTGTACTTTTCTGTCAGATCTTTCTGGTACTACTAGAAGGCTTTTATCTCACCATATTGGATGCCCTGCAAACTAAGCTCCTTTTATTTGTGATAGTATTTGGACCACTGCCAGGACAATTGATTAGATTTTCTTCTGTTTAATTAAATTTTTAAGTAAAATGCTCCTGTTAGAACCAGATTATTTCAGACATAAGAAAGTTTGTGATAAGCATCAAAGATGGAAATTGGCAAACACATGTCCACTTTCCACATGGTAGCATCTGGTGATTGAGTTATTTGCTGAGCTGAGCAGTGGCGATACAAACAAAGGAATCGTCAACCCCACCTGGGAAGGTGTGAAAAGACTTCAAAAAGGATGGGACCCTTAGAATGAGCCTTGAAAGAAAAGGAATAAATCAGCATGCAAGAGTAGCTAAACTTAAATTGTGAATATTGCCACTTGTCTACATTTTCTTCATTTTAAATGTGATAGAAAATTAATTCACCTTTAGGATAGTATCTTAAAGAACACTAACCAATCCCCCACTTAGAAAATTTCTTATACAGAAAAATGTACTTCTTTCTTACCATTTTGTATAGAGAGGTAGAAAAACAAACCCCAGTTTATTCCTAAACGAGAATAACCATTTTTGGATCTTTCTCAAATACTAGTTTTGTGGATCTAGATGAATACATATATTTTGATATGTAGACATTAAAAACTGTTGGAATTGGCAATTATCAATGTATCTACCTAGTTTGTTTCTCTTATTCGGTAAGATTTCCTATTAGGTCAGAATCAAGACTGAAAGATGTTTCACAACTAATAACGTTTAGAAATCAAAGAAAATTCTATTGAGATTGTGAGAAGATGACGTTGAGGGGTCATGTTCATTTAAATTAGTTATGTTTTAGGGCCTTATCTATCTTTAAGTAATCTATATTATAGAAATGTATTTTCTGGATTATTTATATAGGTTTTATTAATTAATTTACAATTCATCTTTATTAACTACCATATGTGTGGCTTTATCCATTAGGTGCTGAAGGAAACAAAAGGTCATACATTCTTTCAGGGGAGAGAAAACATTTTAAACAACTGTGAATAGAAAAATTAATAATAATTGTATTTAAGATAAAGTAGTAAGAGGAACATGATCAAATAATAATGCGCAATGCAGGCAATTAAGTTCTATGGGCAACTAAAGGAGGAAACATTAGCGTTAGAGGCAGACTTTTGAGATACTGCGTGTTCAGTTCCAGACCACCACAATAAAGCGAGTCACGTGAATGTTTTTGGTTTCCCAGTGCATGTAAAAATTATGTTTACACTACCCTGTAGTCTAAAAAGTGTGCAGTAGCATTGTGTCTAAAAAAAAAGCAATGTACATACCTTAATTAAATACTTTATTGTTAAAAAATGCTAAGCATCACCTGAACTTTCAGTGAGTTATAATCTTTTTGCAATAGTAGCATCAAAAATCACAGATTACCATAACATATAATAATAATAAAAAAGTTTGAAATATTGCGAGATTCACCAAAATGTAACCAGAGACGTGAGCAAATGCTGTTGCAAAAAATGGTACAGATAAACTTGTTTGACACAGGGTTGCCAAGAGTTTTCAATTTGTAAAAAAACAGTATCTGTGAAGTGCAATAAAGCGAAGCACAATAAAACAAGTTTATCCCTTATCTACAACTATCATGGAAGTCACAGCAATTGAGAAGAAAGGAATTAAGATGCCCCTAGAAATTTGAGCAGGATCTGATAGAATTTGGAAGCACTTTCTAAGCAGTAAGAACATAATGACTAAAGATATGAAGATTGCGTTGACAGGGTACTATACAAACCGTAGAGTAGAAATGTGTGTTTTCTGGAGAAATATTTACAGTAGATTTGATGAGATGTCCTTCTTAAACTGGCTGTCAATGAAAGAATGGCTTAAAGAAAAGAAATGCTTCTAATTGTAATAGAACTATCTTAATCCTGAAAGGAGTATTTCCTTCAGCAGATCCCTTTAAAGCTTATTTTAAAAGACTTCTAATGGAGTTTCTTTGTATAAAGCAATATTCCTCAAAGTGTGATAGTTTAGTGGTTTTTACATAAAAGTGTTCTGTAGTCAAATTGTGGAAATGCTATGTTAGTGTTAAACTTTTTTTAAAAAAGCTTTATGAGTTTACAGAGTTTTAAATTACTTACATGAATTATGAGCCTCCAAGAGAAAATTATCTGACCTCAGAACTCAGAATTCTCTGGGGTTTTAATTATTATTATTATCATTATTTTTAATAATCAGTAAGTTTTAGAGTTTCTTGAGACAAACTTTAGAAAATGCTGATTGAAAGCATCCACGTACATATTTGAAAGAAAATGTTCATTGAGATAAAACAAGTCTAACGGGGATAGAAATAATAAAAAAATATAGTATCCAAGATCATTATCAACCAGCCTGCCTTGTCTTTACTTACCTTGCTAGTAGCTAGGAAACACAGAAGGGAAATACAACCATAAAAGCCTGGGTATTTTTTTCCAAGCATTTGACACACCATGCTGAATAAAAAGTTTTGAGTGCAAATTTTCTGTAAAATTCAATTCTATCATAAACAAATGATAAAAATCAAGGTCAAAGGTTAAAATAAAATGGAAGAAAATTTTAATAATTTGTAATAAAGCACTTTAAAATATTGTTCCTTATTTTGCCACAATCACAGAATTTTTTCAACACTGTTGGGAACGTTATAAACAGCCTTCAAGGAAACATCTTAAAGAACAGTTTTAAGTTTCCCTTTAGAAATTTAAAATTTCACCATTTCATAGCTGATGGTTTACCAATAGCACCAGTTCATCAGGGTGGAAATGTACCACATAGTTGACCTGTTTAGTGGTGTAAGGAAGAATAGCCTACTTTGAAAAGTCCATCTGAAGAAAAAGCTTGCTGAAGAATCATTTGCTCCTACAAAGTGTTAGTAAACTCCCTTTTCTGGAGTTAATAATGAAAACCAAATAGAAAACATAGCTGAGTCAACACCTCATTAATGGGGTAATCAGTGAATTCTATACAACAGTCTGTACAATTCTATACAGCTACTTGCACCAGTGAGGAAGAAACTCCATATAGGTTGGGGAGAGTGAGAAAGAGATGCAGAGAGACAGACACGAACTGAGAGGAAGGTCTTACCTCCACACATTGAGGATGGCACCTGAGCATCGTCAGTAGATCAAATAAAGCCAGTCAGCTCTTAACCAGGTGGTGATGAGGCCGTGGTGGCTGTTTTAGAACTCTTGGCTTGCCTAGAATAGTGTTTTCAGTTCCCTTTATAAGTAAGTGAAGACTGTTGGCAAACCTTTCTAAGCTGCATCTGGTATATACAAAAGTTTCTTTAAAAAGACCAAAATTTAACATGGGAGGTAAAGCAGTGTTCCTGTTCTTGTATAGTTTGGCGGTCCAGGTCTCATGTACATTCTCAATAATAAGAGAATAAAGGTTATATTTCAGTGAAAGTGAGAAATCAAATAGTGGTGCAGTATTAAAAATCTTGATCTTAAAAAATTCTGTTGGGGGAATTCCTGGGCGGACCAGTGGTTAGGACTCTGCACTTCCACTGCAGGGGGCCCAGGTTCGATCCCTACTTGGGGACCTAAGATCCTGCAAGCCGCATGGTACAGCCAAAAAACAAACAAAACTCCTATTGGGATTCATTAAGTGAATCTGACAGTGTTAATACATAGGTCATTTATTATCAAAGGAGAAATGTTATCCAAAGTAAGCAATTGTAATACTGTATGAAAATATTTTTATATACAAATAGAGTGTCAAAATTAAATATATACATTCCATTAATTAAAAGGCCAACATATATTATTCTCTTAAAAATATAGTTCCCAAATTGCAAACTCATTTAGACAAATTTTATTACACATAAATGACAAAAGTAACTTAGTACTATGGTTTAGCATTCTTAGAACAGATGACTTTCTATTTTGTGAAATTATTCTTTATCTTCATTTTAAAACATCTGTTATATCATTTATTAAAGGCACTGTGTTATACATTCATGTTTAATTACATCTCTCAATTATCTTGGATTCCTTTATGCTACTGCTTCTTTAAGCTGTATGACTCTTGTTCTCATGGGCCTTATGCATATCTCACTGTAACTCTGAAACATTTCCAGCACAGATGACAATTTCCACTCTCATTGCAGTATGCTGATGCATAGTGGGCCATACAATTGGTAATAATGAAATGTTAATTTTTAATCCTTGTAAACTTTATACATTTCACAGAATTTATATGTCTTCTGAAAATTTTAAACAGGTTTAAAAAGTATTATTGCAACTAATATCTTACATAGATTATCTTACAAAAATCAGTTCAGAATTAATACCGATTGATATATGTCCTCATGCATGTGAAATAGTTTGTTGATTGCAGCGTTTCCACTGTTGGTTGCAGTGGTTTCCACTGTTTACGTCCATCTTCTAGCACTACAGTAAGGATTTCTCAATTGCCATAATCCGTTTTTACCAGGATGCATTCAGTAACTTCCAGAAGGCATTTTACCCTGGAAAATTGCATAAGCAGATAGATTCTTGGAGGATACAAATAAAGCTCTTAAGTTTTTATATTGCCACTCCGTATTTTTCAATGTTCTTTAGCGCCCCTCAAAATTTTATTCCAACAAGTTTTTATCTTTTGTAGTAGTATCTTTAGGAAACACAGGTCATTCTGTTTTTTCTGTTCCTTTAAAGACTTATTCTCTTCCTAGAGAAATACATAAAAAAAGTTTGTAAGTTCATATTTTTATAAAAATACACATTTTAAAATATTTAATCTTTAATATCCATTATGCTAGCTTATACTAAAAATTTGGTTTAATTAAAAAGAATCTTGAATGATATTTTTTAAAATATGGTTTCTAACTATAATTGTGATCATTGATGTGTAGGAAAGTCAAGGTTGTTGTGGTTTAAGATTTAGGATTAATTAAAGAGCTATGTTAGGTGGATGTCATTTTCACCACTGCAACAGTGGACATAAAGAGTGCTATTTAAACTTTTGTGAGAAAGATTTGTACATTATTCAATTGAGTTTTTTACAATGGAAAAAATGTTTTTATGGAAGGAATAATTAATACTGAAAATATTCAGTTTATTTTGTCAAAGATGATTAATAAGGACATACCTGATAAAGCTTGTTCCCTAGTCTTCCCTAGAGTATGGAAGATGCCTGCCTCATAAGCTAGTTTTCAGTCCCTGACAAAAATCTAATAAGGGCTACCTGTACAACCTACAGAAAGTGGAGAAAGAGATACCTCACACGGAAAAGACATATAAGAGAGTAGCTGTGCATATATACTCAGTTATATTTCTGTGAGTCTCTGGGAAGTGGATTAGTACAGGGTTGAGTAATTTCTTCATTTAAATAACAACCAATTATTGGGTGTTTGCTAGGTCAGGTATTGTGATCAGTGCTATACATACATTATTTCATTTTATCTATTTAGTAATTATGAAATTGATGATTTCACCTTTCACGTTTGAGGAAACTGAGATGTAAAGAGGATAAATAAGCCGCCATTGTCACACATCAAGTAAATATAATGACTGGGTCTTAAGCTTGTTTGTCCTATTTTTAGTTTAGTCACATTCAGATCTCTTTTAGCTATATATTTAATAACAGTAACACATACCCTTTAAATAATGCATTTAAAAGATTAGAGGACAGATTTCAAAGATAAATATGAAGGAGAATTTCTCATATTCTTCTCTTTAATGAGGGTCCCAGGACATCTTTAAAAAGTACAAATTGAAGTTTATGTGACTAAGCAGGTTTGAAATACATAGATGTGAATATTTCATGACTTTTCTCAAAGATCAAGATTGAACATTCATTAAAAAGACAAAAAAACAAAGAACTGTGATTTTGCCTCTGTAATCCTGGGAACACAGATGTTATCTCCTTTTTCTAAACTTTCTTTCTAAATTCCCTTAGCCAGAGGCCCTCAATGTATTTATTTATATTGCTCAGTTATTCATTTCAACTATTCCACTTCAGGTGGAATTCCTAGAGTTTCCTGAGTCCCAGGGTGTGCAGACTCACACTGCTTCTCTAAGAGGAATAAGGAATTTCCGTATATATATATAGTGGTCAAATAACGGAAGTGTGAAAAAGGAATCTATCACTCTCATGAACCAGGTGTGTTCATTTTTCTGTCTCATCCTAGTTAATATTTATATCATTGTAATGTATAATCAGATTTAATTAAATATTCTGACTTTTTCATTCATATTTTCTACATTGGTATATAATTTTGTGTAATAATCTAATAGAATGTGTGCAAGTATATATAAATATAGAATATTCAAATACTATTATACATATACAGTATATACTGTACAGTCTATACTAATAAAATAGGTATAAAATGGGTTCTCATTTTTAGTATGTATTTCTGTACTAGAGTAACGTTTTTTCATTGTGTCTTGTTGTTTAGTTTATTTTCTCCTATATTGTTCATGTCCTTTGCTATTACCTACTGAGGTTTTAATTTTGTTTCTTTTTAAAAAATCAATGCTCTGACATTTTCCCTAGCTTCTTTAATTTTAAAATAGTGGTTTTTAAAAATTCAGTTTAAAGGGATCCAATTTCTAAGGGGTACCTCCCTTCTCCTTTTACCAACATTATAATGAATATTTTCAAAATCGAGCATATAAAAGGAAACAATTCAAAGAGAAATATTAAGGAATTAAGTTGAGTAAAAAGCTGATAAGAAAACTATACAATCACTCTTACCAAATTCTTAGTGGGTTGGGCTTCACCCAGGGAAGTTGATTTTCTTCCTTTACCCTTAAAAACCAAGTCATATTTATAATATTGATTATTAATCCTTTATTACTCCTTCCATTAATATAATTGCTAATTTTCATATTACTCTCAGCCCATCTAATCTATTTGAATATCTACTTTAAATTATTTATTGTTAGTGTGGCAGAATACTAATTTCATTTAGAAATTGAATAACAGGGAGAAGGAGAAACAAGAGAGGTTAGTCTTCCGAATAACCTGGATGCATAATTTTGCAAATATGTCCAGCATTGTGTTAATTGCTGTGAGGTATGAAAAGCTAATATAGAAGGGTATACTAACAGAGACAAAAAATTAGAATTTTAATCAACATGAAAATAACATTAGCATTAAGTTGTTAAATCCTTATCATAAATTTTATTAAGCTTTACCCATCAGAAGCAAAATGAAATAACTATAAAAAGCTTGTAGCATGCCTAACTCACGAAGAAAATTCAATATAGCTGACCATCTTTAACATCTTGCCTTCTCATTTCAAGAAAAATTTGGATTGTAGCAGGTTAATTTTGTAACATAATTTTATTTAATTTCAAAATTTAAATTATTTGTGTATTTTCTTTTTCTACAATTAGTTGATTTTGGAATATGGTAATCAATGCAAAGCTCAACACATGAGAGAAAGAATTGCAAATATACAGCATACCTATAACCTTTAACCCTTTGATATCGCTAGTTTGCTCTGCATTCTTTTCAGTTAAGCCCTGACTTGAAGCTTATGCACAACATAAGCCATTACTAAGTAACTGGATGTGTAAGCAACATGAAACGAACTTGCTATTCCTGCATTAGATAGTACAGTAGTCTCTCTGTATTTGTGGGGGATTGGTTACAGGACCCCAGTGGGTACCAAAATCCAAGGATGGATGCTCAGGTCCCTTATATAAAATAGCGCTGAATTTGCATATAACCAGGCACATGCTCCTGTATACTTTAAATCATCTCTAGATTACTTACAATACTCAATACAATGTAAATGCTATGTAAATAGTTGTAAACACAAAATAAATGCTGTGTAAATAGTTGTTAATGTGTCTTGACAAATT
Source organism: Delphinus delphis (assembly GCF_949987515.2). NCBI lineage: Eukaryota > Metazoa > Chordata > Mammalia > Artiodactyla > Delphinidae > Delphinus > Delphinus delphis. The sequence goes on from NC_082699.1 coordinate 22,199,672, forward strand.
CGAGTTTTGCTTTTTGGAACTTTCTAGAGATTTTTTTCTGAATATTTTTGATCCACGGTTGAATCTGAGGATGCAGAACCATGGATATGAAAGGCTGACTGTACTTTAAATCACTATAAATAAGGATTAAGAGATGGTAGGCTAGAATGTAAAGTCTTCATGATTCTTAAGCTTGGCCTTAAAGGATGCATAGAACAAGAGAGATCAGATTTACAGAAAAGAGAACAGTAGAAATTCCATATAAGGGACTAACATTATAAGGGGACAAGATTGGAAATAAGCTTGGCAAATCCACAACACCAAGAGGAGACTGGCTTGCATCAAGTAGATAATGTAATGATAAATGAAGTGGTCCAACTTATACGGTCCAATATATATTTTCATCACTGTCAGTAGGGCTCAAGGACAATCTTACCATTTTACCTTCTATGGGCAACTACTAGTATTAAAAATTAAAAACACACACAATCCTTTTTCTATCATAAAAATGTTAAAATTTTCTTTTAAAAATTATAAGAAATATTTTTGGCTTTATGTGGCAGCTGGTAACATTCCTGAAGAGGGAGTAAAAATAATAATAGTAATTATAAAACATTTATTGAAACTTTTTAGTACTAAGCACTCTATATTATGTCATTTTCACATCCTATAATGTAGGTACTATATTTTTCTCCACTTTGCAGATGAAGAAACTGTTGTCTAGTCTCAAGATAATGTCTTCCAAATTTTGTTTTATTGTTTATATTTCATGACCACTAGCAGAGAAGTAGGAAAAAATTAGCGCTATACTTATCAAAATTATTGAGGCAAAAAACTTGAAAATTGTTGGACATAAATATGCCCAATTTTTATATACAAATATATTTGTTAAATACATTTGATTACCCGTTTTATTTGCTATGAGTTCTTATAAGTGTGTACATATATGGATTAAAATTATTAAGACATTTTAGAAATAAAAATTTACCATTCCTCACCCAACTTATCACACTAGCCTCCTTGACAGTTATTATGACAATAAAATTTATTATTTTCTTTATTTACTTTCCTTTTTTTTTTCTTTTTTTTTCTTTTCTTTTTTTTTTTTGCGGTATGCAGGCCTCTCACTGCTGTGGCCTCTCCCGTTGCGGAGCACAGGCTCTGGACGCACAGGCTCAGCGGCCATGGCTCATGGGCCTAACCGCTCCGCAGCACGTGGGATCTTCCCGGACCGGGGCACGAACCCGCGTCCCCTGCATCGGCAGACAGACTCTCATCCACTGCGCCACCAGAGAAGCCCTATTTTCCTTTTTTAACTGAAGTGTAGTTGTCTTACAATGTTGCTTTCATTTATTTTTAGTACCTTTTTAAAAACAATTTCTTTGCCCTAGCCAAGAGATGAATAGGTACTTTACAAGTTGAGGCTTTCCTCTTCTAGAATTGAGTAAATGTATTTCAATTTTCTTATAAGCACTTAGATTTCTATGCTAACGGATTTGATCATCAGAGAATGATAGTATCTTATCACTGGAGTTGTTTACATTTTTGTACAAACAGTCCTCAGCTTACCTTGTTGGTGCAGTTCAACAGTGTTAATGTGCCCTGTGAAACTGTTGATAGGTGAAGATTGAAATCGTCACTGATATTCATTTTAAGGAATTGCTTCAACTTTCGAGCAGCACGATATAAAAACGAAGCTTCCTATTACAGAAAAAACATCAGAAGGGCTGTTTCAAATAAAATATTAAGAAGTGATAAGCTTTCCTAAGGAGCCTAAGGCAAGAACTGTATTGCTAAGTAACACCCCACCTCCACCCCAGTTTTCTTCTATTCCAGTTAATCGCATGACTGAAGAGCAACTAGACTGAAACTGTTTAGCTCCCAGGTGACAGCCTAAAGTGCCTAGAACCCAGTTTAATGATTATCTGACTTTTTAAAGTCTCTTTTCTTTGCTATGTGTGATCTTATCGCTTATGAGTGAACATATAACAAGTTTATTCAATTTTAAACAAGATAACTAAAGGAGAGGTCTTCTGGAAGCAATAATAGTGAAAGGTATGTGTGACTTTTCTTGTTGTTATTATTTTTGCCCTTTTTGAGCTATGGACGAATAGCTGGCAATAAGAAAATAAAGGGCCTATTCACCTAAAACAAGTTTTTCAAATATTTAATGTAAGAAATTTAAAAAAAAACAGAATTTATGGATATACTCTTAAATGCCATGAAGTTAACTCAGCTATTGTGAGTTTTAAAAAAGTCTATTGAATAGCACACTAGTTTCTGCAGAAAGAGATGACACAAATTTTTGTTGGAAGTTCTGTAGATTGTAATATTATACCAAATAGAAGTGGTAGTGGTTTGAAGATAAGCAAATATTGAAAGAAAAAATTTCAAAATGCCTACAACTAAATTACACCCATTACTTGTGTGTGTGTGTGTGTGTGTGTGTGCGTGTGTGTGACAAGCATTTTCCTGCATAAAAATTTTAGAAATAAGAGATATGTGTCTTTGAATTCAGCAGTTCTTCTAGTATTTTCAAGGTGAAAATGAAATGCTAAAATTAAAAGGACTATTTATCAAATAAGCATAGGGCTATTTGTAAAATAAAAGTATAAAAGACCATAGTATAACTTAACATATCAATGGGAATTGTCGGGTTAGAGCCAAAAGACTGTGTTATTAATATAATCAATATAATTAACAGAGATATAAAAAATATAAGCTTCTATGAAATCAAGCTTGAATGACATATAAACTCCAAATAATTGTCATTACCTTATTATCATCACATGAATGTTTTTTAAAAAAGTTAGGTTCGTTATTCAGGCAATTGCTATCAAAGTCTATCATGCTGTCCTGTAATAAATAATATAAAATAATATGGTTAAACTGGGGACCTTTCTATCATGTAGTAATTATAAAAATAACAATGTTATAATACTTGGTATTTATATGTGCATTTTAAGGAAAATAACTTTAGTCTGACTTAGCTGACTAGGCAGGAAGAATAGTTATCTATAGTTGAAGAATAAACAAGTATATACACAAACCCTCACGTATTTAGAGCTTCCCCCAGACTCCATAGGTTAATCTCAGAAATCATTGAGAGAAACTGGCTTTTTTGGGGAAATAAAAGTACCTATTTTAGAAGTTATACTATATAGACAACGTACTATAAATTTTGAAATCATGAAGTTGAGATGCATTTAAGAGGTTATTTGGTCCAATTTCCTGCCACTATCAAACAGCAACAAAGGGAATTTACTTTAGAATGAAGGCAAAGCCTCTTGACAGTGAGTAAAGTTGAAATTCATTCTGCAGCATTTTAAATAATCCAGTTGGGGATGTTTGAGGTAGAATTTAGCTGAGAAAAAAGTGAGATTGAATATGTGCATTGTCATTGTCATGTAAGAGGCGGGGAAGGCAGACTGGCACATTCTCAGTTTTCTTTCTAAGGAATGTAGTATTAGAAGGTGGGGATTAGCTGAATCAAGAATGTACTTGAGGGCTTCCCTGGTGGCGCAGTGGTTGAGAGTCCGCCTGCCGATGCAGGGGACATGGGTTCGTGCCCCAGTCCGGGAAGATCCCACATGCCGTGGAGCGGCTGGGCCCGTGAGCCATGGCCGCTGAGCCTGCGCGTCTGGAGCCTGTGCTCCGCAACGGGAGAGGCCACAACAGTGAGAGGCCCATGTACCACAAAAAAAAAAAAAAAAAAAAAGAATGTACTTGACATATTAGGAAGAATTTCCTAAGGATTCAGATTCTTTATGCACAGGATTGGACTAGCTCTGTCCAGCAAACTAGCCATTCCATGCTATCAGAGCTTCTAGAAGGACTTCAAGCAATTTTAGTCTATGTGTTGTCATCTAAGGAACAGATAAAAAGTGGAGTAATGGCAGGATGTAATCATGGGCTTCTAATCTTCATCTGCCTCTCAGAAAAATATGCATTACTCTTCTCACCACTGAAAAACGTAAATGGTCTCTGGATTCATCCTGACTTTAAATGTATCTGTTTTATCTATAGGAATTACAGCCTGAACACGTAATCATTTATTTAACCATTCAACACTTACTACAGGCCAATGGGCAAAGTCCTCTGCCAAGCTTGATAGGGGAACAAAGACAAGAAAACACAGTCCCATTTTCTTATGCCATTTGATGTAAAGGGCAGATGCTGCATCCTTGGACACTTGTACATCACTTCTTATATTTGTAAAAGTATGCTTATGTAAACAGAAGATTTGTTAGTGCCAAACATCCCAGTCATACTGCAAATATCTCAAGTGCAAATAGATATATTTTTCTATAACTATCCTCATGTTGCCATTATACATATTCCTGAAAAGATAGTGGAAAATTAATGTTTGCCTGTTAAATCATTTTCCTATTGACTTGCATTTAACCCTAAGAAGGATAATAAATCATATATACATTTCTCTCTGATAAAACCTGCTTTTCATTTTTGCCATGCCATCCATCAAATAAAGAAGATAAACAAATGTGCAGCTAATCTGTATGATGTTTTCCAATTTACCAAAAATATTATATGAACGAGTACCTATTTCTTGGAGCATTTTAACCAATTGCATGACACACGAATATTTGAAAAGCCATATTGGTTAAGCCATTTCATTGCTCCAGGTATTTAACAAAACTCATTTTTGGCAGATACAGAAAGGGTGTTTTTATACCACGTAATTTGTTTGCCAGATGTGTACAGCAGTAGATAAAAGTCTCACTTAAAAGTTTGACTTAAAAGGTTGACTCCTATAAAAGTCACAATTATAGTTGACTAGTTGACTTTAGTGCATTTTATGAATAGATTTAACATAAGCATACATGAGTGCCAACTACAATTGCTTTCTGAAATTGTTTCCATTTAAGCCCTGTGAGAAGGGTGGCTCAGACTAAGATATGTAGAATCGTGGAGTTGGAAAGAACCTTATATATCTATCTTTTGATTTAACAAATAGTAGAATTACTTTATCAGTAATAGTTTCTTACAGGCATCTTGACATATTTGAATATTTCTTCATATTTATTATGAATATGAAAGAAACAAGAGACAAGCCAAGATCACATTGACTGTGAACTCAGTATTTTCCAGTGTAAAACATTATGTTACATAAGTTGTTCCTAAAATATCTAATGTTCTTTCGATTTGTAGAATTGCATTTTCTTTCATTTTAGCATAGTTTTCTTCTATCTTTGAATTTTTTTCTAAGGCATGCACAGTAGCCCCTTCCCCAGAAACACTAATTACATACACAGTTGATTTTCTATTTCACTTTTTTCTTTTATATATTTATATTTGATTTTTTTAAGATTCAATTTTGTGTGGTTTTCTCCAACATGTCTTCCATATGCCTGTTCTAATGGGGAACTCATGGTTACATGTGTTCTAAGTGAACTAATGTCTATTTACTGCCCATAAATGATTCTCATTGGCAGCTACATAACTGATAGCTGTCTCCTTTCTATTCTCCTTCTATTTTGTAGGTCTGGGCCTGAGGATTGGGGTTTTGATATGAAGAAGAAAGATTCAGTCTCGTGTCTTACTATTCTTTGAAAATGAACTTGGTCCCTACAGAAATCTTTTTCATTTCTGATTATCACTATCACAGCACACTCACGGCCCAAAGTCTTATGGCATATAAAGACTCATTTGGAGGACCTTTTGAAAAGTGAAACTTATTTTTTTATTTTTTTTTTAATTTTTATTTATTTATTTATTTATTTATTTATTGCGGTACGTGGGCCTCTCACTGTTGTGACCTCTCCCGTTGCAGAGCACAGGCTCCGGACGCGCAGGCTCAGCGGCCATGGCTCACGGCCCCAGCCGCTCCACGGCATGTGGGATCTTCCCGGACCGGGGCACGAACCCGTGTCCCCTGCACTGGCAGGCGGACTCTCAACCACTGCGCCACCAGGGAAGCCCCAGTGAAACTTATTTTTAATGAAATCTGTAGCCTGTATGAAAATTGAAAAAGTCTGTATTGTTCTTGGAATCCTATTTCAAATGTTACAAATTTTACCATTAGGTAGCTTACCAGATTATTGTAAGAATTGGTAGTTAATTCCTTGCTTAAATTAAAAGTCATTCATTTATTCTTCAATCAAATACTTGTCGAACATCTACCATGTGCCATATAGTAGTGAAGAGAGAATTGTGATCAAAATCACAGAGGGTTCCTTCCTTCAAGAAATTTACTGTCTGGTGGTAAAGACAGACATCAATCCAATAATCACAATCAAATCTCAAATTAATAATTGTTATGAATAAAAAGTATATGCTACCATAAAGCCTATAAAGAAGGATTTTACTTAGGAACCTCAGTAAAGCCTTCCCTAAGAAAGGAACACTTCAACTGAGATCTGAAGCATGAGTAAACTAGAGAAAAAGAAAATAGAGGAAGAGTAAAGATGTAGAAAACAGCATGTATGGCTTCAGTTAAGTGGGAGGGAATAATGGCAGATAGGCTGCTGGATGAAAGAGAGCAAGGGAAAACCAGTATATAGCTGAGAAAGCAAGAGAAATCACCGGTTTCATACGAAAGAGATCCGGAGGAAACTAAATTATGCTGGGGCTTAAGGACATGTTAAGGAGCTTTGTCTTGATCCTAAAATCAATAATTAATGACTAAATACCTTTTTCAAAGATCATATTAATAGCAGCATGGTAAATGGTTTGGAAAGGTTCAAGAAAGTATGTGTGTGAATCTTTAGGAGACAATTACATAGTGCTTGAAATAATGGTTTATTGGACTTGGTGGTGGGAAAGAATGTAGAGATAGGTGAAAAGACTTGAGAAATATTTAGAAAGCCAATATAACACTATTTGAGAATTAAAGTTAAGGAAGATTGACAGACCAGGGCTGATCCCTGGGTTTCTGGTATGTGCAGCAGGATATACTGTGTTGCCATTCACTGAGATAGGGAATAGTAGTAGAGATGGTGTGAGTAAAATATGTTTGGTTTTAAACAGATGAAGCTTGAGTTTACATTCAGAGATCCAAGAACATACATAAAGAAGCCAGAAAGCTAGAAAACCTGGGGAATAGACTGTTTTAAGAAGGTGGTGATCCAAAATATACAATGCCAACTGAAAGGTCAAGTTGTCTTGTACAAAATCTATTCACATAAAGAAAGTGAGTCTAAATTAGAAAAACAGCTGATAATAGATGGTAAAATGAAGTATTAAGCAGATATGATATTTGTTTTGAGATAATATTTATAAGCAAGAACATATGCTTATAATAAAACATGCTTATAATAAAAATCTTTCAAAAGAAAAAGGTGTTCTATATAAGCATATATTCAAATGTATATGCATATGCACAAACATGAACATATGTCTAAGAATTGACTAATTAATCTTCATTTAACTTGCTGGGATAATCAATATTCTACTCCTTCTGTAAAATATATTGACTAATGCTCACAGTATACCAAAGACTCCCAACTCCAGTTTCTGATATACTCATGTGTTTTTGCATTCACAATTGGAGTTGCATATTTACTAAGTCAATTCCTTAACACTAAGTTATACTTCTTATTTAATTAGATCACTTAATTAAATACTATGTAAGTCAAAGAATATTAGAATGAAAATACAGTTGTGTGTAGGACTTCCAGTTTCCAGTCTGGGAGGTAAGGAGCTTAGAAGTCGCCATTCCATCATAACAACAAGTAAAATGCTGAACAAACTGAAGAATCAGCAACTCTTCTTATATCTGTCAGAGAAGTGAGGTCACAGGGTAAACTGCCTCCCCAAATATTGGAGAAACAGACAGCTGATGCAATAATTACAATTTAGAGAACCAGAAACCCAGGAGCGGAAACCTCCATGTGAACCAATGCTGGGATAGAAAAACCTGAACTGTAATTGATGAATTACTGGAAGCTCAGAATGGACAAGTCTTAGAGATAAAATTCCAAGGGGACCTACCACTGGAGGTCCCCCCTTTGCTCACACTTTTTCTGAGCTTTACTTACAGGAGTTCTATGAGGTCCTCACAGTGAATATGAGAAAAATCCCCATGTGCTTCTGGCAGAGAGAGGAAAAAAGCATTGATTTTGAAATATGCCAGAGTGTTATGTTATTCTTAACAAGGCCTCCCCTTACGAGAACCTAACCTGCTGGAATTTTATCAGAGCCTAACCTATCTGGGGTAAGGGAAATACCCAGCTCCAGTCCTTGCTAGACATCCTTTGTCACCTAAGTGGATAGGTATTGAGAAGCACTGGTAAAGTTTACAATCCAGGGGCACAGACTCATCAAAAGACTGAGACCTAATCAAAGGACTATAGAAAGCTTCCCGTCTCCCCACACCTTATCACTATATTACTAAAAGCTCATTTACCACAGGTTTATTTATGCAGAACATCATGTCCACCTTCCAACAAAAAATTACAAAGCATACTAAAAGGCAAAAAACACAATTTGAAGAGACAGAACAAGCATCAGAACTAGAGATAGATATGGCAGTGATGTTGAAATTATCTGACTGGGAATTTTTTTTTTTTTTTTTTTTTTTTGCGGTACGCGGGCCTCTCACTGCCATGGCCCCTCCTGTTGCGGAGCACAGGCTCCAGACGCGCAGGCCTAGCGGCCATGGCTCACGGGCCCAGCCGCTCCGCGGCACGTGGGATCCTCCCGGACCGGGGCACGAACCCGTGTCCCCTGCATCGGCAGGCGGACTCCCAACCACTGCGCCACCAGGGAAGCCCCTGACTGGGAATTTTTTTAAAAAATTATTATTATGCTATGACCTTTAATGGGAAAATATGCAGAAAAAATGGATAATGTAAACAGAGAGACGGAAATTCTAAGAAAGAATCAAAAAGAAATGCTAGAGATAGAAAGCACTGTAATGGAATTATGGGCTCTTTATTAAATTAGACATGGCTGAAGAAAGAATCTCTGAGCTTGAGCATATGACAATAGAACTTCCAAAACTGAAAAGAAAAAATAAAAAAATACCAGGGGAAAAAATGGAACAGAATATCTAAGACTGTGGACAAGTACAAAATGTGTAACATATGCATAGCAAGAATATCAGAAGAAAGAGAGAAAGGAACAGAAGCAATATTTGAAGCAATACTGGCTGAGAATTTTTCCCAAGTCAATGCCAGACATCAAACCACACATCCAGAAAGCTCACAGAACACCAAGCAGGATAAATGTCCCAAGTCATATACCTAGGCATATCATATTCAAACTTTAGAAAATCAAAGATAAAGAAAACATCTTGAAAGAAGCCATGGGGGTCAGCGGGGGAAAATTACTTACAAAAAAGCAAAGATAAAAATTGCGTCCAATTTATCTTCTGAAATCATTCAAACAAGAAAAAAGTGAAGTGAAATATTTAAAATATTGAGAGAAAAACCCACCGACCTAGAGTTCTGTACTCTGAGAAATTAGCCTTCAAAGGGAAAAAAGAAATAAAGACTTTCTCAAACAGAAATTGAGGTAATTTGTTGCCAGTAGAACTGCCTTGAACAGAACGTTAAAAGTTCTTTAGAGAGAAGAAAAATGATACAGATCAGAAACTCAGAGCTACATAGAAAAAGAAAGAGCATCAGAGAATGAATAAATGAAGAAAAAAATAAAAACTTTTATCTTCTTATTCTGAATTGCTCTAACACTTTGATTAAAATAATAATGGCAACAGTGCATTTAACTATATATAATTTGATTACATATATACATATATATACACATATATATATAAAATACATGCTTATATATAAGTGAAATCAATGAAGCAGTGATATGAGGGACAGGAGGAAAGAAAAGAATTATTAGCAATATTTTGTTATTTTAAGGTACTTGTACTACTTGTGAAGTGGCACAGAGTTATTTCAAAGTGGACTTGGATTAGTTGCAAATATATATACCAAACTCTAGGGCAACCAGTAATGAAAGTTTAAAAAGAAGTATAATTGTTATGCTAAGAAAGGACAGAAATGGAATCATAAAATGTCACAATCATAAAAGACAAATAAAGTGTGAAGACAAAAATAGTAACAAAGAATAAGAGCAAAAAATAGAAAACAGTAAAAAACATACGGTAGATATTGGTCCAACTATATCAATAATCACTTTAAAATGTCAACAGTCTAAATACACCAATTAAAAGACAGAGTTTGTCAGAGTGGGTCAAAAAAACACAACCTAATTATATACTGTCTATAAAAAACCTACTTTTAATATAAAGACACATATAGATTAAAAGTAAAATGAAGAAATATATACTATGCTAACATTAATGAAATGAAAGCAGGGTAGCTATGTTCATTTTAAACAAAGCCAACTTCAGAGCAAGGGAAGTTATCAGGATGAAATGGACCTAACATAATAATAATGGAGACAATTGTCCAAGAAGATATGATAATTCTTAATGTGTACGCGGCTAACAACAAAGAGTCTAAATACATGAGGGAAAACTGATAGAATACTAAGAGAAGTAGATGAATCCACTATTATAGTTGAAAACTTTAATATCTTTCTATCATAAATGGACAGATCCAGCAGGCAGAAAATCAGTAAGGACATAGTTGAACTTGACAGCACAATCAATTAACTCTATATAGTTGGCATGCATAGACAACTTCATACTTCATCCAACAGCAGCAGATTACATAGTTTTCTCAAGAACACATTGAATATTCTCCAAAGAGAGCAAATTATGGGCCATAAATTGAATCTTAACAAATTTAAAAGAATAGAAATCATATAATGTCTGCTATTAGATCACAATAGAATCAAACTAGAAATCAATAACAGAAAGACAACTGGGACATCCCAAAGTATTTGGAGATTAAACAATACACTTTGAAGTTATATGTGGATTGAAGAAGAAATTTCAAGAGAAATTTTAAAATATTTGAAATAAATAAAAATATAACATTGAAATCTGTAGGATGCAGTGAAAGCAGTGCTTAGAGGGAAATTTATAGTATTGACTGCATGTGTTAAATAAGGAAAGTATCTAAAATCAATAATCTAAACTTCCACTTTAGGAAACTACAAAAGGAGAGAAAATTAAATCCAAAGTAAGCAAAAGACAAAAAAAAAAAAAAAAAGTAATAATAAAAGTTAAAGCAGAGATCAATTAAATTGAAAACAGGAAATCAATAAACTCAACAAAACAAAAAACTTCTCCTTTGGAAATATAAATAAAATTGATAAGCCTTAGCCAGATTAACTAAGAAAAAAAAAGACACAAATTTCCTAATATCAAAAATGAAAGAGGGGACATCATTACAGATCCCATGAACATTAACAGGGATAATAGATACTCTAGATGATAATTGATAATCTAGATGAAATTGACCAATTCCTTAAAAGACACAATCTGCCAAAATTTACCAAGAAATAGGCAATCTGAATAGGCCTATATCTATAAAAGCAGTTCAATCAATTGTCAATAAGCTTACAAAACAGAAGCACCAGGCCCAGATGGGTTCACTGATTATTTCTATCAAACTCTTAAGGAAGAAATCATAGCTATTGTCTATAATCTCTTCCAGAAGAAAGAAGCAGAGGGAATACTTCCTATCTTGTTATATGAGGCCGGGCTTACACTAATACTAAAACCAAATGAAGACAGTACAAGAAAAGAAAACCACAGATCAATATATCTTGTGAAAATAGATGCAAAAATCCTCAACAAAATATAAGAAATTGAATCCAACAATGTATAAAATAATTATACACCATAACCAAGTGATATTTACCCATATATGTAAGACTGGTTCAACATTCAAAAAAATCAAAGAATGTAATCTATCACTGTAAGAGGGTAAAGAAGAAAAATCACATGATCAAATTAATAGATGCAGAAAAAGCAGTTGACAAAATCCAACATCCATTCATTAAAAACAAAACAAACAAACCCCCCCCAAAAAAAAACCTCTCTGTAAACAAGGACTAGAGGGGAACTTCCCCATCTTGATAAAGAGCATCTTCAAAATCCTATAGCTAATAGCATACTTAATGGTGAGAAACTCAGAACTTTCCTATGATCAGAACAAGGCAAAGATGTCCCTCTCACCATTGCTTATCAACATTGTATTTTGAAAAAACCTAGGTGATTCAATATGACAAGAAAAGGAAAAAAAAAGATATAAAAATTAGGAAGGATGAAATATAACTGTCTTTTTTACTACATGACATTGTAATTTATGCAGACAATCCTAAAGAATAAACAGGAAAAAAAAAAAAAAACCAAACCTCCTGGAACTAATAAATGATTATGCAAGGTTGCAGTATACAAAGTTAGACAAAAGTTAATAGTTTTCTCCTATACTAGCAATGAACAAATGGAATTTGAAATTAAAAACACAACACATTTAGAGTACTTAGGTATAAATGTAACAAAATATGTACACGATCTTTATGAGGAAAACTACACAACTCTGGTGAAAGATCAAAGGAGACCTAAATAAATGGGAAGATAGTCCATGTTCATGGATTGATGGATTGGAAGACTCAACGTTGTTAAGATGTTTGTTATCCCAGCTTGACCTATAGATTTATCATAATCTCAAAAATATCAGCAAGTTATTTTGTGATATCAAACAACCTGATTCTAAAACTTATATGGAGAGGCAAGGAGAGGACTTGTTTACTAAGGTTGTTCATACAGACAGGTGGGGAATCAACAGATTAACACTCTGTCATTTAATGACTGCATTTGTGATTAGCCTTACATCCACAGTGACTGATTTCTTAAGAACTTAAATGTTTTTAAATATCATTTAATATCAGCATTCTAGCCAGAGGTGATTTTACCTAGACAAGGTGAATACCGAGATAGAAGTGTAACGTTCTCTTGCCACCTAGGGTCCCATAAAAGTGGCGCAGCGTATATTGAAACCATAGATTCCTGCCTTAGCTATATCAAACCTCAGACATTTTTAAAATTGAGACATAATTGACATATAAGCTTTGTTTCAGGTGTTCAACAATAATTTGATATTTTTATACATTGCAAAATGATCACCACAATCAGTCTAGTTCGATAAGTTTAGTTAACATCCATCACTACACATAGTTACAATTTTTATCTTGTGATGAGAACTTTTGAGGTTTACTCTATTAGCAATTTTCAAAGTATACAATACAGTATTATTAGCTGTAGTCACTGTGCTGTACATTACATCCCCAAGACATAATTCCCAGTTTTCTCGGATCATTCTGGATTATACCAGAATTACAACCTGTTTGGTTAGCTCCCCCTTGCATTCTTAAAAGTGTTTCAGTTTGGGCAATAACATATTTTCTCACCCTATTTGTACTATGGTGTTTTGATTTTGGTTTGCATGATATGGTTTTCCTATCTTTTAACTTTTTAAATTATTTTGAACATAAAAATATTTTAATGTCATATATATTACTTGCTTATCATTATTCGAACAATACTGAGATATATAATGAAAACCTTAAAATTTTTCTCCACTGCACCCACTAGAATCACCTACCTGAGGTGATTCATATTAGCAGTTTGATAAGAATACCCTTCTTGCTCAAAAAACCTATGCATATGTGTAATGTACATACATGCATACAAAAGTCACACATATACATGCATATATAGGGATTATGAAGGCACTTTCCTTTACCATTTAAAAATATAGGATCGTAATATATACATTACTCTTCGACTTGTTTTGTATTATTTTCACTTTATATTATGATCATCATTCTAAGTCAAACATATCTAGAACAACTTTTTTAAAATAGCTACATAATATTCTACATTAAGTGTATTCCAGTGTTTATTCAACACTTCTCTTATTGATGAAAAAAGTCAATATTTGCTCCAACAAACAATACTACAATAGACATCTTTGTATGTGTATGTGTGTTTATATATTTGTATGTGTATATTATCTCCTTTTATATTAATGTTTGCATTTTTGTAGAATTGGTTCCCATAACTGAGACTTGCTAAAGGAAATGGTATATTCATTTAAAAATCATTGTGTTCAGTAAAAATGATTCATGCTTCTACCAGCAAATAAGGGAGCCCGTTTTGTCACATCCTTGTCAGCACCAGATGTCATAAGCCTTTCACAATTTTACCAACCCTGATATGTGAAAATTTGTGCCTCATTATAGCTTAAATTTTCACTTCCATGACTACTAGAGAATGAGCATCATTTCATGTTAATTGACAGTTTGCATTTCCTTTTCTATGAATAGCCTGTTCTTAACAATTTTCTTAGGTTGTCTGTCTTTTACTGATCAGTTTCTACATTTTATATAAGGATTTTTTTTAAACTTTCTATGTTTTGTTTCAGGTGTATTTCTTACATAATGCATATTTTTTATACAATTGGTTTTAAGTTCAGAGATTAAAATAATTCATATTTATTATCAGATATTCTTTACTATTTCTTTATGCTCCTTTTCATTTGTTTTTTAATTTTGGTATATTGTTGGCTTTAGCATTTATTCTTTGTTATGAGTAACTATGCTCTGATATTCAAGAACTGGGGGAGATATTTAATAGCTAAAATGTTTCCTACTAAATTTTATGCTAAAATTCTAAGGTGAATATACAGTAGTATTAATTAACAACTATAAGTTAATTAATCAAAGCTCTGAGGCTACCAAAGTGTGATTATGTTATTTCCAGTCCTTCCTATGACCAAGAGTAGCCAAAGTAAAGCAATTCTAATGAAATTTATTGTCATTTTGCTTCTCATTTAACTTACATTCATAAAATAGTATGTTTTATATTGCGTGTCTCCATAGTACATAAACAATAGTGGAAATAGGAAGTTAAGTGATTTAACAATTAATATTGATGGTCATTCTGTAGAGAACAGGCCAGGAATAAAAGCAAAAAACACCAGTCCAAAAATAACATTGAAAATGACTCTATTATCAAATATAGTGTAACAAAATAATATAATAAAGGTACCCTCAATATGCTTTTTATGCAGAAAAGTTAGGAAAGAAAATTTGTTAATGTGAATTTCAACTTGTGAAAATACCTCTATAGAATTTCTTTGATGAGGCACAATTATAAAAAAGTCAATCATACAAAATGCTATATATAAAATAGATAACAAGATCCTACTATATAGCACAGAGAATATATTCAATATCTTGTAATAACCTGTAGTGAAAAAGAATATGAAAAAAAATATATATATATGTATAATGGAATCACTTTGCTGTACACCAGAAACTAACACAACACTGTAAATCAACTGTACTTCAATAAAAAAAAATTAAAAGTCAATCAGCCAGCAAAATTCATTAGAAACTCTTACAGTGTTATGAATACGAAACAAAGGGGGATACCACGAAAGGGTAATAAGTAAATCTTAGTTTTATTATTTATTTATTTATTTATTTTTTGCGGTACACGGGCCTCTCACTGTTGTGTCCTCTCCCGTTGCGGAGCACAGGTCCCGGACGCGCAGGCTCAGCGGCCATGGCTCACGAGCCCAGCCGCTCCGCGGCATGTGGGATCTTCCCGGACCGGGGCACGAACCCGTGTCCCCTGCATCGGCAGGCGGACTCTCAACCACTGCGCCACCAGGGAAGCCCTAAATCTTAGTCTTAAACCCATTTTTTATCTTGTGTAAAATTGTATATGCCTTGCATGTCTTTTCTGGAAGTGAATATATTTGCTCTATTTATGGGATGCCTTTCCAGTGTTAGCAACACCCCTTAGATACATAACTTGATATTTTATTCCTTTGTGTTAATCAAGGTGTGGATAGGTAAGCTTGGGGATAAGAAACAGTGTTCCAGAACTGGTATTATTCAGCAATTGGCAGATTTCCCTAGATATCAATGTTCATGTCAAATAGAAACACGAAATAATTACTGAAACCTGGCAGCATATTCACCTATAGCTGGTGTAGTGCCACAGATCAAGAAGTTGTGCATATCTACTCTGGATGTGTAGGAATGTTATTATGAGACATATATAAAAGTTTCATACAGGGCATCCATTCTCTGTTTCTTCTAAATAGACTGTAGTCCTACATCAGTGCAAAGGGAAGAACACTGAAACTGAGGTGTGGATAACTGCATCTTAACATTTCCACTATTTGCATTAAATAATTTTTCAGCAGTAATGGACTTCAGAGATTATGCAAGCCAAATTTCTAATCTTATGAATTAGAAAAGTAAGGCACAACAGCAGTTAACTGACTTGTTCAAAGTCTCAAAGACAAAGTGGCAAAGCTGGGACTCTGACCCAAACATTTTCATTCCAGAACAGTAGACCTATAACACCATGCTGACATATGGTAGCCTCTCCTTGAATTTCTTCATCTGTAAAACTGAGTTCATTGAACTTGAGAAGTAGTTTTCATACAGGATTACCCCAGGTAATCCTGGGGTTCCACAGGATGACTTGGGGGGCCCTTATAAATAGGCATGAGATGATGCATAATAGTCAAGGTTCAGGGCCTCACTGGAGTTCTATGTAGGGGTCATTTGAAAAAAAAATTTCATGGATTAATAAATATTGAAATCACAGTTATTAATGATTTACTTCCAAGTTCTATAGATGCAAAATCATCATGCATAAGTTTGAAGTTCAATAGAATTTCACCCTGATAAATCAAGCAATTTATAGTCTCCTCTTTTTCTCTCCAGCTGCTGGGGGATATTTCAGTCCCACTACTCCTTTTGGGAAATTTGCTCTAAGAACTCCATCTACTCACTACTTTTTATTTACTTGTTTCTGGTGCAAGAACTACATTTCATCAGTTTTTAAGTTTTCCATTGTATCTTCATAAAATCAAAGAGTTACTGCTTGATTGACAGTATCAATAGTCACACATTCCCAAACTTTCAGAGGACATCCACTGTCATATGTAAACTCTGAATACTGAAATAACCATCTTTCTGAATGTTTTTCATCTCTAATTTATTTTATATGAGCCATATGAATTATCTTTCTAAATCCCAGATCTAATTCTATGAAGTTTATGAAGTTTAAAAAGCCATCAATGGCTCCCTATTACATAGTCCTAGAAAATCAAGTTCACATTCCTCAGGTTGCCACACAAGGTCTTCCAAGATCTGATCACAGCCTAACTTCCAAACTTTATACACTCACATCTCAACCAAAGCTCAAGCCACATAGGCCATTGACTGTTAAAGGCAACTCCCCAACTCCCATACCTTATAAGTTTCTGTCTCTAAATATTTTTATCTTTAATATCAGCATTATCCCATTGTGTTATAATTCTTTATTTAAAAGTTTGTCTCTCCTTCAAAACTGTGATCTTACAGGACTGGGACTTTGTCTCATAGACTGGTCTTCTTTTTTATACTCATGTTCAATATCTAACAGCTTACCAACAAGGGATTAATTTCCAAAATATACAAACAGCTCATATAGCTTAACATCAAAAAACAAACAACCCAATCAAAAAATGGGCAGAAGATCTAAAAAGAAATTTTTCTAAAGAAGACATACAGGTGGCCAACAGGCACATGAAAAGATGCTCAATTTCACTAATTATTAGAGAAATGCAAATCGAAACCACAATGAGGTATCACCTCACACCAGTCAGAATGGCCACCATTAAAAAGTCCACAAATAATAAATGCTGAAGAGAGTGTGGAGAAAAGGCAACCCTCCTATACTGTTGGTGGAAATGTAAATTGGTGTAGCCACTGAGGAGAACAGTATGGAGGCTTCTGAAAAAACTAAAAATAGAACTACCATACGATCCAGCCACTCCTGGGCATGTATCTGGAGAAAACTCTTAATTCGAAAAGTTACATGCACCCCAGTGTCCATAGTAGCACTATTTACAATAGCCAAGACATGGAAGCAACCTAAATGCCCATCAACAGATGAATGGATAAAGAAGATGTATATATATATATATATATATATAATGGAATATCATTCAGCCATAAAAGAGAATGAAATAATTCCACCTACAGCAACAGGGATGGACCTAGAGATTACCATATTAAGTGACTTCAGACAAGACAAATATCACATGATATCACTTATACGTGGAATCTTTAAAAATGATACAAATGAACTTATTTACAAAACAGAAATATACTCACAGATATAGAAAACAAACATGGTTACCAAAGGGGTTGGGGGGAGGGGAGGAGAGATAAATTAGGAGTTTGGTATTAACATATACACACTACTATATATAAAATAGATAACCAACAAGGACCTATTATATAGCACCGGGAACTATTCTCAATATCTTGTAATAACCTATAATGGAAAAGAATCTGAAAAAGAATGTATATAGAGATATATATCCATATCTCTATCTATATATGTATAACTGAAAAAAATTAACAACTTGCAGGTAATGACTAGCAGACATTTTGTAGATGCATACAAAATTGCATTAAAACCTGGACTCCAATCTTACTTCCTTAAGACCTACCCATTTTTCAAAGTCCTATTAAAATTGTAATTCTCCAGTCACGAGAGTTCTTAGAGAGAGTGCATATCATACATCTTTGAATTGGCAGATTATAATCGGCAGATGCTTAATAAATGCTAAACTGAACTATTAAGGAACAGAAGTTAAGATTTTACAGAGATCTAGAAAAACTCATTGCAAGTCTGCCAACGTATGCACAATGATCATTTTAGGAGATTTTAATCACTCATCAATCTTAAGGTTAATATGCAGTAATGGTTACATATTATGTCATAAGCATGGCAATCAGCAATTAACAAATGTGCCAAATATAAAATTCTAATCACCGGTGCTTGTATACTCTATTCTCTAACTGCCTTACTACTTGCCTGAACTTTATATATCACTGTCCAACTATAGGACTCATAGGATTTTATGAATGAGAGAAAATGAGCGGCCAAGAACCAGACTGAATCTATTTAAAGATTCTGCTGAGCTGAGGTGCGATGGTCACGGGTAGAACAAAGATAGAGATTTACTGAAGAAAAATGTCAAGGAAAGCAATATAACCAAGCATGGTAGACCAAACTATCATGCAGAATCACAAGGGAGCGCTTTATTCTGAAAGCAAAACTGTAAACAATGCCTGGTCCAGCAACAATAAGCAAGACATTAGGTAAATTACATGTGCGTGTATTGGTAGCACATAAACCAAGCGTGGTAAGAAGTCATGAGTATAGCTAGTATGGTAAAACCTGTAAGTCATGTAATAAATTTTACAATGTCACACATGTACATTAACATCTTTACACTATAATTTAAAAATGACATTTCAAGTTTTTTATATAAATATAGTAAAGTGTGTGCATTCATTCATTCAGTCAATAACTGTTTTTGAGGGGTCTACTCTGTGCTAGGTAATATTCTAGATGCTGGGGGATAGTGATTAACAAGAGAGTCTCTGCCCTCACAAATAAGAAAATTTCAGATAGTAGAAAGAGGTATGAGGAAAATGAAAGAATATAAGACATTGCAGGGAGAGGAGAGGCCACTCTAATTCTAGAAGGAAGTGAATTTTATGCTCATCAATTCACTTTTCACCACAGAGTCTGCATTTTTCTTTTAGTTGGTTGGATTTTGTGGCTACTGTAGCAGATTTTTTCTTCTTCTTTAAGAAAAGGCTCATGAGTGCTCTGTCCCCTACATTTTGACATGGATGCATAATTTTCTACCCATGAACTTTATACTTAAACAATAACTTGGCTAGGTATAAAATTCTTCAAGTCACATTTTATTTCCCTTGGAATTTTGTGGTTATTATTCCATTATCTTTTGTATTTAGGTGTGGAAAATCTGAAGCCACTTTGATCACTGCCCCCTCCCGCCCCAGGATGATGTGCCGTTCTACCTGAACGCTTAAATTATTCTTCTTTTATCTTGAAGTTCAGTCATGCTACCATGATATAATGTACTGGCAATCATTTTATATTAATTTTTAAATAGTATATGATATTCCCCTTTGTTAATTCCATTGTTTCAGTCATTTGGAGGAAAATTTTCCCCTGTCACAAATTATTTTACTTTTCCATTTGAGGGTTATCTTTTGTAGGAACATTTATCTATAAATTGCCTTATTACTGTCCCTGGTATTTCTATATAGTTGCCCTGTTATTTTCATCTGAAATTTACTGTGGCCAACTCTGTTCTAATATTTATTCTCTACTCCTTATCCCATGACACTTTTATCACCTACCAGACAACATTGTCTTTTCTCAGCACTTCTAAATGAGGACATGGTATTGTCTCTTCTATCTGCTCTTATGAAGTCTGGGAACACAGGGTGGATGGATAGGGGTGTGTGAGGGTGGTAGTAAAGCAGGGGAATGCAAGAAGGCAAAGTTATGGTCAGTTGTATTGGTGAGCAAGGATGTGCTCCTTTTTTAACAATTTATTTTTTTAAGTTCATTGTGGGGTTGGATGAGCTGCCTTTCTTGGTGGGAGAGTGGTCACTTGGTCTTCAAGATTTCCTTCCAATTAAGAGTGAAGTGTTTTGCTTTTGACAGAGACTATGATATTCAGGGGTCATTTGCCCACTTCACTTGCCTTTCTCCAGCAGACATGTCCACTGCCTCTCTCCAAGGTGGAGTACTACTGAGATCTGTTTCAGAATTTTACCCACTTTTGTTACCATCTATATAAGTTTTCTATGACTGCCATAACAAATGTCCACAATCTGGGTGGCTTAAAACAATAGAAATTTATTCTCTCACAGCTCTGGAAGCCAAAGTTTGAAATCAAAGTGTTGACAGAATTCCATGCCGCTCTCCTAGCTTTAGGAGGCTGCTGGTGTTCCTTAGCTTGTAACTGCCTAACTCTGATTTCTGCCTCTGTCTTCACATGGCTTTTTCCTTTTTGTCTCTTTTCCCCTGTTCTTCATTTGCAAGGATGCTTGTTATTGGATTTAGGACCCACCTAATCCAGGACTATCTCATCTGGAGATTCTTAAATTAATTATATCTGAACAGACACTTTTTCCACATCAGGTCACATCCACAGGTTCTAGGTGCACATATCATTTGGGGTGCCACCACTCAATTCACTACACTATCTATATTATTATTTTTGGAGGGGTGTCATTTTAGGAGATGCTGTTAGTCATGTGGGTTCTTGAAAGATTTTTCTCATTCTCGGGCTGCCAGCTTTCAATGACTTTTTTGCATAAAGTGTCTTTTACTTAGTTTGATTCTCTATTTTATACTTTCGTAAGGTTTTAGGTACCCAATTTTAGCTCATTTTAATGTGCTTCTATCTGTCATCTTACCTCACCAGTACATTTTACTTTATGAATGACAGGGATACATATACCTTTAGACTCTATTGTGTAATCATTAGATTAGTATGTTAAGTCCATCATGAAGGTCAGAATCTATGTTATATCATTTCTTTGCTGTAATGAGTAGTTTTAGAAAGAGTATGATATGCCATCAAAATAGGTATGACATACTTCAGCAGATTGAGAGTACTCATGATGTCATATCTTTTCAATTTTTCCAATTAAACTAGTTCTATCTCCACTTGCTAAATTTGTAGAAATCTCAAAATTTTGAGATTTCTTTTTGGTCTCCTGAATTGTCCAAGAATACAGAGTTTGTCCAGTGACAACAAACTAGGTTTCTTTCCAAATGCCATCTAGAGAAAACAAGATTATCTGATCCATTCACAGATTTTGGTTTATGCTTTTCCTGTTTTTTTTTTTTTTTTCAAATTTTTGTTGCAGCTAAAAGGTATCAACACAGAAAACCAGTGCAACATAGTTTGATGTTCTTGCTGGTCCAGATACCTGTACAAGCTCCAACGGTGCACAGGTCTGAGTCCCAAATTTATAATTATCTAATTCATACTTATATGCCCAGCATTGTCTCCAAAGAGATCTGCAATGTCAGGGTTCTTGGATCTGAAAGTGATGCCAATCCTTACACTCTTTTCCAGAGTAAACTTTTCTCAACAGATATCTTGAACCTGGTGTTGAGTCCAGGTGACCAGTCAGTATTCTTTTCTCTCATGATGAATTCACCCTGTCAGTGAATATCAGTCAGGAACAATTCACTCTTTCGTAAAGACTATCATGGGACCTCAAAAAAATAAGAGGTTGGGTTCTTAATCTCATTCTGCCCAGGAAACTACCTATGGAAATGTAATTATTTCCTCCTTAGCACCCAGTTGTGCATATTGGACCTGTAGAATTTAAGTCACCATAAAATAAGTATTACTAGTCTTCATTTATTTTTAATTAATTATTTTATTTTGCATCTTTTGGTAAAAAGAATAAACTATACTTTCTTTTTAAATTGAAGTATAGTTGATTTTCAATGCTGTGTTAGTTTCTGGTGTACAGTAAAGTGACACACACACACATATATATACCTTATACCTTTTCATACTCTTTTCCATTATAGTTTATTACAGGATATTGAATATAGTTCCCTGTGCTATGCAAAGGACCTTGTTTACCTAAAAAAAGGACAAAGTTCACATATATCCCCTCCCCTCCATCCACAGTTTCCTTTATTATTGATGTCTTGCATTAGTGGCGGCTTTGTTACAATTCATGAATCAATATTGTTACATTATTATTAAGTTCATTGTTTACATTTGGGTTCACTCTTTGTGCTGTAAAGTTCTGTGGGTGTTGACAGATGTATACCATGTGTCCACCATGAAAGTGTCATATTGAACAGTTTCACTGCTCTAAAATTCTCCTGTGCAGCACCTATTCTTTCCTCCCTCCCACCCTTCTCAATCCCTGGAACCGTTAATCTTTTTACTGTCTCCATATTTTTGTCATTTCTAGAATGTCATATAGTTGGAATCACACAACAGGTAGCCCTTTAACACTGGCTTCTTTTGCACAATATGCATTTGAGATACCTCCATGTCCTTCTGTGGCTTGATAGTTCATTTCTTTTTATCACTGATTATATTCCACTGAATGGATATACCACATTTGTTTATCCATTTACCTGTTGAAGGACATCTTGGTTGTTTCCATTTTTGACAATTATAAGTAAATAAAACCTCTATGAACATTGGCATGACAGTTGGGAAGAATTGACATCTTAACAATAGTGAGTTTTCCTATTGATAAATATGGAATATCTATTTACTTAGTTCTTTTTTATTTCTTTCATCAGAGTTTTATTGTTTTACTCATATATATATAGTACTTATTTTGTTATTGTACTTATTTTTACCTGATTACTTCATTTTCATGCTAATGTAAATGGTGTTGTGCTTTTAATTTCAAATGACAATTGTTCATTACTGGTATATAGAAATCAATAGTCTTCTGTAATTAACCTTGTATCTTATAACTGTACCTTTCTATAATTGCTTATTAGTTCCAGGAGTTCTTTTGTTGATTCTTTTGGGTTTTTTTTATCAAGACAATCATGTCATCTAGAAACAGAACACTTTTTTATTTCTTCTGTATGTATTTTACTTCTTTTTCTCATTTAATTAGATTAGCTATATTTCTCAAATGATGTTGATACGAGTGGTGAGAGGATTACATCATCAACTTGTTCTTGGTCTTAAAGGAAAGCATCTAGTTTCTTACAATTAAGTATGGTGTTGGCTGTAGGTGTTTTGTAAATAAATTTTACCAGATTGCATAAATTACTCTCTATTCCTAGTTTGCTGCAAGTGTTTATAATGAATCCCTGTTGGATTTTGTAAAATCCTTTTCTGCATTTATTGATATGATTTTTCTTTTTAGCCTGTTGATGTTATTGATTAATTGATTAAATTAACTGATTTTCAGTTATGGAACCAACCTTGCATACCTGGAATAAATTCCAGTTAGTCATGATGCATAATTAATACACTATTGGAATTAATTTGCTAATATTTTGTTGAATTTTTTTCCCACCTACGTTCATGGAAATATTCATCTGGAGGTTTCCTATCATGTAATGCCATCATCAGGTTTTGGTATTAGGGTGATGCTGGCCTCATAGAATGAGTGAGTAAATATTCTCTCTGTTTTTACTTCTACAAGAGTTTGTAGAGAGTTGGTATACTTTCTTCCCTAAATGTTTGGTAGAATTCACCGGTGAAACCATCTGAACCTGGAATTTTGTGTTTTGGAAAGTTATTAATTGTTGATTCAATTTCTTTAGTAAAGAAAATAGACCTATCCAGATCATCTATTTCTTCATGTGTGAGTTTTGGTCACTGTTTCTTTTAAGGAATTGGTTCTTTTATCTAAATTATCAAATTTGTGGGCATAGAATTGTTCATAATTCATTAGGCAAGGTTCTCCAGAAAAACAGAACCAATAGGGGGTATATACATATACATATACATACATACATACATATATATATATATATATATATATATTTAAGTAATTAGCTCATGTGATTTTGGGGACTGGGAAGTTCAAAATTCGCAGGATACTCAGTAGGCTGGAGGTTCAGGGAAGTTGATGTTGGAATCTTGTATCTGAAGGCAATCTGGAGGCAGAATTCCTTCTTCCTTGGGAGAACACAGTCTTTACTCTTACAGTTTTCAAGAGACTGAATGATGTCTTAGTCTGCTCAGGTTGCTATAACAAAATACCACAGACTAGGTGGCTGAAACAACAGATATTTATTTCTCACAGTTCTGGAGGCTGGAGAGTCCAAGATCAAGGTGCCAGTCAAGTTGGTTCCTGGTGAGAATCTTCCTGGCTTTCAGAGGACCATCTTCTCACTATGTCCTCACAAGATGGAGAGAGGAAGCTCTGGTGTCTCTTCCACTTCTTATAAGGGCACTAATCCCACCATGAGTACCCTACTTTCATGACTTCATCTAAAATTACCTCCTGAAGTCCCAACCTAATACCATCACAGTTGAATTTAGGGCTTCAATATATGAATTTTGGGAATAATACAGGCATTTAGTCCATAACAAACAAGGATCATCCACATCATGAAGGTAACTTAACCTGTTTTCTTCATAGCCTATAGATTTAAATGTTAATATCATCTAAAATATACCTTCACAGCAACATATGGACTGGTGTTTGACCAAGCAACTGATTACCATAGCCAAGCCAAGTTGACCCATAAAATTAAACATCACAGTAATATTCCTTTATTATTCTTTTAATATCTATGGAACTAGTAGTAATGACCTGTCTTATTTCTAACATTAGTAATTTGTCTTCTTTCTTATTTTCTTGGTGAGCCTGGCTGGAGAGCGGTTTACCAATTTTATTCATCTTTCAAAGAACCAGATATCAGTTTCAATGAGTTTCTCTATTAATTTTTTGTTTTCAATTTGTTCTCTAAATTTTGTTAATTCTTTTCTTCTGATTAATTTAGGTTTTTTTTTAACATCTTTATTGGAGTATAATTGCCTTACAATGGTGTGTTAGTTTCTGCTTTATAACAAAGTGAATCAGGTATACTTATACATATATCCCCATATCTCTTCCCTCTTACATCTCCCTCCCTCCCACCCTCCCTACCCCACCCCTCTAGGTGGTCAAAAAGCACTGAGCTGATGTCCCTGTGCTATGCATCTGCTTCCCACTAGCTATCTATTTTAAATTTGGTAGTCTATATATGTTCATGCCACTCTCTCATTTCGTCCCAGCTTACCCTTCCCCCTCCCCATATCCTCAAGTCCATTCTCTACATCTGTGTCTTTATTCCTGTCCTGTTCCTAGGTTCTTCAGAACCACTTTTTTTTTTTTTTAGATTCCATATATATGTGTTAGCATATGGTGTTTGTTTTACTCTTTCTGACTTACTTCACTCTGTATGACAGACTCTAGGTCCATCCACCTCGCTATAAATAACTCAATTTCGTTTCTTTTTATGGCTGGGTAATATTCTATTGTATATATGTGCCACATCTTCTTTATCCATTCATCTGTCAATGGACACTTAGGTCGCTTCCATGTCCTGGCTATTGTAAATAGAGCTGCAATGAACATTGTGGTACATGACTCTTTTTGAATTATGGTTTTCTCAGGGTAGAAATTATGGTTTTCTCAGCATTTATTGTTTCTAGATTTTTTGATGATGCCCATTCTGACTGGTGTGAGGT
This sequence comes from Delphinus delphis, assembly GCF_949987515.2. Lineage (NCBI taxonomy): Eukaryota > Metazoa > Chordata > Mammalia > Artiodactyla > Delphinidae > Delphinus > Delphinus delphis. The sequence continues at coordinate 22,225,639 of NC_082699.1, forward strand.
GATACCTCATTGTAGTTTTGATTTGCATTTCTCTAATGATTAGTGATGTTGAGCATCCTTTCTTGTGTTTGTTGGCAATCTTCTTTGGAGAAATAGCTATTTAGGTCTTCTGCCCATTTTTGGATTGCATTGTTTGCTTTTTTTGATATTGAGCTGCATGAGCTGCTTGTAAATTTTGGAGATTAATCCTTTGTCAGTTGCTTCATTTGCAAATATTTTCTCCCATTTTGAGGGTTGCCTTTTTGTCTTGTTTATGGTTTCCTTTGCTGTGTAAAAGCTTTGAAGTTTCATTAGGTCCCATTTGTTTCTTTTTATTTCCATTTCTCTAGGAGGTGGGTCAAAAAGGATCTTGCTGTGATTTATGTCATAGAGTGTTCTTCCTATGTTTTCCTCTAAGAATTTTATAGTATCTGCCATTACATTTACGTCTTTAATCCATTTTGAGCTTATTTTTGTGTATGGTGTTAGGGAGTGTTCTAATTTCATTCTTTCACATGTAGCTGTACAGTTTTCCCAGCACCACTTATTGAAGCGGCTGTCTTTTCTTCATTGTATATTCTTGCCTCCTTTATCAAAAATAAGGTGATCATATGTGCGTAGGTTTATCTCTGGACTTTCTACCCTGTTCCATTGATCTATATTTCTGTTTCTGTGCCAGTACCATACTGTCTTGATTACTGTAGCTTTGTAGTATCGTCTGAAGTCAGGGAGACTGATTTCTGCAGCTCCGTTTTTCATTCTCAAGATTGCTTTGGCTATTCGGGGTCTTTTGTGTTTCCATACAAACTGTGAAAGTTTTTGATCTAGTTCTGTAAAAATTGCCATTGGTAGTTTGATAGGGATTGCATTGAATCTGTAGATTGCTTTGGGTAGTAGAGTCATTTTCACAATGTTGATTCTTCTGATCCGAGAACATGGTATATCTCTCCATCTGTTTGTATCATCTTTAATTACTTTCATCAGTGTCGTATAGTTTTCTGCATACAGGTCTTTTGTCTCCCTTGATAAGTTTATTCCTAGGTATTTTATTCTTTTTGTTGCAGTGGTAAATGGGAGTGTTTCCTTAATTTCTCTTTCAGATTTTTCATCATTAGTGTATAGGAAAGCATGTGATTTCTGTGCATTTATTTTGTATCCTGCTACTTTACCAAATTCATTGATTAGCTCTAGTAGTTTTCTGGTAGCATCTTTAGGATTCTTTATGTATAGTATCATGCCATCTGCATGATTAATTTAGTTTTAATTTGTTCTCTTTTTTCTATTTTCATAATGGAATCTTAGAGAATTAACTTACCTCTTTCTTCTTTTTTAATATATGCATTCAATGTTCTAGGTACTGCTTTTACTGTGTTACACACATTTTGTTAATATGTATTTTATTTTCATTTAGTTCAAAATATTTTAAAATTTCTCTTGAGACTTCTTCTTTGATCCATATGTTATCTAAAAGTGTGTTTTTTAATCTCCAAATATTTTGGTATTTTCCATCTATTTTTCTGTTGTTGATTTCTAGTTTAATTACATTTTGGTTTGAGAGCATAGTTTGCATGACTTCTATTTTTTAAAAACTTGTTAAGGTATATTTCGTGACTCAGAATGTGTTCAACCCTATTGAAAATTCCATGTTAACTTGCACAAAGTGTGTATCGTGTAGTTGTTGGATTAATTATTTTACAAATGTCAATTAGGTCTAGTTAATTTACAGTGCTTTTTAGTTCAATTACATCCTTACTGATTTTCTGTCTGCTGAATCTGTCAATTACTGCTAGAGGAGTGTTGAAATCTCCAGTTATAACAGTGGTTTTATCTATTTCTTCTTGCATTTTATCAGTTTTTGCTCCCAAGGTTTCAATGCAGTTGTTAGGCACAATCACATTAAGAATTATTATGTGGGCTTCCCTGGTGGCGCAGTGGTTGAGAGTCCACCTGCCGATGCAGGGGACACGGGTTCGTGCCCTGGTCTGGGAGGATCCCACATGCCGCGGAGCGGCTGGGCCAATGAGCCATGGCCACTGAGCCTGCGCGTCCGGAGCCTGTGCTCCACAACGGGAGAGGCCACAGTGAGAGGTCCATGTACCGCAAAAAAAAAAAAAAAAAAAAAAAAAGAATTTTTATGTTTTCTTAGAGAATTGACCCCTTTATTATTATGTAATTCCACTGTTTATTCCTGAGAGTTTTCCTTGCTCTGAAGTCAGCTTTGTCTGAAATGAATATAGCTACTTCAGCTTTCTTTTGATTAAGGTTAACATGACATATCATTCTCCATCTTTTCACTTTTAACCTTTATGTGTCTTTATATTTAAATTGGGTTTCGTGTAGACAACATAAAATTGGGTCTCATTTTTTTTATCCACTCAGAGAGTCTCTGTCTTTTAACTGGTGTATTTTTATTTCATTTTTACAACTTTACAAAGTCATTAATTTTTAGTTTTTTAAGGAACCGCCATACTGTTCTCCATAGTGGCTGTATCAATTTACATTCCCATCAACAGTACAAGTGGGTTCCCTTTTCTCCACACCCTCTCCAGCATTCACTGTTTGTAGATTTTTTTTTCTTTCAGATAAAAGGAGCATTTTTATTTATTTATTTATTTATTTCATGCAGTTTTTTTTCTGACAAGTTGATTAAGATATAATTCACATACCATACAAATCAGCCATGTAAAATTGTACATTTTAATGACTTTTAATATAGTCACAGAGGTGTGCATCCTTCCCCATAAAATGTCAATGCTACTCTCTCACTTCATCCTACCTTCCCCTTCCCATGCCCCATGCTCTCAAGTCTGCTTTCTACGTCTGCATCTTTATTCCTGCCCTGCCACTAGATTCATCAGTACTGTTTTTTAAATCGCATATATATGCATTATGATACAGTATTTGTTCTTCTCTTTCTGACTTACTTCACTCTGTCTGACAGACTCTAGGTCCATCCACGTCTCTACAAATAACTCAATTTTGTTTCTTTTTATGGCTGAGTAATATTCCATTGTATATATGTACCACATCTTCTTTATACATTCATCTGTTGGTGGACACTTAGGTTGCTTCCATGTCCTGGCTATTGTAAATATTGCTGCCATGAACATTGTAGTATGTGACTCTATCTGAATTATGGTTTTCTCAGGGTATAGGCCCAGTAGTGGTATTGCTGGGTCATATGGTAGTTCTATTTTTAGTTTTTTAAAGAACCTCCATACTGTTCTCCATAGTGGCTGTATCAATTTACACTCCCACCAACAGTGCAAGAGGGTTCCTTTTTCTCCACACTCTCTTCAGCATTTATTGTTTGTAGATTTTTTTTTACATCTTTGTTGGAGTATAATTGCTTTACAATGGTGTGTTAGTTTCTGCTTTATAACAAAGTGAATCAGTTATACGTATACATATGTTCCCATATCTCTTCCCTCTTGCATCTCCCTCCCTCCCACCCTCCCTATCCCACCCCTCCAGGAGGTCACAAAGCACCGAGCTGATATCCCTGTGCTATACGGCTGCTTCCCACTGGCTATCTACCTTACGTTTGGTAGTGTATATATGTCCATGCCTCTCTCTCGCTTTGTCACAGCTTACCCTTCCCACTCCCCATATCCTCTAGTTTTTTGATGATGGCCATTCTGACCAGTGTGAGGTGATACCTCATTGTAGTTTTGATTTGCATTTCTCTAATGATTAGTGATGTTGAGCATCTTTTCATGTGTTTGTTGGCAATCTTTACATCTTCTCTGGAGAAATGTCTATTTAGGTCTTCTCCCCATTTTTGGATTGGGTTGTTTGTTTTTTTGGTATTGAGCTCCATGAGCTGCTTGTATATTTTGGAGATTAATCCTTTGTCAGTTGCTTCATTTGCCGTTATTTTCTCCCATTCTGTGGGTTGTCTTTTCGTCTTGTTTATGGTTTCCTTTGCTGTGCAAACGCTTTTAAGTTACATTAGGTCCCATTTGTTTATTTTTGTTTTTATTTCCATTTCTCTAGGAGGTGGGTCAAAAAGGATCTTGCTGTGATTTATGTCATAGAGTGTTCTGCCTATGTTTTCCTTTAAGAGTTTTATAGTGTCTTGTCTTACATTTAGGTCTTTAATCCATTTTGAGTTTATTTTTTTGTATGGTATTAGGAAGTATTCTAATTTCATTCTTTTACATGTAGCTGTCCAGTTTTCCCAGTACCACTTATTGAAGATGCTGTCTTTTCTCCGTTGTATATTCTTGCTTCCTTTATCAAAGATAGAACTACCATATGACCCAGCAATCCCACTACTGGGCATATACCCTGAGAAAACCATAATTCAAAAAGAGTCATGTACCACAATGTTCATTGCAGCTCTATTTACAGTAGCCAGGACATGGAAGCAACCTAAGTGTTCACCAACAGATGAATGGATAAAGAAGATGTGGTACATATATACAATGGAATATTAGCCATAAAAAGAAATTAATTTGAGTTATTTGTAGTGAGGTGGATGGACCTGGCATCTGTCATACAGAGTGAAGTAAGTCAGAAAGAGTAAAACAAACACCATATGCTAACACGTATATATGGAATCTAAAAAAAAAAAAAAAAAGGTTTTGAAGAACCTAGGGGCAGGACAGGAATAAAGACGCAGACATAGAGAATGGACTTGAGAACATTGGGAGGGGGGAGGGTAAGCTGAGACAAAATGAGAGGGTAACACTGACATATATACACTACCAAATTTAAAATAGATAGCTAATGGGAAGCAGCTGCATAGCACAGGGACATCAGCTTAGTGCTTTGTGACCACCTAGAAGGGTGGGATAGGGAGGGTGGTAGGGAGAAGCGAGAAGGAGGGGATATGGGGATATATGTATACATGTAGTTGATTCACTTTGTTATACAGAAGAAACTGACACACCATTGTAAAGCAATTATACTTCAATAAAGATGTTAAATAAATAAATAAATAGAATAGTTCCAAGAATTTCCAATATCATAAAAAGAAAAAAATCATTAATAGAATGAAAAGACTTACCTCCCCTGTTAGATTGTAACTGATTCAGTCATGCTGCTAAATTATATACACAGGAAATTTGGTTTATCTTCTAGCATAACTTGATTAATAGAGAACTAATTTAGTCTTTATTTAGTCAATTTAAATCTTTTCTCAGTTAATTACAGTTATTTAAACATAATATACTTAGACATATTTCTAAAGTAATATGCGACTAGAATTTGATCATTTATTTTCTTAGCTGCCTCTGTTAACATACCAATCAAATGCAAGATCAACAGATATTAGGGGAGAGAGACTTTAAAGAATTAAAAAGTTTTTGAAAAGGAGAGAGAAAGAGTATTAGATTTGATTTTGGAAAGATAACTCAAGTGCCAGTAAAGAGGACCGATGCACTCAGGTGACAGGGAGATCAGCTGGGGCTTACTGAAGGGTATAGAAGTGGTTCCAGTGAAATTTTATGATTGCCTGAACTAAGACTAATCTAGTGGAAGTCAACAGAGTGAATGACTTATACAGATGTTAAGGAAATATACTACTCTGTAGGATTTGGTGATGGATGAGATGAAGGAGCAAATGTATTAAGAGGGAGTCCAGGCTTTGATGACTAAATGATTGGGCAAATGTTGCTCCCTAAGACAGAGAATGTAGAAGGAGGAACAGGCTAAAAGTGATGATGATCAGTCTTCCATTGTGCCACATACCTCTGGGTAGAGATTTCTAATTGGTATTTGACTTGAATGGTTTTAAAGTTCACAAAAGAGGTATAGACTTGAGGGTATTTGAGAGCTATCTATGGAATTTAAATCTGTGAGGGCCCCTGGAATAGAGACAGAGACAGAATTAAAGATATTAGAAATGATAAAAACCAATTATAAACTATTAATCATTAGATTTTTTAATTTAAAGGGCAGCCCTTTATATGCCTGCAATTAGACTGAGTCATTCCCAGAAAGTATTTGGCCATATTTATCAGTCTTTATTATTTTTACCAGACTCTGTTTTGGTGGCTAAGAATTACATCATTCAATCATATGAGTCATATTTAGACAAAACGATTTTTATGGATAAAATAATGTTGTATAACATCTAAAACTAGCTCATATTGGATATCAGAAAATTACTTGACATTTGATTCATAACAAATTTCTAAACAAACAGATGTTCAAAAAAAAGAGACTTCTTAGCCTATTTGAAACAAGTTCTGGATTTCCATCAAATTATGGTGTCAATTTACAATTCATAAGTTATTTATTATACATTATCACAATTCATATTATTATTTACATGAAAAACTACAATGTGCATCGTATTGTGCTGAGCATTCTGTGGGATACAAAGATGAATCAGATGTAAACTGTCCTTAAGATACTTATAGACTTGTACGGGGAACTAAGACACAGACTTAGGTAAGTATACAAGGAGTACAGAGTTAAGAATCACAGACAATTTTAAAATGAAATTAAGAGAACAATCCTATTTGCAATAGCATCAGAGCCACATAAAATATTTAGGAATAAATTTAACAAAATAAGTTCAAAGCTTACAGTCTGGAAACTACAAAACATTGTTGAAAGAAATTAAAGAAGATCTAAATAAATGGGAAAATATCCTATATTCATGGATAAGAAGCATTGTTATGCATTGTTAAAAAGGCAATACCCATCAAATTGATCTGTATGGGCAACAAAATCCTTAGCAGAATCCCAGCTGACTACTTCTGAGAAATTAAAGAGATGATTCTAAAAGTCTTATGGAATTGCAAGGGACTGAAACAGCCAAAACAATCTTGAAAAGAACAAACCAGAAGGATTCACACTTTCTGCTCTCAAAATTTAATCCAAAGCAATGGTAATAAAACTCTGGTAGTGGCACAGGATAAATATGTATATGAATGGAATAGAATTGAAGAGTCTAGAAGTAAACCCATACATCTACAGTTAACTGATTGATTTTTGACAAGGTGCTAGGACTAATCAATGGGGAAAAGAATAGTCTTTTCTTCTACAAATATGGTTTATTTGTTGCTTTATAAGATAATTATTTTTGAATAAATTTCACTCCAGTCCTTGATTATATATCTTTTGGCAACAGATAGCTTATTATTAATTATTATTATTATTAACTTAGAGGCATAATGTTTGACACAGAGCATTCCACATAGTAGAAGATTGATAAATATTTATAAAAGGAGGAAAATAATCAATTTAAGGCCAGTAATGAAGGAAGGGAGGAAGAGGAAGAAGAAAATAAAACATGATTTCTTTTCCCTGTCTCAAAAAATTTGAGCACTATGATAGACGCCAGAGATAATTCAATTTTCACATTTCATAGGGAATTTAAAAGTACTAAAGAGGTTAAGTGAGCTATCCAAGATCACAGTGCTTGCTAATAACAAAGCTAGTAACAAATTAGGTCTTCTGATCCTTCACTCAGTGTCCTTTACACTGCACTGCAATGCTTATTTCACTGAAAAGAAATCTAATCAAGGCTATCAATGAAAATATATTTTTCCATGCTGCAAAATATTGCTTTATTTATCCTTAAAATAGATGTTTAATCATGGATTCTAAAATAAAATACATAACTTTAAAATAATGGCTAATTGAATTTATTGTGTAGCTTTTCTTACTGTGGTTGAGCTAAATACTGAAAAAAAACAAAGAAGCCTCATAGCAGCTGATACCTGCAGAGTGTAATATATGGCTTTGCAGATTTGATGCAATAGAATTTAGGTATCAGATTAAAATAAGGGTACTATTCTAATTTTTCCTTTAACTTTATGAATTCTTTCCATACGCATCAAGGACATACGTGAAGTTATCCAGTGGAATTCCCAGATCGCCAAAATTCCTCAAAAACAGGAGCCTCTGGGAGTAGGGTCCAGAAATTTGTGTTTTAACAAGGCTTTCAGTTCATCTGAAAGATGCTAAAATTATGAATCACTGCCTTAGTCTACAACCATCAATGATTTACACCTAAATCACTGAAGTTGTTTCCCACTGTCTCCTTGCTTTCCATCCTAACACACAAGTTATCTACATGGTTGTCAGAAAACAGTTATAAGATAAAAATCTGATGATGTTATTTCATTCTTCACTCATTCATCAAATATTTATTGAGACTTCTAACCCTTCAGGGTACAGCAGTGAACACAAAGAACAAAGATTTCTATTCTTGTGGTGGTTATATTCAATGCCTTTTATTCCCCTCCAAATTCCTCAGTGACTTCCTAGTGCTTAGATAAAAAATTCAAACTCCTTTGTATAATAGGCCCAGCACTCAGTGGTCCAGGCTTCCTCTGAGGATTTGGTTCTCTTCTTGTATCTTATAACCCAACCACACCATGCAGTTGCTTTCTTACCTACATTCATTTGCAAGGTGATCTATCCCCTTCCCGGGGGAGACCCCCAACCCTGTTCTGCTCCATTTTGCAAAACCTACATGCATTTTAAGATTCAAGAATTATTTGCGACCAAAATTCACAAGAAGAAATAGATGATCTGAATAGGCCTATATCTGTTGAAGAAATTGAATCAGTAATTAATAACCTTCCAAAACAGAAAGCACCAGGTCCAGATGGATTCACTGGTGAATTCTAACAAATATTTAAGAAAGAAATTAGACGAAATTTCTACAATCTCTTTCAGAGCATAGAAGTAGAGGGAACACTTTCTAACTCACTCTATGAGGCTACCATTACTTTAATAGCAAAATGAGATGAAGACATGACAAGAAAAGAAAACTACAGGCCAATATCTCTCATCAACATAGATGTAAAAATCCTCAATAAAATATTAGCATATCCAATCCAGTAAAATACAAAAAAGAATTATACACCAAAACCAAGGGGGATTTATTCCCAGCATGCAAGGCTGATTCAACATTGGAAAATCAATTAATTTAATCCACCACATCAACATATATATTTTTTAAAATCACATGATCTTATCGTTTGATGCAGAAAAAGCATTTGACAAAATCTAACACCCATTCATGAAAAAAACTCTCAACAAACTAGGAAAATAGGGAACTTCCTCACCTTGATAAAGACTATGCAAAAAAACTACAGCTAATGTCTTACTTAATGGTGAGGAACTCGAAGTTTTCCCACTAAGATCAGGTAGAAAGCAAGGATTTCCCCTCACACCACTCCTTTTCAAAACTGTACTGGAAGTACTTGCTAATGCAATAAGTCCTTGTTAATGCAATAAGTCAAGGAAATAAAAGGTATACAGATTGCAAAAGGAGGCATAAAGCTGGAAAAGGCAAAACAATGAGACAATATAAAGATCAGTGGTTGCCAGAGGTTGGGGGGAATGGAAAGATAAATAGGCAGAGCATAAAAGGACTTTTAGAGAAGTGAAAATACTCTGTATGCTAATACAATACAATGATGGATATATGCCATTATACTTTCTCCAAATCCATAGAATGTACAATACAAGAGTGAACCCTAAGGGAAAACTGTGGACTTTGGGTGATTATGATAAGTCAATGTAGGTGCATCCTTCATAAAAAATGTACTTCATAAAAAAGCGAGTGATGTTGATAATAAGGGTGGTTATGCATGCGTGGGAGCATGGGTACATAAGAAATATGTACCATTCTCTCAATTTTGTTGTAAACCTAAAACTGCTCTAAAAAGTTGTCTTTGAAAATAAGTCAAGACAAAAAAAATTCATGTGTTCTATGAAGTCTTGACTGACCTCCTCCCTAAAGAGGGAAATGGCAGCTCCCATTTTGATGCCTACATTGTGCCCTATTTTATATGTAAATCTATTTTATAGATGTGACTACATAAAATAAAATCTGTATATCAAAAAAAACAAGATAAAAAGTAAATGATAAACTGGAAAATGTTTTCATCAAATATGACGGTCATAAAGTTATCATACTTAATATATAATGAGCTCTGACCAAGTGATGGGAATATCAATAAAAGCCAATAGGAGAATGGCAAAGGATCTTGAGGGCTATAAGGGAGAAGATATCCTTAAGCTGGTCTCCGCCTTGTCCACTGCTATTGCCTCTGTCCATGCCACTGACTCGGCCATGATTACAGGTGTGTGGAGTTATGTGGTATAATTATTGCACAGAGGAATGGCATCACCAGAGTTTTGTACTGTATTTAAATTCTAAAGCTTTTAAACGACAGAATCCCTAAGTAGAATAAATATCAACAATTGATTTAATATAAGTGATGAGGAACCATAAGAGCCAAAACAATCTTAAAAAAAACATAGTTGGAAGACCCACACTTCAAATCTTAAAACTAACTACTGAGCTACAGTGATCAAGACTGTGTGGTACTGACAAAAGGATGGGTATATAGACAATGGAATGGAATTGGAAATCTAAAAATATACTCATACATTTTGGTACAATTTATTTTCAATAAAGGCACCAAGACAATTCAATGGGGGGAAATAGTCTGTTCAACAAAAGGTGCAGGAACAACTGGAAAAGAATGAACTTGGACCCCTATCTCATATCACGTACAAAGATTAACTAAAAATAGATCAAAGACCTAAATATGAACTAAAGCTATAAAACTCTTAGAAAAAATGTAAGTGTAAATCTTTGTGACCTTGGAATAGGCAATAGTTTCTTAAATATGACACCAAAAGCATTACCAAAAAAAGGAAGAATAAATAAATTGGACTTTATCAAAATCAACTTTTGTGCTTTAGAGGACACCATAAAGAAAGTGAAAAGAAATACAGAGAATGGGAAAAAATATTTGCAAATTGTACATCTGATAAAGGTCTAGTATCCAGAATACATAAAATGCTCTCACAACCAAACAATAAAAAGACAACCCAATTTAAAAGTGAGCAATGTATTTGAAAAAAAAAATCTTCAAAGAAGATACACAAATGGCCAGTATAATGGTCAATATTGAAAAGATGCTTGACATCATCAGTCATCAGGGAAATGTAAATCAAAGGAAAAGTGAGATATCACTTCACACCCACTAGGATGACTAGAGTAAAAAAGTCAGACAACAAGTTTCGGTGAGGATACGGGGGAATTGGAACCCTCCTCATACACTGATGGTGTGAGTGTAAAATGGTACAGTCACTTTGGGAATAGTTTGACATTTCCTCAAAAGTTAAAAATAGAGTTACCATATGACCCAGCAATTCCACTTGAAGGTGTATATCAAAGAATATTCCACAAAAACTTGTACAACTAACATTTGAAGAAGCATTACTTGTAATAACTAAAGAGTGGAAACCACCTATCCATTCAACAGATGAATGGATAAACAGAAATGTGGTATATACATTCAACAGATTATTGTTTTATAAGAAGAAATGAGGTACTGATTCATGCTATAATATGGGTGAATCTTGAAAACATTACGCTCAGTGAAAGAAGTCCAGTACAAAAGGCTGTGTATGGTATGATTCCATTTGTATGAATCACCTAGAAAAAGCAGATCCATAGAAACAGAAAGTAGATTAGTAGCTACCAGGGTCTGCTAATGAGGAATGGAAAACTAGAGCAAATGGTTTTATCAATCTTTGAGGTGATGCAAATGTTCTGGAAGTAGATAATGATGATGATTGCACAGCTTGTGAATACACTAAAAGCCACTAAATTGTACACTTTAGAGAGTACATTGAATTTTATCTCAATGCAAAATAAACACAGAAAACATAAACGATGGATACATGTTAAAAAAAAAACAGTCAATGTCACTAGCAGTCAAAGAAATGTAAATCAAAACAGAAGGTTATTTTTCCACTACCCTGGCAGATATTATCAAAAATAAAAATGCTGACAAAAATGATGATCTCATATATTGTTGTAAGAACTGTAAACTGATGGGTCCTTTCTGGAAAATAATTTGGTAATATGTATTAAGAAGCTTAAAGTGCTGATTCTATTTAACTTAGTCATCCCAGTTCTAGGAATCTGAATTCCTTATTTAGTAGACCATATAGAAGAAGGACCTTTGTTATTTATTATGAACCTCCCATTCCCTCTGAGCTAGGTGGAAAAATGTGTCTCACTCTTACCCTGGGCCCTATTTGGACTCTATGTAATAGTTCCCATCATTCTTATTTTCTTACTTCTACAACTCAATTCTACCTTATTGACCTGTTCTGGATGATTTTAACAGTATTCAGAATATCTGTGCAGCTCCCCGTCACCTTTCCCTACAATTCAACTGGTTCAGTCACCATCTAGTGTCCCTGATACTCTTCTTTCATTATGTTCTCATCATAACTATCTTGTGTTTTCCCTCAAAAAACAAAAAAAGAAACAAACAAAAAAACCAGGGCTATTATCTGCTTTGCCTCATAATAATGAGGGCTTTTTCTGGAACCAGATTGCTTGGGTTTAAATTCCAGCCTTGCCACTTGCCAGCTATGTGGTCCAGGTCTCAGTTTTCTCATTACCTGGAATTATCGTAAGAATTATATAATTATTACATGGAAAGTAGTCAGAGCAGTTCTGGCACATAGTAAACCCTGAATTTGTGTTAGTTGTTATTATTATTATCACCTCATAGAGATATTATGGAGCTCAAATAAAGTAATGTGTATGAAACTGTTTTTTAATGCACTGCTATTATCATTTTGTATTATAGTGACATGTGTATACCTTATCCTCATAAATTATAGAAGAGCAAGGACTATCTTATTTTTAATGGCTCACATTGCACATAGTAAATGCTCAAAATTTGCATTGTAATTCAATGTTACTTTTATGATCAAATCACTATTGACTTTTGGTTGTCTAAATACCATCACATCAAGACCACTGACAATCTTGTTATAACATATATCCACTTGTGTCTTCCACTATCTCAGCAGTCTTTTCAAAGTGGAATCCACAATGAACAATCCACTGCAAGTATGGGAGGAAAATTTTTAGGAACTCTATCTACATTTTTTCCTCATCTTTTGTAAATTTTCATTATTTGGTATTTATCATTACTAATGTGTGCAAAATTACTATGAAAATGCTATGACATATAAATAAATGCTAATGTATATTGGAAGTGCAGGCTCAAGATAGTTTTACTAAAGGGTGTACCGTCTAAAAAGTCTGGAGATCAACACACTATCCCACAATATGTTTTCTCTCCTAGGATCAAGCTGATCTATTCAACTCCTCCTAGAACACAGTTTATATCTCTTTGTTTCCAAATCTGACTCACAACCAGTCTGTCTGAAATGAGAGTATGACAGCCACTCCTTTTCAAGCTGCAACTTGCATTCTTCACACCAAGACTTAACCATCACCAAACGAAAGCTTCTTAAAAGAAGGGTCTGTATCTGGTCCACCTTTGTGTCTACTGCCACAGCTCCACCACCCCACCACAAAAAAAGGGTTTCCATAATGACTGGCACATAATAGGCTCCACATAACTGTTTGCTGAATGAATAAACTGGCAGAGAGATTGTTATTGGAAGGCAGGAGAGTGTGCTGGTTAATAGCAGAGGCTCAGATCCTGGCTCTGTCACTTAACTGGGTGGCCCTGGGTCTCAGATTTTTCCTCTGTGAAATGAAGGTAATAAGAGTAAGTAACAAGTAAAAAACATTATCTTAACTCAAAATGATTAATTTAGTAGCATAATTTAATGCAAAAAATGCCCCAATTAATGAAATATAAAATGGGGCAATTACCATGTAGTGAGCACTTTTTTTTTTTGTCAGTGGACAAAAATCAGCATTTCTCTGTGATACAGTGTTCAATACATATCATCTTGAGTTTCCCATAGCCCTCCAAGAGGTATAACACTGAATTTCCCAAGGTGTCATGCCACTTCTCTATGAGTATGCGGAAAAGACAGTAGAGTGGAAGGAGGGGAAAGGTTAGACAATTTCCTCCCATCTTATGAACATCTGAGATGGTTTTCCTTTGTCATTTGGGGTTTCAAGTACTGGTCACTGTTAAAACAACACATCCCATTATTTTAATACAGCTCTTAAACTGTAAAAAAATTAATTTTGGTAGATGACTTATTTGTCTATGTTGAAAACCCCAAAGAACCAATAACAACAACAACAACACCTCCTGGAACTAAAAAGCAATTATAGAAAGGTTTCAGGATACAAGGTTAATATACAAAAGTCAGTTGCTGTCCTATATACCTGCAATAAATAATTGGAATTTAAAATTCAAAACAGAACACCATTTACAAAAGTACCAAAAATACAAAATACTTAGATATAACTCTAACAAAATACTAACAAGATCAACACAAGGAAAAGTGCAAAATTCTGATGAAAGAAATTAAAAAATTAAATAAATAGAAAGATTTCCATGATCATGGATAGTAAGATTCAATATTGTTAAGATAGATAAGGTGTGAGTTCAGATACCTCACCAAAGAAGATATATAGATGGCAATAGTATATGAAAAGATGTTCAACATCATATGACGTTAGGGAATTGCTAATTAAGACTACAATTAGGTACCAAGGCACACCTATTAGAATGGCTAGAACTGAAAACACTGACAACACCAAATGTCAGGAGTTCTCATTCATTGCTGGTGAGAATGCAAAATGGTACACTTTGGAAGACAGTATGGCAGTTTAATACAAAGCTAAACATAGTCTTACCATATGATCCAGCAATCATTCTCCTAGGAATTTATCCAAATGAGTTGAAAATGTATGTCCACACAAAACCCTGCACATGAATGTTTATAGAAGCTTTATTCGTGACTGCCAAAAATTAGGAGCCACCAAGACATATCCTTTAATCAGTGAATGGATAAACAAACTGTAGTACATCCATTCAATGGAATTTTATTTAAAAATAAAAAGGAATGAGCCATCGAGCCACAAAAAGTCATGGAAGAACCTTAAATACACGTTGCTAAGTGAAAGAATCCAGTCTAAAAAAGCTACATACTGCATGACTCCAACTATATGACATTGTAGAAAGGCTAACCACAGAGACCATAACAGATCAGTGGTTGCCATGGGTTCAGAGGCAGGGAGGGAGGGAGGAATCAGTGGAGCACAGGTAAGTTTTAAGGGCAGTGAAACTATTCTGTATTATACTGTAATGGTGGATCCACAACCTGATGCATTTGTCAAAACCCATAGAACTGTGCAGCACAAAAAGTAAACCCTAATGTCAACTACGGAATGTAGTTAATAACAATGTATCAATATTGGTTCATCAATTGTAACTAATGTAGCACACAAATGCCAGATGTTAATAACAGGGGAAATTGTGTAGAGGGAAAGTGGGTATATGGGAATTCTCTACTTTCTCCTCAACTTTTCTGTAAACCTAAAACTACTCTAAAGAATAATAGCTATTATTTTAAAAGTCCATAGTAAGTAAAAAAAAACAGCAAATTTTATATATATACACATATGTATAAAAATACCTAAGGATATTCATGTACACACTTTCAGATAAAATAAAATAACTATACAACTTTTTCACGATAATTTTTAAACATTATATTCCGGTATTTTCCTTCTCCTAATATAATATGTTTTTACAGGGACCATCAATGGGAGGTGAGGAAATGCAGATAATTATGCTAAGTTATGTTCAGAAAAATTTTGGTAGTGAAGGACAGCTGTGGGAGTCTGAGGTCTAGGAAAGAATTCTTTTTACAGGATATAATAATGCCAACTTAAAAAGAAATATTGTTAGCAGCCTATTTCAAGGAATATAAATAAATATTAGAACATAAAACTGCATACCAACAGTATATTTCAAATTTTCCCAGTGAGTTAAAACGTGAGGAAAACAAACACATACCAAATCATTGATGTTGACCATTAGAACATTCTGATAGGCTCCGCCGTCTTTACCTTCAATATCACAATCAGATGATGCTACTGGCAACAGAACAAGGATCAGGGGAGGAATTCCAAAGATATACCTAAAAGAAACTAAATTCAACAATAAGTAAGAATAAGCTAAATGTCATAAGTCATATTATATCATTTGATGGTGGTATTTCAATTGGCCTGACCACTTATTTCTAATAATTTTTAAAATATATCTTGGTTTTACATAGTGTAGGAAGAACTCTAAATTTCAATATTATGTAACTACCAAAGAAAGACAATATTTTAGAGTCTAGGTTTCTTTCAGTTTTTATTCAGATAAAACTCTTTGGGAATATGCAGAACAAGTGTGAAGACAGCAAAATCTCTTTGCCTCATCAACAGAAAAACAGGTAAACTACAGGTTAACAATTATACATTTTTGAAATTTTGTGATCTAAGGCACGTGATTGTATATTTATGTAAAACTTGATGGTTGTTCAAGTGTCCAGCTGCTTCCTGGAAACAACATTGCAGGAAGTTTATCTGCATGGTACTGCACGGTGATTATATTCTTTCTTTTTAATGATGGATCCTAGAAGGCTTACCCTCCTCAGAACTGTGACAAAGTTGATATTTATATTATGAGACTCCTTATCTTTTCAGTATCTTCTTTTTCTAAATGCCCAGAGACCGACATTCTCTTCAAACACAGCCCTGTTTAGCTTCTTGACATGTTAGGAAAACCCAATAAATAAATTCATACCCTGTAAACTAATGATTTATATCTATTTTTAAATAAGTCTTCTCATTTAGGGGCAACTGTTAATCAAAAGGAATGAAATTATAAATGGTATCATTTTGGGCAGTAGTAATACACTGCTAGAAAGCCAGTGATTCCCTGAGGCATTAAAATCTGGTTTTATAGGGACTGATTTTATTTCTTCATAAGCCTGCTGGAGTGCCTTGTTTGCATCTTTCTGTAAACCGTCAAGTATTGTTGACAATATATTTCCTGTGATTTTCCCCAGTGAACTTTAACTGTTCTTGTTGAGTGCAAGATATTTCACATGTATGCCTTCTCCTGATTAAGATTACAAACAATACTCCTTGGAATCCAAGGAACTAATATTGTGAAAACAACCTAAAGGCTGTCCAATATATCATAAATTTCCCATAACATTCTCATCTATTACATCATTCCCTGTCATATAAAAATTAGTAGCTCTCCCCAGTAAGTTATGTGCCATTAGTGACCTATATTTTTACAATAGAGAATGTAGGCTGGGCAGCAGATAGGGGAACAAACATGAATCCTAGATCTAATCTTAATATGTCACTGACACCTAACAAGGTAAGAGAAACAAGATGAGATGTGGAGTCTATTCATAGCTCTGCCACTAAATTTCTATATGCATGATGAGCAAGAATTCGCTTTGGAGATTAATAATGATGATGAGGCTAGTTACCTTTAATTGAGTACCTGTCATGTACCAAGCACTGTTCAGTGCCTTATACTTACTATCTAAGGAGCAAAAGGGTCCTACATGCTAGTTAATCTTTTTATAAAACATAAATAGTAAGGTGCCAGGTCTGGATTCTAACCTGAGCTGGTTACTTCACCAGGATTTGATCAGAAATGCCCATTATCTTCTGATAACATGTCATCACTTTGGTCTTCTGAATGAAAACCACTTCCATGTACTATTATACAGCCCTACCTCTCTTTCTTCTACCACAGTCCCTTCATCCTGAATATTCTCAAACAATGATCAATTGCTAATTATTTACTGAGTCCTAGCTTTGTATAGATTGCACAGAGCCAAACTTTTTACTTTCTCTGTCATCATACAGATGTCCAGCAGGGATACTTTGCGAGAAGTAGATGGTAAGGAAAATTTATACAGCATATAACTTGAAATGAGCTTTAAAAAAAATATAACAAAATAATTAAATACTAGAATGCAAAAGAGGCATTTTTACTATTTACTATACATAAACGTCATTTCAAAGGTCCACATTTTATGTTTTAATAAAGGAGGTGGTTTTATTTTCTATGAGCACTAGTTGTTGTGCCCTCTTCACTCCAAATTTCAGTAATTAGTGCTCTCAAAATTCACATCGACCCATTTACTCATTGGATGGCATTTTGTCAATGTTTTCAAATGATGGCTTAGTGGAAAATTCAGTCTTTTTTGAGTAACTAGTTTCTCAATTCTAAAACAATATTTGCCTTATCTGGAAAGCAAGTCTTTGGTTGCCATCTTTGTTGTTAAATAGGCTAGCCCCAGATAGACTAGGGCAATGCAAAGTACAGAGGGAGACGCAGGGTTTTGTGTTGGTATGCCAATGAGTTGTGTGACTGACTGAAGGACAGAGTCTCATAAAAACTTCACTTTAGACTAAATGATCTCTTAATGTGGCTTTCAACTCTCAAGCACCTTAATTCTAAGAATCTACCCAGCCATCCAAATACAATAACTCTTTAGATTTGAAATCGCCTGACCAACAAGTTGCAAACACACCCAGGCCTTCAAATCCACATCTCAGAGGTTCCCAGGTTTCTCATTAATGACTTACAGTTTGGTCTGCAACTGAAGTCTTTTCTCCACACCACATAGACAGTAACATATTAATATTGCCTAGTTTGAGCCCCCTTTTGACATTGTTGTCACAATAGAAAAGGACTCTGCTTTTATTTTTGTTTTAGATTATACATAGATACCCATTCCTTCCCTCCACCTTGAACTTTCCCTTAGGTTACAAAAAAGACAAACCATAAAGAATAATGCAAGGCAATCTTGGGCTTGTGGAATTTTCTTCAGATTTCCGGAAGGGATTGAAACTGGAGAATTTGTTTTCAGTAGGGAATTTGGTTAAACCAGAATGATGGCTGTCTAAAAAAATCTTGTTGGTTTTTAAATTAAGCCAAATAATACATTTAATCCTCAGATGCTTAAGTTATGGGGTCAAAGTGAACATGAACAAATTAGTTTCAACAGTCCTTCAAATCCAATCTTTCCTTAGTGTTTAAGACCGATCATTGTTTATTGATTGTCTATTATAGAC
The DNA here is from genome assembly GCF_949987515.2 of Delphinus delphis. Lineage (NCBI taxonomy): Eukaryota > Metazoa > Chordata > Mammalia > Artiodactyla > Delphinidae > Delphinus > Delphinus delphis. The sequence continues at coordinate 22,244,441 of NC_082699.1, forward strand.
ATTATATAGACCTATTTTCACTGGAATTTTAAAGAAATGGTCAAAAGACATTTAAGATGGAATTAAAGACATTATCTGAATATATAAGACTTGGCTTTAATATGAACAATTGGCACAAGTGAGTAAAAAAGAAAACGTTAATAAACAGTAGGCAATAACCGTATGTTATATGAAAATCAGCTTTTTAAGATTGCAAAAATGAATGTGATTATGCTCACATAAAGAATTCTAATACATTCCACAAACATATTAAGATTGGATTATAAATTCTATCCACAAGTCCCATGATAAACAACAGTTAAAGACATTTCTGAAGCTATCCTAGAATACTGCATACAATATTTCATTTAATCCCATAACCATTTCTTGAGGTAAGTACTACCAATCACTAACATTTTTGCTGATGGAGAATCTGGGACCCAAACATTTTTCCCCATATAAAATATGTCTTGTAAGAGGCATGATTCAAATCCAAGAGTCTAGAAACTAAGCTGTTAGCCGCTGAGCTGCACTGCTTCCTATAAAAATAACTGCATGTGTGTAGTCAAGGGAAATGTACAAAAGTCCATCTTCCTCCAGAAGAATCTCACTACAGCATTTCCTTGGCCAATTCCTGAAACACAGCATCACGTACTCCTATTTCAGGAAAAAAGACACTGATTATTTGCTTTATTACATTAGGTTATGTGTCAGAGATGAGGCCAGAAAAGCAATCTCACATCACATGTGTGACATCAACATGTAAGCTGGTCCTACAAAATAACATTTTCCATTTTTGTTTAAGGTATTGCAACACTGATGTGGTACCCTGTGTAACCCTCCTTTATACTTGTTCAGGCTTTTTAATCTTTCTCAGTTCTCTGTTTTTATTGCTATTCCATTTTTGGGTCCTCAAATATGATTAAATTATCTAAACTAGATAGCACAATTGAGGACCACATAGTACGTCCTCAACTACTTCAACTCCCAAAAGAAGTGGCAAAGTAAAAGGATAAAAAGTAACCCACAATAGAATTAGGAATGAAAAAGGAGAAGTAACAACTGACACTGCAGAAATACAAAAGATCATGAGAGATTACTACAAGCAACTCTACGCCAATAAAGTGGACAACCTGGAAGAAATGGACAAATTCTTAGAAATGCACAAACTGCAAAGACTGAATCAGGAAGAAATAGAAAATATGAACAGACCAATCACAAGCACTGAAATTGAAACTGTGATTAAAAATCTTCCAACAAACAAAAGCCCAGGACCAGATGGCTTCACAGGCGAATTCTATCAAACATTTAGAGAAGAGCTAACACCTATCCTTCTCAAACTCTTCCAAAACATAGCAGAGGGAGGAACACTCCCAAATTCCTTCTACAAGGCCACCATCACCTTGATACCAAAACCAGACAAGGATGTCACAAAGAAAGAAAACTACAGGCCAATATCACTGATGAACATAGATGCAAAAATCCTCAACAAAATACTAGCAAACAGAATCCAACAGCACATTAAAAGGGTCATACACCATGATCAAGTGGGGTTTGTTCCAGGAATGCAAGGATTCTTCAATATATGTAAATCTATTAATGTGATAAACCATATTAACAAATTGAAGGAGAAAAACCATATGATCATCCCAATAGATGCAGAGAAAGCTTTTGACAAAATTAAACACCCATTTACGATAAAAACTCTTCAGAAAGTAGGCATAGAGGGAACTTTCCTCAACATAATAAAGGCCATATATGACAAGCCCACAGCCAACATCATCCTCAATGGTGAAAAACTGAAAGCATTTCCACTAACATCAGGAACAAGACAAGGTTGCCCACTCTTATTCAACATAATTTTGGAAGTTTTAGCCACAGCAATCAGAGAAGAAAAGGAAATAAAAGGAATCCAAATTGGAAAAGAAGAAGTAAGGCTGTCACTGTTTGCAGATGACATGATACTATACATAGAGAATCCTAAAGATGCTACCAGAAAACTACTAGAGCTAATCAATGAATTTGGTAAAGTAGCAGGATACAAAATTAATGCACAGAAATCTCTGGCATTCCTATACACTAATGATGAAAAATCTGAAAGTGAAATCAAGAAAACACTCTCACTTACCATTGCACAAAAAGAATAAAATATCTAGGAATAAACCTACCTAAGGAGACAAAAGACCTGTATGCAGAAAATTATAAGACACTGATGAAAGAAATTAAAGATGATACAAATAGATGGAGAGATATACCATGTTCTTGGATTGGAAGAATCAACATTGTGAAAATGACTCTACTACCCAAAGCAATCTATAGATTCAATGCAATCCCTATCAAACTACCACTGACATTTTTCACAGAACTAGAACAAAAAATTTCACAATTTGTATGGAAACACAAAAGACCCCGAATAGCCAAAGCAATCTTGAGAATGAAAAACGGAGCTGGAGGAATCAGGCTCCCTGACTTCAGACTATACTACAAAGCTACAGTAATCAAGACAGTATGGTACTGGCACAAAAACAGAAATATAGATCAATGGAACAGGATAGAAAGCCCAGAGATAAACCCACGCACATATAGTCACCTTATCTTTGATAAAGGAGGCAAGAATGTACAGTGGAGAAAGGACAGCCTCTTCATAAGCGGTGCTGGGAAAACTGGACAGGTACATGTAAAAGTATGAGATTAGATCACTCCCTAACACCATTCACAAAAATAAGCTCAAAATGGATTAAAGACCTAAATGTAAGGCCAGAAACTATCAAACTCTTAGAGGAAAACATAGGCAGAACACTCTATGACATAAATCACAGCAAGATCCTTTTTGACCCACCTCCTAGAGAAATGGAAATAAAAACAAAAATAAACAAATGGGACCTAATGAAACTTCAAAGCTTTTGCACAGCCAAGGAAACCATAAACAAGACGAAAAGGCAACCCTCAAAATGGGAGAAAATATTTGCACATGAAGCAACTGACAAAGGATTAATCTCCAAAATTTACAAGCATCTCGTGCAGCTCAATAACAAAAAAACAAACAACCCAATCCAAAAATGGGCAGAAGACCTAAACAGACATTTCTCTAAAGAAGATATACAGTCTGCCAACAAACACATGAAAGAATGCTCAACATCACTAATCATTAGAGAAATGCAAATCAAAACTACAGTGAGATATCATCTCACACCAGTCAGAATGGCCATCATCAAAAAATCTAGAAACAATAAATGCTGGAGAGGGTGTGGAGAAAAGGGAATACTCTTGCACTGCTGGTGGGAATGTGAATTGGTACAGCCACTATGGAGAACAGTATGGAGGTTCCTTAAAAAACTACAAATAGAACTACCATATGACCCAGCAATCCCACTACTGGGCATATACCCTGAGAAAACCAAAATTCAAAAAGAGTCATGTAGCAAAATGTTCATTACAGCTCTATTTACAATAGCCCGGAGATGGAAACAACCTAAGTGCCCATCATCAGATGAATGGATAAAGAAGATGTGGCACATATATACAATGAATATTACTCAGCCATAAAAAGAAACGAAATTGAGCTATTTGTAATGAGGTGGATAGACATAGAGTCTGTCAAACAGAGTGAAGTAAGTCAGAAAGAGAAAGACAAATACCGTATGCTAACACATATATATGGAATTTAAGAGAAAAAAATGTCATGAAGAACCTAGGGGTAAGACAGGAATAAAGACACAGACCTACTGGAGAATGGACTTGAGGATATGGGGAGGGGGAAGGGTGAGCTGTGACAGGGCGAGAGAGAGGAATGGACATATATACACTAACAAACGTAAGGTAGATAGCTAGTGGGAAGCAGCCGCATGGCACAGGGATATTGGCTCGGTGCTTTGTGACCGCCTGGAGGGGTGGGATAGGGAGGGTGGGAGGGAGGGAGACGCAAGAGGGAAGAGATATGGGAACATATGTATATGTGTAACTGATTCACTTTGTTATAAAGCAGAAACTAAGACACCATTGTAAAGCAATTATACCCCATTAAAGATGTTAAAAAAAAAAAAAAAGGTAACCCTATCCTTAAGCTTCTAGTGAACTTTACTGGAAAAAAATCATTATCAAAGTCACTCATAATTATTATTATTAGGAGTTTAGAATTCTAATATTTTGGTTGCTGATAACTTATGATGCACGATTGGTTTAGATATACTTCAGGAAATAGAGGTTCCTTGTTAGTAATGGGTACCTTAGCTTCCTTTTCTTGTTTTACCTCTCCACTCCAGATCAGAGGTGATGGAAAGATTAGATCTGGGAGTGGTTCAGAAAAAAGCAATTGCAGGAGATCCATGGGCATTGTAAGGAAAACAGGAATATACCTAATTTCTAATTCTATATTAAAGTTCTGGAGGACGCCCATTACAAATCTTCTATACGCTAAACCCGCTCCCCACCCCCCTTTACCTTGCTACTGATCAGGTACTTCTAGACTATGTCAATTATTGATGCTTTAATACCTGTGAGTAGGGATAGGTCTCTTGATCTAACGGTGCCGCCAGGAAAAGGCACAGACCAGGCATCAAACACAAGAACAATCTGCTCCCCATTCTGGCACCCTCCCGCACCCGTCTCCTTTTGCTTAAGGAAGTATTTACTATAAAAAAGTAGAATTTCCCTCAGCAAATCCTCTCCACTCACATCTCTTTTCCCCCTTTTTTCTTCCCGTCAGCTTTTGGACCCGTTACCTTGGCCATATGGCTGCCAACGGGAATCCAGCTCGCCTCACCTCTGCCCTTGTCCATTTTAAGTCCGTATTTCGCACAGATAAAATAGACTAAATCTCGGCAAGGGTCTAGAATTTAGAATTATGCCTGTTAATCCTGCCTCCGTCCATGAGTACCCATATAGGAAAGAAACCAAAACCCGAAAGTGGCCTTGTGCCAGCCCGAGCACTTGGGTTCCCAGCAAAAGACACAAGGTACAGCCCCAGTTGGAAACTCCCAGCCTCAATGAGGAAAAACGGGGTTTTCCAGAGACCTGTCCCCTTGAGGTTTAAAAGCGTGTCCCGTGGGAGCTTCGCTTTCGCTTCTCTAAGGGGTTGGAGCTGCAAGAGCCCAGATCCTCGCCGATCCCGGGGCACCTGTGAGTACCGTGGCGCGACCAGGAGCCCGGGGAGGGTGGGTTGGGCGCCGGGTTGACAGCGGACAGCGTTGGCGAGGGGAGACTGACGGAGAGCATTGGGATCTGGGCGCGGGCTGCCACCGCTGAGCGGCTCGGAGGCTGCAGCGCCCGGTCTCGGGACAGAGAGCAGGCGTCGGGGACTGCTTCTCCCACGCAGCCCGCCAGGCTCAGCAGCCCCAGGTGCAAGTGGTGATGGGCCAGAGTACTCGGGTGAGGCTGCCGGCTGCCCAAGGGCAGAGCAGCCAGGGCTCTCCGCAGATCCAAAGTGCAACGCCGGGCTCTTCCCGGACGCGCCTGGGCGTGGGGCCCCGCAGCATGTCCCAGAGTACCCTGGCGTGCCGCGCGAGCGAATTTATGCGCCCGGGAGAGGAGCGCTTACCATGGAACATGGTCTGCGGGAGGCGGGCGTGGTCATGATGACCGCAACTGCAGCAGGAGCAAGCTCTCACCGCCCATAGTCACTCCCAGGACCCTGGTCTTCCGCGGAGTTGCCGGGAGTCCGTGCCGGCTAGGGCAGTCTCTGCAGCTGGTTCCTCCTACCCACGCCGCGCCTGCTGTTTCATCCATCCCAGGGGGGGCGTCACACACCACGGTCCGGCTCTGCGCTTTGCCTTTCCCATAACTTCCGTAGGATCAGCCGACAGTGTACTTTCAGTTTCTACTTTGCGCTTGGTCTGCAGGTTCGATCTCTGAGTTAATCACTGGGGCACCTTCACCTCCCCGCACACCTGCTTCTCCTGGTCACCTGCGTCCTCCCCTAGCGCTTCCTGTGCACCTGGACCAGGACCAGAGGAGGGCGCGGAGTCCCAAAGCACCGCAGAAGGAATGAGTTAGCCTGAATCGGGGCGATTCGAGGCAAAGACTTTCCAGATGACCTCTAAACCGCCTTGGCAAAGGCGGGCGACTAGGATCTAAAAGCATCGGTTGCTAATGTGTCCACAGAAGCCACAGATGTGTAGGGCGAAAACTGGGCTATTGCAAGCGGACGCCAGGGAGGAGGCGTCGCAGCTCTTGCCGCAGATGTGGTGGTGGACGACGCCAAGTCAGTCGTCTTGTTTAAAAAAAAAAAAAGGAAGTAAAGAATGATTAAGAGGGCCACGGGCCACGCCCTCAGCCTCTTTAACCTCTCTAGTCTCCTTCCTCTCTGTCTTTTGTACATGCACCTGCCCAGGTGAGACCTCAAAGAAAAATAACTCGGTGTGTCCACCTAATCTGGTAAGTGCTATCTTTGGACCTGATAATCAAAGCCCAAGTTAGGTGGAGAAAGTGGAGACTGACAATAGATGGTAACAATGACTGCCTCGTGTGCATTTATCTGAATTGGCTAATAAATCAACTTATCCATCTTGACTGTCTGTTACAGAAGGGTTAATTTTTTTTTCTAGGTCTGAATTATTTAGGTATTTTCTGTTTTCATTTGATTTCTGATATTCTGCAGAAATCCTGCTTAAATGAAGGTGGGTAATGTAAAGTAATCACAGTGATAATAGTGTTATGGCTATCATTTATCTAGCATTTGCTCTGTACCAGTATTGTGCTAAGTCTTTTATGTATGTCATCTCAAGCAAAATTTTCTGTGTGGTAGACAGTTTTGTTATCTGCGCTTCACAGACGTAGGAACTGAGACTTCCTTAAGTATCTGCCAGATTCACTCTGCTGGTTAGTAACAGGGTTGGGACACAAACCTACTGTAAACCAGCTCTAGAGTCCGCACTTGGACCCCTGTGTTAGAAGTCCTGTGAACAATGTAGACATTGATGCCAGGAGAGAGACAGGGTCACATATCATGTGAATGTGCCTTTGCCCCAGTATGGGGACCTCAGGGAAAATTTCTGGAGTTTGTGAATTCTGAATTGAGACCCGAGCAGGTCAATTAACTTGGCCATGTGAACATTCCAGCTGCTATAGTGTGAATGAAGAAAAGAGGAAAAGAAAGAAGGGAGAAAAACAATGAAATAGAGAGTGACGCGGTGTTGCTTAAGCCTGAAACTTGGATTCCTATTTCTCTTTTAGTCTCACTTCTCACATCCAACCCACAGGCAAGTCCTGTCAACTGTACCTCTAAAATAAATCCCGAATCTATTCTGTGAATTGCCTAAGGGTAAACCATTAAAACCCTGCTGTCTAGGGGATCTTCCAGCTTTCACTCTTGCCCACAACCCTTTCATTCTCTTCATAGCAGCAGCGTATTTATTTACATTTGCCACCCTCTGTGACCACTCTCTGGCCACTTCCCACTGCACATTGGGCTTTCAAGGCCCTGTGTGATCTGGGCCCCACTGTCCTCTGTGACTCCCTCTGGTACCCATGGCCTTTGTCCTCCCTGCATTCAGCCAAGCTGACTTCCACTTAGAACAACATCTAGCACACAGCCATGCAGAAAGTAACGGAATGAGAGGGGACAACTGAGTGAGATGCATGAGCGAGAACATGTGTGGAAGGGAAAGTATGTGAAGGCAGGAGGGGAATAGGAGGAAAGGGGAAGAGAACAAGGGAAACAAATGAGCACAGGAGGCAGAATGTGGTGGGGAAAGCCAAGTATTTCCATCTGACTGGAACCTAGCCTGGAGGTGGGGAGCAGAGAAACAGGAGGCCAGAGTAACTGGTAAAAATGAATGCTGTAACTAAACACAACTAGCTTGGCTATTGATTTATTTAAAATCCCTGACAGCAGCATTGAGGTATGTAATTGCACACAGCCTGCAGGTTTTTAAAATTGTTTTAACACTTCAGGGACAGATAAAAGAGCATCCACCAATAACTTGCTCAACAGGAAATCCATCTTCCTTTTTCATGCAATCATCATAAAACCTGGTTGAACAAGGGCTTGTGCATAACTGAACTTTTGGGGAGCATGATTGGAAATTATTCAGAGCTCCAGGAGAGAAGATGTAAATTCCATACTGGACTCTGACCCCAAACGTGAAGAATCACTCTGAAGACAATATTCGTAAAGCGTTTGGCATTTTTATTGTTATATGAAAATTGGCACATTCTAACTACATCAAGTTATTTTCTTCTATGACAGAATTAATACCATTTGAAAAAAAATCCAAATGTAGTCTTAAATGCGTGTTTGCTATTTTGATAAACTGAACATTATTTTTCATAAGACAGATAGATAAGGAAAAAAGAAATGTTTTATGAATTTTTATATGCCAATGTTTTATAATAGAGAAATGGAGTGGTTACCTTTATGTTCACTCGTAGACACAAGAATTGTGCAGGAAAGCCAATATGTAAACAAAGTAGTATATAGTTTATGAATTATAACCAACAAACATTAAGAAGGAAGACATTTTCAGAATGATTAGTACAATGTACTGAAAAAAATGGAAACAAAGCAATATGAATATCAACTTAAAGAGAGAATTGTTAAAGATTAACTAATGTCTTTTTAAATGTTCTACAATCTTCAATCTAAATAGTTTATTATGGGTAACCTAAAAATCTTTTCTTGATAATTATCTGTAGTATTTTTACCCAACTTAATACAACCATTCTTTGTAGTCTGAGATCTGAATGCTAGATATCATTCTGTCTATAGATATTTTCTGAAGTTCCTGTAACTTAATTTTCCAGGCATAATATTCAACATATTTCAAACACACACACACACACACACACACACACGAAGGACTCCTTCATGGGCATGTGTTCTGTATAGAACACATGGGGCCTGTGCTTAGAAAGGGCTCTGGGTTTGATTTAATGCTCTGCAGTCACTGTCTTGAAATTCTTAATTATTTTTGGACAAGGAGACTCTCATTTTCACTTTGCATTGGATCCCACAAATTCTATAATTGGTCATGCATACTCACACATATTAAGCTACATATGGTGAATAGTAAGGCATGTCTTCAGGTGGTTTCAGTCTGGTGGAGAAAACAGATGTTAAACATGTAATTTCAAGGATAAAGAATATTATGTAAAGGAAAGTTTGAGATGTATTTCAAATCAGAGGATTAAAGCAGTCTAGACTAATTTTAAAAATTAGTGGAACTAGCCTCCAGAATAGGTTAATTTACATCCAATGGAAAGATAGCTATAAGTGAATAACCTATAATTCTAAATCAGATATGTTTGATTTTCAAGCCTGAGCTTGAGGATGAATTTTAAGTTTTGTCAAATGACTGCCTAGCATCTATTTACATGGTAATGTTTTTTTGTTGTTGCATTCCTGAATAAACCACAAATTTACCATAATGCTTAATTCAAGTTGTTAATATTTTACTTAGAAGTTTGCAATTATATTCATGATTGGAGTGTTTGTTCTTCATATTATATTCGACTGAGCCAGGGCCATTTTTGTCCAATTTTCTTAGCTTCATAAAAGGATTTGGGCATTCTGTTGTTTTCTAGAAACTGTAATGTTTAAGCATTCATTATATGACTGATTTGAGTTCAACAATGAAACATATTTAATTTCATGGGATGAAGCCCAGGGATAGGATGTGACTACCAGCTTCAAACATTTCAAGAGTGAAAATAAAAAGGTTTCTTCTGAAGGCTGAATCAAAATGGCCCCATCAAAATATCAGGAACTGCTGGAAATGTGTATGTCAGCATTATCAATGATTGCTTGAGCCATGGAAATGAATGAAATCATTCAACCTGCAACTTCAAAGAGAGAAGAGAGAGACAGTCAGTGCAAGGAGAAACCTTGAGACATGGGCATTAAGGGTAGATGGAGAATTAGGTGCCAACAAACTGACAAATAATAGGCCATGAAGTAGGAGAGGTATTATCATCCCAGAAAGCAAAGGGAGATAGAATTTCAAAACAGATTAAGTAGTCAGTACTTCCAAATGTCACAAAGAGATTGAACAAAATGAAGTTTGAAAAGTGTGCCCACTGAGTTTGGCATAGTAGAGATTGTCTATGGTCCTCACGACAACAGTTTGAGAAGAGCAGTGTAGTTAGATGCAATATTCCAGTTTCTGAGACGTTAAGGGAAGATGCAAAGAAAGTGAGAGGAGACAACTCTTTAAGATGTCTGGTGAAGATAAAAGGAATCAGATAATGGTTTGAAAGGCATGTAAAGCGTAATGGAAGTTTCTGTTTTCATGTATGAGAGGTACTAGAACATATTTATATATTAATGGCTAAAATTGGGTTTTTCTGTAGAAGTAGGAAAGGTTGGAACCAAGAAACCCAAGACAGCAGATTTATTTTTTTTCCCTTGTGTCCCCTCCGCTTTCATTTCACTCCTTAAATTCTGTAATTCTAAATAATCAGAATCCACTATAAATCCACTATGCCTAATTTTATGTTCCTTATTGAAACGTTCTCTAGGGCACTCACTTGTCTACTTCTGGATTGAGTATTGGCTAGTCTAAGAGAAAAATACTGCCCAAATTGCCTTTCAGAAGGAGCAGCTGTAGCTTATGTAGTTTGCATTATCCACTCTGTTTGTACACTAATGGATGTGTTGTTGGCAATCGGAGGTCCAGTCAATTCCATTTACTGAAATAGTATATTGAATTAGCTGCACCTACACAACAGGAAAAGTACCGAAAGAGAACTGCCAAGGAGATTTACTTGCAAAAACAGGTTTGCCTTTAGGTTAATTTCCTTTTACAGTTTAATATTTGATAAAGATTTATCAGGAGAAAGAAAAGAAGGAATTGTATTAAGTCAAATTTACGTCACCAAAACAAATATTTCTCAAGGGCCTCAAAAGACCTAGATAAAACTAAAGTCATAAAGATCATAGTCTCAATCAGGATTAACACAAACCAACTATAACAATGACAACACCAACAAAGTATGAATTTGATCAACTCCATCACTTTTCTAGATTCAACTCCCCAAAATTTCTTTGGGCCTCTAATCTTTTTTTTTTTCTTTCTGATAGTGATCTTTGTGGCTATTGAAAATCCTCAATTTTTTTGTTTTGTTTTGATTGTTTTTAGATTTTACTTTAAAGTCACTGATTTAAATCTGGCGGTTATTGGAGAATGCCTGCAAAAACTGCTAGTTTCAGAGGATCATTCTTAAATGACCAATGTACCAGTACACACAACAGCCATTTTTTGGTCCTATTTTTTAATTAGATCTCATTGTAGGCCACTTAGAGCATGTATTACAAAATGAAAATATATATACTGAAAACTTAAAAAATAAATTGAAATAGCTTAATACATTAAGGACATATTTGTATTTGGTAAACAGCAAATTTTAAAATTTGCTATTTTAAATTAAAATAAGCTAATCTCAAAAGCTTACTTTAGGATAAAGAAAAATTATAGTATGGGTTAGTTTGGAGTTAGATTCAAAGGAGCCTTCCTTTTCTAATCTGAATAGAAGTTTAGAAATCTCAGAGAATGAAAATGACACAGAATATCATTTTGAAAGGAGGGAAAAAACAAGAATTAGAAAATATTACATTTCACTGGCAAAAACAATGTCTTAGTCAAGACAGATCAGCCAAAAAAAAAAAAAAGAATCTAATGAGGAAGACATTGTTAGAAAACCTGTTAAACATTAGGGAGAATTGCTAGCATAGTAAAACAAACAAGCAAATCAAAACATAGAGCTGCCATTTCATAGGACATGTTACTCAAGAAATATATAATACTCCACTTCATTGTTTGAAGAAATCATTGTATCTTCCTAGAAATAGTCAAGGTCAGCACATAAATGTGCTCAAGTCTCTCCCAACCCTAAATAATACTTAAAAAAACAAATTCAGCACATACTTATCAAGTAATACTATGTGCCAATCACTGTTCTAGTTGTGTGGGATATTTCAGTGCACAAAACAGACAAAAATAATTCCTGTTAAGTTGAGATTACATTCTAGTGGAGGAGGTAAACAATAGACAATAAAAAAGTAAAAATTATATTAAATGTTAGAAATTTATTAAGGTCTATGGAAACCAAGGGTAGGATCAAGATAGAGAATGTGTGTTGTGGAGGGGAGTGTGCGTGGGGAAGAGTGTTGTGATTCTAAATGGGCTTCAGTGGGAAAGTGACATTTAAACAAAGACTGAAAGGTGATTGAGTGAGTCACATGGATGTCTGTAAGAAGGATCTTCTGACTCAGTTCTTTTGAACACTTGATTTGCAGTCTCAGCATACTCTATGTAATCTCGTCTTAAAGTTTTCATGAATTCAACTTTCTTCATGCCAACTGTTTTCCTCTCTAATTAACAGTAATATTATGGCAAAGAGTGAGAGTAGAGAAGAAATATATGATGGTCTTTTATCCGTGAGGTCTTCCCCCTTATAAAATAGCAATTCCCCTTACCATATTCCCATATATTTTTCTCCATGTCATTTAGCAACATTTGACAGATTGCATGTTTACTTGTTTGTTCATCTTTTTCTCCTCACTATAACATAAGCTCCATGAAGACATTTTTGGTTCACTGATGTATACTTAGTTCCTAGAACCTTTCCCAGCAAATAGTAAGTTCTTAATAAATATCCATTGAATGAATGAATATTCCACAGATAATTGACTACATCAGGGAAATAACTAAAGAATTAGGCATATTTAACCTTGACAAGAAAAGACATAATCAGGAGTACAATCAGGAGTACGATCAAGAATGTTCCAGTACTGGCTCCTGCTGGCCTGGGAGAGCTGATGACAAGCATCTCTTCTCAGCTCTGCATTCAGTGACGTCCCATTGGTTGCTTGAAGCAAGCCATGGTGAGAGTACTTCTGCCACAGAAACCAGCAAATACTAAAAATGTATCATTTACCAGTACACCATTGGGCACAAGTTGTCAGATAATGGCTTAGCAAAAGAAAGCACTTTTTAACATTTAGAGCTATCCAACAATGGAATGGCCTCACAGGTGGTATTTAGGTCTATTTTAGAGATCTGCTTATTGAGGATATACATTGGAAAACTTATTCAGGCGTGCAGAGTTGCTGGTCATAGGATACATTGCTATTCTGAAAATAATCTGTCCCTTTCCCTATGACTCTAAAAATTTTGCCTATTGGTGTTAATTTTTATAAAGTTTTACTACAGTGTCTCCAGATATGGATTTCTTTTTATTTACCCTGTTTTAGATTTTTGAAGCTTCTTGATTGTGGGCTGCTATCTTTTATCAGTTCTAGAAAATCTTAGATCTTATTTCTTCAAATATTTTCTCTGCCATGTTCTCTATATTCTACTTCTCAGATGTTATACTTTATCATTTTACTCTCAAAATCTCTTACCATTTCCTCCATATTTTTCATCCCTTTGTCTTTCAGTGCTTCACACTGTTTAGTTTCTTCAAATCTTTCTTCTAGTTTACTAATTTTTTCTTTAATATTGTCTAATCAAATGATAAATCCCATAGAAATTTTTTCCAAATTTATTATGTTCTTCTGTTCTTGGTTTTATATTTGGTTCTTTTTTAATGTGCTGTGCCACTTTTCATAGCTTATAGTGCCTGCTGAAATATTTAAGCTTGGTCCTTTATTTTTTATTGAATAAAGTAAGCACGTATGCTTTGTAGTCTTCTTATACCTCCACTACTCATTTATGATAAGGGTAGAGTATCAAGTATTTGTGGGTATGTTTCTATCTCCTGTTTTTCTGCTTATTTTCGCTCATGGGGTCTTATTTCTTTGTGTGTCTGGCTATGGCACATCACATTGTGTGCTAGACATTGTTTAGAAACCTCATTTGTAAGAATAATTTGAAGTCCAGAATGATGAGTATCGTCCCCTAGAAGGGACTTTTGTTTTCTTTTGTCAGGTAACTGAAGGCATTTCCAGTCTGGGATCTTCTTAATCTGAGTTCCAGGTATGAGATTTCTTGGACCATCCAGATGACGAAAAGCTTGACTATATAAGTCTATCAAAGGTTGTGTTACTTACAGTGCCTGTTTACAATAAGGGTACACTTTTTTGGTGTCTTAGTTTAAAGTAATGAGTGGCTAATTAGAGCCTCCATTTTGAGTTCTTATTCTCTGATTCTCCCTTTTTTTTTTTTTTTTTGTATAGTAGCCTAGTCTTGATTTGTGGTTGCAATATTTTCTTTTATGTTATGAGACAGGGAGAGAGATTTAAATGTCCGTTTTTTACCTGCATTATTTACACTTGAGGGATTTTTTCCCTCTTTTTTTGTTTTGTTTTGTTTTGTTCATGGTGTCTCTTGCTAAAAGCAAAGAAAAGTCTTCTTATCTCTTAGAAGAGGGTAGTTAGTATAAAGCTATCTACAAATGCTAAGGTGGAAAGGAGGGCTCTGGAGATCTACTCTTTTAAGCATGCAGATTTCTTCTTAACCTTCTTTGTCTCTTCTCTTTACCATAGTACCTCCTTCTACTTTGCTTATTGTTCAAAGTTCAGTCCCTTAGGTCCTGTTCCCCAAGAAAATTATCTTCCCTCCTATGAGGGGCTGGGGAGATGGGTGGAAATAGTAATAGTCTTCCTTTGCTTGGTAGGGTTGTGGGACTGGAATCAAACTAAGTTGCATAGACACTTGTCTCCAATGCTTCTTTGTTAGCCACACTTACTGCTGCCTTCCATGCATAGAATCTGATGAAAGAATTTTTGCTAAGGAGAACCTGTTCTCTTCTAATTGATATAACTTTTTTCATCTGCTGACCTCTTGTTCTCATTGTCTTTATGGAATTTTACAATTTTTTATTCCTTTAATTTGGGGAATGTTTCTAGACTTAGCAAAAATAAATGCACGTTTCAATCTACCAAGTTTTAAAAAGCAAATGAAATTAGGTTTTTAAATGCTTTCTATGAGCCCCATCTATTGTCATGTTTTCTGTAGCCACCTTTATTCTTGTTATTAGATCTGTCTTTCCAATCCAAGTCCCATTTCTCTACTACTACTACAAATAATAATAAAATCAAAATTTGTATAAGACTTACTAAATGTCAACCATTGTTTTAAATATTTGACATGTATCAACTCATTTAAACCTCAACACTATGAGATAGCGTATCAGTTATCTATTGCAACAATAACATTGTATGACAAACCACTCAAAAACTTAAAAATGTAAAACAATTTACAACAATAGCAACACATTGTTTTTTTACAAGTCACTGTTTCTGCTGATCTGGGCTGAGCTCAAAAGACCTTGGCTTTGTTTGCTCATTTGTCTGCAGTCAGCTGTCAAGTTGTTATGGGATGGGTCTAGGATGGCCTTAGATAGGACAACCTGGCTCTTTTGTATGTGGTCTCTGATTTTTCAAAAGGCTAACCTAGGAGTATTCCCATGGCCACACCAAGATTCCAAGAAAAAGAGTGGATGCATGCAATGCTTCTTGTAACCTAAGTTTACACTGCACACAATCACTTTCTAATGTTCTATTAGACAAGGCAAATCAAAACACTAGTCCAAGTTCAAAAGGTGAGGAATAGACTCTGCTTCTTACTGAGAAAAACTACAAAGTCAAAGTGCTAAGTGAAAAAACAAAAGTGCTAAGTGTATGGATCCACAAATAGGCATTATTATTATCCTCATTTTAGAAGGAACTGAGGCTATATGGAGAGGCTAAGTAGCCAGCTCAAGTTCATGGAGGAATTAGATGGTGGCCCTAGTATTTGAATTCAGGCCGTCTGACTTTAGTCTGTGTCCTTAATTCCTACGATTTACTCTCTCGCAAGTGGCATATTGAATCAGTTGAAGAGATGATAGAGAAAGAAAGGCAAAAGATATCAAAGGGAATTTGGAGTAATTCTATAGGGAGAAAAAATGAGCATGCCCCATAGAAGAAAAAAGGTTACTGCAAAAAGATGACACTAAGAACCCCTTTGTGAAATTAGAGAAAGATTTGCATGTAGCCTCTGGGTTTTGGAAGGAGAGAAGGCATACTGTTGAAGGTAGCTGGCTTTCTGGAGTCTGGAGCTTATTAGAACCCATTTCATTACAGTAACCAGAAGGAGGGCACAGTATCCAAAATAATTCGCAATGATAAGATCTTGGTGGTATGAATAGTTGGGGAAAGGATTTTGCAACTTCTTGTATCAGCTGCAATATTAACTGTAAATCTTGTAGCTTGGTTAATTAAGTTGGTTTATAATGCATAGGTATCCTCAAATGTGTTATATAGTGGACATTCTTAATCTTTAATTTATACTTTATTAGTCTCTGCCACAGTGTCTTCCTTGATCTCAGTCTCTAGTTTTTCCACCTCCATTTTTTTTACAGCAACCAGAGCAATTTTTCAAAATGCATATTTGATCATAGCACTTTCTGCTTAAAAATCATCAGTAATCCCTTCAGAGTGAAGCCTAAATTTTGTAAGGTGCTTTATCACGTGGCCTCTCTTTACCGCCCAACCTATTTCTTGCTGTCCTTTCTCTCCCAGCTAAAGACCTTGCAGAATTCCAAATATGTCATTGACTTTCATGTCTCGTTCCCTTTGCTCACACTGCTCTTTTGGCAAGAAATACCTTGATCAACACAGATTCCTTCTTTCTTTTTTCCTGTCTTTCTTTTTCTTGCCTTCCTTCCTTCCTTTCTTCCCTCTTCTTTTTTCTTAATCTTTGCCAATTTGAGAGGTTGGCAGAGAGAGCAATGCTGGAATTGGAAAGGCACATTATTAGTACTAGCTAAGGAAGTTGGGAGCAAAAGTGACCTGTGTTATTTCTGGACCAAGGCAGAGAAAAGATTACAGGTGATTCTCTTCCCTCTTCTCATACTTCTTTGTTGGCTAAGAAGGGCACAGGTTTCAAATGGAACAGCTGTAAATTGGTGGGACCTTCTTTAGGCTAGATCCCTAAGTGACTATGTGAAACAGAGCTCCCCCACAATTTGTGATAAACTTGTCACACGAATGAGAAATCAATTTTCTTGTGCTAAATTCCTGAGATTTGGAGATTAATAAAGTGCCACATTATAACCTAGTATTTATTTAGTTCTTTGGTAAAATTCCTCTTCATGTCCTTTGCCTATTTTTCTACTAGGCTATTCACTTTGATTTATAAGACATCTTTATATGTTATACATTAACATAGACATCAACCTTTTTATATCATTTATACTGAAATAATTTTGCCAGTTTATTAATTGCCTTTTGACTTTATGATGTATTTTCATCTTCAAAAGTGTTAAAATATTTATAGAGTAATCTATAAATCTTTGAAAATTTCTTTTCCTCATTTTAAGATGAGAAAGGCTATCTGAAATTTGATAGATTGATTTTTCTTCAGTTTTATTTATTTTTAATTGAGATATAATTGACATATAACAGTATATTAGTTTTAGGTGTACTGATCTGATACACGTACATATTGAAAAATAATTACCACAGTAAATTTAGTCCATTACTACACATAGTTACAAATATTTTTCTTTTGATGAGAACTTTCTTTTAATTGAAGTATGGCTGATTTACAATATTTGTTAGTTTCAGGTGTACAGCAAAGTGATTGAGTTTTATATATATAATATCTATATTCTTTTTCAGATTCCTTTCCATCATAGGTTATTACAAGATATCAAATATAGTTCCCCATACTATACAGTAGTTCCTTATTGTTTATCTATTTTATATGCAATAGTGTGTAACTGTTAATCCCAAACTCCTAATTAATCCCTCCCCCCACCTCTCCCCTTTGGCAACCACAAGTCTGTTCTCTATGTCCGTGAGTCTGTTTCTGTTTCATAGATAAGTTCATTTGTGTCATATTTTAGATTCCACATATAAGTGATATCATGTGATATTTGTCTTTCTCTTTCTGACTTACTACATTTAGTATGACAATCTCTACGTCCATCCACGTTGCTGCAAATGGCATTATTTCATTCTCTTTTATGGATGAGTACTATTCCATTGTGTATATATATATATATATATATATATATATATATATATATATATATATATATATAAACTATATCTTCTTTATCCATTCATCTGTCAATGGACACTTAGGTTGCTTCCATGTCTTGGCTATTGTAAATAGTGCTGCTATAAACATTGGGGTGCATGTATATTTTTGAATTAGAGTTTTCATCTTTTGATGAGAACTTTTAAGATCTACTCTCTTAGTAACTTTCAAACATACAAAACAGTATTGTTAGCTATAGTCACCATGCAGTACATTACATACCCAGGAATTATTTATTTTATAACTGGAAGTTTGTACTTTCTAACCACCTTCACCCATTTCTCTAGTTTAATTAATTCCTATTTTTAAAACATGAAATGTAATTTACTGTAATTTTGTTTTGTTTTGTTTTGTTTTTTGGGTACGCGGGCCTCTCGCTGTTGTGGCCTTTCCCGTTGCGGAGCACAGGCTCCGGACGTGCAGGCTCAGCGGCCATGGCTCACGGGCCCCGCCGCTCTGCGGCATGTGGGATCTTCCCGGACCATGGCACGAACCCGTGTCCCCTGCATCGGCAGGCGGACTCTCAACCACTGCACCACCAGGGAAGCCCCTACTGTAATTTTTGTTTATGCATGGTATTGGGTAGGGATATAGCTTTGTAATAAATACATGCATCTTAAAACACTTTGCTCTCCTTTCTAAATTAAAAAGACAGTTTGAGGGTGTGCTTTTGAATTATTTCTTAACATCCTCATGACATTAAATATCCATTCAGTACATTCAGGGCGACTTGGTCATTTAGCACTTCGCTGAAGGTCTGTCTACTCCAGGGATGCAGAGCACATCAAAGGAGGACAGGCAGGAAGCAGAGACATTTCCTGTCATGAGGGGAAATGCCTGATTCAGTGATGCAAGCAGTCTGGAACTAGACAGGAAGCAACTCTCTTCCTCGGTACCTGTGTAGTTTGCACTTTACTTTTTCACTTAGTAATTCAGTCTTCTACACGATAGTAAAATATAGATTGAGGGCTGAGAAGCATTTTGCCAGGCTAATGGGAAACACCCTTGTTTTTTTTTTTCTCAGTTGTGTAGGCAAAACAGTCTAGTAATTTACAATCGTGGGGACTTTCACTATACTTGGAGATAATCACAGTATAGAGAGTGAAAAATTATCTCACTGTTTTTTTTTTGCAGTTGCATGTCATGTGTTCTAAGATTTATACTAGGCTGGAGTAATACTCAGTTCTCTAACCAAGAACCTGTAGATGCTCCTCCCTTAAAACAAAGTTCTGATCAGAACCATGAGATCTGTAAGAGCCTACAAGACCGAGATTTTACAAATTGCATTCAGAAATGTGTCGGAGTGATAGTGGTGGGATAAAGGTGTGTGTGTGTGTGTGTGTGTGTGTGTGTGTGTGTGTGTGAAAGAGAGAGAGAAAGTACCTAACCAGATGCAGCCAGGCCAGAGTCAGGTTATTTACCAGGTTGGTCTACAGTCTTTTGCTTTAGTAGTGGGTCTTACCTTTCATAAGATGGATCCCCTACCCTGTCTTAATCTGACACCTTGCAAAGAATTTTTGGTAGCTCTGGTTTACAATGGTTCTAAGAGAAAAAGAAGACAAATCTTTTTAGTACCACCAACACAGAGAGCTGATAATAGCAGTCATGTTACCAGTTTTCTGCTTTTGTAGAAACATCAGGTCCTACAGTGCCAGGTTAAAATACTTCTGTCCATTATAATTCCCCAGGAAATTGCAGTTCGAACTCTCCATAGAACTGGTCTTTTGGTTTAATATTAGAGAGAACTGAAAAATATTGGCATTAGTTTTATAGTTATTGTTCTTTTGAAATCCCTTGTCTTTTAACATCTGGAAGAGGGGAAAACAAACCAAAACTAAACACATGCATCAGTGATATTTTTGTGCATTAAAAACAGGTCTTCCAAATATTGACAGGGTCAAATTTCTAAGCTTCTCAAGACACAGATCAGTTCTTTTAATAATCTGGTCTCGTTTCTCCAATTTGAAATGTTTGAAGGCAGGTTTGTATATTCCACCAATCAGAAATGATTATCATCTTTTAGCACAGATTGATACTTGTTTTAACATAAAAATTTAGTTGCAACATGTCTACCCAAAGTCAGCAGACGGTCTAAATACTTCCAGTGTTCTGTGGGAAATTACCTTGGGGCAATTTATACTTGTAGCCTCCAAGTACATCTCCAGGTGAGTTATCTGTTCCAGAGGTCACAGAGCAGGTGGGCTAACAGATTAAATTATGATACCTTGAGCTACATGTTTTATTAAATAAATTTAAAATATACTCTGACAATCAAAAGGAAAGAATGGGATCAGTTAACAATCTGAGGATCTGAGGAAAGTCGGGTGGAAATATCATAGCTCCCGAATCCTGGGGTATCACAAACCAAGCTCGGGTTTCAACAATGATTCAGCTATTTGGAAATATCTTGTTGATTGTGTCAGCCTTAAATTCAGTACTGATTTCTCTAGAAAACCATTTTGCTAACTGTAAGAGTATAAAGACCTATGGTACAAAAACTTTATACAAACAATAAATAAAATGCTAAACAAATGTAAGATATTATTTTTGATATTAGTAACAGGGTATTTTGACAGCACAAATCCTTCTTGTAATTCCCATTGTGGTAATGAGCTACTCAATTAGATTCATTCATTCACTCATTTAATTGTCTTTTTGTTTACTATGTGCCAGGTATAGTTCTGAATAGTATGAATAGAGTGGGAAAATGTATAACTGAATCACTTTGCTGTATGCCTGAAACTATCACAACATTGTTAACCAATTATACTCCAACATAAAATAAAAAGTTAAAAAAATAAATAAATAGAGCAGTGAACAAAACAACAAATATCCTACCCTTACAGAGCTTTCATTCTGGTAAGTGGGGAGAGAAAATAAAATATAAGAAGTTGCATGCTATGTAAAAAGATTCTAAGTACAATGAAAAATATAAAGAAAATAATAGGGTTTGGGAAAATCTGAAGGGTTAGGGGTTGCAATGAGGGTAGGCCTAATTTTGAGCAGAGTGAGCCCTATAGATACTTGGGGGGAATATGTGAGAACACTTTTGTGTTAAGAAGAGATCAGCTTCTAGAGTTAATTTGAATGTAGAGTTATCAGGATTTGTTAACAGATTGTATATGTAGGCTGTGAGAACAGCAGGTGCAAAGGCCCTGAGGTAAAAGTGTTCCTCATTTCTTCCAGGAACACCGGGGAATCTATTGTAGCTGAAGCAGAAGGACAAAAGGGAAGCAATGAGGAGGACAGAGAGGCAATGGTGGGACCAGATGTGTGGGGCATTGTAGGCAATATTAAGAATTTAGCTTTTGCTCTTAAGTGGGGAGATATTTATTTTATATGCAGGGTTTTAAGAAGAAGAGTGATATGATACGACTTACATTTTAAAATGATACTCTGGCTGCCTTATTGAGAAACGGACTGGACTGGGTTAAACATGAAAGCAGGAAAACCGGTTTAGAAGATGTTGTAACAGTCAGGTGCAAGAAGTTAGTGACAGTCCAGGCTGACAATAGTGAGAGTTTTAGGGAGAGGTTAGGTCCTATATATAATTTGAAGGTTGAGTCATCAGAATTTGTTAACGGATTGGATGTAGGGTTTGAAGCAAAGAGATGAATCAAGATAAGCCTAAAGATTTTGATCTGAGCACCTGAATAAGTGGCAATTCCATTAACTGGGTTGGAAAGCGGGAGCATCATTTGGGAGAGAAGAAAGGCTCTGTGTGGATATGCTAATCTCAATTCTGAATGTCACTTTAGAACCTTAGATATATGAATATGTAGTTCAGGGGAAAATTGTGAGCTGCAGATATAGATTTGAGTGTTGCCCATGACAGGGTGTTACTGAAAGCCATGAATGAGGATAAAATCACCAAGGCAGTGAGGTTAAAGGACTGAGTGTGAGGCTCTTAAGAATTAAAAGGTCTGAGAGAAGAGGAAGGGCTGTAAAAGAAACAGAGTAGGAATAACCATTGAGGGTGGAAGAAAATCAGGAGCATGTCTTTTTTTTTTTTTTTTTTTTGAAGTATAGGTGATTTACTATGTTATGTTAGTTTCTGGTGTACAGCAAAGTGATTCAGTTATATATATATATATATATATATATATATAATTTTTCGTATTCTTTTCCATTAAGGTTTATTACAGGATATTGAATATAATTCCCTGTGCTATACAGTAGGACCTTGTTTATCCATCCTATATATAATAGTTTGCATCTGCTTGTCCCAAACTCCCAATCTAACTCTCCACCAATCCCCTCTCCCCCTTGGCAACCACAAATCTGTTCTCTATGTCTGTGAGTCTGTTTCTGTTTCTTAGATAAGTTCACTGGAGTCATATTTTAGACTCTACATATAAGTGATATCATATGTTATTTGTCTTTCTCTTTCTGACTTTGCTTAGTATGATAATCTCTAGGTCCATCCATGTAGCTGCAAATGGCATTATTTCATTCTTTTTTATGGCTGAGTAATACATCAAATCTTCTTTATCTGTTCATCTGTTGATAGACATTTTGGTCACTTCCATGTCTTGGCTATTGTAAATAGTGCTGCTGTAAACATAGAGGTACATACATCTTTTCGAATTATAGTTTTGTCCGGATACATGCCCAGGAGTGGGAGTTGTCTGGATCATATGGCAACTCTATTTTTAGTTTTTTGAGGAATCTCCACACTGTTCTATGTAGTGGTGGAACCAATTTACATTCCCACCAACTGTGTAGGAGGGTACCCTTTTCTCAAGAGCATGTCTTGAAAGCCAAGTAAAGAACCACTTTAAATGCTTCTAATTGATCAAATAAGATGAAAATTGAGAGTTGATCAGGGGATTTAGTAACATGGGGGTCAGTGGAAACCCTGATCTGAATGTCATTCCGTGGAGTGGAAAAGGCCAGAGAAGGAAAGGAACAGGGGCTGGATAGCATACACAAGGAGCAGAGTGGTGGGGTAGAATCTGAATGGAGAGATGTGGTCAAGTTTAGTATGGAAGAAATAACAAAGTGCTTGAACGCTGAGGGAAATGATTTGGTATAGAGTGGGAAATTGATGATGCAAGTAGAAGAGAGATTTGAGGTGCTGTATCCTTGAATAGCTGCACTGGATGTGATCTAGTGGTTAACTAAGAGGTTGTCTTAGATAAGGATGCAGGCAGTTCATCTATAAAAATAGGAAAACAGAGTATAGGAGGGTAGTTACTACGGCAAATATGATGGTGGGAGCCTGTGAGGGTGCCTTCTGATTGTTTCAGTCTTTTCAGCAAAGGAGGAAGCACAGCCATCAGTTGAGAGTGATGACAGGAGAAGAGTTTTGGGTGCATATGTAGGGAGATATTTATGAATAAAGTCATATAGAAGAGTGTATTAGATAATCATAATGCAGAAGTACAGGTAGGTGGGAGGTGTCTTTCTCATCATATAAGCACAGAGCAATTTGGTACATACTGTAAAGTTAGTCAGAAACTGCTGGATCCCTATCCTCTCTCTTCATCTGCCTCTGCTTCCTGATTATTAGACCTGTAATTACTCATCCTTTCCTAGTCTAACCCATACTGCCTGCACTCTTGTGATTTACTTATGGTCCTAGGTACTAATGATTTGCAACTTGTAACTTATTACCCGATTTTATTAATAATTAATGTTGACCATGGTGGCTATGTTTAGCTATGCTAGGATTTAAGACTAGATTTACAAGAAGGATATGTTTCTGAATCAAGTCTGTGGATTGGAATCATGAAAACATGATTATAAATTAGTACAACCACTTTGTTAATAAAACAATATCTAGCATCTGGCCACAAAACCTTTAATTCTGTTTAAAGAGTTTTCACAAATGGGCAAGGAGGACATGTATTTTTGTGAATAGATATGTCACCTTTATCTGTTTCTGTTCTTAGATGGGTAGAAAGGAGAGCAGGGGGCAGAGAAGCCACTGGAAAGGTGAACATTTTCCCATTTTTAGTTCTTATGGACAGCAGAAAATAAATATCTCATGGCTGTGGCAGAATGGTCAGTGTCAAATGAGAAAACACACCTGCAAGAATTTTTGATAACAGGCTAGACTGAATCTCTAAATTTCCACTGACAAATTTTGGCTCCAAGCTCAAAGTATCAGTGTGAGTTGAAAGAAGTGTTTTATTAATACTCTAAAATCTAAATCAAATTCAACAAAGACCATTAATAGCCAAGGCATTATTCTTAATATAATGTGAGTGAAATGGATAAGAGAAATTAGGTAAAAGTAAAGGAAATATGGACTCGAAACCAGAAGTCTTGGGTTTTAATCCTGCCTTTGTCATTGACTAGAAACCTGAAACAAACCTCGTAAACTGTGAGTCCCTAAATTTCCAGTTTGAAAATGAGAGCTTGAGTTAGACACTTTCTAAAAATTCTTCTAGTTCTAAAACATAATTCTACAAAGTGAGTCTTCATTAAAGACTCCTTTTAAAAGTATCATCTATTAAAATACAAAGGTAAAATTTGTTGATGTGTTTTTTCAATTTTTAAAGAAAATAGATCTTTAGTTTTTTGATGATAAAATTAATACATTTCTTTTTTAAAAGCAGCATAGAAAACTAACAAAGGAGTGGAAAAAAAGCACATGTAATCCCATCTCTCACTATTAACATTTGATGTCTATAAGGCTATTGAATAACAATAGCTATTTTGATTGGAATATATTTATTTTCTTTAAAGTAGTTATTTACTGATATAGGAAAGCTGCATTTAAAAATATTAATTTTGTAACTGGATGCCTTTGTGAAACTCTCTTAAGTCATTTTAGTCAATATTTTGTTTTCTTCATGTAGAAACTTTTTTTTTTAATTGGGGTATAGTTGTTTTACAACGTTGTGTTAGTTTCTGCTGTACAACGAAGTGAATCAGCTATATGTATACATATATTCCCTCTCTCTTGGACAGCTCTCCCCCGCAACCCCATCCATCTAGGTCACCACAGAACACCGAGCTGAGTGAGCTCCCAGCGTTATCTAGCAGTTTCCCACTAGGTATCTGTTTTACACATGGCAGTGCACATATGTCAAGTTTTTATCTGCAAATAAAACTATTTAACAAATTTTGAGCCCTTACTATGTAAGGAGTCCTTTCAATTATTATGACATTCTATTTCATATTCTTAGAAAACATTTTAAACAATTCCTTTGCTATTTCTAGAACACTATGTCATTTCTAGAACAGTATTAATAGCAGTGTTGAGAGTAAAAAGTTCTTAGTGAGTTTTTTTTTAATCATGTTAAAGATCTTTATTAAGAATTTTAAAAAGTGTAAAATAAGAGTTTGATGACTTTTTGGCACCTATTATGATTACAGAGTGTTTTTCCCTTCATCATTTGTTTTTTTAGAGAGAAATTATATTAACAAGACTTCTAGTATTAAATCATTCTTATATTCTGGGAATAAGAAGAGTAGAATTCTCATTCTGGTCATATAATAGTAGAATTTCAATCAGCAATGGATTACAAATATTAACATTTTATTAACAATTTTTGCTGTTGAATTTTTATTGACTGTGATTTTATTATCGCTGTTTTGGTCAGGTTTTGTTTCAGGGTTAAATTAACTTTACATAAAGTAAAGCTTTCCTTCTTTCTTGGTGCTCATAGAAGTAAACTTTTCCGTGAAATCTGAAAGAATTCTCTTGTAGTACATTCTTTGTTGTTGTATAATAGCTTCATCAGTGCTTTATTTTGTTCTTGATTTGTTTTGAGACAATTTACTTCACTTGTTTTCTGTGAAGAATTTCTTTCAAATAGATTTTCAAACTTATAATCATAGGGTTGAATACCTATGCCTATATAAATTTAATAACTTCTCTGGGAATTTGAAAATGTGGGGAATTACCTGTAGACAATAGTTTATATTATTTCGTATATTTATAATTCTCTTAAGACTATAGTTCCTCTTTAAAAACTCATCTCGTTTCTGGAGTAAATCTGTTTGCAAAGAATATGTTAGTCTATGTTTTGCATGCTGTGTTTTCTTCACATTTTAATTAATTAATTAATTTATTTATTTTTGCGGTACGCGGGCCTCTCACTGTTGTGGCCTCTCCCGTTGCGGAGCACAGGCTCCGGACGCGCAGGCTCAGCGGCCATGGCTCACGGGCCCAGCTGCTCCGCGGCACGTGGGATCTTCCTGGACTGGGGCACGAACCCGTGTCCCCTGCATGGGCAGGCGGACTCTCAACCACTGCGCCACCAGGGAAGCCATCTGTCACATTTTTAAACTATTTTATTGTAAAATAAACCACAAAGAAAGCAAAAAAGGAATGCAGAGATTAATGAATTATTGTAAACAGAATAATTTTTAAAGCCACTTTATTAAAGTATTGTTGACATATAAAAAATCTGTACATAATTAATGCATACAATTTAATGAGTTTGGGGATAAGTAGACACTCGTGAAACTATCACCACCTTCAAGGCCATAAAAATATCCATTACCTATCAAAGTTTCCTCCTACCTCTTTTATTATTATAAGTTTATTTAATTATTTATCTGTGATAAGAGCACTTAACATAAGATCTACCCTCTTAGCAAGGTTTATGTATACAAAACTAATATGAATATGAAATTAGCTATAGGCACTATGCAGTAAAGATCTCAAGAACTTACCTATCTTACATAACTGAAATAAAATGAATTATAACAATTACTTAGGTCAAGAAATAGAATTTTAGTAGCCATCCCAGAAGCCCCTTCATTTTCCTATTTTCTTTTTGTTGATTTTGAATCTTATTTTTTATTGAGATATAACTGACATATAACATTGTATTAGTTTTAGGTGTACAACAAATTGATTTGATATATGTATATATTGTAAAGTAATTACGATGATAAGTTTAGGTAACATCCATCACCTCGTATAGTTACATTTTTTTTTTTTTATTCTTGTGATGAGAACTTTTAAGATCTACCCTCTTAGCAACTTTCAAATATACAATACAGTATTATTACCTGTAGTCGCCATCCTGTACATTACATCCCAGGACTTATTTATCTTATTGTCCCATCTTAATCATGGCTCTTCTCCTTCCAAAAGTACCCACTATCCTAACTTTTAAAAGAAGTACTTCCTTGCTTTTCTTTATGATTTTATCATCCAAGAGTGTAGACCCACTTTTTAAAACTTTATGTTACTTTTAAAGTGTTTTTTTAATCTACACATTCTCTCTCTTTCCCTTTTGTTCCACCATAATAAATATCTTGAAGAACCTGAGGAACTGGATGTATAAAGTTTTTCACAGATCATCATATTTCTTTATCTTCTGAATTTCCTGTAAGTTGACAACTGGATTCACATGCTTGATAAAACTGTTTTGATTTCCATGGCAAGACCGTTGTTGTGATGTGTTCTTTTGTTAGAAATCTTTATTTCTGAATGTTTTGCTCTTTATATGTGATGGGGAAAAATGCAACAAACTTCACTTCTAGTGCGTTGTGTGAGCTCCAGCATGTATGGATTGGTGGTGGGGGGTTGGGGGTGGATTTTGTGTGTGTTTTACATTAAGGGTATGACAGAGTACTTCTTTGACTTTGGATTGTTCACCTATGGTAGCTGGGCAAGTGTTATGGACTGAATTCTTGTATTACCTCAAAATTCATATGTTGAACTCCCAATGTGGGTCGTATTTGGAGGTGGGTTTTGGGGAGGTGATTAGGTTTCGATGTGGTCATGAGGGTGGGACCCTCATGATGAAATTAGTGCCCCTATGAGAAGAGGAGGAGAAGGCATACACACCAAGGAAAGGCCATGTGAACACACAGTGAGAAGGGGACCATCAGTGAGGCAGGAAGAGAACATTTGTGATACCCACTATGCCAGCACCCTGATCTTAGATTTCCAGCTTCCAGACTCTGAGAAAATAAATGTCTGTTGTTTAACTCATTCAGTCTGTAGTATTTTGTTCCAGGAGCCCAAGAAAATGTAAGAAGTCAGGATGGAGAAAAGTTACAGAGCCTAAGGACTTTTAGTTTGGTGAGGCCATGTTTTTTTTTTTTTTCCTGTTTCTTGCACAACCCCATTTGCATCTGTAAAAATTACTCACCCTTGCTTCTAGAGTCTGTAGATGATGAGAATCCCTTCCCCATTGCCATGTTGGAGAAATATGTTACTTTTAAAAAGAGTGTTATCATTAAATAAACCATAACAATATGCTAAGGAGTGGCTGTTCATTTTTCTGCATTTGCTTAGTCTTGGGGCAGGGACATTCTAGGGCAGAAATCTGTTTCTTGCAAGGTCTCCTCTGTTTCCAGTCCTGTTCTCCATTTACTCTCTGTTAGTGAGAATTTGCTTTAGTTACTTCTCTGAAAACTGCACATTTTCAGGAAGAGAAGTTGCTCATCAACCTTTGATGCTTTTCTTCACACTGATTAAAATTTACTGTACTTGGTAGTAATTCCTGCCAAAGATTTGTGAAACTATATCATTGGCAGTATTTACTGTTTTCAGAGATGATAAACATTTTCTTTCTCATTTTTATTTCTTTTTGGTTATATCTGTCAGTTTCCAAGAGGAGGCCTTTATAAGAGTTTCTCCTAAGGAATCGTCCATTTTTTCTTTCAAATAAAAATGAGTGAGTAAAACATGTATAAAGCACTTGGTTATTTGAACCATGAGACAATTAACTCCTCATGCAGCAGTTCTCAAATTGTGTTCTTTGGAACCTAGTTCTACGTCATGTTAATAGGAGTTACAGGAGAAAAGTTTTTCATGATAGAATAAATGTTAATAACACAAGTGAAACAAAATTTAAAAATTAAAAATTTTTTACTGAAGGACTTTTAACACCTTTAACATGCAAAAGGGCATTGTGAGTGTATAAGACAGACATAATACACAGTGTTTCCCAGAACTTATCTGAATTCAGTACCTTTTTTTCTATAAATCATCACAGAGGAAAAATAAATTTGAAGAATAGATTACGTAAAACACTGGTATAACAGCATCTTTTCCTAATTACAGGTGAAGAAGTTAAGAATAAAGGAAAAGTCTTTCATATGCAAGCCTTGCCAACTTCATCATAAAACACCCTTCATTCCCCCTCCTTCTCTGCTCCCTCCCTCCCTCTGTTAATGCAGCAAATGCTTAAAAGCCCCTGATACGCACCACAGAACTGCATACTTGACTCATGCTCTCTAGTATGTATATAAAAGGAACTTTTAATATGAAGGAAATAATATGTTCATCTCCCAGTTTACAGTAATATTGTGAAAACTGAATGAAGCAATGCATGTAAAGTGCTATAAAAATCCAATTGCTCGACAATGAAATCTACGGACCAGCACTTTTCAAACATGCTGTTGTAATACACGGACGTGTTGAGCTTCATTGTGAAATATGTTGCAAGTTCTTAATATATCCAAGTGTGTGATATTATACGGTTTTTTGTTTTTGTTTTTTTTTTGGTTTTTTTTTTGTTTTTTTTTTTCGGTACGCGGGCCTCTCACTGTTGCGGCCTCTCCCGTTGTGGAGCACAGGCTCCGGACGCGCAGGCTCAGCAGCCATGGCTCACAGGCCCAGGCGCTCCGCGGCATGTGGGATCTTCCCGGACCGGGGCACCAACCCGTGTCCCCTGCATGGGCAGGCGGACTCTCAACCACTGCGCCACCAGGGAAGCCTACAGTTTTCTTTTTAAAGACAAAATATACTGTCCTCCAGGTTATACTTAAAATAACATCATTGTCATTCATTTGGTTTCTGACATGATTTATCAAGTGCGAGAAAAAGGGCAAGTGTTCTAGCCAATCTTTTGGGAATTGCCCTGGGGATGGATTGTCTCTGCCGTTGTTATGTAGCATGTGGAGAGAGCACATAAAGATTGCGAACTGAAACAGAAGACCCTGGGCCTTGGCATAGTGGACATTCATCATTTTGGTAAATTAAGAACAGTTTCCAAAGTGCATGATGTGGTGACTTGAAATGTTGTTGAGACATGGATTTAATCACATGAGGCTGGATAGTAGAGAATGAATCACTTGGTACTGACTGAGTTTAAGAGCTCTTGAAAGAAATATGATTTGAGAGAAAGTCCAAAGTTTATTCAAATATTTCTGTGAACAGCATGGGATGAAGGCACCTGCTTGGCTACCACCATTTTGCTGTGAGTGAAGCATGAATATTTTAAGGAGAATTTTTATGTGCATAAGGTGATGTTAACAGAAACCATGACAGCACTTTACCATCCTAGATTTTTCTTTTTGGGTTAAAGAATTTTATATAGGGGAAGAGTTATAAACTGACTGGAACTAATGGTCAGAGCAGATGAAATCAAAATTTATTGGAACATAGAGGCTGAGCACATATATCCAGTGAGGAGAAGCCATCCTCAGCACTTAAAGGGAAAGGGCACAGTGACTTTTCTACTTGGTTGCAATGCAACAGGTTTTATGATTAAGGGCAGACTGATTCTGCCCGTCTACTAACCTAAGGGCATCTAGCATCAAGAATAAGTGCGCTGTGCCTGCATATTGGTGCTGCAGTATATAAAATTGTGACACAGCATGACGCCTTTTGGGCAGATTTCATTAGGGCACACCGTCCTGCAGACAGGGCCAGAAATACAAAGCCAGATAGACTTTTATGTGCCAGTTCTCCACACTGAATTACCCTTTATTATCTTAACTGGCATGTATTCTTTTAGATACAGTAAAAATATGTGTCTTATTATTCAAGATTCCTTTTGGAAACTGCCAGCAAAGCACATTTTACCTATGTCTACCAAGGGCTACTGATTTTGGGGAGACAAATATGCCAATGGATGCTTTTGAATTCAATGCATGTTGTTCATAGAAACAACCCTCATCATGGCATTCAGCATCTCAAAAGACTCCCAGATCCTATTTAATACAAAGTGTCTCTGACATTACTACTCTATTAACGGAAATGCAAAGCTAATTGGTGTTAATACGTAATGTGCATGGGGTTTTGCGGTTTACAGAATGTTTTTCTTACACTTGCTCTCAATGTTTTTGGGGTAGAGAGGTTAAACTCATATGCCTGGATGCAGATATATACTAAAAGGTGTTAGGCCTGTTGAGGTTTTGTTGAGAGCTGCAAAGTGAGACAGAGCTGTGTTCAGGGACACTTACCTTGCTATTAGGGTTAGCTCAGTGGAGGGCAGTGAGATGGTGATGAATCTATCTCAGTTCTAACTCTGGAGGTATGTATACCAAGCTCTACAGTCCTATGGAAAGGTGGAGACCTCATGGAATGTGCCTTTCCTAGAGAACCAAGCCTTGGTTTGGGCACACAAAGGAAGGGTCTGAGAAGAATTACAGAGGTCACAGGACTCTGCGACATGACCAGGAGTCCAGAAAAGTCTTCAAGTCCCAGAGGGAAAGCAAGAAAATTAGGTAGAAGAACAGGCCAGACTAGGGAATAAGTATTTCAGGAGACAGTTGGGTCCTATGCTTGGGGAGATCAAAGACCAAGGCTACAAATGCTTCCAGGCATCACTGTTTGGAACCCACAATCCCCAAGTCCAGAAGTCATGGTGGAGCCGCTATAGAAATGGGTCTTGAAGACAAGACCTGGTCAAACTGAAGGACAGAGGCTGTTAGTTTTCTAATGTACCTGTGTATGTTAGGCTCTTCCCAGGGGATTTCAGGGTTAAGAAATGCATCACTGGGGTACCTTATTCTGCTTACTCTAAGGACTGACCAAGAAACTGAAGTTGCATATAAGAATTATGGGAGGACTCACCTGAGGGCTTAGAACCATGGCAATGTGGGAAGGAGGTTAGTCTAGAAGAGCAGGTGGGTCCCTCCTGCCTCTCCTTGTTTTTACTTCTTTTGTCACCACTACTCTTGCCCCTTTGAACCAGCTCTTAGTAAAGGAGGGAAATGGTGATGTTTCCTCAAAAACAACATTGGGCAAGAAGAGGAAGGAGGATGGGAAGAAAATCAAGGAGCTGTAACCAAAAGGAAAGGAGGTGTCTTTTGACTGTTTATGTTGGGTTTGCAGCTTGACTATCTGGGTACTTCTAAATATATTAGTCATCCTGGAACATTATTACCAGAGTCACTAGGTAATTTCTGTTTTTAATTACCTAGTGGTTTTTTAAAAGCTCCCCAGGTGATTATGATATGCAGCCAGGGTTAAGATCTAGTAACCTCTATGAATAGGCAATTTGAAAGACATATAAGAACTATAAATTGGGTACAAGAACCTGGATAGTAAAACTTTGGGGAAATCTATCTATCTATCTATCTATCTATCTATCTATCTATCTATCTAATATACATAATATATACATAATCATCTTATTAGTTTTTCACTTATCTATGACATTTTTATGATTCTGTTGTGAAGTTTTCCCCAAAGTATGCTCTGTAGGATACTAGTTCCATGCAATGTTTAT
Organism: Delphinus delphis; assembly: GCF_949987515.2. NCBI lineage: Eukaryota > Metazoa > Chordata > Mammalia > Artiodactyla > Delphinidae > Delphinus > Delphinus delphis. Next base: position 22,276,761 of record NC_082699.1, read on the forward strand.
AGGCTGGTGTTGACAGTGGGGAACACCATGCTTTCATACTGTGGCCATGGTACTTCCTGTGTCTACCCATTTCACCCACATACATTTGTAGGAAAGTGGAATGTAAAAGAATCCTCCTAGCCCCAAGCCTCTTTTTCTCTCTTTCATTCTCTCTCTCTCTTTTTTAGATTCAGTAAAAAAAAAAAAATTTATATATTATATGTATTTTACTTCCTGAATACTTCTTTCCCCCCTTTCCTTGCTCTGCTTAATCTTCTTCTTCTTATTATTCATTCCAATAATATAATATGAAACATTCCCCAACTCAATTGATTTTGAATGTATTTTTTCTCCCTCAGAACATTGCTCTACAAGTGTCCTGGGGCATCATACTTGGGAATGTAACACTACAGTTAGAGGCTGAGAGAAGGGATGAAAATATCCATTTGGAGGGTGGTCTTTGCTGCCTGTGGCTGCCTCCTTAAATGTTTGCCAGTTTTCCATCTCAGGAGTGGTTCAGCCTCAGTTTAGCTCTTAAATTCATGAATAGCTCCTAAGATTCTTCTCATATTGCTCGTTTATAACTCAGTAAATTTCTCCAGGGCAGGAGGGATCCGGGGTAATGTGAACTGGTCAGACAGATATTCTTTCTTCCCTGTTTGCTGTGTTTGCCCTAGAAGTGATCTGGGCTACATAAAGATGGATGTACAGATATACTTATGTAAATATATACGAACTCAGAAATGAGGGGCAAATATGGTTTGCTCCCATGGGAGTGTTTGATGATTTCTGAGAATGCTCAAAATTTTAAAGCTGATCTTTTCTTTTTTTTTTAAGAAGATGTTGGGGGTATGAGTTTATTAATTAATTAATTTATTTTTGCTGTGTTGGGTCTTCGTTTCTGTGCGAGGGCTTTCTCTAGTTGCGGCAAGCGGGGACCACTCTTCATCGCTGTGCGTGGGCCTCTCACTATTGCGTCCTCTCTTGTGGCAGAGCACAGGCTCCAGACACGCAGGCTCAGTAGTTGTGGCTCACGGGCCTAGTTGCTCCGCGGCATGTGGGACCCTCTCAGACCAGGGCTCGAACCCGTGTCCCCTGCATTGGCAGGCAGATTCTCAACCACTGCGCCACCAGGGAAGCCCTAAAGCTGATCTTATAAACCTGAAAAAATGAGTTTCTTCTTCTATATTTGAGACCACTTCTCTCTGAAAAAATTGCTTTTAGTTCTTAAAGTACAATAATAAAAATTCATTTCAATCAGGTACAAAGGAGGAGGAGGTTAATGGAACTTGTTCTTTTTATGGTGTCCCTTAGCAAGCCATTTGAAAAAATAAGCGTGAAGAATTTGGTGAAGATTGTGATAATTGGGAAGAGGAGGCGTTCTTTATATTCTTGGAAAATTTTCCAGAAATAAGACCCACTGTCTCATTTCCATCTCTACTTCCAGAACACCCACATGCCACCATATTAAGTGCTATTTATGCCATCAGCCAAGAAAATGTATTTGATAAAGAACTTGACAATGGTAGGAAATTGATGCTCCCTATAACTTCAGCAGAAGGGAATTTTTAACTTTACTGCCCCATGATCCTGCAAGCAGTTAGGGAGCTCACTCCACTTTCTAAAGGACACTGACAACAGTCATAATATTCCATCCTTGATCAGAGGAAATGAGAGAGGAGCTAAAGAAAAGCTGAAAACCAAATTCTGTTCTTTTAATCATTTTTTTTAGATGTTGGGGGTAAGAGTTTATTAATTAATTAATGTATTTTTGCTGTGTTGGGTCTTCATTTCTGTGCAAGGGCTTTCTCTAGTTGTGGCAAGCGGGGGCCACTCTTCATCACAGTGCACGGGCCTCTCACTATCGCGGCCTCTCTTGTTGCGGAGCACAGGCTCCAGATGCACAGGCTCAGTAGTTGTGGCTCATGGGCCTATTTGCTCCGCGGCATGTGGGATCCTCCCAGACGAGGGCTCGAACCCGTGTCCCCTGCATTAGCATGCAGATTCTCAACCACTGTGCCACCAGGGAAGCCCCCAAATCCTGTTCTTTTATGAGGACTAGTAAAGAATGAGAGAGAAATAAATCCATCTGGCAAACAGACTTTCAAATGATGACTTCATTAGTAAAGCAATTATTTGTTTTACTCTGGGACAAAACAAAATTGGGGACAGAAAAAATGGGACAAAATAATAAAGTTGTAGAGACAACATTTTGGCTATAACAATGAAAATGTTATTAGTATTTTTATTGTTGTTGATGCTGCAGTTGTTGACATTTAACCACTTTGGAATTTTTGGTACTGTTTGTGAACCCCAGAATGTTTTAATGTTTTTTTCAATTTCCATATTGCTTTCTAGAATTTTGTTCATTTCTGAATTTTACGCATCTTTAAAAATTTATAATTTGCTTTGCCTTTTCTGCTGGTTTTTGCCAGGTTTTTTTTTTTTTTTTTGCGGTACGCAGGCCTCTCACTGCTGTGGCCTCTCCCGTTGCGGAGCACAGGCTCCGCATGCGCAGGCTCAGCGGCCATGGCTCATGGGCCCAGCCGCTCTGCGGCATGTGGGATCTTCCCGGACCGGGGCACGAACCCGTGTCCCCTGCATCGGCAGGCGGACTCTCAACGACTGCGCCACCAGGGAAGCCCTGCCACGTTGTTTTTGTCTGTGATTGTGGCAATCAACCCAAATCAGAGTTGAATAAATTCCTCCTCTTTATGATCATCACCATACCTTAATGGGTGTCATATCTTAAAAATCAAAGAACTTTCATATTCTACAGGAAGGTATTTTATGTAGATGCTACCTTTTTTGTTGTTGTTGTTTAGCTTTACTAACATAAAAATAATATTTTATTTAACCACCAGAGGGAGTCCCCAAATCTACTTAAAATAAATAAGTAGTAAATTTTATATCTTTTATGGTTGAAAATAAACAATTCAAACAGCTGTGTGTTATGGCATGTGGGCTCACTTATTGGGTCTTTGGTACATCAAGAGCCTAAAACCTTGTTCTACTAGAGATACCACATCGTTTTAATTAACAGTTATTAAATAATAGGCTATGGATTTTTTTCCCTAGGAGAATCAAGTGTTTCCATAGATATTATGCGGGTGTGGATTGGGAGAGGAAATTATGCAAATGTTTCCTGCAGGCAGAGCAGGGCTACCACACTGGTTCTCTCCAGGAATGAAGGGTCTTGGATCTCCCAGAAAACCTCTCTTTCAAATGTCAATCATCTTCTAAGCAAGCCTCTGAGTCACATTCCCTGCCGCTTGCCAGGTATCTTGTAGGACAATTCTTGGGAGGGGCACTTCCTGGGAGCACCGTGACATTTCTCTACTGCCTCTGTACCTGACTTTAAAGCTTCTCAGAGTTTTCTCACATATTAACACCATCAGCCCTACTTCATGGCCACAGCAATTGTTGTGCACAGAGGTTAAGCAAATTACCTGAGGCCATGGAGCAGATGAGTGAGAGACTTGGGGTTGCATCCAGTACTCTTAGCTGCGTTGGTTGGTATATTGCCTTCCATTGCTTCACGAAGCTGCAGGCTGGCCTGCTTCATCCCATCGTGCTCAATTAGAATCAGGTATTTTAATTCCCATTTCTGAGTTGAAGTCAAAGATATTTCACCACTGTAACTAGAATGTTGTCTCAATAAAAAAAAAAAGTTACAAACACTGAATAGCGGTGAAATACATTCACTCAGAGTCAGCATTGATATATTCTTCCTTCCTCATGTCCTTTAACCTCTTATTCTCTCCAGGCTGCTTACAAATACATTCAATGTATCAACAAGTGTTAACAAAGACACTGTCTCAATATTAGCATTTTGGACAAAAAAGATATTCTACTTGATGTTAGCATAACTCCGCCTTTGAACTAGGTAATTAAAACACTATTTGAGAATAAAGTATTAAATGCATAAGGTCTCCTGGACTCCCGAGAAAGTAATAAGCTCTTTCACCCACAATGATTATTCCCTGGGCCAGTGTTTTCACAGCTGTAGTCACAGGTGCCCAGGAAATATGCCCCAGTCAGGCCCTGCAATATTCTAGCTCCCTCAGAAGCATGGGGCATCCTGAGTGCTGTATTCGCCTCCCCTTGCCCTCCACTGGCTCTGCCACAGCTTAAAAAGCCACAGGGCTGATTTTGCGCTGAAGTACTGGGGTCCTCAATGACACACATTCTGTAACCTAAACTGAAATAAACTTAAGGCTGCTGTCTCCTCGGCTTACCGCAGGGGGCAGACGCCGACAGATCAAGTGTTTAAAGAAACAAATTCCCAAGGACAAGCAGGGAGCTACAAAAATGTAGAAAAATGAAAAGAATAAATTTTCAAATGTGTTTTCTGGTGCCACCTTTAATAGTACATTACATGAGATGGCATTTATTTTACTTATTTAAAAATAAACAACTCTTCATTAATGCTAAAGATGTATGAACTTAAGGTTTGAAGCTAGGTTGATAAAATTTTTCTGCAGAAAAATACTTCTGGATAGTGTTCCCTTTTTTACACTTTGCATTTGAAATTTAATAATTCTATGAATATGTTTACTCAGATGTTCTAATCCCCCAAATAATACATTCTTAGAAAATATTCTTCCCAAGGGAGAAAGGCCATGAACATTTTAACTTCCCTGGCCAGTCATTGATTTTTATCCTTTACTAGACTTTCTAAAAACCTGAGCAAAGGTCATAAAGCATTGTTATTTGCAATGAGATAAACTATATGCAAAAGTAAAAATAAACCTCCAATCTGTGGAAAGCATTATGAAAAAGTATAGCATTACTGGTTATTGCTCTATACAGACTTGCCTATGCTGTCTTAACTTTACTTTTTAGCATGATGGTGATGAGCATGGACACTGAAGCCTGACTGCTAGGATCTGAAATTTTGTGTCACTACTTACTGAGTTATCTTAAACATGTAATAATTTTTCTGTGCCTCAGTTTTCTCATCTGTAAAATGGAGATAATAACAGTACTTATCATGCTGTTCTGAGGATTAAATGAGTTGATATTTGTCCATTATGGATATTTATTTTAAAATAGAACAGTGCCTGGCAGTGGAATTTGTTTAAATAAAACACATATGTGTTTTTTCATAGCATCACTCTGCGCTAGGTCAACACTTTCATATTAACGATTGGGTCTCTTTTTCCCTGTCCACCCAGAATGCTTGTATTAGAAGTTCATTGGACATGAAATACATTCTGGAGCTGTCTGGTCTCAGTTTTCTTATCTATGAAATGGTGATGATGATCTTGTCTTGGAGGTCTGATATGAGATGTAGTGAGACAGCACATGCGAAATGCTTGGGAAAAGTTAGGCTATAATAGGCACGTAATAAATTCTCACTGATAAATAGAAATAACTATGTGCAAAGTCATCAGAGAAGCTCAGACAACCCACATAAAGATTGAAGGAGATAAAATGAGTATCACAGAAACGAAACACTTGTCTGTTAAAAGGTTTAGTCAGTTTTGTTGTTTGATTTATCAGATTCAAATTAGAACTTTTCAATCCATACTTTCCAAAGAGATTATTGAGACAGAATTTCTGAAAAATTTCTTCCTCTAGATTTCTTTTCTTCTTCTTATTAGTCTTAATATTTTAGTATCAAAACCTTTTCCAGGAAAAAAGTTGAATGCACATATTATAAAACCTCTTCCTCTGGCTTTTGTAGCCATTTCTTGACTTAAACAATAAAAATTGCCAATATATTGATAATGAATTTCTACTTATTGGAAAGCCTTTTAGAAATACTTTTAAGCTTTACTTAGATGCATGCAAAACAAAAGGAGATACTTGTGTGTTTCTCTCTTCTTTGTGCTACTCAGTGGTGGAGGAATAACTACTCATGGTTTCCTTTGTGAGGATGATTAGAGAAAAAATGAAAACCATGCCAAGGACACATGAATTATTTACATGCAAAAAAGGGGTAAAACTATGTGGTGTGGAGGAGACTCCATCTTACTCTGAAAGAACTGAATTTCAGTATCAGATGACTAGGAATGTGTCCTACAAACCTCCACTCATACATTATGGCATGTTCAGTAAGTCACAGTGCAAATATTTATTGCCTTCACAGAAGACTTTGACATCTATAGGCAATTCCAGATAAAGCCTTGAGAACTGACTTAGTTCTGGTGAAAAAGAATTATTATGCTAAAACTGGGGGCTTGGTGGATGGTAGGACAGATTGAATTTAGGAATGTAGGTTCTTAGGACCACATAGGCCCACAGAGTTTTTTGGAAAGCCTCTAAAATAGGCAATTGGAAGGCAATGAGAAGGCTCTGAGGAAATGTGTGATCAATGGCCAAGAGTTGCATGGAGAATAGTCGGCTGAGAACTATGTGTTGAAAGAGTTTATGTCAGGGCAGTCCATCTAGCACCTAGACTTCATCCTATCACAGGGAGTGGAGTTTCATCCTATCACAGGGAGTGGAGTTTCAGGGCAGTGCTCTAATACTTAGGCAGACTGATAAAGAGAAGGCGGCACAAAGACCTGGTAGAAAAAATACAGCCTTACTAGGGCAGAATAAAGTTACTGAAACTGAGCTACAAGACAAAAGCTTAATTTTAGAGGTGAAGATATACCATGAGAGCAAGATTAGAAATGTCTCTGCTTAAGGAAAGGGTATGTTTTAAAACCTAGGTTTAGGCTGAATTTACAGATGACAGCCTTACTGTGCAATGTAATGAACACTATTTCACCAATATCTTACAGTGAGTACACTTACAAGTTTCATAAGTTGATTTCCTTTAATATCCTTTACAAAGGCAGATGGCATAGGAAATCAAGTGCAGTTCCGTGAAAGTCAAAGCAGGGCCATTCAGCATGTATTCCATGGATATATATGATCTACTTTTATGCCAAGGAGTTTTTGTTTTGTGTTGGTGATATCAAGAATTAAGAGGTTGGTCCATATATCTCTTCTTATGAAGAGCAATTGTTGGACAGAAATACATGAATATGGAAAGATGGGGATAGGAAGTAAAATAATTTTTATTATCTAAATCAGGAGGTGAATGATGGAGGCAAAGTAGACTTGTAGCGTTACACTTGAATTACTTTTCTCTTTTTCAAACATATGGTTTTGGTTTCCACCAGTAGAATTAGAGAGCTGCAGAATTTGCTCCTGGAATGGACAGCTCAAACCAAGCAAAGAGTTGACAGCATGGAGGTTGGCTCCTGACACAGATAGACCCCAGTGTGGCCAGGCCTCTCTTATGTGAGCAGCTAGGCAAATGGTAAGCTGTATCCTGTCAGGGCTTGTTTCTTTTGCAGGCAAAGACAGCAGGGAAGAATGGTAGAGAGGCAAAGGCCCTGCTTGAATTATGCAGGGAGCTGATTATCTCGCTTTTTCTCTAAGGACAACTGGATCTGTGACCTAATATATAATTTTAAAAGATCAAAATAAAAACCCATCAGGACATAAGAATTAACCTTCCATTGCTAAATGCCTGGGAAAAAAAAGGAGGAATAGTTTTTTTGAGGGACAAAGTTGCCACTGAAAAATCCTGTACTCAGCCAGATTATTGGTCATGTGCTTTGGCAACAGAAAGTTCTTTTCTCGTATGCAAACTCTCAGAAAATAGGCTGCCAACGTTCACTTCTGAAAAAAAAGAAATTCACCGGTCAAACAAGAGATTAATTAAAATAGAGATCACAAAAATGAGGAAGTTGTGGTATAAACTGTCAGCCAGTAAGCTTTGAAACTATTCAAACATTGCTCTTTTTTTTTTAAATCAACAGCTGTAAAAATTCATGTAAATATAAAAAAAAATTAAGGGAAGATACATATCATGCATTAATACCAAACTGAACCTCAGAATCCAGATTATCTTTTACTAAAACTAGGCAGTGGGGTGGGGTTGATGGAAGGAGGAGGGGAAGTAAAGCCTGCTGGGTTTCTTATCTTTCTTAGGAGGAAGCCAGTGGATGGCACTTCTACAATAATATAGAAAAATTTTAAAAAAAATATATATATATATTACAGTACATTTTTTTAAATGTTAATTTTTAAGTAATTAGTAGAAACATAAAAATAGGGTGGTTTCTAAATCACTACAGAAACTAAGCAAAGAAAATATCTGTATAGAGAAAGACAAGTGAAAAGGAAACAGCAAGAAAGCCCAAAATAAACAGAGCACGAAACGCAGTGATGCACATATGACAATATTTCCTATACAACCATAAATGAAAAAAAGGTTAAACTCACTATTAAAACACAAAGATTAAAATTTGGCCACTCCAAAATATATAAATATGCAGAAAAGAGAACCTAAAACAAAATAGTAGAAAAAGTAAACAATAAAAGGATGGGCAAAGGTATATTCAGCAAACAAAATCTGTTATTTATTATGAGTGAGACTATGAATAGCCACTGAGACATAATTCCAAAACCAAAACAGTAAATGGAAGAAAGATAAAAGCTACTATTCACAGTGAAGATAGGTTAGAATCAAAATCTAAGCAGGAAATAACATGGTATTAACATATACAAAGCAGAAACTGCTAGAGGAAATGGGAAGAAAATAAGACAGTGCAATGGCTTTGGGACATCTTATGGCCAGTTTCAATTTTTGACAAGGGATAAGACATAAAATAAAGACATAGAACTGTCTAATTAGTAGATTTAATTATTAGACTGATAACTGACATTTCTTCCTTTAAAGATATTTCATCCTTTTCATTTTCCTTACAACATTTATCAAACTGATGATACACTAAACCACACAAAAAAATCCCAATAAATTCCCCAGTTGGGTAATATTTTAGATCAGTGGCCCCCAACATTTTTGGCACCAGGGATCAGTTTCGTGGAAGACAATTTTTCCACGGACCGGGGCAGGGGGAGGGGGATGGTCCAGGCGGTAATGCGAGCGATGGGGAGCGATGGGGAGCGGCAGATGAAGCTTTGCCTGCTCGCCCTCTGCTCACCTCCTGCTCTGCGGCCCAGTTCCTAACAGGCCGCAGACCAGTACCAGTCCACGGCCTGGGGGTTGGGGACCACTGTTTAAGAATAATCCTTCAATAAATCTCAAAATTAAACAACAATATTCACTACTATGTAGAAATTAAAAATTAGCCTTTAAGGAGCTCTTTATTAAAGAGGAAGTTAAAAAGAAAATTTCAGGACTTGTATTTTTGTCAATAATGCAAAATACATACCCTGAAAAGCTTCACTATAGTGTACATTTTATATGGATGAAATGTAACAAATCATTTTTAATGTGTTCACTATAATGGAAGGAAATCCCTAGAGGTAAAAAAAATAAAGAGTTAGAAAACTGATTAGGAAATAAAACTGAAATCCATAACTTTCCTGCAGAAGAGTTCCAGAAAACCAAGAAGCTGTCTCAGGAGACAAAGCCTTGAACCTAAACTGAGAAAAGAGTTTGGGATTGACATGTACATACTGCTATATTTAAAGCAGATATCCAACAAGGACCTAATGTATAGCACAAGGAACTCTGCTCAATATTCTGTAATAACCTAAATGGGAAAAGAATTTGAAAAAGAATAGATACATGTATATGTATAACAGAATCACTTTGATGTACAACTGAAACTAACACTACATTGTTAATCAACTATACTCCAATATAAAATAAAAAATTAAATAAATAAATAAATAAAAATGCAAAGAAAGGGTTAAAGTATTATTAGTAAAAGATTAGATGGAAAAAAAATAAAACAAAACAAACAAACTGAAAACAACAAAAAAGAAATGTTTCTTGCGAACAAAGGCAGAAGACAAGATTATTTGTTTTGGCGATTACTTTCAGTGGGCAAAAAATGAGCAAAAATGTCTCCACTGAGAATGCGTGACCACATTGGTTTGGAGTTCAAATTTACACAACTCCTGTGTTTTAGGGAACAACAAGCTGAGAACTGAATTTAAGTTGATTCAAAAGCAAACAAAACATAACATACATAGCAAAAGACAAGTAAAATTAAACAGAAAAATGGACAAAATAAACAGCATGAAATAAGATGTTGCACATATGTTGTATGAAAAAACATTTGTCCTCTGAAGAAGGATGGCTTATCCCAGGCCAGGTGAAAATTCCACAGAAAAAGTCCACTGAATATAAATTCACAATTAAAATTAAAACACAAGGAAATTCGCCATGGTGAATGAGAAAAACTGCAACATAGAAAGTGTGAGAAAGAAGCACAAATAATAAAAAGAACAAACATATTTTAGAAGGAAACAAAAAAATATAAAACTTGTAATGAAAAAGCTAATCAAACATATTTGTCATGAAACATTTACTCAAACCAATAGGAATTTTAGAAGAGAATTGAACCAATGAAGGAAAGGATCTATTTAAAGAGATAAAGCTTAAGATTTTCTATAATTGATTAAAGACATGAATCTTTGTATTCAAGAAGCATAAATGAACCTTAAGCAGGTAAAAGGAAGATGGTATCAATACCTATATGCATCAGAGTTTCCTCAGAGATCACCAAAGGTAAAGGGATCTTTACAAATGAAAGGACAACCCACTGAATGGAAGAAAATAGTTGCAAATTATATGACCGATAAGGGGTTAATAGTCACATATTTAAACAGGTTATAGAACTCAATATCAAAAAAAAAAAAGATTAAAAAAAATGGTCATGAAGAACCTAGGGGCAGGATGGGAATAGAGAGCAGAGCTACTAGAGAATGGACTTGAGGACACGGGGAGGGGGAAGGGTAAGCTGGGACAAAGTGAGAGAGTGGCAAGGACATATATATGCTACCAAACGTAAAATAGTTAGCTAGTGAGAAGCAGCCGCGTGGCACAGGGAGATCATCTTGCTGCTTTATGACCACCTAGAGGTGAGTGGTCACAAAGAGAGGGTGGGAGGGAGAGAGACGCAAGAGGGAGGAGATATGGGGATAAATGTATATGTATAACTGATTCACTTTGTTATAAAGCAGAAACTAACACACCATTGTAAAGCAATTATACTCCAATAAAGATGTTTTTTTTTTTAAAAAAAAAGAAGAACCAAATAGACATTTTTCCAAAGAGGAAATGCAGTGGCCAACAGGCACATGAAAAGATGCTCAACATTGTCAATCATCAGGGAAATGCAAATCAAAACTACAATAAGTTAGCACCTCACACCTGTCAGAATGGCTATCATCAAAAAGGACACAAATAAGAAATTCTGGAGAGGATGTGGAGAAAAGGGAACCCTTTTACACTGTTGGTGGGAATGTAAATTTGTGCAGCCACTGGGGAAAATAGTAAGGAGGTTTCTCAAAAAACTAAAAATAGAACTACCATATGACCCAGTAATTCGATTTCTGGGTATATATCCAAAAAAACCAAAAACACTAATTTGAAAAAATACATGCATCCCAGTGTTCATAATTTACAATTGCCAAGATATGGAAGCAAACTAACTGTCCATCAACAGATGAATGGATAAAAAGGATGTGCTATACACACACACACACACACACACACATACACAGTGGACTACTCAGCATAAAAAAGAATGAAATTTTGCCATTTGCAACAACATGGATGGATTTGGAGAGTATTATTATGCTAAGTCAAATAAGTCAGACAAAGAAAGACAAATACTGTATGACAGTGGTCCCCAACCTTTTTGGAACCAGAGACTGGTTTCGTGGAAGATGATTCTTCCACAGACTGGGGGCAGGGAGGATGGTTTCGGGATGATTCAAGCACACTACATTTACTGTGCACTTTATTTCTATTATGATTACATTGTAATATATAATGAAATAATTATACAACTCACCATAATGCAGAATCAGTGAGAGCCCTGAGCTTGTTTTCCTGCAACTAGATGGTTCCATCTAGGGGTGATGGGAGGCAGTGATACCCGAAGTGTGTTGCTTATGTCGAGTCTTCTCCCTGATCTTGTTTTGGTTGCTGTCACTGCAGAAAACCCTGCTTCACAAAGATAGGATGTTGGAAATGGAAACAGGCTTTTCAGTACTTTTGTGGCAATCTCAGGATATTCCACCTTTGCTTTAATCCAGAAGGTATGGAGATCTGAAGTTGTCTCAGACATACTTTTAAGGCCACCGTCATTTGCGATCTCAAGCAATTGATCCTCTTCTAGCATGGACAAAGTCGATTCACCTGGCTTATTCACAAATGGGTCGTGGATCCATTCCTTCCCAGTTCAGGGGTCTTTTGTGGACGGGAAATAATGCTCAATCTCTTTTGAAAGCTGAGATAGGTGATCATGCACCAATGTGCTGCCAGTGGTGACTGTTTTTCTAAAAGAAATCTCTGGCCCCATTCTCGTAACTCAAAAACTCTGGCCAGTGATCTACCTTTAGAAAACCATCTCATTTCTGTGTATCAGAGAAGACGTGTGTGCTCTGCGTCCATCTCCTCACAGAGCTGCGTGAGCAGATGTGAGTTAAGAGCATGTACTTTAATGTGGTTGATAGTTTTGATCACATCCTGCAAAACGTTGTTAAGTTCAGGTGACTTTTTTCGACTAGCCAGCATTTCTCTATGGATGACACAGGTGCGTAGAATCATATTCAGAAGCGACCTCTTTGACCTGAGTAGTGAAACCAGAAAGCTGTCCAGTCATGGCAGCCACTCCATCCATGCATATGCCGATGCAAAATGACCAATTCAGATTTCCTGATATGTAATCATTCAAAGACTTGAATAGTTCTGCAGCTGTGGTGTTGGTTGACAACAAAAGTGCACATAACATATCCTCATGCACATCCTCCTGAAAAATATATCACACAAAAACAAGCATTGTTGCTTTGTTGCCCACATTGGTAGACTTGTCAACCTGGATTGCATACCATGGTGACTCATTAATCCTCTCTAACAATTGTGCCTCAATATCCTCTGCTGTTTCATCAATTCATCTAGTTATGGTGCTAGCTGAAAGAGAAACATGTGCCCCCTTTTGAACTGCAGCCTCTCCTAAAAGTTCATGACAAATGTCCTTAGAAGCAGGCAGTATCAACTCTTCCCCAATAGGAAAGGGCTTCTTAGCTTTAGCAATGTGGGTAGCCACTAAGAATGATGCTCTCAGTGCAGACACATTTGATGATGTGGTGGCCTTCAATAATTGCTTCTGTTCTTCGTGTTCACATTTTTTTCTTTTGAAAAATTCCAAAGGCTGTCTTTTAATGTAGGGTGTTTGGTCTCCATGTGGTGAAGCAGTTTTGAAGGTTTCATGGCTTCACTGGATAGCAGATCACCACATATTATACAAAGCAGGACTGGGGAATGTGAAACACCTGTTGCAATGAACCCATAATTTAAGTAGCACTCTTTGTATTTTCTTTTAAATGCAGCTTTCTTTTTGTTGGCAGTTTTAGAGTCTTCTGCTGTCTCATCACTGGGTCTTTCCCCATTTTCAAAGAAGCTCTCCAGCGATGATTGTTTTTTTACTCATTTTGGCTAGGGTTAGCTTGTGGGCTTACCAAAACTGTGACTGAGACAAGTATGTGGGAAAGAGGCGTGGATGGAAATGGTAAATAAAATAATGGGTGGGCCACGCATGGACTAAAATAAGTGTCGGATTCTGACTTAAAGCCTGCCACCAGATGCAGCTGTACAATTGAAATACATCAACTCACTTGCCACTATAACGCCTGCCACCAGATGCAACGTAATTGTCACTTGCCACTCACTGATAGGGTCTTGATATGAGTCTGCAAGCAATTGATTTATTATGGTCTCTGTGCAGTCAAACCTCTCTGCTAATGATAATCTGTATTTGCAGCCGCTCCCCAATGCTAGCATCACTGCCTCAGCTCCAACTCAGATCATCAGGCATTAGATTCTAATACGGAGTACGCAACCTAGATCCCTTGCATGTGCAGTTCACAGTAGGGTTCATGCTCCTATGAGAATCTAATGCCACTGCTGATCTGACATGAGGCAGAGCTCAGACAGTAATGCAAGCGATGGGGAGCGGCTGTAAATACAGATGAAACTTCACTTACTTGCCCTCTGCTCACCTCCTGCTATGCAGGCTGGTTCCTAACAGGAACGGTAGCGGTCCATGGCCCAGGGGTTAGGGACCCCTGCTTTAGGGCTTGGTTCAGTTTTCTCTTTGAACTAACTTTGAATTTAGTGCTGAGATCCTTGCCAAAAGGAAATGGGATCCAAATAATTCATGGCATCTAGCGACATCATGACTGACAAACTTATCATTTATAGTTGATTTGTGATAAAGTATCCAGGGAAGCACATGTTTGGAGAACTGAAGTGGCTGCTGCTTCTACCTGTTATGGCTCCTGTGATAACCAAAAATGCTTGGAGTGAGATGGCTGCTCCTCGGTGCAATGAGGCGCTTTCAGAAAAAAAAATGATGTCTCTCAGATCTTTAAAATCTCAAGACATGTGACTTTCAGCCAAGTCACATTTGGAGAGCCAAAGAATCTCTATAGTGAACCTAAACATTATATCTTCCTTCCTAAAGTTCTATGATAATCCCTCTGAAAAATCAGAAAGAAAATTTAATTGTATGGGTTACAGAAGGTAAATTCACAGCCTCATCAAGTCTCTCATATGAAAGTCAGGGCATCAATAGGGAAGGAATAGACCCTAAAACTTGGAATAGAACATTTGGGAAGACTTGGTTAATGTTAAGAATGTTGAACATCTGAACACTCTGAAGTTTCTTTGCTAGTGGAAGCAGCCCTCCCTTCGGTGTTTGAGGAAATTAGCCTTCTCTTATTAAAGATTCTTTAATAAATTTTCCTGGTACAGTTATCTTATACGGAACACCTCTTTTTTTCTCAAGATTTACCTCAACCATCTTGTAACTAGGGTCAATTCTCATTATGGTCCAAGGGGTTATGCTCAAAGTGACATGGGAGGAAATATTTTGTACTCCAAAATGAATTGCAAAATGTTTATGAATGGATAAAGTCAAATTATGGTGCACCTACAAGTGAGTTTGAATGTAATGTGTTGGTTGTGGCAGGTGGAAGGGGCTCTAACATTTTACACTGGTTGGTTGAGTAAAAATTTGACTCAGAGGTTACTCAGTGAGGTTGAAATATATGCACTTCCTTGGTATAATATAGAGAAAAAAATCCAAGGGCTTAGGGAAATAGGCAAGTTGGAATGGATTTATCATGTGCAACCAGTCCTTCCCACATTGCTTTTTCTGAAAGGGCCCAAAAGGCACTCCCTTCACTAAGTCACTGAGAAATTACATAGGTGAGTAGAACATCCATATCATTAAAATATGGGAATGTCTTTCATAGACCAGGTATAATGTTGGAAGATGGCATCATTGAGTTGTGTTCCTCATGAGAATAATGCAACATTTAACTGCCAGAGACTAAGTGGGCATATTAGTGTAATATACATATGCTCTGAAGTTTTAATCCACAGAAATATTTTGCAGGGGATAATTAATTTCATGTCCCTAAAAACAATGTAAATGCAGACCAACAAAACATTACTTGATGTAGAACAAGAACAATTCCAAGTAGTGTGCCAAATTTATGATTTGACTCACTACAGTGGAAAAATCACGTGTTCTCCCTTAATTCCAGACCGAAGGCAGTTCACAGACCAAGCTCTTCTTGATTGAAGGAGAGTTTTGGGTCCCCTGAAACACTACCAGTAGAAACCTACCACTTATCTTTCATCCAACCTTGTCAAAAGAGATCTGAGACCAATTACTACAGTAATTGTGCATTAGAGAAAGTGAAATATCTAAACTCTTGGGGATTGACACTAATCCTTGGGGACTCAGAATACGAAAGTGGGCTTTATAAATAATCAGGTAATAAATGATGTTCCACGTTTGAATCACCAAGTGCCCAATAAAGTCCACAGACTCACCCGGTGGTTATTTCTCCCATTCCTAAACACGTAATTGACCTCTGTCAGACACACTTGGCATCTGGCAGAATCTCTGCAGTGGGCCTCTGATCCAGGAAGTGAGTGTTATTATGGTAGAAAGGGTAAGTGGAAGCCTCTGAACTTTCCCTCCCTGCCAGGTTATTTAACTGAAAGCAGCACCGCATCCCTGCAGGGAATTGCAGAAGTGAGTGCCAAGGTGAAAGGCTTGAAAGATGCAGGGTGGTGATGCTGTTCACATTCCCATTTATCTCTTCCTGCTACCTTGTACAGAAGGTAATGGATCTTTGGAAATAATTGCATTATTTAAACTTCATCAGGTATAAATGCAATTGCAGCTACTCTTCCAGATGTGGAGGTTTTTTCTAAGTTTTTTTTCCTCAGATATTTTGACCGGCCATCATTTTGAAGAATCTGTTACAGGATGGAGTGAACTTAATTGTGTGCTGCGAGTAGACCTGAGAAGGGCAAGGCTGGGACCAAAGTGGACAATTTTGGTACTTTGCCAATATCTTCTTGGATCCTCTTTTTACTGTTTTTAGGTGCCATGGCCTTAGTGTGATTTTGTTTCCAACAGCCAGCGTTGGTGAACATTATATAGTATTTGTATAATTGCCTTAAGGCTACTTGTGCCTTACATTGCCTGAGTGAACACGAAGAAGTGTCTGAGAATGTATATGTCGTGCGTGTGTCCAATTACCATACACTGACATGTCTGGGCATATGAAAACCATAGCTTCCTTGCCATGGGTCTTTGCTTACACATCACAGTTCCCTGTGGGATCAACTTGAAGGTACTTTATTCAGGACTTAATCTGAATAAAGATTTGCTGGGCTTTTACCCCTTGCTGGGCTTTTACCCCTTGCTGGACTTTTACCCCTTCCCTATCTCCTTCTCCCCACTCCCTGGCTAGTTTTCCATGGGAACACTTTCTTAATAAATTACCTGCCTATTAACCCTTGTTTCAGCATCTGCTTTTGGGGGAGCCAACCTAGACATCAGCGATTACCTGCTGGAAAATATGATGGAAAACTATAATTCCATTCATAATAAATCACAACAAAAATGTAAAATGCTTATAAATAACAATATGAATTAAACTATAAAAATGTTAGTGAGTATTATTTAAAAGAAGGCTTTAAAATAGAAAGAGAGGCTATGGACTTCTGTAGGAAGATTAAATATCATATAAATATTTTATCCTAAATTTATATAAAAATTAAAGCTATTACAAAGTTATTGTAAAACAAATGGAAGAATTAATACATAATAATACTATTCACCACACTGAGCTTACCATGTCAAAATTTTTATTGAAATGGTTATAGTAAATGTATTTCTAGTAAATCTTGCAGTATTTTGAAAATATACTTGACATGGTTAAAGGTATTATTTACAAAGTGGAAAGTGAAATAACTTCAGAGAAAACTTCTTACCGAAAAAATAAAATATCAAGAGAAGGATGTTCTTTAATTATTTAATAATAATAATAATAGTAGTAGTAGTAGCAAATACTTATTTAGCCTGTCATATATGCATGTCTATGGTATACACACATATTCACATGTATATGTATAATTGTTTAATCCTCACAATCTCTCAATAAATTATGTGTAGAGTTAGAGATAAGGAAATCTATGTATAGATGGGTTAAGTAACTTGTTCAAAATCTTACAGGTAGGAATTGGTAGGGTTGGGATTTAAACCCAGGTGTTTTTAATTCAGATTCCATGCTCGTAACCATTTTGCTATTCATGTGTATATGCTAACAATCTATATACCAAAGACAGTGAAAAAATTAGGGCCCATCACAAGCAAGTCATTCTGTCATATGGAAGATACGTATCTCTTTCAAAAGAGGTATTTCAGAACTGTTTTGAACAATGGCAGTTATGGAGAATATTGTGGATCTGTTCAAAATGATTATCCTGAGGACCAGCAGTCAATGGATATGGGAACAGGACTCAGTTGGATTATAGTCCTAAAGTTTATTAACTGTCTCATGAGCCAGTTATCTGTGTATCTTCAACAGCCATTCCTGTATGATCAGTCCTCAAAATGCCTTTAAAAATTGAAACGACAGTTATTCTTTGCTCTTCTTCATCTTCTACTTTTTCATCTGTACTATTTACTAGCATTGAACAGAGATGTATTGATTTGTTCAAACTTAGGGTAATGATTACAGATATCTTCCTGAAAAATCTCACTGCTAGTCTCATCCAGATACAGAAGCAGAATCACCATAAAATACCTCCATCTGTTCTGTAAGCTGTATGACATTGTGACTGTGGGTAGTTGAATGACCTACAGAATGATCAGGGACATTTGACCTGTACCTAACATTTAGATCATCAGTTGACAAAATAAAACAGGTCTTGGTCCCAATGTGAGATTAGATTTAGTAATAAAAATTTAATTCCTTTTTTGATAGCTTTTTCAATCACATCTCCTAAAAGGCAGTACTGAAAATAAGCATGCTCTTATTCAAGAGACATGCACTATGATTGTAGTCCTATATTATTTTTCTTTAAAATATATTTTGATATCAGATATTATTTATATTTTGGTTATTATTATTTCCTTTAATATCCATTTTGTCCTAAATGTTAAAAATTAATCATCATTAAGCACATCATTTTTTTTTTTTTTTTCGGTACGCGGGCCTCTCACTGTTGTGGCCTCTCCCATTGCGGAGCACAGGCTCTGGACGCACAGGCAGCGGCCATGGCTCACGGGACTAGTTGTTCCACGGCATGTGGGATCTTCCCAGACTGGGGCACGAACCCGTGTTCCCTGCATGGGCAGGTGGACTTTCAACCACTGCGCCCCCAGGGAAGCCCTAAGCACATAATTTTTTTAAATAATAGAAACACTAACAATTTTAGTTCTATCAGTTAACTATAAGTATTATACTTATGAGAGGTACTACAGTCGTTTAAGTTTATTGAGATCAAGTGTATTTCAATATCAAACTATTTTTATTCCATATAATTCATCAAAAATAAATTGGCAGTTAATAGCTAATTATTCTCCTTTCTGAAGGTGATTCTGTTATAATCTGTGAATAGGAAGACCAGAGAATAAACATTCCATAACTGTTCTCTTAATCTGGTCATCTTAATCTTAAAGCCAGATTCACAGAAAAGTGAAAAGAGATGGGGTTAAATACAGGAACAAAAATAAATACGTTTTTCATTTGGTATAGTGAGAGGATTACCAATGAGGGTGATGACTGTGTGTCTCTACTGATGAAAAGTGGCTGACTGGTGAGGAGTGAACACTCTGGCAGGAAACAGAAAGCAGACACATAATTCACAAACCAGACAGTGAGAGAGAAGCCTCAGAATAAAAATAAGTGTAGACATATGTGTCGATGGCAGAGTGGAACGATGGAGGCTGTCGTCCCTGTGGGAAGGGCAGTGGCATCGAGGCTCTAAGCACATTTCATTTGTAGATACTAAAAAGCAAACTAAAATGTGGAAGAATGTTTGGTCATAGAAAAGTGATGGAAGAATTATTCCTCCAGGAAGGATAATTAAGAGAAGCAGCTTAAAATAGGGAAATAGTAGCTTCAGTTTCTCCTCATGCATCCTGAATAAAATTTGGACTCAGTTTGGTATTCAATAGGAACGAACTTTGAAAACTTATCCTCCATGTGTATATATATAGCATTATGCATAGAAGGAAACTGAGGCCCAGAGAAGTTATGTAACTTTCCAAGTTCCTGAAGCTGGATAGTGGCAAAGCTGAGACTAATGCCAACACTTTTCAGATGTCAGATTATATACAACTGTTTCTACTTTGGATACTAATTGTCCACTTTCAATTTTTAATACAAATTGGAAATGTTTCAGTTCAGAGATGGGCTTATAATAATTACTCGACTATGATGATTCTTAATTCAGTTCAACTCAGAACATTTATCGCACACCCAATATATGTAAGCTCTAAGTTAAGAAACAAAGTTAAAAGAGGCACTGTCCTTGCATTGAAAAAGAGATTAATAATATAAATTATTAAGAGACTCTAATATAGAAGTACATCTAACATACCAATAGCTTGTTTCCATACCTGCCTGATAATGAGATTTACCTATGACACATTAAAAATAAAGAGTCCTGTGTCTCTGCCTTGGAGATTCAGATTCTTAGATCTGGAATGGAGGCTCTTTTACTTTCTAAATTAATATTCCAGATGATTCTTATGATCAGGCAGATTGAGTAGACACTAGTGCCATATTTCCCAAGTTTGTCTGCACATTGGAATCACCTAGTAAACTTCAAAAACTAAAAATTCTTCTTTCCCACCCCGAGGGACTGTCCTTTGACTAATTGTTCTGAGGCACAGCCAGCGATTTGGATTTTAAAAATCCTCCAGATGATTCTACGGAACAAAAAATCATGGGAACTACTTCACTATACTATAGGGACATGGTGCTCAAGGAAGGTATCATGGAGGAAATAACAAAGAAGAACTTTTTAAATTAATATCTAGCGAAAAACTACCACATGATAGGCATTTTTCATATATTAGGTCTTTTAATTTTTAAAATAAACCTATCAGGTTAATACGATTATTATCTGTATTTCATAGATAAAAAAACGACCTTTAGAAAACTTGATCAAGCTCATAGTGTCTAAAAGTGGCTGAGAAGGTATCTATTTAAAACTTGATTTGTCTGAATCTGGAGCCTGAGCCTTTGTCACTTTGCCAGACCGACTTTCTGAGGCAGCTTGAAGAATGGAAAGGTTTGCAAATGGCAGAAATTGGGATGGAAGGCATCCCAAAGGAGGCACCGATGTCAGCAGAGGGAGGAAGAAACGTGATAAGTCAAGTCAGGAAGTTTGTCCCCAGATAATGGAGGGTCTTGAATTCATTGACTGCTTGGCCAATCATTAGGACACTTATTGGCCCATTGATTCATTCACTCATTCAGTTAGCATATTGTCATTTTAAAATGACATTACAAGCATTACATTTAAAACCTAAAAAAAAAAATCTTTTAGATTGAACACATAAATTAAACATTCACCTGGAATTTTGAAAATAAACTTGTTTCAATTTTTATTTTGTTTCTTTCTGTTAATATGTTATACCAACTTATAATGAACGTATTGAGAACCATGACATCATTGCCAGCAGAGTGCTGAAAATTCACTTTTGCTGGGCCTTTAAAAGACCAGAGAAGCAGGATTAGGAACAAACAAATTGTCATATTCTTATACAAAAGGTTATTGTACTGAAGTTAAAAGAACGAGAGTTACATATACTAATCTGGATCAATTTTAAAGACAAAATTGAGAAAAAAAACCCACAGATAGCTTGAAATATAATATTTTCATTTCTGCATGCATATATACTAAAATTTTGAAAATATATGAAAATGGTAAACACCAAAGTCAGAGTAGTGATACTGTGACAGATTGTATTTTCCAGTAATGACCACAGAAATATTCCCATCCCAAACGTTCTTCTTATAATATAACCTTGTCATTTCTTTCATTTAGCATTAGGTTTATGCTCACTTACCATGAACCCAGGTGGACCTGTGTGACTATCTCAACCAGCAGAGTATAGTAGAAGTGACTCTTTATGACTTCTGAGGCTAGATTATAAAAGTGCTATGCTTTCTGCCTTGTGCTTTGAGGATACCTGCTCTTGCAACTCATGCTGTCACTATGCTATAAATAAACCCACACAGTTACTTGGAGAGACCTCCGGTAATCTAGAGCCCCAGCTGAGGTCTCAGCTGACAACTAGCATTAACCACAAGACATAAGAATGAACGAGCCTTCAAATGATTCCAGCCACATATAGTCACCCCCAGGCTTTGAGTCTTCCCAGTTGAGGCTCCAGACATCGTGGAACAGAGTGACGGCATCCCCACTGAGCCCTTTCCCAATTTCTGATATACAGAATCCACAAACATTATAAAATGATTATTAAAATAAAAAGACCAGAGATACATGATTAAAAAAATATAATGTGTGGGTAATGTTTGTCCTTCCCAGGAAATAGGACCCCCGAGGTTTCTAGACTACACAAATTGTGTTAGCATCTAACCCTAAGGAAAATGCTTCCTATATGATGCTATTTTCTATTGAGTCCTTTTTTTTTGCAGTACAATTTGAGTTCTTTTCATTAGCAAAGAGAAAATGCATTTGGGTGTTGGTTGTCTAAAACAGCTAATCTCTCTTTTTACAGGAAGAGTTTTTCTGTATACGAACAGATGTGAGTTAAGACCATGTACTTTAACGTGGTTGATAATTCTGATCACATCCTGCAAAACGTTGTTAAGTTCAGGTGACATTTTTCGGTTAGCCAGCATTTCTCTATGGATGACACAGTGCGTAGACTCACATTCAGAAGCAACCTCTTTGACCTGAGTAGTAGAGAATGTTTGGGAGCAACAGGAAGCAGATTTTAGAAGCTCTGAATATTGAATCATTCTGGGAAAATGATTCCTGGATACAGAATTGTATTTTCTCTATTGATTATGAAGTTGTTGTCATTTTCATCAGTTGTATGCATATGCAGGGTCATATGATGCATACTGTATCAATACCAACAAACCAGCACTAAAATAGATGATACAGCAAAGTGACTCTATAAAATTATGTTGGCCAATTAGTTTTTCCACGTGAAGGAATGAAATGTCAATGGGATGATGATTCTAATGTTTGGTATCACATTTAGAATTTAGAGTTTAGGAATATGTACCTGAATCAAACTTTTGTTTACTCGTCAAACATGTTTTTAACATGTATTCCTGTAAATTCCCAATTTAGAGGAATATATTAGTAAACTTAAGAATATGTATAAGGGAAGTCAAATTACCTGTTTATATAAGGAAACATGAAGGGTTAACTTTTCAGCACATTGCATAGCAGCTGTGTGGAGGGTCTATGAGTATGAGGAAAGTTATAACAAATCAACTGTTCTGACAAGTCTGCCAACAATGCTATTAGATATTTGGTTCAATTATCTAACAGAGAAATAATAAGGAGAAAATACAAGAAGAGCTATTTTTATAATGCTGTATATAGATTATTTTTTAAATGCTACTAGTGAACTTAATACTAAATGAATTTATTATTTAGAAAGAACTGGAAATAGTTTGATCATTCTAAGGATGTATGTTAGGTTTGTAGTTTGTTTTTAAATTAATTAAAAAATGAAATTGAACTTATCTCTTTAACTTAAAAAGCACAGTGAACATAGTTATAATAAAAACCTCCTCAAAAAAGGCCATATTTGAACAATACTTGGAATCCTGTTAAGTTTAACTTATTGAACAGTGAAACTGTGTTTTATTTATCTGAGGCTTTGCAAAGATGTAGCAGAAAGCTCCTTTCCAAGCTCAAGTTTCACTGTGGATTTTTAGGGAGTTGCCACAAAGCAATCTCCCACAAAAATCTCTCAGGCAAGTTCCACAAAGTCAAGTGTAACAGACTCAGTAATTGAATCTTTATCCAGCATGAAGATGAGATGCCTTCTGATCTAGTATTACACCAGTAAAAACATGTCACTGGTCAGTAAGAACAGTTAAATTAGATCAAGAACATGACCCAAAAGAGAGAAAGCGTGTGTACACGCATCAGTTTTATGAAGCTGAAATCCAATCTATGGTGTTCATAGTTATTGAAATTTACAATAAAAAGCTCCAAGCTAGAGGTGATGTGGAGGGATATTTCTATCTTGAAAGTGTTATAATGTATTTTGATATAAGTTAATGTAACAGGGTACTTCCAGGTTCTTTAAATGTTGATTCTCATTAATCACTGGATTATTCAACTCTTACTAGGTAAAATGGAAAAGTTTTAGGAAATAGAGGGTCAGTAATCATAACAGATCAGAAGAAAATGACTAAACATTAAAGCAAGTGGTATTATAAACTTAGGTCTTCTTGCCATTGTGAATTGAAGACTTCCTACATTTCCTTCCACTTTTTAAATGTACAATCATGAAAGTAATAATGCTTAAAATAACTCTATTCTAAATTTTCCCATTATCTGATTAATATGTTTGTATTAAACTGCTAGAAGTAAAATAGATGCAACTTTGTCTATTTTTTTTATAGCAGAAAAATGTATTCTTGTCAGATTGTTTCACATTCTTTAGAGAACTTTTGAATACAATGTCTTCATTCATCCTCAAAACTTCACAACAAATTGTAGGTAGTTGAGGCATCACGGCTCCTCTGAGGATGAAGAAATTGGTGCTCCAAAAATTGAAGTGGCTTTCCTGAAATCATATAGTAATCTAAGTGGCCTGACTCTTCAAACTGTTCCTTTCTTTGGGATGAATTTATGCAACCTGCAGAAAGAGAGACTATCTCTTAAAATGACTGTGTTAGTTTGCTAGGGCTTCCATAACAAAGTACTACAAACCAGGTGGCTTAAATGACAGAAGTGAATTGTCTCACTGTTCCAAAGGCAAAAAGTCTAAAATCAAGGTGTTTGTAGGGTTGGTTCCTCCGAAAGCTATGAAGAACGGATCTGTTCTAGGACTCCCTCCTTGGTTTGTAGATGGCTATCTTCATGTTCACATGGTGCTCTCCCTATAACTTCACATCTCTCTGTGCATATATGTGTCCAAGTTTCTCCTTTTAATAAAAACACCAGTCATATTTAATTAGGACTTATCTGAATGACCTCATTTTAACTTTATTACTTCTGTAAAGACCCTATTTCCAAATAAGATCACCTTCTGAGGTACTGGGAGTTAGAACTTCAAGAGACAAATTTTATTGGGACAAAATACAACCCATAGCAATGACCTTTAGACCTTTTTCCAAATAAGATCACCTTCTGAGGTACTGGGAGTTAGAACTTCAAGAGACAAATTTTATTGGGACAAAATACAACCCATAGCAATGACCTTTAGACCTTTAACGTGATATGGTTGGTCTCCTAACTGCTAGCAACTTATGTGCTGGGATTGAAGGGGGGATGTCTGCAAAGCCCACCTTTCTTCTAGGAGACCTGCTCTTCTATAAAGGTCAAGCCTCAGCAGTCACTTTGGTGCCATGTGAACCTGCCCCCTTGACCAGAGTTGAATGTTCCTCCATGGATATGTGATTTAGCTGAGGTAATCAGATTCTCCTGGGAATATTGAATTGACCAAGAGCATCAGGTCTGTCTGGGCTGGATTACTGAATTGAAGGCACATAAGTTCAGAATTCTGAGGGCAGCTCTTCAGTTTCTGGTCTTTGCCCTACCCAGTTCATTGTTCTCCTTAGGATTCTATGAAAACTCTGTTACATTTTCAATAAATTCTTCTCGTTCTCTCCTGCCCCCCCTCCCTCCCTCCCTCCCTCTTTCCTTCCCTTCCCTTCCTTCCTTCCTTCTTTCCTTCTTTCCTTCTTTTTTCCTTCCTTCCGCCCTCCCTCCCTCCCTCGCTCCCTCCCTCCCTTTTTGGTTATTTGTGTGTGTGTCTTGAACAACTTTAAAGTTCACTTCTCTCTCTTTCAACAATAACAACAGCAACAAAAATACTTGGTTAAGAAAGGGGCAGCTTACTAGACTTGTGCTGTCAAATATTGTTTTTAATTAAAGGCTTTCCTCTGAACCCTAATACACAGAACAAATAAGCAGAGTCCACTATGAAGAAGAAGGATCTGGGTGTCTCCCCTGGCACCCCCCTCTGACTTTTGTCTTACTCCTTACTTCCCTTTCTTCCACCGCCACAGTCATCCTGCCATCGAAGGATCCCTCTGGAACTCTGAGTCTTTATAAACGATGGCTTGAAAACCATGACAGTAGCTTCATTCCTCCCTCATTCCTAGGAATTCTTTTTTTGGTATTCTTCTCTCTGTAGCAAACAATTCATTGATTTCATTAGAAAGTAACTTAGTTTGAGAAAATTATTTTCTAATCTGTGAATAACCATTATCAAAAATATGGCCCTGGGCTTTCCTGGTGGCGCAGTGGTTGAGAGTCCGCCTGCCGATGCAAGGGACATGGGTTCGTGCCCCGGTCCGGGAAGACCCCACCTGCCGCAGAGCGGCTGGGCCCTTGAGCCATGGCCGCTGAGCCTGCGCGTCCGGAGCCTGTGCTCTACAATGAGAGAGGCCACAACAGTGAGAGGCCCACGTACCACCAAAAAAAAAAGAAAAAAATATATATATAGCCCTAAAAAGAAGTCAGGGAGAGCCTATGGGTTTCCAAATAGATGAAAACATGCTTTGAGGTGAGCTGTACTTAGAAATCCAAGAGCACAATTTCGCCTAAAGTCCTTAAGAGACAAGGGTTTTCATATTTCTGACTGTACTCCTTGTTTTTTCAAATTTCTAGGGGCTATTTGTCATTTTCAGTGATGTGGAATTTGATAAATGAAGGAAAGTAGAATCTAATTACAAGTAATTGATCACTATTATGAGAACAGGTTTTTTTAAATATGTGAAAGGAATTGTTATTAATTGAGCAAGGTATGTTAATAACTGTTAGTATCTTTATTTTTGTGAGAAACAATTTACTGAAGCCTATACTGAAACACTTAGGACAGGCAGGGGATGTAAAGAATAAAATGATCTCATTAATGGGGTCTTGTTTTAATTCTAAAATTTTGAACATTTGTATTCAATAAGGATCTTCT
The DNA here is from genome assembly GCF_949987515.2 of Delphinus delphis. Taxonomy (NCBI): domain Eukaryota; kingdom Metazoa; phylum Chordata; class Mammalia; order Artiodactyla; family Delphinidae; genus Delphinus; species Delphinus delphis. Next base: position 22,303,187 of record NC_082699.1, read on the forward strand.
TCCTCCTGAATGAAATGTGCATGTGGGGTTGTCTGTAGAGGTGGGATTAGTGTCTGGATGTGGTATAGAGAAGGATAAAACAGATGGGATGTAATCAACATTTCAGAAGAGGTAATCATCCTGCAGATGATCCTCACTTGCTCCAGGGTCCTTATTTTCAGTAGGAATGTGTCATTATGTTTTGTCTTTAATTGGTTATTCCTTTTTGAATTAAAAAAAATCACTGGGACTAAATTAAGAAGGCTGCCTGAACTACCTTTGATGATCTAGATATACTTGCTGGGCTTTAGATTCCTAGTCTGTTAAATAAAGGTCTAAACTGTAATATTTTATATTTCTACTGATTTTGGAAATCATACTCTGTAAGTCAATTTCTGATCAGTGATGTAACACTGCACAGTTCCAGGTGGTACTCCCCATGTAGAGCACACGGCAGCCCAGATCTGCTGAGTCAATATTTTAATTAATTGTATCTTGTTCTCATTGCAGTTAATTAGTATCATGGCCAGATTTTACTAAGCATACCGAGTTTAATTTACAGACACATAAATCACTGACAAATTCCTTTGGCATTTCAATATAAGAGATACTAAGATTTTTCAACGAATCTTTGGACATCACTTCCATTTTGAAAAATGAGTTAGCCAGGAATCAAAACTAAAATAAAGAAAAGCATTTGAAATTAGGGAGAGAATGTTTATAACAGTAATCTATTTTCTAGACTAGGAAATGTTTGCTCCCATTTTGTTGTTTTTGTTTTCTGGTCAAGTCTTTTTCTGAAGGTGAACAATAAAGAGCAAATGTAGAACTAAGTGAAAAATTCTTCCTTTAGAGTTTCTCATGGCGGGGGGTATTTTCTTGTTAGTTTGATTTTGTTTTTTAAAAACCATCATTCCCGGACCAATCTGCAGCAGCCACCAGCTACTTCTAATCTTATGGCTCTAGTTTAATTCTCCTTATAGAATTTATCATAATTCCATGTTTTTTGGTTATTCATTTATTTATTATCTGCAGCTCCACTAAAATAAGCTTCATGATTATGGGGATGTTGCCTATCTTGTTCATCACCGTATCCTCAATATTTCGAATAGTTCCTGGTATATAGCAGATAGGCAGTTGATATTTGTTGAATAAATGAATGAGAACAGCCTCCTGTATGTCTCAAGAGAGAAGTAGTGGAGTGTAGTGGATAATGACAAGTTCACCAGAAACCAACAACCCAGTTTCAAATCCAAGCAGGATTAGTTACATAATTTACAGGGCCCAATACAAAATTAAACTGCTGAACAACTTATGAAAAATTTATTGAGAATTTTGAGATAGTGACAGTAGAGCATTAAATCAAGCACGGCCGCTTCTAAATATGGGGGACCTTCAATGCAACTACACAGAATGCATGCTCATGAAACTGACCCTGAGTAACCTTGGGCAAGATGCTTAACCTTCTGTACCTTTTTACTCATATCTATTCTATTTCCTTATTAGGATGTTGCTACAATTAAGTGAATGAATGTATGTAAAACTCTTAGAACACTGTCTTTACATAATGAGTACTGTAGAAGTGTTAGCGCTTGTTATAATAAATATATATTATCACTATTATATAATATAATAACAAAATAACATTATTATTGCCATCATTATTCTTTTCTGCTCTATTCCTAGAGCACTTACTAAATAGCAAGGACTTAATAAATTGTGTTGAATAAGAAGAAGGAAAGAAGAAAAATGCATGTTGTCAAACTGAGGCCTTATGAGTGTATAAAACATCGCATACAGAGACATAAGTGAAGCTTGTAAAGAGTTTTTTTCTAAAAAAAGTACTTATCTTTAAAGAATCGTCAGTAGATACCAATGCAATCTACGTCTTTAACTTAGGACATCATAAAAACTGGAAAGGAATCGAGGATGATTAAATCTATAATTTTGGAATAAAGTTTTATTTACTTTATACAATTAATTTTGGTATGCAAATGCATACATAGGCACACTATTTACAATGATATTAGATAATATGTGATAATTTTCTAGTATTAATTTCTAATCACTTCCTAAAAAAGAACTGATGATCTATCCTGTCAGATGAAAGTAAGGGTAATATCTGTCTTTATCTGGTCTCCTCCTGCATTTCTCTTATTATCTGGCCCTTCCCATGTCCCAAACTTATTTCTTATAATAGGTGTTTTCTAGAATAAGGGGCCTTCAGTTTTTACAATTGTAAAATATAGCAAAATTCCATGATGACAACAGTTAGATTTATCAAATCTAATATGTTGTCATATTTGTTTTAGATTACAAAAAATACCAATTCAGTAAATTCAGCCATTCAATATTTTTTTGAGCTTCTACTGTATGACAGGTGCTGTACTAGTTATAAGAGGTACACTATAACAATGAAGCAATATCCTTGCACCCAGGGGTTTACATTCTAATGGGGAGAACATGCAATAAACCAAAACATCAGTACAAAATACACATATTGTATACAAAATACATAGTATGTCAGGGGTTGAGAAATGCTGTGGAGAAATTTATGCAGAGAAGGGGAAGAGAGTGACGGGGGTGCTACTTTGGATAAGGGTGGTCAGGGAAATCCATTCTGATCTGGTGGCATTGAAGCAGAATCTTAAGTGAGGTGAGAGCACAGCCCATGTGGAAGGAAGGGTGTTCCTGGAAGATGGAAGGGTCAGCCCCATGCCTGCAAAAGTGGAAACGTGTTTACAGTGTTGAAGGAGCATTAAGGAAGTCAGAGCAGCTGGGTTTCATTCTGCACATCATAGGAAGCTCATGGAGTGCTTTGAGCAGAGTCCTGACATGATTGAACTAATCTTTTAAAGGAAAGAGGTCTGGCTGCTGTTTAGAGAACAGACTCCAAGGGGTTAGTTTGGAGGCAGGAAGATGAGTAAGAAAACTACCACAGTGGTCCAGGCAAGAGATAGTGGTAAACTTAGCTAGTGTGGTGGTGAAATTGGTAAGTAGTGATTCAGTTCCATATACACTGTACATACTTTGATATTTGAACCATCAAAATTGGCTTATGGATTGGATGTAAGGTGTAAGAGATAAAGAAGAGTCAGGAGTGTCTCAAAGGATTTTCATCTGAGCACCTGGATAAATGGATTTGTCATTAAATAAAGAATCATGGGAAATGCTGGAAAGGAGGAATTCTTTTGTTTGTTTAAAAATTTTTGGTGCATGTGGGGTTCTTAAAATCATGTGGTCAGTTTTTAAAATGTTAACTTTCAAAAAGTTGAATTTCAAAAGAGTTCAAAAGTGGAAGATTTTTTAAAAAATTGAAGCTTCCTTTTATGATCCAGAGGAAACTGTTATCCTTAATTTAGTGTTTATTATCCTCGTGTGTCTGCTTTTATTACTACTATGTGATTATGATCAAAAATAATATACATCTTCCATGTTTTTAAATTCTATATAATGGATATCATACTAGATAGAAAGTATGGCCACTTTTTTCTTTCCATATTGGATTGCATAAGATTTATCCAGGCTATATATCTATCTATTTCATTCATCTAAACTATGTTATTCTATGCCATTGAATAGATATTAAAGTAGTTTCCTTTATCTATCATAAAAATTCTTTTAGATATTCTTGTACATGTATTCTTGTGCACATGTGCTAGAGTTTCTCCAGGAATTGTATCTAGAAGGTAATCTACTGGATCAAAGGATACAGACATCTGCAGATATAGTTGAATTGCTGTGTTTTATCAATTCATTCTTCTATTAGCCTCCATGAGTGTTCATAATTTTCCATACCATCATCAACGTGATTTTAATTTTGTCAGACATTTTTTTCCTTTTGCCAGTCTAATGAGTTGGAAATTATACTCATTGTGTTTTACTCTGCATTTCTCTGCTTTCTACTGATGAGTTGGGCATTCTTTGATATGTTCATGAATATTCTGTTGTTCTTTTTCTGTAAATTCCCTGTTCACATCCTTTGCTGATTTTTCCATTTGATTATTTATAGTTTTATTATTAATTTACAAGAGCTCTTGTTCTCTCTCTCACTTTCTTTCTCTTTTCTTTCTGGATGTTAATTCTTGATTGGTTAGGTGTATTATTTGTTTGTTTGTTTGTTTTTGCGGTACGCGGGCCTCTCACTGTTGTGGCCTCTCCCGTTGCGGAGCACAGGCTCCGGACGCGCAGGCTCAGCGGCCATGGTGCACGGGCCCAGTCGCTCCGCGGCATGTGAGATCTTCCCGGACCGGGGCACGAACCCGTGTGCCCTGCATCGGCAGGCGAACTCTCAACCACTGCGCCATCAGGGAAGCCCAGGTGTATTGTTAATAATATCCCTGAGTTGATTGTCTCTCTTATTTGTTGAGAGTTTTAAACAGTAAGGAAACTTAACGTTCTTATGCAGCACAAATTCCAGAGTAGTTGTCTTAAGATTGGTCAATTTGGTGACTTCAGCAGTCATCAAGGATACAGATTCTTTCCATCTTTCAGCTCCATCATGCTTAAGGTCTCTGTTTTGCCCTTTGGCTTGTTCCTGTGTTGTCACTGAGGCGTCACACCCAAACATGGAAAAAATTACTAGAAAAGTTGCTGGTTTAATGTTTTAAGAGCAAGCACTCATCTTTTCTGAGGCACACCCATCACATTTCCAATGTACTATTCATTGGTTCAAAGGCTATCCCAAAACCAATCATAAGCAAAGAGAATGGTAAAAATCAGTAATTGATAAAGTCTTCAAGAATTTACTTCTGAGCTGGGAATGGTGTCCCCTTCTTTGAGAGGTAAGAATTTGAACACCATCAGAGTCCTTTTAGCAAGGAAGATGGGAATTCATGCTTACTTTGTAGGCAAAATGCTAGTTATGTTAATAGTTTGTAGCTATTGTAAATGGGTAGGTCAGCTGGATTTTCTAAGCATTTACTACTGATTAATATTAATACTAATAATTGTATTTTTTTTTTACAAGAAAACTTAATGAATTTCCTTACTAGCTCATCATGCTTCAGTGGTAGTGTGTCTTGCTAGGTAACTGGTAAGAAGTTCCTTTACTATTCTACTGTAGCTTAAAACATTAAGCCCAGTTTAAAATTATTTTATTCTGACAACCAAAAATCAGCTTTGAATTCTGCTGAAGTCTATTGCAGCCACCAGTGACCCAGTCTCTTATAATACACACAGGATTCACAATGTGTCCCATTCACAATTGACCACAAAAAGGGAGATAAGATTGGGATTGACATATACCCACTACTATATATAAAATAGATAACTAATAAGGACTTACTGGGTAGCACAGGGAACTCTACTCAATACTCTGTAATGGCCTTTATGGGAAAAGAATCTAAAGAAGAGTGGATATATGTATATGTATAACTGATTCACTTTACTGTACACCTGAAACTAACAGAACATTGTAAATCAACTATACCCCAATAAAAATTGAAAAAAAAAAATTCAGGCTAAACCTTGTACTTAAAATTAAAACCCAGCAAGGGTTGCCATCTGAAGGTTTTTTTTCATCTTGTGCTTCCAAGTCCATCTGGACTAAAAGATAAAGCTTTATATAGATCATGTAAATGGCACATACAGATTACATTCTAGAATTGTCATTAAAAGGCTTTTAACAGGTCAGAGACATTCAGTGTCATCCAAAGGTTGTCACTACCCTGTGGCTTCCTTGAGAATTAAATTACAATCTGAGAACTTCAATAAGTCAGTGTTAAATTAGTTCCTTTGTTTGCTTTTCCTTAGTCTTGTCAAAAGGAAGATTGATGTGCAGTTTTGGGTTTTTTTTGCACTCAATACAGCTTATCTTACAGGAATGTGGTGTCTAAGTCAAAATTCCATTTAGATGCAAAGAAATTCGCTAGTGTGTGATGATCTTTTCACCTCTCCTCCAGTTTCCCTCCCTCTTAAGTAAGCAACCATTTACTCCTGTTTATCCCTCGCTCCATACCCTCTCCACTTCTGTGATGCTGAATACTATAATCTTGAGTCTCACTACATAAGTGGGAAAAAAAAAAAGAGTTCTGCAAAGGTGGGAGCTAAGAGAAAACACCTGCAGGGTCACTTTACAAATGAAATACTAAAAAGCAGTGCTTCTTGCTTGGTAATAGCACAGAACCTTTAAATCACAGGAATTAGAGACAGGAGACCCGTCAGGTCACCCTGTCCACCTCCTATAGCATGTTTATGCATTTCATGTGAAATGACATGAACAGTGAAGCATCTGTAGCAGCCCTGGGGAGACTCTACTCTCTGATAATATGTCTTCCTGTTGAGAAAATATAGCTGAGAGCAGTCCAGCTTTTCTTTTGCCTAATTTCACATTGTTCTGCTCTGCTATAACCTTTAAAAGTGCAACCACACTTTCCTTTGTTCCCCCACCTTTAAAACCTACAACCTTGTAATATGACAAAATTGTTATTGTCTTCCTTTGTAATTATTTGAGCCAAGCTATACAGATTTGCCTCTTAAAATACTACTTTGGACATCAGTCCTCATTGCTAAATTCATCTAAATCCACTGCTTTTCTAAAGGGTTATTCACTACACTCCCACTTGCTCTAATTCAGGAACTATGTTTCATATAATTTTATTTTGGGTGTGTGTGTGTATTTATAGAATCAAGGAGTTTGCTCAGTTCTTATAGAAAATGAATATGGTGCTCAAGCCAGTGACTGGACCTCACAGTTCTGCCAAGATTCAGAGAAATTTGCCGTCAGCTCCTAAAGCCATGATTTATTTTTCTCCAAGATATCATTGTTTAGTATCCCACAATTCTAAATTTTTCCTGGAGTATCAGGCTGTCCAAATATATCATCTGAATAAATATACTGTTATTTAATACATCTTGCTCTGGGCAAAACTTGAGGATAGCTGCACGACTGACTCTTTCTTGAATAAGTTATTCCATCTAAATGTTTTTAAAAATGCCATGTGTTACACCATCTTCTATAAGAGAAAACGCCACACTTTGCAGTTACAAAACTCCCACTTCTGCTAGCTTGGAAATGGAGGGATAAAAATCTCCACTCAAGGTGTCAGGGTAGGCAAACCCTCAGTTGAATCTTAAAGATACAACTTTCATTCCAAGATTTCTGTGGAAGGTGGAGAGACTCTTGTGGTTATTTCTGTTTCTTCCACACCGGTTCCACCACCACCACCATGCTGGCTTCAAGTTGTGCACTCCTTACTGCTTACCATCCTGACCCAAGAGAGGACATGCAGGCTTTCCCATAGTGCACAAGGGCAAGCAGACAATATTTAAACAAGATTGTGGTGAAGGGTTTTGGGCAACATAGAGACATACAGACAGAGAATCTTGCATGCAGATTATAACTTGAGTTCTTGGAATTATAGGTCTCATTCCCCATTAATTTTTGGCTTAGCTCCAGTTAGATATTTTCTGTTTCACCCAGGTGTCAAAATGTAGACACTATGATGCTTCAAACTTAAGAGTCTTCTGAACCTAAGAAGAGTGATGCTGAGAGAGCAGTTACTTATCCTACCCTCTGGAAACTTGACCGAAGCTAGGAGTTGGACTCTATTGCCCAGGCAGGACAGTGGAATAGTGATAATACTTTTACAACTTCTCTCAGAGGCGATCAGAATGCTTTTGGGTCAACAACACAACATAAAACAAACCCCCCAACAAACTTGTCTCAGATTGCACTACAGTAAAAGGAAAGAAGGGATGGAAAAAAGGTTGCTGGAGCAGGGGGAGGGCGAGAGGATTGGGGAGAAATGGCTGGTGGGTCTGGAGAGACAGAGAAGGAGGGAGAGAGAATTACGTTTTGAGTGCTTACTGTGCAGGCACATACTAGACGTCCATTATCTCATTTACTCATTACTCAAACAATCTGCAGGTAAATGGACTCCCTGGCTCATACCCTTCTATCCATACAACCCTGCACCATTTTTCAAAGACATGAGATTAATGAGACTATAATGTTGGTAAAGTGTTCCAATTTCCTTTGAGAAAAAGTCATAAAATTTTATTGTTATTGTTACTTTTATTACGGAAGCTCAATGAATGCTTTAGTAGTGCCATTGATGTAACTAATATTACTCTCATTTAGAGAAATAAAATCGGAAAATAAGAATAAGAATATTTGTTGAGTTTTAGATTCAGCCAGTTATTTAGTTTAACTGCAACTTTTTGAAGATCAGAATCCTGAGGTCTAAACCTATAAGCAGGGTCACAGATGGTCTTAGGGGCAAATGTGAGAACTGTCACCCATTAGGTGCTCTTTCTAATGCTTGCTTCTTCCAAGGAGTGAGAAAGAGATTAAATGAAGGTGAAAGGTCTGAAACATTCAGTCTCGTCAGTCTATAATAGTTAAAGATAAAAATGTAGCAATAATTTCTCTACTTTTTTATGGAAATAACAATGGGCTCAATTCAGATGATTTGCTTTTCCAAGAGCGCAGACATTTCCCCCCTTTTTTATGAAGGAGGGTTAATTGTGTTAATTATGAAAAAAAAATGATGTAAAGGACAGAAGGGTATTGTAAAGGCACATAAGGTTATGTACATATTCAAGTACAAACAAAACCCTGGTATGACTTATTTTAATTTTGCCATTTTTAAACATCTTTCTAATGGGAAGTAATGCAGTTTCCTCAATAGCACCAGCTGGAACTGTCATTGAAGAATGGAAGGAAGAGAATTTGACCTGAGGTTTTAACATGGCCATTATATGTTCAATTATCATTTGCCTAAGCTTGGGCTTTATTATGTTCAGATTTTTTTCAACATGCTCTACATTTTTTTTTAAATTAGTAGAATTCTACACTTTGTTCAGTCTTGTTCCTGACTAGACCCTAAGCAGAAAGAAGTGTTCATGTGATCATACTCTTGTTTTTAGAGAAGAAAACTGAGACCTAGAGAGAACAAATGCTTCAACCAAGGTCCCACAGTTAGCGGGTGCTTGGAATTTAATATAGGGCCACCCTCACTGCAACATTCTTCCATTTCATTGACTATAAATTTGGATAGACAAGTCTTTTAATTTATTTTACCTTGAGTTTCTCATAATCTTTTTTTTCTAAAAGGACAATACAAAAAGGAGAGAGGAAATTCTCTGCTGGCTGTCACTAAGGAAAAGGAAGGTAGAAGGCACCCAGTAGCCCTGGCTGTTGTCCTGTGTGTTGGAATAGCAAAACTAAGCCTTTGTGTTGCATTGAAGCCAGCGACTATTACATAGCCATACATATGCCTGGGGATAAAAACTCATGATTGATGCAAAATCTGCAAGTGCAATTATTCCTTCATTCCAATCCATTAGGCATTTCCCTACCACCACCCTTCAGGTTCCTTTTTGTCTTTCTTATTCTTACTACAGAAAGTGTCCAGCACTGAGAATTGGGGGAAAAGGAAGAGGGGAGATACAGGAAGTGCCCAGGAGGAAGGGAAAAGAGACCCCAGCAAATGACTTTAATGTATAGAAACGCTGTTGGTATCTCGGTCTAGAAATAAATTCATTGTCTGACTCACAGCACCTGCATGTTAATTTTTGGTAATCTCACCTCCTCACTGGAACAAAAAATTTGTTCCCATCATCACCTCCTCTCTACACTCCTATCCACCTTCCTAGGAATCTTGTTTTCCTTTACCAACCTATTTCCTGTAATTGAAAGAAAAGGATAGGGAATCTCTTTGTTTTATAGATGAGCAGTTTGTATTTACTTTACATAGGGGAACATTATAATTTTGTAGCTAAAGCTCTAATACAGTATATAATAAAGATTAGATGCCGAAAATATTTGTTAGCTTGATTGGATTTGGTGATGAGTTTAGTAGTCATTTTTTGAGTACCTACCACTGGTCAGGCTTTGTGGAAGGGGAGAGAGTCCCTGTGATTAAAGAACTTACTGTACTTAATGGAAGAGAAATACAGGTAAAGAGTAAAAACAGTGCCACCTGATAAATGTCATTAAGAGACAGGAACAAATCTCAGTGGAATCATTAAAGGGAGAATGACAAATTCCCCAGGGGAGTCAGGAAAGGCTTGAAGAAGTATTAGTGCTAGAACTGAATTTTAAAGGATAACTAGGACTCAGGATCATATATGAAAAAAAGCTTTCAGGCTGTGTAAAGACTTGGACATTACAGGAACTTGGCACATTTAGAAGTTCAGTGTGGCAGGAGTATTGAGGGAAGTGGCAGGAGATGGTATAGGGTGGAGCCAGAGTTTGAAAAGTCTTGTACATCATACTGGCGAGCTTGGATTTTATTCTGTGGGCAGCAGAGGCTTTCAACCTGAGAAGTAGTGGGATCAATTGTTTTTCTTTTGAAGAAAGGAAATCTAGAGATGATATGTATGATGGTCTTGACAGAGAAACTAATTGGAGAGCTATGTCAATAGCCCCAGTGATGTGAAGAGGATTCTCAGTGGGAGTGGAGATAGGGGACCCAAGACAGATTAACAGGAGAAAAAACATTTTAATGTGTATACATTGAGGTCTCATAGAAACAGGTCCCCCAAAGTAACCAAAGAAGGCTGTTTATATATCATTTTTAGACAAAGAAACAATTATTTGTGAAGATTTAACAAAACAAAGGGGCTTGTGCTAGGGGTAGCAGACCAATGAAGAATTAACAATTCTTAGCCTTGAATCCCCCCGATCGTGGTGCTGAGGATGCATTCTATCCCCCTGGTATAAGGAGGATACGTTCACATGGGAGATTTATTTCCCGCTTTCAAGGAGAAAAGTCGGCGTCAGAGTGTTGTTGTTTTAACCATTTCCCCTAACTGGCTGTTTCTTTCAAAACTTTAATTCAAAATAACCCATATGCTATTGAGGCACATTTTGGGGGCAGCCTGCCCTGAACCCCAACAGTGGCATGTCAGTAAATTAATTTGAGAACACAGATGCAGGTAAGGTTTTCATTTATTCAACACACCTTTCACTGATTCTTCCGTGCACCAAGAGTTGCTTAGGAACCTGGCATAAGATGACTGAGAAGTAGTTCCTGCCATCAAGAATCTCAGTGCTGGGCAGGGCGGATATGGGATTCAAAGTTAATTACATCGGGCTTCCCTGGTGGCGCAGTGGTTGAGAGTCCGCCTGCCGATGCAGGGCACACGGATTCATGCCCTGGTCCGGGAGGATCTCAAATGCCGCGGAGCGGCTGGGTCCGTGAGCCATGGCTGCTGAGCCTGCGCGTCCGGAGCCTGTGCTCCGCAACGGGAGAGGCCACAACAGTGAGAGGCCCGCGTACCACAAAGAAAAAAAAAATGTTAATTACATTGTGGTAAATGCAGTAATGATTAATAATGCAAACTTTTAATCTTAAAGGATAACTAGGACTCTCTAAGGGTCATCCATGCTAGCCACCTGACTTAGTGCCTTCAGGCTGCTATAATATAGACTGGATAGCTCAAACAACAGAAGTTTATTTCACACAGTTCTGGAGGCTGGGAAGTCCAAGATCAAGGTCCTGGCAGATCCCATATCTGACTAGGGTAAGGACTTTCTGGTTTGCCGATGGCTGTCTTCTCATTGTATCCTTACATGGTAGAGAGCAGAGAGAGAGAAAGTAAACCGGATTTTTTTTTTAAGGGACAGTAATCTCATTCGTGACAGCTCCATTCTCCTGACCTAATTACTTCCCAAAGGCCCATCTCCTAATACCACTCACATTGAAGGATTAGGATTTCAACATATGACTTTTGGGGGACACACATTCTTCTAAATATTTTACATGAACCACCTCTTTATATCTTTATAGCAATCTTAAAAAGGAGGTGCTATTATTATTCCCACTTTACATGTAACAAGGTGAAGCACAGGAAGATTAAGCAGCTTGTCCAAAGTCATAGAACTGGTAGTGCTGGAGTCAATATTTAACCTCAAGAAGTGTGGCCCCTGAGTCCATGCTATTGAACACTAAACACACTTCCTCTCTGATGGAGGCATATGCAGGATATTCTGTGCGTGAAGGAAAGTGTGTTAAGAATTTTATTTTGGATGTTAAGTTGGAGGTGTAAAATATCAAAGTTTATTTTTCGCTGGAGACAATTGGATATTTGGATTTAGAGGCTGGAAAATAGATGAAAGCTAAAGACATAATTGAAATTTGCATATAATTAAAGCAATGTGAGTGTATTTTCAGGGGAGAGTACTTGGTCCATGTTTAGAAGGCCCTAGTCTGGGAGCCTAACACACAGTGAATGGACAAAGGGTAAGCCAACAAAAGAAAGAGCAGGAATGGCCACAGGATTACTAGACAACGGAGAGAGTTGAATACAGATATCAGGATAGAATTTCTAGAAAGAGGCAGTGAGGGTGAACCATGCCAAGTGCTACAGGGAAGTTATGTAGGACTGAAAATAGGTGGTTGAATTTAGCAACTGGAAGGTTATTATTGATTTGGGTGAGAAAAATTTTTGTCTGACAGTGAAGATAGCCATACTATAAAAGGTTGAGAACAGAAGGTCATGAAAAAAGTGATTAATAATTTCTGTTTGAAGAAGGTAATTTATAGAAGAATGTTATAGTTTGTTAATGCCAGATCATCAGACAGAACTTGGGGAATAGTTTTTGAGAGGGAGGGAATGCAAGAGATCATTGCAGCTTCCATTCTTACAAAGGAACAAGTTAGCCTGTGGATTGGGGGTAGTCAATCACAGTGTCTGTTTCTTATACTTCAGTTCCATCAGAAAGCCACTTAGCAACATATCCATGATACACATTCATTCATTAACTCCTTCATTCTCATTTATTCAAAAACGCTATTAAGCACCTGCTGAGTGCTAGGTATGTGCAAGTGTGGTATGTGTTCAAAGGGTTGGAGGAGGAAATGAGTGTTAGGAGGGAAGGTTGACATGGGAAGCCTCCCTGGCATATAACGTTGATCACAATATTATAAAGCCAGAGAGAGCAAAAGGACATTGCTTGTTCACTCAACTGTGTCAAGTCCAGCAGGGCTAGAGTATATAAGGATTCATGGGACACAGCATTATTATTGGCAGAAGAAGGAAAGTCCAAATCAAGACATGATGATGGTGGTTAGCTTGGATCAGACTTTATTTTTAAAAAATTAAAAACTCTATATCCACATTACTATGTTTTAGGATAAGTACTAGCAATACAAACACGTTATCACGTTATCTTTCTCTCTCTGAAAATCTGCATAACATCATATTTATGAATGTGAGATGCATATTCCATACAAAAGTAATTTTATTTTCAAGTTTTAGTGTCCTCAAGTTAATATTTCAATATTTTATCTTTTAATCTTTCTTATTGGGAACAGTTGTCCACTGTGTATGAAGATAGCATTGTTTCCCATGCAAAGCTGCTGGTTGAGATCGTTCAAGGAATAGCAGATTTCTCATTGGATCTCGAGCCAGTTCAGGTGATGTAACTGCCTGTGAAACAAATGTACTGCCATGTACTGGGGAAACAGCCTACATTGCAGTGAATGCAGCTCTATGAACTCTCTAGAGCAATCATTTTTCAGGAAGAAGAGTTGAAAAAAATAAAGGAAAAAAATGTCATAAAAAGGAAAAGTAGAATGAATGGAAGTCAGAGAAAGGCTAGGGAAGGAGGAAGAGGGAGAGGGGTCAATAGGAAGTCCTGGAAGAGGAAGTGCAGGATGAGAACCTCTTTGTTATAGTTGGCTTCAGCACTACATATTTGAAAAAACATGAAGCGCTTATTTTGTTTCTGGTTTTCCTATTGTGGCAGGTGGTATGTGAAGTGTTAATTTGTTGTAGATTAAAATTTGAGACACTGAACAGCATGTATTGTTTCATTTTCCTGTGACACCCCTTGCCCCTAAAGACAGAAAACAGGGGGATTCATCATTTGCTCTAGGACAATCAGCACAAAACGACAGAAAACTAATACAGGATTTTCAGCATCTAATGCAAACTGTGTATGCATTTGTATGGTTTAGACATGAGAAGGATCCCTGAGAAATGTGGAGGAGAAGGGAAACTGACATGTTCTTTAATGGAGTCATCTTAGAAGCTGCTTACCACAGCCCCCATTTGACGATGGGAAGAAAGGTGCTTCAGGGTGTACTCCTAGCTTCATGAGACCCTCTCACAGAGCATGACATGCACCACTGTGATTTGGGGGACACAATGACAGCTACCTGACTTCTGGGTTGGTTGGTTTATTGATAACTAAGAGGCCATGTTGGGAGTCAGTCTCAACTTCAGCAAAGGCGGAATGAATGATGGAAGGGGAAGATATCTTGAGATGACCCCATTCAAGAGGACTTTCAGCCAGGAATGAGGGGAACACTTCAGAAAGAGTTTGGGGATGGATTTCCAAGTGCAAATGCTGAAGATGAAGGGCTGTACTTTGTAAGCTGTCAGTCAGTTGGAAGAAGGCATTTCCAACTCGTGTTGGAAACTGTCATCAAAAGTTTCCATTAAGGCAGATATTTCTGAGAAATCCATAAAAGCACCTTATGAGAGAAAACCCAGAAGACCAGATTAAAATCCTTAGGACCAGTCTCTTGGGACCTTTACTGACCCCTAACGTCTCTGTTGAACCCCATTTACACATTCTGAAGAGGCCTGAAACTAGAGCCAGTAGGAGAGAAACAATAAGCCAGCATATTTCACCTAAGATAGAACCAAGATGAGAGGTAAAGATGTCTTTAATTGGCAAAAAGTTGAGAATATTAATATTGGATTTTGTTAGTCATGTTATTAATTACATATTATTCAACAACTAGTGTTAAAGGGAAAGGTAAGAGAAAATAGAATTGTTTTCTGTTAGTATCCTACCAAGTCCACCTCATCCAATAAGTCGGTATTCTTTTATAACATCAGTAAGTATCTTATTTTACATCTGAAAGGCAAAAAGAGTGGTATAATGAAAAGATCTCTCAAATTATAAAAGAAGAGATTGGAGTTTGAGTATCAGATTTCATCATTAGTTATGATGCCTCTCTGAACCTTAATTTCCTCATATATAAAACAAAATCATCATTTCCCTGTTTCACTGAGCTTTTCTAATTTCTAGTTTTAGATTGTTTTATTTTTAATGTACTGAAATCTGTTGGGAAAAAAATCCTGTCTATGATGCCATTTTAGACTGTAAAAGTATTCAGTGTAGTTATTATATCTCATCCATTACTCTCACCTTCTAGTCCCTGTATATGTGCTCTTCATCCATGAACCTACTATATTTGTTTTTTTGTGGGAAATTGGACCATATTTCTTCATTGTATCTTGTTTCTGCATTCTGCATGTGTCATCTTTGATTTTGTTGAGTTTTGTCCTAAATTTTAAAAACTACAGCAACTTAGCCATTTACCAGGGGCAACAATTTTATATATATACTGATTAACCTCTGATTAATCTCTAAACACCTGGCATCCATTTCTTCCCTCTTCCGACCCCCACCCTCTCCTACTTCGCTCTCTTCCTCCCTTCTCTCTGTCTCTTTCTCTCTGTCCTTCCTCACTCTTGACTTCTTCAATGTTCAACGTTACCTCCTAAAGGATTGAGAATGTCATCTGGAAAGATTCATTCCCCTCAATCTCTTCCTTGCCTACTTTTTTTCACCAAATTGTCCTGATTCTCCTTCAAAGTGATTTTGTAATCTATTTGTCCATCTTCTCACCTCACTATGATACTTTTGTATCTTACCTAAGTTATTACCACAGATGATAATAGACTTTCTTATCTCTCAGTTTTCATACTCCAATATGTACTGATGTGATATTTCTAAAATGCACTACTAGTCCTGTCATAGCCTGGTTTAAAAACTTCGTATTTTTCCACATTATATTTAGGATGGTTTCCAGCTTCTTAGCATGCGTGACATTTGAGGCTGTTTACAATATGACTACTATTTGCCTTACCAACTTCATTTCTTGTCATTCTCTAGTTTCTTGTCAGATCGTTTCGCTCCTTTTCCCATGATATGCTACATACCTTCACATCTGTTGGTTTTTCCTCATGCTGTTCCTTCCACCCAGGTCCCAGTTGCCCATTCTTTTCTTATCCAGTTGTTAAATTCCTCTTCCTCATATTCTGATCAAATATAAAATATCCAATACCCTCCTTTACCAAGCTTTTCATATAAATTTAAGCAAAATTAATCACTTACTGCTGTGTTTCAATATACCTTCCAAATCCCCATTTCTCTTTAGTTGGTGATCTCTGTGTTTCCCTAGAGATCATCAGAGCCTGCAGACTGAAAATAGGTTTGTTCACCCTTTTAAAAGGAAATGCTCTGAGTTAGTTATTAAAATAGCTGATGTATTTTTAGGGTTTACTATGAACCAAACACTGAGGGCTTTACCTACGTTTTTCTTTTTTTAATCCCAGCAATAGTCCACTGTTAATTTCCAGAAGGAAGAGACTTGGTTTATTCATTATAGGTACCCCAGCATTTGGAACAGTGCCTGGCATCTGCAGATGCTCAAGAATTCTTTGTTGACTGACGGAATGAAGTAACGAATGAACAAAACAGCTCTGCAAGGAATGGACTATCATAATTCCCATAGGGCAAATAAGGGACATGAAGCAAGTAAATTTAAGTGATTTGATTGTTACACATAAAATATGTTGTAGTTGAAAACATGTCTGCTAACACCACAGTCAACACTTTTTAAAAAAATTGAGGTAACATTAGATTATAACATTATATAAGTTTCATGTGTACACATTATAGTTTGACTTCTGTATACACTACTGTGTGCTCACCACCAAAAGTGCAGTTTCTATCCATCACTGTACAGTTGAGCCTCTTTACCCATTTCACCCTCCTTCTACCTCACTTCTCCTTGGTAACCACTAATCTGTTCTTTGTATCTACATGTTTGCTTTGTTTGGTTTGGTTTGGTTTGTTCATTTATTTTTTATTTTTTCATATTTCATGTATGATTAAAATTATACAGTATTTTTTTTCTCCTTCTGACTTATTTCACTTAGCATAATACCCTCCATCTACGTTGTTGCAAATGCCAAGATTTCACCATTTTTATGGCTGAGTAGTATTCCATTGTGTGTAAATGTCTACATATAAATATATATGGACATTTATATATATCTCACATCTTCTTTATTCAACAATTGAATATCTGTTGATGGACACTTAGGTTGCTTCCATATCTTGGCTATTGTAAATAAAGCTGCAATGAACATAGGGTTCAATGTATCTTTAAAAATACTGTTTTTTATTCTTTGAATAAGTAACCGGAGTAGAATAGCTTTTTAAGCTTTAAAACAATAGTGCTCTATCCACCTGGGCTGGGAACCGGCAATTATTTTAGAAGCAGCATTTGGAAAGGAAGCAGCACAGATATCAGTACCTACACAAAGCAAAACAAACAACAATAAAAGATACCACAACACTGCCACCAACACTCTAATCAGGATAAAGAAGATGTGGAAGATGTAGAAAGAAGAAGATGGAATATTACTCAGCCATAAAAAGAATGAAATAATGTCCTTTGCAGCAATATGGATGGACCTAGAGATTATCATACTAAGTGAAGTAAGTCAGACAGAGAAGGACAAATATCATATAATATCATTTGTATGTGGAATCTAAAAAATGATATCAATACAAATGAACTTATTTACAAAACAGAAATAGACTCACAGACAGAAAACAAACTTATGGTTACCAAAGGGGAAAGGTGGGGGGAGGGATAAATTATGAATTTGGGATTAACAGATACACACAACTATATATAAACTAAACAGCAAGGACCTACTATATAGAGCACAGGGAACTATATTCAATATCTTATAATAACCCATATTGGAAAATAATCTGAAAAAGAATATATATATATATATATATACACACATATATATATATACATATATATATTATATATATACATATATATATCTGAATCACTTTGCTGTACACCTGAAACCAACACAACCTTGTAAATCAACTATACCTCAATTTAGAAAAAAAAAGAAGTGAGATGTAATAGCTGCAGGGATTTTCAAGTGAATTTAATTAATGCCCATCAAAATTCAAAATTAGAGCAATGAATGAGTAGGATTTCAGATACCGCTGCTACACCAAGGGAAGGTGCTTTGTAATTCATAGCATTCTCTGTATCAAGTAAGGATCTGTGTGTCAAGTAAAGGCTGGGCTTTATGATAAAAATAGGCATTGTTCTTTCCACTGCAGTAAAAAATGTTTAATTGCATTTTAGCCATATACCATAAATACATAAAAGATATATCTAATTATGCTTTCAAATATTTTACTGTTTTATACTCCTCAAATACTAGGATTTCCAAGCAAACTAGTAGAAACATTGCATAAAAAATATTATCTTTAAAAGGAAGAACCTATCTCACATATTTAGAGGTATTTGAAGTTTTCAGAGTTGAGTGCTATAAAAAAGAAATTTACTTTCAATTTATTTTAAAAAGCATGGAAATCCTAGTTGCTTATCAATAAAGTGGGTCCCAGTGAAAAGCTATATTAATCAAGAGATAAAAATAAGCTCCTTAGATACTGAAACTGCCAAAAAGTTTTTGAGAGGTGCCAGTTTTGTTATTCTTCTTTAAACACATTTGTGCCTTCAATAGCATAGTAGAATGATTACGATCACAGCTCCAGACCCAGAGCTGCATTAGTTTAAAGCACAGCTCAGTCACTCAATGGCTGTAGTATTTCCAACAAGTCACTTAACCTCCCCGGGCCTCAGTTTACTCATTCGTGTAAAGGTAATAGTATAACCTCTACAGGTTGTTGTGAGGATTCAATGAATTAGAAGGCAAAGCACTTAGAGTAGTGTCTGTCATATGAAATCAGTTAGTAAATTTGGTTATTATTGTTTTTGAAGGGGGGAAAATCAAGAGAGAAAAAAAATGTAGTTCTCATAGCAATCCAAATCTCAGTGTCTGCTTTTACCTACTCAGATTTGTTTATGCATTAACAAGTGAGATAATTTTACAAGTGAGGCACCGTGAAAGGTAGTGGGCATGCAGAAATGAATGCGAAGTGGGCCTTGTCCTCAAATGACAAGCCATACAGACTCAACAATCTGTAGTAACATCGGCACTCAGAACGGTTCGGAACTGTTTACGAAACCTCCATGAAATTCTATCTGCTGACATGAAAATAGCATTCCATTAATTTTGATAGTACTCTAATCTCTTTTCTCTCTTATTCATAGCAGTCAGTGAAATGGGAAGAACATGCACTTCCTACCTGCTATCAGCGTTGTTCCTTATTTCATTCATATCTCCAGAATGAGGGGGCACTTAGCCAGGTCTCTGAATAATGACTCTCAAAGAACCTATGTAATAGTCTTATACTAAAATCAGGAATTTTGTCATTTCAGAGCAAAAGTTGGTTGTCTGTTCAAACTTTCAGCAATGCAGGTTGGGAAGCAGAGACTATATTCTATGTAATGCCACCAATCTTGTAATTTAAACTTGGAAAGTTTGATGTGTGAGTCACGTTGGGCTTTTGGGTAGCGGCTCTTGGACTCTGTCAAAAGGGTGGCTTTCTCTTACCTGAAAACACAGAAGTAGAATTTGGTGCCTCAAGTCCAAGTCAGAGGGTTTCAACGGTGTGCTGTGTTCTTCTATGACAGGCCAGATCTTGAGGACATTTTATTGCATGAACCAGGAACTAGGAACTTATGTAACGCTGGCCAGGGACGTATTTTTCACAGCTCATCATAGCTTGTCCACGTCATACTTAAGATATTGTATGTTAGATTTGCTTTTGCCAAAAGCAAATCTCTGCATCACCAGAATTGTATTGTTTTCTCCTCTCTGCATCACCAGAATTGTATTGTTTCAGGACTTCCTCTATGGTGTTGGGATTTTATATAGTATCATAATTTTTGTGCATTCTGTGAATTTTAAACTTGGTTACTTTGTAGAATAAGGGCATAGGGAATGTTGATGCAAAATACACTAAGGACATCCAAAATTCTCCTTCACCCGCAAAATGATATAATCACACATGAGGTCTGTATAAAAATTCTTTCTACAGAACAGGGAGAGGTCTTGCATTTCACATTTAGCTACCACTGAGAATATGCTAAAAGCTTTTTCTCAAACTGTCATTTCTACAAATGTCAGGCTTACAGACACACCATGCTCCAGAAACTCACTTTAATTTTCATAATAACTAAGAGCTTGTCACGTGCTAAGTCTTTGGAACTATTTTCTACTCAATTCTGCAGTAAAGAAAACAGGAAGCTCTCCCCAAGTCTTTTCTATTTTCCTCCCCATGTCCCACAATCAAAATACACTATTTTATATCACACAAAAAATGTTTTGAGTATTTTAGGTCTCCTATGATACATTATTTTGTGTGATTTGATTCCCATTTCTAGAGGCTTCTTTTGCCTTGTTCCTTAATAGCAGCTTCTTATTAGAAACATAACTCTGTCTCTCTCCTGAAAAAGCATGAAATTTCTGTATTAATATTTATTTTGCAAAGGAAAACAAGGTATTAAGGAGAGACTATGCCAGCTTTACATGTGGATAATGTCCAGAATCTTATGTATAAGTCATCAGTTTCCATGTAGTTTTGATATTTTTCTTCTTATGACTTCTAGAGAACACTGGTTTAAAGATTAGGTACCTCCTCTTTCTTCCTGGGGATGAAGATTAAATAAGGAGCAATATTGATCCTGAGTTTGTATTTCTGAGAATTTTAAGGCTTTATGCCCTTAATTAAACATTGCCGTTAGAGGAACAGATACTCCTGAGTTACAGGCAATTATGCACAAGTGGTTTTATTTACAAAACAATAGGTGGCATATGTTTTAGGAATGTTACCATGACACTGCTTCTCAATTCCTGGTTTGAATCTCTTCAGTATCTTCAGTGACTACCGAGGGACCATCTGCTAGCCCATCGCCTATAACCAAAGTCTGGCTCCTGGGAAAAGGTGAACCACCACAAATAGGACAGCTATCAGTTGCAGATGGCATTCATAGACAATATAGGTATTTTAAGAAGCCATCTGATGAAGGATCTTGGCTTGGCAAGCAGATATTCTATCCCAGTAGTTTGAATCTACAGTGAGTGATGCAAAGAGTCAGGGTCAGAGACTACACCATTCCAGGGGCAGTGGAGGTGGCAGCAGCATCTTTGTTCAGTGGCAGCAGTGGCAGCAACCCCCTGCTGTCCAGTGTCGTGTTACATTGTGACAGTGGTGGAAGTGACAATGTTAGTGTCATTCTCACCAGCTTGTTCTGAGGCCTGAATTTGGTGGTGTTTCTGGCCACTCAGTTTTCCTTTAGTTCCTTAGACTTAGCTTAAAACTCCACCCAGCTCATGGATTCTGGAAACCAGCCAATACACTTGTAACACATTCATTTCTGCTAAAGGAATATTGCAACACGTTGGAGCAGGTCTACTCAAACAATCTGCAGTGAAGAACCAGATTTTTTTAATCTGGAATTTTTAATTCCAAATCTGTCACAGATTGATCCTATGCTGAATTAAAAGGGCGGGAACTATATTACCAGGAAAATGGAATTAAGAAAAAAATACATAGAAAATCCTGAGCCCCACTTTTTATTACTAGATTCATTAGACCTAAAATTCAATGTTGCAGTAATGTTCAATGGCTGTAAACATTGCTTTTTTTTTTTTTTTACATCTTTATTGGAGTATAATTGCTTTACAATGGTGTGTTGGTTTCTGCTTTATAACAAAGTGAATCAGTTATATATATACATATGTTCCCATATCTCCTCCCTCTTGCATCTCCCTCCCTCCCACCCTCCATATCCCACCCCTCTAGGTGGTCACAAAGCACCGAGCTGATCTCCCTGTGCTATGCGGCTGCTTCCCACCAGCTATCTACCTTACGTTTGGTAGTGTATATATGTCCATGCCTCTCTCTCACTTTGTCACAGCTTACCCTTCCCCCTCCCCATATCCTCAAGTCCATTCTCTAGTAGGTCTGTGTCTTTACTCCTGTCTTCATTTCTAACTGGTTACTCTCAATTTCTGTGCTTTTCTCACTGTCCACCAGAAACTGGCTGTTCATGGACTGGCAGACCACCATTCCATAGTACTGTAGTGAGAGGACAAAATTTAACACTGAGCCTGAAACACACTTCTAAATATTTAACAAATGTGAAAGAAAGAGGGAAAGGGATAAGGAGGAGGGGAATAACAAGTAAAGAGAGGAAGAGAGAAAGTTGAAGAGCCATAGGATTAAAAAAGTTAAAGGACTGGAACCAAAACTATAATAGACATTGATAGGCACCTGAGACAGAAGAGTTCACTAGTACCCTAATGAGATGATTGGGTCAGGATTAATACTCAGTGTGGTTATGTAGTTATATCTAGAAATATATCTACATCTTCCTACTATCATCTTACTTTGGTCTCCCAAAATGTACACGTTTTGTTGGCAATTGACACATGACTTTAATTCAGAACAACTCCCAGCTTCCCCAGAATCTCTTCTCATGTATTTCTGGGAGTTCTCACCTTGTGTCTCATTCATGCTCATGCTCATGACTAGATATGGTGGGGTATTTTCATTAGTAATTTATGCATGAGGAAAAATATATCCTTGGGAGAGTAACTATACCAACACAAGCCTGATCCAGCAACCAAATCTCAGATGGGTAGAACTAACAAAGCTGAGAACAGTTATGCCTGTTGCTTATGCCTGGGTGATTGTTTGAATCCTAGAAAGAAGATTATAAGTAAAAGTTAAAAGTCTTGTTTAGTAAACACAAGACATTGTGAAATAAACACAACACTTTGCTCCTCTTTGAAAAAATGTGCAGGAAAGCATTCTCCTTATCTTTCCCCCACAGAATACTGTAAAACTTTGACACCTTGAAGACTGGGTACACAGTAGGGGTGACTACTACAGGCAGAGATATTCTGTGGGTCCAGCAATGTCCAAGAGAAAGGAGAGAAGTGCTCAGATTAATGGTACTCTTGACTGAGGTGGGGAATTCCAGCTGAAATAGCGTCTTCCCGTTGATGAGACAAGTAAAATGATGAGTTTGAGTGGGAGAAGAGAAAAGAAATAAGGTACATCAATAGGGGCTGACCAGTCTTGTTTGTAAACCTACCCACTGAAGATTAGAACATAAATAGATGGGGTGGGGAGAAATTTGTCCAAGTTTCTCATTCCATGGTTTTTGGTTTCAGTGCCTGTATCTGTCTATCTACCTATCTATCTACCTATCTATCTATATATCTACCTATCATCTAAAATTTTATTTTTAAAGTCTTATATTAGAAGACTGACAGATATTATTAAAAAGAGGTCTTTGAATTTTGTGGAACCAACTGATATACACAGTCAACATGCCATGTGTAGAGTGGGAAAATCAGGGAAGCAATACAATGTGCATGGCGTACCTCGCAAACCAGGTTAGTTAGCATATGCTGTTCCTTATACATACAAATATTTTGTCTTGTAATGTCCTAGATAATTACAGTTAAAACTGATTGAAACATACATGTAACCAAAGGGCCTGGCAGTCTGAACATATACTGGTACTGAGACAGGTTTGGACATGCGTGATCAAGTAATGGTGACATGGGCTTCCAGGAGGCAGTTTTCATGAAGCAGTTTGGCGTTGCCCTTAAACTCTGACAAAAATAGTGTAGGGGAAAAAAGGTGGCCCCAAAATGCTAAACACGAGGAGAAATCCCTAGTCATTATAACAATCGAAATATCTCCTCACAGATTCCCAAATGCCTCCTTGAAGAAACTTTTATTTCTCCTTTATTCTACATATCCAGCTCTCTTAAGAGACAATGTGTAAATCTATGGTGTTTAAAG
This sequence comes from Delphinus delphis, assembly GCF_949987515.2. Lineage (NCBI taxonomy): Eukaryota > Metazoa > Chordata > Mammalia > Artiodactyla > Delphinidae > Delphinus > Delphinus delphis. The sequence continues at coordinate 22,326,909 of NC_082699.1, forward strand.
ATTGCTCAATATGATGATAGTTAATACTTATTGAGCACCTATTCTATGCCACCATTGTGCTAAGCCCAACACCTACATATTTCATTTATTTCTCTCAGAAAACTTTAAATTTCATGCCATTATTTTATTCATCTTACAGTTGAGTAAACTAAGGTTACAAATGTGAGGTAAATTGCTTAAATCCATACAGCTGGCAAGTGTTTAGTGTTTACATCTGAATACTGGATATCAGAGTACATAACCTGTAAAATGATCTTTAAAGGACATACTTCACTTAACATCAGTGGGGAAAATAAGGGCTGAAAAGGGAAAAGCATCAGAGCATTCCTTTCAGATGTTCCTTGAGTATACATACACCTTTACCAAAACACATGCTTTTAATATGAGCTGGGGATACTCTGCTGGTTTGAGCTTCAGGAAACCAGTAGGGCATTGAAGTTATGAGAGCAGAACTGGAATATAACAGATTCTATTCAAATTCTGGCTCTTCTTGATTTTAGGCAAAGTTATTCAAACTGCTTTGCTTTCATTTTTTTTTCACCTGTGAACATAGTAAGGGAGAGAAAACTTAAACTAGTGGGAAAACTATGACTGAAAGTCACAGCCCTGAGACATAGGACCTTAAAAGCCTGAGACTTAATTGGAAGATTATAGAATGCTCCCTCTCCTCCACGTCTTACCACCATTCCAACAGCACTCTGGTATAACAGGGTGGATTACAGCTGAAAGAGCTGCAAGCCATTCTCCCTGAGGTGAATTTAGGGAATCTCAAATAAAGAGGGGAGACAAAAATCAAAGACATTAAGGGAATTTGAGGTCTCTGACACATAACTACAGCAAACATTAAGCACAGCTGAACTTCTAGCAGAGTTAACATAAATTCTCACATTAAAGTTTATTTACCTCAGCTCCTATTACCCAATTACAATATGTCCAACTTTCAACAACAACAACAAAAAGACTTAAAGGCATGGCAAAAAATAAGAAACATACAATTTGAAGAGACAGATTGATAATCAAAACCAGACTCAGATATGGCACAGATAATGGAATTATCAGATAGAATTTTAAATAACCATGATTAATATCATAAGGTCTCTAATGGAAAAAGTAGAGAACATGCAAGAATGGATAGGTATATTCTATTCACACTTCTTTAGAAAATTATGACAAAGAAAAATCTTGAAAGAAACCAGAGGAAAAGAACATCTCCATATAGAGAAACAAAGCTAAGAATTACAATGGACTTCTCATCTGAAACTATGCAAGCAAGAAGTGATATTTAATTATTGAAAGAAGGAAAAAAAATGAGTAGTCTATATCCAACAAATTCACTCAACAGGGAAGGAGAAAAAAAATTTCTCAGTGAAACAAAAACTGAGGGAATTTTCAGCAGACCTCTCTGCAGGAAATATTAAAATAATTTTTTTTTAATTTTTATTTAATTAGTTAATTTATGTTTGGCTGCGTTGGGTCTTTGTTGCTGCATTTGGGCTTTCTCTAGTTGCGGCGAGCAGGGGCTACTCTACATTCCAGTGTGTGGGCTTTTCATCATGGTGGCTTCCCTTGTTGTAGAGCATAGGCTTCAGTAGTTGTGGCTCACAGGCTTAGTTGCTCTGTGACATGTGGAATCTTCCCAGACCAGGCTCGAACTCATGTCCCCTGCATTGGCAGGCAGAGTCGTAACCACTGCACCACCAGGGAAGTCCTAAAAGAAATTCTTTAGGAAGAAGAAAAATAATATAGATCAAAAATTATGATCTACATGAAGAAAGAAAGACCATTGGAGAAGGAAAAAAAAATGAAGGTAAAATAAAATCTTTTATTAATTGATCAAAAAAAAACTGCTTGTTTTTACAATGCAATAGTAAATAGTTTTTACAGTAATAGTAAAAATATATTGGGTGACTATTACATATGAATAAATGAAATAAATTATAACAATGTTAGAAGAGACAGGAGGAAGGAATTGGAAATAATTAATTATGATACCTGCACTAGATAATAAAGTGGAATAGGTCATTTGAAGTTTGATATAGATTAATTTAAAATGGATACTGTAAGCTCTAGAGCAACCACTAAGTTAAAAACAAAAAGTTTAACTGATACTAAGAAAATATAATGAAGTCATATAAAATTCTTAATTAAAACCATAGAAGGTAGGGAAAGAGGGGTTAAAAAAACAAACAAGAAAAAGAAGCAATGGATAGAAAAGAGTTGCAAACATAGTAGATATAAATTCAAATACACATAATTACTTTAAGACTTAAAAGACAGAGACTGTTAGTGTGGATAAAAAACAACACCCAGCTATGTGTCACCTAAAAGAAGCACTATTTAACCATAAAGACTTGTGTTAAAAATATATATGCCATGTTAACCCTAATGTTTGAGAAATGCTAAAGTAGCTATATTCATTTCAGACAAAATAGACTTCACAACAAAGAAGGGATAAAGAAGGGCATAAATAATGATAATGTGGTCAATTCTCCTGAAGACATAACAACACTAACAAGAGTGTGTGAAACTACATGAGGCAGAACTGGGTGAAACTAAAAGGAGAACTAGACAAATGCACTACTGCAACTGGAAATTTCAATATCTCTCTGTAAGTAAATGACAGATAAAGCAGGCAGATAATTAGGATATTAACAACCTAAACATCACTATTTTTAACTTTACCTAGTTGGCATTAATAGAATATTCCATTCAACAACAGCAGAATACACATTCTTTTCAAGCTTGTGTGGCGCATTCCCCAAGATAAATTGCATTCTGAATGTATATTATGGTAATATAGACCTTAACAACTGTAAAAAATAGAAATTACAGAAAATATATATTTTAGACCACTATAGAATTAAATTAGAAATCAATAACATAAACATAACCAGAAAATTCCCAAATATTTGGAAATTAAGCAACACACTTTAAATAACACATTCATCAAAGAATAAGTCTCAAAAGAAATTTTTCAAAATTGAAGTAAATGAAAATAGAAATACAAATATTAAAATTGGTGGGATGCAGCAAAAACAATGCTGCATCCCACCAATTAGGGAAATTTATAGTATTAAATGCATGCATTTAAAAAAAAAGAAAATCAAACATCAATAATTTAAGCTCCTACCTTAGGAAACTACACAAAAAAGGGCAAATTTAGCCTAAAATAGGCAAAAGAAATAATATAAAAAGTATAGGAGAAAATAATGGAGAAAATTAATGAACCCAAAAGCTTGTTATCTGAAAATATCAATAAAACTTATGACTCCAGCCAGCCTAATCAAGAAAAAAAAAAGAGAGAAGACATAAATTGCTAATATCAGAAATGAAAGTGGGGTTATCATTACTGAGTCCATGGAAATTCAAGGAATAATGGAATAATATGAACAATCTGTTATGTTCATACATTTGAAAACTTAAATATATGGACCAGTTTCTTGAAAGCCAAATGTATAAAAACTTACAAAAGAAGATATAAATAACTTTAATAGCCCTATATTTATTAAGGAAATTTAATTGATAATTTAAAACCTTCCAAAATGCAAAACACCAGGTTCAGAGGATTTCACTGGTGAATTCTACCAAATATTTAAAAAAGAAATTAGCTCTCTGCTCCTCTCCGTTCGACAGACGTATCTTTCTTGCAGTGCCAGCTGCGTCCCTGAGACAAGATGGTGAAGGTGGGAGTGAACGGATTTGGCCGTATCAAGAGCCTGGTCACCAGGGCTGCTTTTAACTCTGGCAAAGTGAACATTGTCTCCATCAACGACCCCTTTATTGACCTTCATTACATGGTCTTCATGTTCCAGTATGATTCCATGGCAAGTTCCATGGCAGTCAAGGCCGAGAACGGGAAGCTTTCATCAATGGAAAGGCCATCACCATCTTCCAGGAGTGAGATCCTGCCAACATCAAATGGGGTGATGTTGGTGCTGAGTATGTGGTGGAGTCCACTGGTGTCTTCACTACCATGGAGGAGGCTGGGACTCACTTGAAGGGTGGAGCCTAGAGGGTCATCATTTCTGCCCCTTCTGCTGATGCCCCCAGGTTTGTGATGGGCATGAACCATGAGAAGTATGACAACCACCTCAAGATTGTCAGCAATGCCTCCTGCACCGCCAACTGATTGGCCCCCCAGCCAATATCATCCATGACCACTTCAGCATTGCAGAGGGATGGGCTACATCCTGGGCTACACTGAGGACCAGATTTTCTCCTGTGACTTCAACAGTGACACTCACTCTTCTACCTTCGATGCTGGGGCTGACATTGTCCTCAACGATCATTTGTCAAGCTCATTTCCAGTTAGGAAAATGAATTTGGCTACAGAAACAGGGTGGTGAACCTCAGGGTCCACATGGCCTCCAAGGAGTAAGAGTCCCTGGGCCACCAGTCCCAGCAAGAGCATGAGAAGAAGAGAGGTTCTCAGCTGCTGGGCAGTCCTTGCCCAAGCTCCAACCACCAACACATTGAGAGTTTCCCAACCTCCGCACAGTTTCCATCCCAGACCCCCTGAAGAAGGGGAGGGGCTTAGGGAGCCCTACCTTGTCTTGTCATGTACCATCAATAAAGTATACTCTTTGCAGAAAAAAAAGAAAGAAATTATATCAAATAATACCATACTTCGCAATCTCTTCCTGAAAACAAAAGCAGAAGGAACACTTCCTAGCTCAATCTATGAGGCAAGACATTGCCTTTGATGAAGATTCTTTGCTTGAGCAAACTTAAGTCAGGCTTCTGAACCTTCTCCTAAGCCTATTTGTACACTTCTCTATAAAATCCAGTTTTAGCAAGAACCCTGCTAAGTCACTTTAACCAGAACTCCCCCACCCTTGAAGTCTGATTACCAATTTTAAGACTACTATAAAGCCATAGTAATTGGTGAAAGAATGGACATATACATCAATGGAACAGAATAGAGAGGCCAGAAATAGATCACACAACTGTAGTAAATTAGTTTTTGATAAGGGTGCAACGATAACTCATTGGAGAATGAAAGTATTTTCAATAAACGGTGCTGGAGCAATTGGACAACTATATATTGAAAATTAACCTAGATCTTATGTCACACAAAAAATTAACTCAATATGGACTGCTGATCTAAATATAAAATGCAAACTATGAATTTTCTAGAAGAAAACAAAAGAAAGTATATGTGGCCTTGAATTTAATGTTTTTAGATATAACACCAAAATTACAGTCCATGAAAGAGACATTTTGATTAAGTTGGACTTTATAAAATTTAGAAACTTCTGCACTGTGACATGCTTTGGTAAGAGAATGAAAAGACAAACTACAGCCTTGGAGAGAATATTTGTAAAAAGTATATCTGATAATGTACTTGTGTCTAAAATATAGGAAAAAAAATTAGAACTCAATAAGAAAACAACCCAATGAAAAGATGTTTAAAATATCTGAATAGACACCTCACCAAAGAAGATATGCATATAACAAGAAAGCATATAAAAAGATGGTCAACATCATATGTCATTAGGGAATTGCAAATGAAACCATAATGATATACCAATGCAACCTATTAAAGTAGCTAAAATACAAAAGAACTGCTGGTGGAAAGGCAAAATAATACAGCCATGTTGGAAGACAGTATACCAGTTTCTTTCAACGCTGAACCTAGTCTTACCATACATTTCAGCAATCACACTTCCAGGTATCAATCCAACTGATTTGAAAACTTTTATCTACACAGAATTCTGCACACCAATGTTTTCAGCAGTCTTATTTATAATTACCAAATCCTGAAAGTAACCAAGGATTACTTCAGTACGTAAAATGATAAATAAACTATGGTACATTCATACAATGGAATGTATATTCAGTGATAAAAAGGAATGAGCTATCAAACCATGTGAAAACATAGATGACTTTTAAATAACAAGTTGTTCAGATCAAAAACAAATGGAAACCAGTCTTCAAAATTCCCTGCTCAGAAAAAAACAGTTTAGTCATACAAACCAAGCTTAACTTAGCTTCGTTTGCAAGACTAACTTGACTTGGGTCATTTCTCATTATGCCTCTGGAAATCATAAGAAAAATTTAGATATCTGAAATAAATAGATATATATGTATGTGTAACTGAATCTCTTTGCTGTGCACCTGAAACTAACACAATGTTGTAAATCAACTATACTTCAATAGAAAAGAAAGAAAAATTTAAGCTGCTTCCCAAAATGGATATGAGGTAATCACTAACCAATTCCCTATCATTTAAGAAAATTCTAATATTATAATCAATCACTGTGAAGAATAAACAGTCATTGCTTCCCACTGTGTAAACTGCTTTGTAACAATATATACTGAGCCTCACTCCATGTATTGGTTTGCGTGCTCTTGGTTCATGAATTGTCTTTGTTGTGTGTGCAAAATAAACTTACTAATTACTACTTCTGTGATTCATTGGTTTTACTTCTGTTATTTATGAACTTTTGACAAAATTAAAGAAGGAAGTTTATATAGAAAAGGTTTCATCATTGATGACTCATTTATATGACATTTTAGAATAGGCAAAATTGTAGAGGCAGTAAATAGATCAGCTGCTGCAGGAGTTTGGGGAAGAGGGGCTGAATAAGCCCACAGGATTATTTATAGTAGTGAGACTATTCTTTGTAACACTGTAATGGTGGATGCCTGGCACTCTACATTTGTCAAAACCCACAGAGCAGTTTGGCACAAAGTGTGGACCTTAATGTATGCAAAAAAAATCATTCAGGAGGTTGGGGGTTCCCTGTGATAGAATGAAAAATGTGACACAAGACTCTAACTGTATTAAAAATATATGACATACCCTCACTGAATGGAGTGAGGGAAAAGGTGTTGCCCTAAGTAACTTGGGAAATGAAGGGAAAATGTGAGTAAAGACAAAGGAACTACACAGAAGCACTGTGTTCTAGTTAATAAAGTTGTTTTCCATGAGGGTGCAGATTAACAATTCTGAAAGCACTATATATGTATACTGGAATTGAACAAATAGGTAAATGGATGGTGTTTCTCACTTTGAAGTGGGAGTTTATAGACGTGCAAGGGAAAAGGCTAGAATGATCCATTTGGTAATGGATTAGAGTTGGAGACATCAGTATGAATTCATGTTTAGATTAACATAGATAAAGATAGTTACATACAGGGATAATTATAGATGTGTATATATACCTGGACAAGTATATACACATATATTTCCATACTCTGTCATCTCTCAGGGCCTAAAAAAACCCTTCAGTAGCAACAAGCACATCTAACACCCAGATCTTGGTTTCTAATACTATTCTTCAGTAAAAGGAACCAGAGCTCTTTGGAGAAATGACTGACTCTAGGGCTGGGGCAGGGAATATACAAGGTGAGTTAACTGACAGAGCTCTCAATGACTCAAGTGGAAATTATTTGAACAAATAAATAAAGTAATAGATTATAATCCAAAGTATAAAATAAATTTTCACGAGTCTATAAGTGATTAAAATAATAAATACTTGGGAGAGAATAGACAAATCTGTTCATATATATTTCAAATAATTTATGTAGATATACCACTGATGATGAACGGGAATACAATTCTCCACTTCTTCAATGTGGATTTGGCATACTGATTACTCTCCAAATAGTACAGTATTGAAAGAGGGAAAGGTGGGAAACATAACTATACAGTATAGAAACGTTAGAAACACCACTTCAGCCAGACGATCAAGGTTAACATCCACAGTGATGGGTCATGTTTATAGTATGTACCCAATAGATGATGTGATAATAATAATACTTTACACCTGTGTTCTCTCCCTAAGCCCATTGCCCCAGTCTAATTCTGAGAAATACATCAGACAAATCCCAACTGAGGGACATTCAACAAGCTACCTGACCAGTATTCCTCAAAACTCAAGGTCATCAAGGACAAGAAAAGTATGAGGAACTGTAACATCCAAGAGGAGACTAAGAAGACATGATAACTAAATGGATTGTTATATCCTAGAAAAAGAAAAAAAGGATATTAGGTAAAAACTAAGAAAATCTGAATAAATTGTAAACGTTAGTTAATAATAATACATCAACATTAGTTCATTAATTACAACAAATGTACCATACTAATGTTGGATATAAATATAGAAGAAACTGAGTCCAAAATCTTTCTACACAATTTTAAAATCCAAAATTTCTTAAAAAAATGTTTTTAAGATTTAGAATAATTTCATTTGGTGGCAAAACATTACCTGTTTACCATCTTCATTTATCCCACTTTAGTGTAAATACTTATATATTTTAATTTGGAAATATTATTGTATGATTGCAGTGTCCTGCTCTAAGCCCTTCCAGAGGGATTACAAAATATATGGCGTATGTATCCTATTGCCTTTCTATAATCCAAAATATTTGGACTTCCAGAACTTATTTCTCCCCGAGGGTTTTGGTCAGTAATTATGAATTTTCAGGGTCTATTCCATTGCATTATGTGAGAATCATACAAGATAATTCACATGACAGACTTAATCCAGTACCTGCCACATAATATACAACCAGTAATAATTTACAATTGTTATCCTAGTTGCATTTTCTAACATTCCGTGAATTAAACAAAGTTTCTTCTCTGTAGCCTGAAATCCTAGGTGGTCTCAGCTCTTTGGAAACGTTGGAGGAGATCTGGTACCTAAAAACAAGAAATATACTTTGCCAATGAGGACCCATTCCCACAATTATATATACCTTCATTATGTGGACATCAGACAGATATTGGCTTGTGTCCATGCAATTTAAGCCTCCTTGCCATTGATCGGATCTGTGTAATAATGCGATCGATTAGTTGCACTGTGCTGAGCTGAAAGATGTCCCAACACTGTGGCTTAATTTCCAGCTCACAAATTATGCTTTCTTCACAGATTTTAATGTGCTTTCACATGTCCTAATCCTAAATCTGTGAGGTAAAACACATGTCATCATGGTCTCTCTGCTCTTGTTTTTAGTGATATAATTGTGTCCTAACAGCTCTTCTTTCCCACAAGAGCTTTAAGTGAATAGAAAGCAGAATGAATCCATCTCGAGATCATCACCTTGTTTTGATGGTGATCCAGGTGGCACCAGATTTATTTTCATTTAGAGATAACCAAACACAGTGAGGACATACACATTGTTGTCCTTTTTTGGAACCTGACTCAGATGCTTCCTTTGCTTCCTGTTTGGACGCCCTGGTGGTCAGGGGGACTTGATATTGACCCAACACCCACACTTATCATCCAGTTGCCAAGAGTGGCCTGACTAGGGGACAGATTTTCCACATGTTTTCGACTGAACGTGGCAGTCCTGGTGTGCATGATTCTTCCTGCTCTGAAAACAAAATTCCTTTATTATGACTCTTTTCTTTCTTCCTTTGTGCTGATTGCCTTTTCACTATTTTCTCTGGTTTGCTATCTTTCCCTTGTTATTTAGTCACATTTTGACTTTAGGGCTCCCTCCATTCGGGAGTGAGCCCCCTTCAATATTTTCTTTTGAGAGAAGACGTTCTCTGGGAAATAAGGTGGATGTTGACCTTATTTCTTAAAGATTGGTTAATTAGAGAAGGTCTAATTTTCTAATTGAGAAACTGTGCCCTTCAGACAGTTTTAAATGAATTATACAATTTTTTATTGTATTGGCTATACATGTGTATTACAGTAATAGAGAAGTTATTCACCTGGAAGACCAATCGCATGTCCATGTCTGCAATGTGAGGCCACAATGGTTTTAGCAAGTTGTACATGGAAACAGAGGAAGGAGCAACTACATGGATTGCTTTTAGTCCAATGACCATAACTCCTCCTTCTCTATGCCTCTTAAGCCCCTCCTCTATTCGATAGCTGGGAGTCTGACATTTTACTCAGTAGAACTTTAACCTAGGGCTTTGACACCTGTTATAAGTTATGTATTATTTAGAGTGAATGTGAATCTGAAAGTAAGCTTTAAAAAGTAGAGGAAAGAGGAAGTAAGAAGACATGGGGGCCTGAGTTGGTAGAGGTGGCATTGCCAAGAGTGAGGGAGGAGGTGATGGAAGGAAAGTTGGGGACGTAAATACCTGACTGCTTATTTTAAAACATGATGTCAGTCTACACTTCTGAAATTACCTTTGTTATCTGGCAAGCTTTATTTTTCTCCCACTTTCAGCTAAAAAAAAAGTATCTGTAAGTCATCCCAACAAGATCTGTTTCTGAAAGCATAGATTATTGCCTTTAAAGGGAGAGAAAAAAAAAAAAAGACCATTACACTTGTAAGTGGCCTGAAAGTCTTCAATGTATTCAAAATTGTACCAGTAACTAAACCTGGGTCTAGACTTCAAATATGTGGACTGTTGACGATTATCAGTTTGGGTACATCTGGAGCTGCTTCAGTGATTTGCTATGATTATTCATTATTTTCTCTCTGTTCCCTTTTGGGTACAAAGAGGATCTTAGCTTTTTCCCTGTCTTTGATCTTAGTCTCCTCTGCAAATAAGACTACATGTGAAAAAAAAAAAAAAAAAGAATTTCTGTAAAAGAAAGAGTTGCCATCACTGCTAAAATCACATAAATAGTTAAATTAAAAATTCAGTCAATTATCCAGATAATTCATGTGAAGGAGCACCTTAGCCTTTGAAATTATTAGGTTAATGGCCATGGTTCTTTTCATTTTCCAAGAATAGATAAATTGTGGTGCCTGTTATAAAACTTTAATGCTCTTTTTTCAAATTTAACATTTCCTGTCAAAAGATTTTAGTTATGGATTAAAAAAGTCATACACCAAACCATATGATAAATTAAATTTGGTGATTTAAAAACTGAAATGTTGCTGTGATGGACAGATTGTTTAACAGGAAGATAAGATTTTGCCAACGCAAGAGAGAGGTCCCATGAGCATCTTTTTGGAAGCAAAGCATCTGTTCAGTTGGTTTATTTTTCTTCTTTTTAGATCTACCAAAAAGTAACTTTTTCAAGTGAAGTTCCAAGAGAGCTCTTAAAGGTCCACATCTCTGTTCATTTGTCCTTTGGAATTTCTGTTAATTTTTAGAGGGGATTCAGAAAGGTCTATAAAAAACATTTTTCAGTTTTAATTATTGTAAAAAATTCAAATGCCAAGATTAGTCCCCTTTGCTGCCACCTGTTGTTCTACCAAGGAAATGACTCACTGGTAATACTTTTTTTTTTAACCTAAATTACTCATCAAAATCATTATTTCCAATATTAAGATGAGATTCTCTTCTTGATACTTTTTTCTACAGGAAATCTTTTCATCTCTAACAGTTGGGGAAACAGGTTTTCAAGTACTCACTCATGACCATGCAGAGATTTAGATTTTCCTCTTGGCATATGCAGTAGACATTTGAGAAGGTTGAATAGACAAAGAACAAAGAAAGCCTGATTCCTAAACAAGCTCATCATACCCAAAAGAGCTTGTAAGCTAGTCTTTGTAAAGTAAAAGTGTTTAATTTAATGGCAGCACTCTTAGCCCTGTAAGTAAAATTTAAATTCAAGATCTCCTTCCACCCCCTCAGTTGCTGTGTATTGGGCACATGGTTAAAAACTGGAAATACAGACATGAATGTAACATGGTCCCAGACTTTGAGCATTTCAGAATTTAAAAGAGAAGATAGATTATATTGAGAGAAGGAAGTCCCTTGTTCATGTCGATATAGGATGCATTGGTGAAGAATCAGATAATCAAGATAGGAGACATTGATGGCAATCCTGTTTTGAAGTAACAACAGTGGTGATAGAAATGGAGAAGATGCAATGAAAGAGATAATTTAAAGATTGAGACTTGGTGATTAAAAGGTTTGGGAGAAAGACCATTTTATGTTCAGAGTGAAGCAAGTTGGAAGGGGGTGTTAGCTGCCAGGAAAAATGGTTTTTTAGCTGTGTTTCACTTACCAGGAGATCCATAAAACTACTCAACTATCTGAAATATAACCACCTCCCAAAAAACAAACCATGATAATAAACAAACAAATAAAAATCATACGGCAAACAGTTGAGTAGCTCCAAAATAGATATGACAAAGGTATCTTAAATTAAGCTCTTACATTCTATCCATAGTAGGCTATTTTTGTCTCTGGCTAAGATGATATTAACTCTTATTTTAGAAACAATTTTAACTTAATTAAAATTTTAATGCATGGAAGATGAGAAGCGGGAAATTAGGATGAGGAACAAGGTCGGGGAAATCATTTCTGGAGGCAGACATACTGGGAGCTGTAAGAGTCATGGCTGAGAGTTTAACTTTCTAAATATTTTAGATTTTGGATTTTTAAAATTTCACCTAACTTCATGTTTCAATATCACCCTCTTGCCTTTCTCAGAATCTTTTACCATTCACCTTGGCCTTAGATTGATGCTTCAACCAGGAGAGTTCACTTTGTGAATGTCCTGACTTGAGTTGGCGAGGGGTCTCCTGGGAAGAGTGCTGGGTTGACTGTTTCTTAGGTACTGTCCCATTGCATAATGGCCAACCACATCTTAACAACAACACAACAAAAATAATGCAAATATTTATCACTAAGTAGGTGCCAAGCACTGTTCTAAAGCTTTACATATCATTAATTTATTGGATCCTCCCCATTACCCTCGGAGGTAAATGCTATCCTTAAGCCTGCTGTACAGATAAGGAATAGAGCACAGAGATCACACATATAAGGAGAGGTGGATCCAGGATGCAAATCCAGAAAGTCTGGGTCCAAAGCCCATGCTCTTACCCCCTACACACTACGCACTACAGCTTCTTAGCGATGACAGCTGGTAAAGAGCTTTTCCAAAGGGAATAGGATTATATTAGTCTCAAAGTATTCAAAGTTTGCAAAGTGTAGACAGCTAAAGCTAAAGATACTATGTCAAGGCTGGTATTTTTTGTTCTAAACCATCCTTTCGCTTATGGTGAAAACGGTTTACGCTATGGGTTTTTCTCACAGAATTGACTTTACAGGTAGATATATTAATTCAATGAATTAATCTGTCTCAGTAAATAGACTATACATCTACATGCTAGTGCTATGTGTTGTTCTTGCCAAATGACTCCTCATAATTTTCAGGGTTAATAAATATTTTATTGAGTACCCTGTGCTCCCCAATTTCTGATTAACATGTTATATTTCTTTAGGTGGATTTCCACATACATTATAAATATTAAATTACTCTTTATATATATGGAGTACCATATGATAAAAATATGATAGAAATAAAAGGAATGCAAATCGGAACATATTAGTGCACAGCATAAATTCATTGTTCCTTTAGTTTTTCCCTGCTAGATTATCTAAACTACAAAACCGATAATTGTTCATTTTATTTACTTATTTATTTATTTAATTTTTATTGGCGTACAGTTGATTTACAATGCTGTATTAGTTTCAGGTGTACAGCAAAGTGAATCAGTTATACATATACACATTCTTCTTTTTTTTTAGATTACTTTCCCATATAGGCCATTACAGAGTACTGAGTAGAGTTCCCTGTGCTATACAACAGGTTCTTATTAGTTATCTATGATGACTGCTCATTTTAAAGAGGAAGCTAAAGCAAGATTTATTAAAAAGTAAACATCTTTTTCTCTTTTTTCTTCAATTTCTACTCATCTGAGTTATCTCATATTAACAGCCTGGCCTATGAAAGACAGGGAAAGAAGAGTGGCCAGTGAAAAACAAAAACAAAACACAAAATCAATCTAAACTGATACCAAAAAAGAAAAAAAAAATTCTCCCAACATTTGTGACGTATCCACTCAACTAAAATTGTGTGTGAAAGTGCTCAGAGAGGGAATAAAGACATACACCCCACACATGCACACACCCACACTTATATTTCACTTGTTTATCAGGAATATTCCCGATAGATTGCCTAGTGAAAATAGCAAGTCACCAAGTAATGTGTGCAGTATGATTCTATTTCCTTACACAGAAGCAAACCATTATGTATGTGCATATGCTTGTATATATTCATATTTGTTTAAACAAAGATAAAGGTGAGGTAGGATGCACCTTAGGCTTGTTGGCATTTGTTATCACAAAGAGTGGCATTGGAGAAAGGGAACAGAGAGGTGGGATGCAGGCAATAATTAGCTTTCCTTTGTATATCTTTGTACTACACAGCTTCATTTGCTACAGCAAGATTGTTTTACTCTTTAAAATTAAAAAATATAATGTAAAAGAAAGTTTAAAAAGGGGAAAATATCAAACAGCAACAAACACACTGCCTAATAGGTGTGTCTTCCCACAATTTTATTCATGTTCCCAGAAACATATAAACACATATGTAAGATTTATTTTATATAAAAACTGAATCATATTATACACTTTAATTTATAATTTGATTTTTGTATTGAAAAGTACAACATACACATCCCATCAGGACAACAGAGACACCTCAAACTCATCCCTTTATTTATATTTATTTATTTATTCATTTATTATTTTATCAAAGTATAGTTGATTTACAATGTTCTGTTAATTTCTGCTGTACAGGAAAGTGATTCAGTTATACATATATATACATCCTTTAAAAAATATTCTTTTCCCCTATGGTTTATCATAGGATATTGAATATGGTTCTGGGTGCTATATGGTGGGACCTTGTTTATCTATTCTATATATAATGATAGCTTACATCTGCACCTTTTAAATAGTCACACCATATTTCACAGTTCTTCCATCCATGGGCATCATACTAGCTCTATATTACTAAAACCAATGCTGCAATGCAGCTCCTGTACATATGCATTTACTTCTGTGGAATAAATTCCAAAGTGACCTTCGTGGAACATAAGTCATAGTACGTTTAATTTTAATAAATTTTGCCAGATTAATTCCCAAAGACTGTAGCAATCAACATTCTACCAACATTGGATGATACCATTTCTTGAAACTGTAGGCCAATTTAATGTGAATAAAATGGTATCTCACTATAGTCATAATTTACATATTTCTGACCACTTATATGATTAACCATCTTTTATTTGCTCATTTTCCATTTTAATTCCTCTCTCATAAATAGTTTGGTAAATTATTTAAATTATTGAATTATTTCTCTTTTTCTTTTATAACACTGGTAAGAAATTAAATAAATACACTTTCTCATAGTCACAATTTTTTTTCTAAATCATTAGTATTTAACTTTATGTTATTTTCTGACATGTGAAATATTTTGATTTTGGTGGTCAGATTTATTCTTTCATTATTTTGAGTATTCCAGAGTCCCTGACTTCTTGAGAGATCTCTTACATGCTAAGTTTACATAAATTTTTTCCTGAAATTTACTGTAATATTTAAATTCAGAAAACCATTTAAGGCATTCACTCATTTACAAATAAAGATAAATCAGCGTATTCTTGAAAATTTATAGTATTTAAGTTTATTGTTTTGAAGCTTTGTCTAGGAAGTCTAAAATAATTTTGAACTAACCGTAAAGATAATATTTTTCTTTTTTATGATTTACTGGAAACGGTTACAGTACTTCACCGTTTATAGAATTTGTTATTGATTTTGGGTAACCTTTAACATGTTTAAGTAAGTTTTTTAAATTAAGGTATTTTTAGGAATAAGTTTGCATTTTATCACATTCTTTTACAGCAGCTGTTGTTATAAGAATGTTTTTTTCCTTTTTAACTTAATGGTGCAATTAATTATGTTGACAGATTTTCACTTGTTGAACTACACCAATAATTTTAGTAGAAATCTTAGTTATGAAACATTAAATATGCTACTAGCTTTGATTTGCTAATATTTAGAATTTTGTTTTGTTATTCTTTAGTGAAATTGGCCTATGGTTTTGTTTTTTGCATTATTTTTGTCAAATTTGGGATCAAGATTTTCCAACTTTATAAAATGAATTAGAGAAATTTCCATTTATTTTTAAACTACCTGAAATGGTTTAAATAACATAGGAATTATCTGATCTTTAAAGGTTAGAAAGAACTCAGCTGTTCAGTCTAGGCTTGTTGCCTTTTAAATTAGCAGATATTCAATTGTTTGATCTTTTGTATGATATTGATCTACTCAGATTTTCTCCCTGTGTCAAATTCAGGAGGTGAACATCATTTCCTCTGTGCTGCCCCATGTGGTAGCCACTAATTGTATGTGACTACTGAAATGTAAATTGATCAAAATTGAATAAATTTTAAAAGTTTAGTTCTCCAGTCTTATTAGCCACATTTCAAGTGCTCCACAACCACATAAGGGTAAAGGCTACCATGGGGATGATGCAAAGAGAGAATGTTTCCATCATTGCAGAAATTCTATTAGGCAGCACTGTTCTAGCTGTCTAAATATGTTGCTAGGAAGTTGTGTGTTATATTATCTTTAATACTTTTAATTGCTTATCTAAGCAATTGTAATACCTTATCCACATGTATATTCCTTAATATTACTCTCCTAAGCTTTCTTATTTCCTTATTCAGTTTGCTTATCTATTTAAGTAGTCATAAAAAAACCTAGATTTTGCTTTTATTATTCTTTCAGTATTTCCCTTCTATTCTATTTTAATTATTTTCACTACATATACTATTTATTATGATTAATTCCATTTTGATTTATTTCTTCCTTTTATTTTCTTAAGTTAAATGGTTCATTTATTTTCAGTGTTTCTGCACATTTATTCTGGTAACATAACAGTGGTTTTATTCCTTAAATTTTACTTTATCTTCTTTTCCATTACTTTTTTCTTCTCTTTATCTTACTTCACTTTTGTTGTCTTGGGGAAGTTTCTCTGTTCCCCTTTACCCTTATTAATTTAGAATTAGATTCTGATTTGATTCCCTTCCAGTCTTTACCGATCAAAATTAGCGTTTTAGAATATTTTAGGAGTGTTGAATATTCTCTTCCCAAGATATTTCACTTGCTGTGTCTTCACACTTCATGTAGAAATTAAACCGTTAGAAAATATTTAGTTTCCCACTTCCTTCCACCCTTGCTCCAAATCCTTAGTTAAAACAATTTAGAATTTTTAGTGTCATGCTATTATGAGACTGTCTCTTAAATTATGTCTTTTTATTTCAACAATTCTTTTAAAATACGTTTTACAAAATTCCAATCATTCTGCCATCGTCAACATAGACTTAACTCTAGTGAACAATGATTTGGAAAGTGTGTCTTCTCTCTTTCTTTTGTAACTTTCTCTCTGAGAGCTGTAAAATTTTCTTTTTCTCCTTGCATTTCAGAAATGTTGCTATGATATGTCTAGATGTGTGTGTGTGTGTGTGTGTGTGTATTCATCAATACTGCCTATGGCATAGTGAATTCTTTTGATCTGAATACTGTACAATTCAGGGTAGCTTCTTTTTTCTTTTTTGGTAGCTTCCTTTAAAACAAATTTTTTGTCTAATGATCCATTTTCTGTCTGTCCTCCACTGCCTTTCTGGGCACTCTCATAACACTCTCATTAGATCTCCTGAATCTGTTCTGCATGTCTCATGTTCTCTCATTCATAAATTCCAGCTCTGTGGGCGTTAAGTTTTCGTTATGGCATATCACTTTCTCTTAATCCTTGAGAACCCTAAATAGCCAACTGGCATTTATCATTCTCTTATTTTTCATTTTCTAAATTCAACTTTTTTAAAAAGCAGAAACCATATTCATTTATTCTAAAAAGTCTTTTTGGGACTCTAATTTTATCTCCTTGAGGTCCCTTATTACTTTTGGCCCAAAGATTTTGTTCATCTTTTCTATTGGTTCTATTTCAGTGGAAGCTACCAGTTTTTGTTTTTCCAAATTGATTTTTCTTCTTAAGTGAACATTCTGTTGTTCTGCCTTAAATAACTTCTATTTCTTATTGTTGTTGTTTATCCATAGATGTCTTTCCCCTTTGTATCGTGAATCAGGCTGTTGCTTTTATATAGGTTGGGAAAATGGGGCTGCTTCTTTTCTTGTGACTGACTGCAAGGGGTATAAATGGTACCCCTCTGCTGACAGCTAGAAGGCATCTGCGTGAGCCTCTTAGGGTGTGCTTGCTACAGTCATTTGTTTCCCGATTGCCAGACTGGGGCTCTTCCACCCACTAGCGTGTAGTTTCACCAGTTCACTGCTTTCTAAGGGTTGGCGGTACTCAAAGACACAGGCAGCAATGGGTTGGAAATGTCCCTGAGGTCCTGTAGAATTCTGTCAGGATGTCACTGTAGAATTCTAGAGAGAAAACGGAGAGAGAAAAAGAAGCCAGTTAAAGAAATGTTTTGAGACGTGGATTCTGTCTGGAAAACAGATAACTTGCAATTCAGTAAGAATAGTTAACTATGAAAGTTGTCTATAGCTCCAAGTTATATAGGTTTCAAAATTTATGAACACATAAAAGTATCAATTTACTATGCTTTAAACAATTTAACCCTCAACTTGTAAAAATATCTGTTTCCTGATGTGCAGAATAAGTCTGGAAAATGCTTAAAAAGAAGGATTAGGAATTGATCTTGAAGTGATTATGTAGGAAATTTATAATTTTAATGATTTGCTAGGCACAGTTCAGGAGATCTAGATTGGATGCAGTACATCTATTCACCATTTGTTGACCCTGAATATGTCATTTAACCTCAACATAACTTAGCATTTCTCATCTAAAATATACAAAATATGAGCAGAATTTCAAGGATTAGCTGAGCTGACCCATGACCTACATAACATACTCTTGCAAAACAGCCTCAGAAATTTTTTTTTACCTCGGCTAAATTAAAAATCACAAGATCTCATGGTCCTTTGAAGTTTTGTTTTGTGAATAGCGAAAACTTGGGATGCTAAATCTGTGAATACTATGCGTCCATGCCATAATGCTGGTCTCATTTTGAATTGTCAACATGTGTGTGACATGTGTGTGCAGAAACATGCATAATATGGGTCATGTGAGAATGTGATGCTAAGCATTGGACCTTATTAATAAAAATTACCAGAAGGTCAATATTGAGCCAAGAAAACATTATGAAAACACTTTAGGATAAAAACTCAAATTTAGGAAAATCCAATTCAAGCTTGGTCCTTTAGAAAAACACTACTGTACGGAGAATACTAAAGAGGGACAGAAATTAGGGCCAAGCTTAAAGAATCATAGATTGATGCATATAATGCTAGAATGTTTCCTACTCGATATTTTTTTCCTGAAATTCTCTATTAGCAGTTACTACCTACCTTTGAGTGATTTATTGGAGCTACTTAAATTTCCTACAAGCTGTCACAGCTGAGTAGACTAAGACGCTTCTGGGAGGTTAAATATGTCCCATTACATTGATTGCTTTTGTATCCAATTAGAACACCTCAGTCTGGCAAAGATATTGACAGAGATTACAGCAGGTGACAGCCATGCACCTAAAGGGGAGGGGTGTGTGTGTGTTTAGGAATGAGTGAGACACAAAGATTGGACCCTTGCTGAGTATTTTGCTAGAGATTTAGAAAACAGTATACTTTAGCCATTACTGACCATTACAAGCAAATATTTTGATTTTTCATACACAAAAAATGAAAACGATACATTGCTCTTTGCTCATCTCTGCCTTGCTGCCTTTCCACTGGGGGTCTGAGACCTTCATTTGCTGGCCCTTGGCTTTTCTATTCTGTGGGTAAAGCCTGTAAAGCCTGCAACTGTTTGTAGTTCGAGCCACATTATATATTTTCTGCTCAGCAATACCGTCAAGAAATATGCCTTTCTCGGCTTGGTCCTTCTAATGGTATGCTGTGGCACACACATATCTGGCCTCTGACATCTGCAGTTATCACAGGTTGGTTTCTCATCTCTGCATTGCATTGCTGTCTTTTGAAAAAAAGAAAAAAAAAACTGTTTGCTTTGTGAGAATCAAGATTTTAAAAAAATTATTGCCATTAGCACCTTCCCATTATTATATTCACCGGCACGAGTCAACCTATTGCAACCAACCATTTAGAATCAAGGTGCTTTGGGTATTCTGTCTACCATCACTCACACACATCACCACACATACACTCTTATTCCTGAGAAATTAGATCTTTATCTGTTGCCTGACAACTTTATTCTGAAAGAAGCCCAAGTAATTGGATCAAGATATTTCTCAGCAGGGCTTCATTTATGTTTCTAAATATAGCGTGTTCACTGCCAATTTTTCCATAGGTTGCCTGCTCAGCTATGCTGGAAACAAAGAGAGATTTGGTGTTTAATAGAATATTCCTCTGTTATTTTCTTTTATGTGACTATATCTCTAACTCCTTTACCTTGGGATTTAGTTCAGCCCATATACACTACCAGTTGATCAACAATCATGTGTAAAGAGCCTTCTTAAGCCCTTCTAATAAAATGTGACACATGATAAATATTTCTTAGTAAATGAGTGTTGTATTTTGATTCTAATCAGTCCTGATTTATATTGAAATCAGTGCTGACAGCCTCATGGTTTATAATTTCATTTATCTCTTCCTTTGACTGTCAGCACAGCCTTATGTCAATCAGTTGAAAAGTGAAAGTTCTTTTTGTCTGTTAATTACTTTGTTTACATAGGACTAAAATACTAGTTTAACTGTTTTGTCACAGTTAAGTGATGTAAATTTTAGCAAGAATTTAATGTGGGGGCAGTAGCAGTGAACAATGAAGTTAAGTATTATGGTTAAAAATAAACATTTAAAAAATAAATATATAGATCTGTTTTGCTATAATGACTGAAAGGAAAAAAGATGGCAATTTCTTGAAACTCACAAAAAATGTATCGTGTTTCTTTCAGTAGAGTCAGCTTAGCATGTCTGGCATTGCAGTGGAAGGCCTGACATTGCAGCTCAAACCTGTAATTCACTCCCTGTTCTGTCATGAGGCTGTCTGACTTTGCTGATTTTCAAATAAGCTGTATTATTTTTCACTTCTGTAAAAGGATGAAATTAGAACACTGCTTAACACCATACACAAAAATAAACTCAAAATGGATTAAAGACCAACTGTAAGGCCAGACACTATAAAACTGTTAGAAGAAAACATAGGAAGAACACTCTATGACATAAATCACAGCAAGATCCTTTTGGACCCACCTCCTAGAGAAATGGAAATAAAAACAAAAATAAACAAATGGGACTTAATGAAAGGTAAAAGCTTTTGCACAGCAAAGAAAACCATAAACAAGACCAAAAGACAACCCTCAGAACGGTAGAAAATAGTTGCAAATGAAGCAACTGACAAAGGATTAATCTCCAAAATTTACAAGCAGCTCATGCAGCTCAATATCAAAACAGCAAACAACCCATTCCAAAAATGGGCAGATGACCTAAATAGACATTTCTTCAAAGAAGATATACAGATTGACAACAAACACATGAAAGAAGGCCCAGCATCATTAATTTTATTAGAGAAATCGAAATCAAAACTACAGTGAGATATAATCTCACACCAGTCAGAATGGCCATCATCAAAAAATCTACAAACAATAAATGCTGGAGAGGGTGTGGAGAAAAGGGAATCCTCTTGCACTGTTGGTGGGACTGTAAATTGATACAGCCACTATGGGGAACAGTTAGGAGGTTCCTTAAAAAACTAAAAATAAAACTACCATATGACCCAGCAATCCCACTACTGGGCATATACCCTGAGTAAACCATAATTCAAAAAGAATCATGTACCACAATGTTCATTGCAACTCTATTTACAATAGCCAGGACATAGAAGCAACCTAAGTGTCCATCAACAGATGAATGGATAAAGAAAATGTGGCACATATATACAGTGGAATATTACTCAGCCATGAAAAGAAATGAAATTGAGTTATTTGTAGTGAAGTGGATGGACCTAGAGTCTGTCATACAGAGTGAAATAAATTAGAAAGAGAAAAACAAATACCATATGGTAACACACACATATATATATGTATATATGGAATCTAAAAAAAAAAATGGTCATGAAGAACCTAGGGGCAGGATGGGAATAAGAAGCTGATCTACTAGAGAATGGACTTGAGGACACGGGGAGCGGCAGGGTAAGCTGGGAAAAAGTGAGAGAGTGGCATGGACATGTATACACTACCAAATGTAAAATAGATATCTAGTGGGAAGCAGCCGCATAGCACAGGGAGATTAGCTCGGTTCACTGTGACCACCTAGAGGGGTGGGATAGGGAGGGTGGGAGAGAGGGAGATGCAAGAGGGAAGAAATATCGGGATAGATGTATCTGTATAGCTGATTCACTTTGTTATAAAGCAGAAACTAACACACCATTGTAAAGCAATTATACTCCAATAAAGATGTTAAAAAAATTATATTAATACCATGACGTCTATTTGACTGAAATAACTATTATGAATTGTTTGAAAATAAATATAAGAAATTATTTTTTAAAGAAAAGAAAATACATTTTATCAGGTTCCTTTTATACATATTAATCTGAGTCTGTCTCTTATTACTAACACTTTAAAAGGATTTTGTGTCTAAGAAGAAAAAGAACTAGTTTTTTTTTTTTTTTTTTTACGTGGGCCTCTCACTGTTGTGGCCTCTCCCCTGTTGCGGAGCACAGCCTCCGGACGCGCAGGCTCAGCGGCCATGGCTCACGGGCCCAGCCGCTCCGCGGCATGTGGGATCTTCCCGGACCGGGGCACGAACCCGCGTCCCCTTCATCGGCAAGCGGACTCTCAACCACTGCGCCACCAGGGAAGCCCAAGAACTAGTTTTGAAATATATATTGGAGTGAATGTGATACAATGAGTAGACAAATCTGGAAGCCACCTATATATCTCGCTCTGATTTGCCTGAACAATATGCTACCTACAGGCAGGTGGGGGTCAGGGAAGGTCCTTCATGCTCTTGGCTGGAGAGGCTGAATTTCCCACAGGATTGGCGAAAAGGCTCTACTTTCCATGGATGCCAAGTTGGCTTGAATCTCAGACTGACTGGAGGTCAATTTTCTGTTTATCCACCATTTACCACGTAAGAAGGAAAAATAACAAAGTGGATGAGATTTTTATACTCAAAAACACACCATGTGTCCCTCAGTGCCTGGGTACAAATTCCCTCTCTGTGGGTTGATGGAAGAAACAGGAGGCTGGGGCCTTCATATACAGACCCTAGACTTACAAGTTTTTCCAATAAAGATAATTATTTTACCCATACTAAGTGACATAGTGAGATTCACTTTCCTTCTCAATGGTGAGTCATCCCAATCTATATCCTTTCTCTCTTCTTCTCCATACCCCATCCATCCTGTGTTTAGTCCTTGGACAGCTGAGGAAGTTTGTGATACTGAATAAGAAGAAAATTTCCAGGCCTTACAGGAGACTTTGAAATGAGAGATCCAAGCTGGTCCATCTGTGTTGTTGTGGGCTGTCAAGGCCAGAGTTTTTCATTTTTCTCTGCATCTTCCTTTTCTAAACTCTACTTTTCTTTCTTTCCATAGGGACAGATGGTAAAAAGGACTTTAAATAATAATGATATGAACTACAATGGCAGAAGCATGTAATAGACACATTTCCCCCTATACCTCCCACTAAGTTCAGCTACAAGTCCTGGAAGATATATGTAAAACAAACAAAAAATTATTAAAGATGGGGAGAGAAAGGCAGACCAACTAGAAACCACAGTACCTGGAGAACAGCATGGTGGTGAGTTTCCTGGATTTTCTTTTTCCCACATATATCCTGGACTGGGTGATAGAAAAGCTAGCAACCCATAAACACTAAGAGGAACAAACAGAAAAAAACAAAACAAACAAAAAAACAAACAAAGAAACAAAAAAACAGCAAGAATAAAAACTTTCTCTCTCTGGCCAAAGGACCAGGCAAGGGGAAAGACAAGAAAATTTTAGAACATAACTGCATTATTCCAGCCAAACACTATGGAAAAATTTATGGTCTCACACCCAACACACACCAGAAAAGGCTGACTGGCTTGCCCTGTGTAACAAGGCACTCTTCTTGCCAGGTTGGTGCCAGAAAAGACCAAATGGGGAGCTGTACATTCATCCCCACCATGCAGTAGTGAGCTCTCCCATCCCTGTTTCAGTGGAGAAGACGTGGGGAGCCTCGAATTCCATCCCTACTTGGTAATAATGAGACATCCCTCTCTCTCCCTGTTGAGAGAGTATCAGAGGATTCTTAGTGACTAGTCAGAGTTTTCACCAATGTCCAATGATAACAAAGCCACATGACGCAACATCAGTGGAGGCCACACAGTGAGCAGTAACAAGGCACCCTACCCCTCCTATCTCCATGGTGGTATCAAAACCAAGCAGGACCTTGTGGGACCCTCCCAGGTACAAAAGCCTTTCTAGATTTCTATATATCTTTCTTTTCTTTTCTGCTTGAGCCTTTGTAGGGTCAGTATGACCAGATTTAAGCTAATACATTTTGCAGGAGCTGCCCCAAACTGCTCAACCTTTAAGGGACAAAGATAAAAACCTGTAACTAAAGTCTATGGGCAGGAGGGGCAGGCTCCTTGTCCAAATTCTGGAAGCTCCTCCTCCCTCATCTTAGCCTATAGCTGCTGTCTTTGATATTAACTCACCTAATCTTAGATTTTGGGGGGAGAAAATGTGCCAGAATCGTTGATGCATACAAGAACTCAAGGTTGCTGACTACATCTCTGGTGTCACACAGGTGGTGTCCAGACTTTCACAAGACATCTGGAGCCGAAGATTAACCACCAACACCACTTGCCCCAGTTTTGCTTCTTTGTTCTGCCTCTCCCTTTAAAAGCCCTTTGGCTGCAC
This sequence comes from Delphinus delphis, assembly GCF_949987515.2. Classification (NCBI taxonomy): domain Eukaryota; kingdom Metazoa; phylum Chordata; class Mammalia; order Artiodactyla; family Delphinidae; genus Delphinus; species Delphinus delphis. The sequence continues at coordinate 22,351,514 of NC_082699.1, forward strand.
CCCGTTGTTAAGATGGTTTTTAAGGAGATGGTTTTTAAGATGGTTTTAACTAGTCCACCATCTTCTTATTTAGCTGGCTTTCTTGAATACAGTGGCTTTCCTTGCCTCAGCACCTTGTCACTCAACTTATTGGCCTGTTGGCAGCAAGTAGCAGAACGTGGATTCTGTAACAAATTTTGGCAAGCCATCCAGGATCTGACCCTCTGGGGCCTCTGGGGCCTGCCTCGGTTCCCAACAAGCTAAGCAGTAGGCTACAGAGTTTCACCTGGGCAAACAAAACTGTAGCCATTATTATAAATAAAATAAAGGCAATCTCCTTTTGTTTTTAAACTAACCACAGTGATGCACAGTGGTTAAGAGTATGAGTTCTAGTTTTACAGAGCTGAATCTATTACCTTGGTGACCTATAGCCAGTTATTTCCCTTCCCTGTGCCCACATTTTTTCATCTGTAAACTAGGAATAATGACAGTACCTACCTCTAAGGACTATTGTGAGGATTAAATGTGATAATCACTGTAAAAGGTTTAGCAGAATGCCTTGCATATTGTAAGCCCTCAACACATGTTTGCATAATTATTATTATTTTAAAGGAAATACAGAAAATTGTATTATGGTCATCATAAATAAGATCAACAGCTAAACCACATTTATTTAAACATAAAATCATTTTGAAAAACCTCAAGAAATAATGGAAGCTATTCCAGAAACACCTAAAAATTTCATTTATAAATGTAATAATCTCAAGAGCAACAGAGGGATTTAATGAGATCCTGATAAAGCCAAGCAGTGGCCTTGGTTATTCTCCATCATTTACCAGATAAAATGCTTTCTGAAATTTGCCAGTTAGGAAAAGAATCTAAGCTCAGATTTTTGCTAGACAACTTAGTTATCTCAAAAACGATTTCATAGAAAATAAATTCAATAATTGATGTATTTGAAAATTTATAAGGCAATCAATATGTCACATCTTTGGCAGGGATTTGCTTAATTTCCTACAGTTGAAGTTTTCGGAGACTTGTTCTTAGACTAAAAGAGATATTTTGTCAAATTTACTGAAGAATATATTGTTAATAAATATTTTCAATTTTGAGTTTTCTCTATTGTCAACATTTCAGATTCAGTCTAATCCTACAGTTTTCTCTGGCCTCTTGGTATGTAGTCTACTAAATTGTAATAACAGCAAACAGGTGCTTCCTGTCTACATCAGGTAAGGTTCAATCAGAAAAGCAGGGCCGTTAGGAGATACATACAGAGAAATTTATTCAATAAATTATCTTATGGGGGATGTTTAAGCAACTCCAAACTCCACTGGGTAATCCATCAAGAGAGCAGGCTAGAAGTCTTGGGCATAGGTGGAAGCTATTGTTAGACAGGCGGAATTTCTTCTCTCAGGAAACCCTCAGCCCTGATTGGATCAGGTCCAGCCAGATTATCGAGGATACTTTCCTCCCAATTGATTACAGACTTTAATCACTTCTACAAAATACCTTCACAGCAACACCTAGATTAGTATTTCAATAACTGGGGCCTGAAACCTGGCCAAGTTTCACCTCAAAAATACCACCACAGTTGGACATCTAGACACATCTCCTTAACCCATACTTAAAATCCAAATAAATCCAGTAACAAAGTCATATTTCTACTTAACAGGATATAACTATTCTGTTTAAAAATGAAGATACTTTCCTTTTTTTCCCCAGAGTGTACAAAGTTCTTGGATGATGTTCACTCTTCTCCAATATGCAATAACTTATTGTGATACGAAATTGATACATTAATACATCTTATGTTGGATGATAGGGAATAAGGGAGAGAAGAGAACAAAAATATTTTGTTAATATAGGTGCAAACTTATTCAAAATAAAACAAGGAAGAAATACTTAGAACTATTACAGTCCTTATTTCTGCAACTGGTCAAATGATTGTAGCTATTATTTATAACTACTTTCTTCCACTACCCATTCCATATTCCTTTTGCCCTTAGCAACCATCACAGCTGGTCATGGTTCTTTGCCTTGTGGTGTGAACCAAATTGTCATGCCTAAAGTGTTGGACCATAAGTAGTCCTGCAAGAAATAGATTGTAGTTTTTCACTGATTTTAATCACAGGTTATGGGAGTACTAAGAGGTACCCTAAGGGATCTCCTGGATTCAAGACATCCTCTTTCTTGCCTCCATTGTGTAGTAGCAACTCAATTTCTCCTTGATAATCAGGATCAATAACCCCAGCCAGTAGAATATTCTCTTTACTTGCCTGTTGATTGAGAAGGATGAGGAGTCCTAAGTGGATGGGATAGCAGTCTCACCATTCAGTACAATGTCATCTACATTGTGTCTCCTGACTGAAATATTTCTCACTTTGGAACTAAGATCTCTAGACCATGAGAGCCTACACTTGAGGGGACAGGAAGCAAAAATTTTGCTAGTGGATCACTAGTGACAAAATAAGGGGAGTTACTCCCATTTCTATCCTTTATTTCCTGGACCCATGACTCTGGTTATGGGAGAAACAGCACCATGTATTGGGCACTGACTCAGGGCATATACATCCTCCTGGAGAACCTTGCTCCACCTCTGTAAGATATTGCAATCTAGCTGGCACGGTAACTGGGTCTTCAAAAGACCATTCCACCATTCTATCAAGCCAGCTGCTTCAAGATGATGGGGAATGTGGTAAGCCTAGTGAATTCAATGAGCATGCGCTCATTGCCACATTTATCTGTAAATTTCTTCACCAGAAGCAATGTTGCATTGAACATCAATATGGTGCATAAGATATCCTATAAGTCCACAGATAATAGTTTTGGCAGAAGTATTTCATGCAGAGAAGGCAAATCCATATCCAGAGTAAGTGTCTATTCCACTAAGAACAAAGCACCTTCCTTGATGGAAACATCCATTGTAATCAACCTCTCATTAGATAGCTGATTGATCATCTCAGGGAATGATTCCATATTGGGGAGGCAATATTGGTCTCTGCTGCTGGCAGGATGGGCACTCAGCCATGGATGTAGCCAGGCTGGCCCTGGTGAGTGGAATTACATATTGATGAGCCTGTGCATAATCTCCATTCCTGCCTCCATAGCTACTTTGCTCATGAGGCCACTTGGCAGTGATAGGATTGGCTTGAGAAACAGGTAATTGATATCCACACAGTTCATCCTATATAAGTGGTTATTAAAATCTTCTTCTGACAAGGTCATCCTTTTGTAAGGATTCACATGGGACACAAGTATCCTCACCTACTTTGCCCATTCATAGGAGTCCACCCACATCCCTCTTTCCTATCCTCCTTGTTACCACTTTTTCCAATATATTCCTTCCATGTCTCACTGGACTCAGACCATTAAACTATATTGACTCATACATCTAACCATTTCCCATTCCAAGGAAGTTGAACCCCCAGGTGAACTGCTCTAAGTTCTGCTTACTGGGAGGATTTCCCTTCACCAGTGTCTTTCAGGAATGTAACAGAAAAGAACTACAGTGCTGCAACCAAACATTTTCCAGTGGTGTCTGCATATTGTACAGAACCACCTGTAATCCAGATCCAAATTTTCTCTTCCTCATTCAGTTGATATTAGGAAACTCCTCATGAGGTGGCAGGTGTATGCAGAGAGATAGAAGGTAATGTAATAGGAGTAGGGCCATAGGCAAGTGGGTCACCACCTCATGTAACTTACTTGTGCCGTCAGGACCTGCTCCCGCCCAAAATTATACATACCACTTCTATTTGGTTCTGGAGTGCTACTATGCATGCCCAACTCTATGGCTTGGAAGGTCAGATAACAACCAGCTCATGATGGGCAGCTCAAACTGCCTGGTAACTTGGTGCCCCGTGGTCAAATATTCAGTCTTTTCTAAGGCCCAGTAGCAAACAAAAGCTATTTCTCAAAAGTAGAGTACTTATCTGCAGAAGAGAACAGAGCTTTACTCCAACATCTTAGCCCTCTGTGTTGTGATTCACTTATAGGAGCCTGCCAAGACTCTAAACCGCATCCCTATTTGTCACTGACAATTTTAAGCATCATCAGAAACGCCAGATCATATGGTTCAAATGGCAAAGCAGCTTGCACAGCAGTCTAGGCCTGTTGCAGAGCCCTCTCTTTAGATCTCCTCAAAATTAGCAGCTCTTCAGGTGATTTGGTAAATGGGGCAGAATAGCATACCTGAAAGAGAAATGTATTGTTCCCCAAATCCAAAGAGGTCCACTAGGCATTATGTCTCTTTTCTGGTTATAGGTGGGCCAGACAGAACAATTTATTCTTCATCTTAGAAGGGATGTCTTGACCTGCCTCTCATTATTTTATCCTTAGAAACAGCTGAGATGCAAGACTTCTGAATTTTTGTGGGATATATTTCCTAACTTCTGAGACACAAACATCTAGAGTAGTTGCTACTTTCTGCTCACTAGATCCAATCAGCATAATATCATTAACATAAAAGACCAAGGTGATATTTTATGGAAAGAAAAAGTGATTGAAATCCCTGTGAAGTAAATTATGATACAGGGTTGAGAACTGATATACTCCTAGGTAAAGCAGTGAGGTGTATTGCTGACCTTTCCAACTGAAGGAAAACTACTATTACTGATGTTTACTGGCATATATAGTGAAAAAATGATTTTCTAGGTGAATAGCTGCATACGAAATACCAGTGGTGTGTTAATTTACTCAAGCAATGAAACAACATCTGGAACCGCAGCTGCAATTGGAGTCCTTATCTGATTAAATTTATAATAATCCACTGTCATTCTCCAAGATCCATCTGTTTTGTGCACAGGCCAAATAGCTGAATTGAATGGGGATGTGGTGGGAAGTTAACATGCTTACAACTTTCATGTCTTCTAGGATTGTGGTACTGCTTTGGTTTACTATTTTCCTCGGTAGAGGCAGTTGTAGTGACTTCCACTTGGTCTTTCCTTCCCTAATATCCCTTACTCAGAGGTCAGAGAAACAATGAAGAGTCTGGCAATTTCTAAACATGACTATTCCAATTATTAATTCTGGAATAGAGAAATAATTACAGATGGGTAATGACACACACTGAGCCCACTGTGAGGTGGACTTGAGCTACAATCCCATTGAACATCTGATCTCCATTAATCTCTACTATGACAGGTAGAACAGAGTGACCTTTTTGGAATGTCCAGAAATTAATGTCAGTTTAGAGCCAGGGTTCAGTAATACCCCGCAAAGTGTGATGATTTCCCTTTCCCCAGTACAGTCACCTTGGTACATAGCCCTAGGTCCCTTTGGAGAAGGCTAGGAGAAAGATGAAAAATACTAATTTTTAGCAGATAGTGAGGTTCTTCTTCAAGGGAATCTTTCCTCACCTTCATTAAAGGATTCTGGGAGAACTAGAACAAGAAATTTTACAATTTGTATGGAAACACAAAAGACCAGAAATAGCCAAAGCAATCTTGAGAAAGAAAAATGGAGCTGGAAGAATCAGGCTCCCAGACTTCAGGCTATACTATAAAGCTACAGTAATCAAGAGAGTATGGCACAAAAACAGAAATATAGATCAATAAAACAGGCTAGAAAGCCCAGAGATAAATCCACACACATATCATCAACTTATCTTTGACAAAGGAGGCAAGGATATACAATGGAGAAAAGACAGCCTGTTCAATAAGTGGTGCTGGGAAAACTGGACAGCTACATGTAAGAGAATGAACTTAGAACACTTCCTAACACCGTACACAAAAATAAACTCAAAATGGATTAAAGACCTAAATGTCAGGCCAGACACTATCAAACTCTGAGAGGAAAACATAAGGCAGAACACTCTCTGACATAAATCACAGCAAGATTCTTTTGGACCCACTTCCTAGAGAAATGGAAAAATAAAGATAAACAAATGAGACCTAATGAAACTTAAAAGGTTTTACACAGCAAAGGAAACAATAAACAAGACCAAAAGACAACACTCACAATGGGAGAAAATATTTGCAAATGAAGCAACTGAAAAAGAATTAACCTCCAAGATTTACAAGAAGCTCATACAGCTCAATAACAAAAAGAAAAAAAAAAACAGCTCAATCCAAAAATGGGCAGACCTAAATAGACATTTCTCCAAAGAAGATATACAGATTGCCAACAAACACATGAAAGAATGCTCAACATCATTAATCATTAGAAAAATGCAAATCAAAACTACAATGAGATATCATCTCACACTGGTCAGAATGGCCATCATCAAAAAATCTAGAAACAATAAATGCTGGAGAGGGTGTGGAGAAAAGGGAACCCTCTTGCACTGTTGGTGGGAATGTAAATTGATACAGCCACTATGGAGAACAGTTTGGAGGTTCCTTAACAAACTAAAAATAGAACTACCATATGACCCAGGGATCCCACTACTGAGCATATACCCTGAGTAAACCATAATTCAAAAAGAATTATGTACCAAAATGTTCATTGCAGCTATATTTACAATAGCCAGGACATGGAAGCAACATAAGTGTCCATCGACAGATGAATGGATAAAGAAGATGTGGCACATATATACAATGGAATATTTCTCAGCCGTAAAAAGAAATGAAATTGAGTTATTTGTAGGGAAGTGGATGGACCTAGAGTCTGTCATACAGAGTGAAGTAAGTCAGAGAGAGAAAAAAAAAAAAAGGTCATGAAGAACCTAGGGGTAAGAGGGGAATAAAGACACAGACCTACTAGAGAATGGACTTGAGGATATGGGGAGGGGGAAGGGTAAGCTGTGACTAAGTGAGAGAGTGTCATGGACATATATACACTACCAAACGTAAAATAGATAGCTAGTGGGAAGCAGCTGCATAACACAGGGAGATCAGCTCGGTGCTTTGTGACCACCTAGAGACATGGCATAGGGAGGGTGAGAGGGAGGGAGATGCAAGAGGGAAGAGATATGGGAACTTATATATATGTATAACTGATTCACTTTGTTATAAAGCAGAAACCAACACACCATTGTAAAGCAATTATACTCCAATAAAGATGTTTAAAAAAATTAAAAACAAAAAAACAAACAAACAAAAAACTAAGAATAGAACTACCATATGACCCAGCAGTCCTACTACTAGTCATATACCCTGAGAAAACCATAATTCAAAAATAAGCATGTATCACAATGTTCATTGCAGCACTATTTACATTAGCCAGGATATGGAAGCAACCTAAGTGTCTATCGATAGAAGAATGGATAAAGAAGATGTGGCACATATATACAATGGAATATTACTCAGCCATAAAAAGAAATGAAATTGAGTTATTTGTAGTGAGATGGATGGACCTAGAGTCTGTCATATAGAGTGAAGTAAGTCAGAAAGAGAAAAACATATACTGTATGCTGACACATGTATATGGAATCCAAAAAAAAAACACAAAAAACAAAAAACGGTACTGATGAACCTAGTGGCAGGGCAGGAATAAAGATTCAGAGGTAGAGATCGGACTTGAGGATGCAGCCTGGGAAGGGGAAGCTAGGACGAAGTGAGAAAGTAGCATTGACACATATACACTACCAAATGGATGGCTAGTGGGAAGCTGCTGTGTAGCACAGGGAGATAAACTTGATGCTTTATGACGACCTAGAAGGGTGGGATAGGGAGGGTGGGAGGGAGGCACAAAAGGGAAGGGATATGGAGATATATGTATACATATAGCTGATTCACTTTGTTGTACAGTAGAAACTAACAAAACATTGTAAGGCAATTATAATCCAGTAAGGATGTTAAAAAAAAGCAAAAAACAAAAAATGGTTCTGGGACAGTAAACTAACTCAGTCTGGGAATTGATTGAGGTGTCATACCTCAATAACCTGACTTGGTGATTCAAGTTAAACTTCTGTTCACTAAAGGTCAATAGCCCTTCTATTTGTTTTTCCCCCCTGTGGACACCATGATTTACTAACTAATGCCATACATCTTTGTGAGTTAGCTTATTCTGCTTACTGCTTAGAATCTGCTGTCTATTACAGTAACAATGGTTAGCAGTTTCCTTTGTAATTCCTACTTACAAAGAGGAACAAATACAGAGCTCTCAAGGATGTTGGAGTTCCCCTCACAAATTTATTTCTTATAATGGTTGTAAAAGATTTCCTCTGGACCCTTCTAATTGGGTGATCAGGTCTTACATGATAAAGTCATTTGAGTATTCCAACTTCCCTAAGACTCTGGATACTTTCTTCTACAGTATATTAAGTCAGTCCTGACATTTCAACTTAATGTAGTATAGGACTCTTTTGGACCCATGTTTCAAACAATGAACCAAACAAGCAAGCCATTCTAGCCCATCAAGCTTAGTGATCACATATCAATAAATTCAGTCTGATCCAACCTTATATTCTTTCTTCCATGATCCATACTCTAAAGATCCATTTCTATAAATATACCCCAGATTTCTGAATATACAAGTTATAAAAATTATGCAGTTCTGCTGTGGGTCACACTTTTGTACTTTACTCTTTGGCATCTGCTGAGACTTCTAGTTAATAGGTCTAGAAGCAGAGAGGGGATGTAGATCTGGAAGCAGAAAGGAGTGATGGAGCTAGATACTAAGGAGAATGAGCAGTACCTTGCAAGACAAGTACAAAGTTCTTCAGATAAAACAGGGCTAACTCCCTTAGGCAGGGGTGGGACGGCAGTTTCTACTAGCAAAGAAAACATGACAAAATTCAAGGGTTCAATGTCCCCAGCTTCACTGGAATCCATCTATCTATCCGTATTCCAATTTTCAGAATCATATTTCTTTCCAATGTTTGCCCTTATTTTAACAGTAGACACACTGTGAGGTTGGAAATTCCAGCTGTGTTGTAATTCAGCCACTTATGGGTTGAGACTCTGGGTTTAATTTTCAGACATCTCAGCTCTGTAACTATGGAAGATAGAGGTCTATTTTCATATAAAGAGGATTTTGAGTCACTTATGCAGAACCTGAGCTGGGAATTTGAAGGCCTGAGCTAATTCTCTTTTTTCCCCTACTTTCTCCAGCACAGTTAGGAGCAACTGGCTATTCCCATTATACTCCTCAGTTTGACTGAAATGTTCTAAGGTGACAAATATATATGAATGACTCATAACCTCTCCCTTTATGTATATTTGATTAGAACTATCCAATGGTGATATTTTCCATATCTCTTTTGCATATCATGCAATGGATTTGTCATGTCTTTTTTATCACTGATAAAAAAAAATCTTTAAATCGAATCAGATGACAGAACCAATTCCAGAAACCCCATAAACTGTTCAGAAAAATTATCTTAATGATTGTGTTCCTCTAGAACAACTTCTGATACCAAAATATGTTTCAATTTAGATTATCAGGTTAATCCAAAGAAACAGAACCAGTAGGAGATACATATGATATTTTTTGCAAGGAATTGATTTACATGATCAGGGAAACTGGCTAGCTTAGTCTAAAATCATTAGAGCAGGTCATCAGGAAGGGCAGGCTGGAACTCTCGAGTATGGGTGAGAGTTTCTGGCCACAGGTTAAATTTTTTTCTGCCTCAGAGAAGCCTCAGACTTGCTCTTAAGGCCTTTCAATTGGTTGAATCAGGCCCAGCGAAATTACTTATTAATAATCTCCCTTATTAAAGTCAACTGACTATGGGGTTTACTTATATCTACAAAATACCTTCATGGCAACACCTAAATTAGTATTTAATTGACTAAGCAGGAACTATAGCTTAACCAACACCTTAAAAATTCCATCACTTTTCACATCAGAAAACATCAACATTATTGAAAAATGGGCTATATGTGTCCCATAAGTCATCACCGTCTCTTCTGTTATAAAAATGTTCCTTTAACTTCTTAATAGCACAAACTTTTATGTACAAAATAAGCTACAAGGGTATATTGTACAACATGGGGAATATAGCCAATATTTTAAAATAACTATAAATGGAGTATAACCTTTAAAAATTGTGAATCACCATATTGTACACCTATAACTTATACGATGTTGTACATCAACTATACTTGGATAAAACATTTAAAATAATTTCCTTTTATTTCTTAAAGAAATTACCCAAATCTCCACATATTAATGTATTTAATTCAAGAGAACATAGCATGGTCACTTTGAATATCAATAGTAGAATTACTATACCAACATTTTTACATCTGTTAGATATTATGTTAGATGTAAGTTAAAAGTATTTTACATATTATGTACCCATCTAAATTTATTACTTTAATTTGTAAAAAAACATTGTAAAGATTATAATATAATGTTAAATGAAACAAAGAAGGATACAAAGTAGACTAAATACAATTACATTTGTGTATGAGGTAGGTGAATTAAGAGGCAGAATTTAAGACATTCTGTCCATATCTCCTGTGTGTAGACAGAGAGCTGTGAATAATCTGAGGGCTGATTTTTGATGATTTTAATTTAATCACTTGAACAGTTTTCTTTATTCATGAAATTGTAAGCCACCCTGGCACCCATTGCTCCAGAGCAGGTTGAAATAGGACATTCTGTGGCCTCAAAAGATGGCAGTACCACCTGGTACCAGGAGCAGTCCTTGTGGGATGAAGTGAACCAATTTACACAGGTACCTCTTGGGAGGAAAGAAAATACAAACCTGACCTTTTCTTCTAGAAAAATAGTTCTGATAGATTAAGGTGGTCTGGATCAGGTCTCTTGAAAGAAAGGAGTCAAAGACTCCAAAGAGAAATTCACCTACAGCAAAGAGAAGGGTTCATCTGGGCTGGTGACTGGAGCTTAACACAAGGACTGATGTAATTTTAGACAGTGGCTGGTTCTGCCGCAACATGCAAGAGGGAATAGAAAGCTAGGTCAATGGAGCTCCCTGGCAGACCTGGGAAATATTTATTGGAGCAGCTGTAGTTTCAGAGCCTCAGGGTTTGGCAACAGTGTATCCTTTAAAAAACAATCTGAGGCTATGCTCTTGTGCCAAAAGCACTTTCTTGTTATAGGTAATACTTATCATTTTAACTGTGATAATTCTCACAAGTATAACATAACATGAAGCACATATAACCATAGACACATAACCATAGACACATAAGTAGTCATGTGAATTTCATGTACAATTAGCCCTCTAGGCAGTTGAAATTAACTTTGAAATTAACTTTCCATGCCCACTCAAGTTTTCGTCACAGTCATCCAAAGTTACAGAAGCATATAATACTGGTTACACTAAAAAATAAATTTATACATAGAAGAAAAGGAAAAGGTTATAACAGTATATACCAGGGGATTTTGTTCAAGACAGCGGAATAGAAGGATGTGCTCTCACTCTTTCTTGCAAGGGCACCAGAATCACAACTAACTGCTGAACAATCATCAACAGGAAGACACCAGAACTCACCAAAAGAGATAGCCCACATCCAAAGACAAAGGAGAACACACAATGAGACAGTAGGAGGGACATAATCACAATAAAATCTAATCCCATAACTGCTGGGTGGGTGACTCACAACTGGAGAACACTTATACCACAGAAGTCCACCCACTGGAGTGGAGATTCTGAGCCCCACATCAAGTTTCCCAACCTGAGGGCAAGGCAACGGGAGGAGGAATTCCTAGAGAATCAGACTTTGAAGGCTGGCGGGATTTGATTGCAGGACTTTGACAGGATTAGGGGAAACAGAGGCTCCACTCTTGGAGGGCATACACAAAGTAGTGTGTGCATCAGGACCCAGGGGAAGGAGCAGTGACCCCACAGGAGACTGAACCAGACTTACCTGCTAGTGTTGGAGGGTCTCCTGCAGAGACGGGGGGTGACTGTGTCTCACCGTGAGGACAAGGACACTGGCAGGAGAAGTTCTGGGAAGAACTCCTTGGCATGAGCCCTCCCAGAGTCCACTATTAACAGCACCAAAGAGATGGGGTTGGATCCAGTGTTGGGTCACCTGGGGCCAAAAACCAACAGGGAGAGAATGCAGCCCCACCCATCAGCAGACAAGCAGATTAAGATTTTACTGAGTTCTGCCAACTAGAGCAACAGCCAGCTTTACCCACAACAAGCCCCTCCTAACAGGAAACTTGCACAAGCCTCTTAGATAGCCTCATCCACCAGAGGACAGACAGCAGAAGCAAGAAGAACTACAATCCTGCAGACTGTGGAACAAACACCACATTCACAGAAAGATAGACAAGATGAAAAGGCAGAGGGCTATGTACCAGATGAAGGAACAAGATAAAACCCCAGAAAAACAACTAAATGAAGTGGAGATAAGCAACCTTCCAGAAAAAGAATTCAGAATAATGATAGTGATGATGATCCAGGAGCTTGGAAAAAGAATGGAGACAGAGATTGAGAAGATGCAAGAAATGTTTAACAAAGACCTAGAAAAATTAAAGAACAAACAAAGAGATGAACAATACAATAACTGAAATGAAAAATACACTAGAAGGAATCAGTAGCAGAATAACTGAGGCAGAAGAACGGATAAGTGACCTGGAAGACAGAATGGTGGAATTCACTGCTGCAGAACAGAATAAAGAAAAAAGAATGAAAAGAAATGAAGACAGCCTATGAGACCTCTGGGGCAACATTAAACGCAACAACATTCGCATTATAGGGGTCCCAGAAGGAGAAGAAAGAGAGAAAGGACCCGAGAAAATATTTGAAGAGATTATAGATGAAAATTTTCCTAACATGAGAAAGGAAATAGGCACCCATGTCCAGGAAGTGCAGAGAGTCCCATACAGGATAAACCCAAGGAGAAACATTCTGAGACACATAGTAATCAGATTGGCAAAAATTAAAGACAAAGAAAAGTTATTGAAAGCAACAAGGGAAAAATGACAAATAACATACAAGGGAACTCCCATAAGGATAAGAGCAAATTCCTTGGCAGAAACTCTACAAGCCACAAGGGAGTGGCAGGACATATTTAAAGTGATGAAAGGGAAGAACCTACAACCACAATTACTCTACCTGGCAAGGATCTCATTCAGATTCGATGGAGAAATCAAAAGATTTACAGACAAGCAAAAGCTAAGAGAATTCAGCACCACCCAACCAGCTCTACAACAAATGCTAAAGGAACTTCTCTAAGTGGGAAATACAAGAGAAGAAAAGGACCTACAAAAACAAACCCATAACAATTAAGAAAATGGTAATCCATGTCGATAATTACCTTAAACGTGAATGGATTAAATGCTCCAACCAAAAGACACAGGCTCACTGAATGGGTACAAAAACAAGACCTGGAGCTTCCCTGGTGGCACAGTGGTTGAGAATCTGCCTGCTAATGCAGGGGACATGGGTTCGAGCCCTGATCTGGGAGGATCCAACATGCCACAGAGCAACTAGGCCCGTGAGCCACAACTACTGAGCCTGCACGTCTGGAGCCTGTGCTCCACAACAAGAGAGGCCGCAACAGTGAGAGGCCCATGAACCATGATAAAGAGTGGCCCACACTTGCCACAACTAGAGAAAGTCCTCGCACAGAAATGAAGACCCAATACAGCAAAAATAAATAAATAAGTTACTAAAACACTCAGAGCCAAGCAAATCTACTTCAATAATCATATATATATATAAAAGAAAACAACAACAAAAAAACAAGACCCATATATATGTTGTCTACAGGAGACCCACTTCAGACCTAGGGACACATACAGACTGAAAGTGAGGGGATGGAAAAAGATATTCCATGCAAATGGAAATTGAAAGAAAGCTGGAGTACCAACACTCATATCAGATAAAACAGACTTTAAAATAAAGAATGTTACAAGAGACAAGGAAGGACACTACATAATGATCAAGGGATCAATCCCAGAAGAAGATATAACAATTATAAATATATATGTACCCAACATAGGAGCACCTCAATACATGAGGCAACTGCTAACAGCTATAAAAGAGGAAATTGACAGTAACACAATAATAGTGGGGGACTTTAACACCTCACTTACATCAATGGACAGATCATCCAAACAGAAATGAATAAGAAAATACAAGCTTTAAATGACACAATAGACCTGATAAATTTAATGAATATTTATAGGACATTCCATCCAAAAACACCAGATTACACTTTCTTATCAAGTGTGCACGGAACATTCTCCAGGATAGATCACATCTTGGGTCACAAATGAAGTCTCAGTAAATTTAAGAAAATTGAAATCATGTCAAGCATCTTTTCTGACCACAATACTATGATATTAGAAATCAGTTACAGGGAAAGAAACGTAAAAACACAAACACATGAAGGCTAAACAATACGTTACTAAATAACCAAGAGATCACTGAAGAAATCAAAGAGGAAATCAAAAAATACATAGAGGAAAATGACAATGAAAACACGATGATCTAAAACATATGGGATGCAGCAAAAGCAGTTCTAAGAGAGAAGTTTATAACAATACAATCCTAGCTCAAGAAACAAGAATCATCTCAAATAAACCATCTAACCTTATACCTAAAGGAACTAGAGAAAGAAGAACAAACAAAACCCAAAGTTAGCAGAAGGAAAGAAATCATAAAGATCAGAGCAGAAATAAATGAAATAGAAACAAAGAAAACAATAGCAAAGATCAATAAAACTAAAAGCTGGTTCTCTGAGAAGATAAACAAAATTGATAAACCATTAGCCAGACTCATCAAGAAAAAGAGGGAGAGGACTCAAATCAAGAAAATTAGAAATGAAAAGTAAGTTACAACAGACACTGCAGAAATACAAAGAATCCTAAGAGACTACTACAGGCAACTCTGGGCCAATAAAATGGACAACCTGGAAGAAATGGACAAATTCTTAGAAAGGTATAACCTTCCAAGACCGAAACAGGAAGAAATAGAAAATATGAACAAACCAATCACAAGTAATGAAATTGAAACTGTGATTAAAAATCTTCCAACAAACAAGAGTCCAGGACCAGATGGCTTCACAGGTGAATTCTATCAAACATTCAGAGAAGAGCTAACACCCAACTTTCTCAAACTCTTCCAAAATATTGTAGAGGAAGGAACACTCCCAAACTCATTCTATGAGGCCACCATCACCTTGATACCAAAACCAAACAAAGATACTACAAAAAAAGAAAATTACAGACCAATATCACTGATGAATAGAGGTGCAAAAAACCTCAAAAATTCTAGCAAACAGAATCCAACAACCCATTAAAAGGACCATACACCATGATCAAGTGGGATTTATCCTAGGGATGCAAGGATTCTTCAATATACACATATCAATCAGTGTGATACACCATATTAACAAATTTAAGAAGAAAAAACATATGATCATCTCAATAGATGGAGAAAAAGCTTTTGACAAAATTCAATACACATTTATGGTAAAAACTCTTCAGAAAGTGAGTATAGACGGAACCTACCTCAACATAATAAAGGCCATATATGAGAAAGCAACAGCAAACATCATTCTCAATGGCGAAAAACTGAAAGCATATCCTCTAAGATCAGGAACAAAATAATGATGTCCACTCTAATCACTATTTTCAACATAGTTTTGGAAGTCCTAGCAACGGCAATCAGAGAAGAAAAAGAAATAAAAAGAATACAGATTGGAAAAAAGAAGTAAAACTGTCACAGTTTGCAGATGACATGATACTATACTTAGAGAATCCTAAAGATGCCACAAGAAAATTACTAGAGCTAATCAATGAATTTGGTAAAGTTGCAGGATACAAAATTAATGCTCAGAAATCTCTTGCATTCCTGTACAATAATGATGAAAAATCTGAAAGAGAAATGAAGGAAACACTCTCATTTGTCATTGAAACAAAAAGCATAAAATACCTAGGAATAAACCTACCTAGGGAGACAAAAGACCTGTATGCAGAAAACTATAAGACACTGATGAAAGAAATTAAAGATGATACAAACAGATGGAGAGATATACCATGTTCTTGGATTGGAAGAATCAATAATGTGAAAATGACTATACTACCCAAAGCAATCTACAGATTCAATGCAATCCCTATCAAATTACCAATGACATCTTTTTACAGAATGAGACCAAAAAGTCCTAAAATTTGTATAGAGACAGAAAAGACCCCGAAGAGCCAAAGCAATCTTGAGAAAGAAAGACTGAGCTGGAGGAATCAGGCTCCCTGACTTCAGACTGTACTACAAAGCTACAGTAATCAAGCCAATATGGTACTGGCACAAAAACAGAAATATAGATCAATGGAACACGATAAAAAGCCCAAAGATAAACCCATGCACCTATGGCCAACTAATCCATGACAAAGGAGGCAAGGATATACAACACAGAAAAGACAGCCTTTTCAATAAGTGGTGCTGGGAAAACTGGACAGCTACATGTTAAAGAATGAAATTAGAACACTCCCTAACACAAAAATAAACTCAAAATGGATTGGAGATCTAAATGTAAGACTGTACACTATAAAACTCTTAGAGGAAAACATAGGAAGAACACTCTTTGACATAAATCACAGCAAGATCTTTTTTGATCCCCCTCCTACAGTAATAGGAATAAAAACAAAAATAAACAAATGGGACCTAATGAAACTTAAAAGCTTTTGCACAGCAAAGGAAACTACAGACAAGATGAAAGACAACCGTCAGAATGGGAGAAAATATTTGCAAATGGATCAACAGACAAAGGATTAATCTCCAAAATATATAAACTGCTCATGCAGCTCAATATTAAAAAAACAAACAACTTAATGCAAAAATGGGCAGAAGACCTAAATAGACATTTCTCCAAGGAAGACATACAGATGGCCAAGAAGCACATGAAAAGCTGCTCAACATCACTAATTATTAGAGAAATGCAAATCAAAACTAAAATGAGGTATCACCTCATACCAGTTAGAATGGGCATCATCAGAAAATCTACAAACAAGAAATGCTGGAGAGGGTGTGGAGAAAAGGGAACCCTCTTGCACTGTTGGTGGGAATGTAAATTGATACAGCCACTCTGGAGAACAGTATGGAGGTTCCTTACAAAACTAAAAATAGAAATACCATATGACCCAGCAATCCCACTACTGGGCATATACCCAGTGAAAACCATAATTCAAAAAGACATATGCACCCCAATGTTCATTGCAGCACTGTTTACAACAGCCAGGATATGGAAACAACCTAAATGTCTATCGACAGATGAATGGTAAAGAAGATGTGGTACATATATACAATGGAATATTACTCAGCCATAAAAAGGAACAAAATTGGGTCATTTGTAGAGACGTAGATGGATCTAGAGACTGTCATACAGAGTGAAGTAAGTCAGAAAGAGCAAAACAAATATCATATATTAACGCAGATATGTGGAACCTAGAAAAATGGTACAGATGAACCTGTTTTCAGGGTAGAAATTGAGACACAGATGTTGAGAACAAACATATGGACACCAAGGGGAGAAAGTGGCCAGGCGGGAGTGGTGGTGTGATGAATTGGGAGATTGTGATTGACATATATACAATAATATGTACAAAATGGATAACTAAAGAAACTTGCTCTTTAAAAAAATAAAATAAAATTCAAATTTTCAAAAAAAAAAGAGTATATACCAAAATTTAATTACATTTGTATTAGAGTACATATTTTTCTCCTTTTGTCCTAGTTTCAACTTTTTATTAAATTTTCTTTATTAGTTTAATATTACATTTAATATTAGTTTTATAATGAAGAAACTGATAGAAATTTGAAATATTTTTACCTTTCAATTATTATGTCATATGCATGGTTTAGATATACTTAAATTTTTGTATTAAATTATTGCATTTTGACACGTACTTAAGATTATTTCGAATTTTCCTTTAGACTTTGCCTATAGCATATACTAAAATTAAATGTTAAGAATTTTCTGGAGATTTGGTTAAAGCGACACAGTTTTTTCCTCCTTAGGAAGTATTAGTATGAAATATCCCTAACTTTACACATCTCTATACTTTTACAAGCAAATGCTTTGAATTATTGGGTGGTGAGTTGGATTTCTTCCATGTTACCCTCAAGATACAACTCGTATCTTTGCTCATCCTGTTGTGTGCTTTCGGAGGTTGCCCCAATTGGCCTATATACTTGAACTTTTAGACCATCTTTATCTTATGGCTTTTAGATTGTTTTGGCCAATGAGAGGTTCTGGCAGGAGTTAGAATAGTGGAAGGAAAGTGATATTGGGTTATATTTTATTCTGGCTTTATTCATAATCACATCAGGCAATTTGTTTTATACATCTCTCTCTTTGGGTTCTAATAACTCTTCATTCCCCTTGGACATCGAGTTTATTGTTAGTAACTGATGTCAAATTTTAATCGCCCTGGAGTTCTGCACACTTCTTTGGTATATTCACTAAATCCTGCCCATAATTCTGTAAAAAAGATAATTTATGAAATGATGCTCAAAACCAAAGGAACCATATATTTTGAGATCTCTGACTAATAAAGTAATTGGTAGCAGGTATAGCTCTAGGAAGCACACCCTTAAAGTAAGGTTCTGGGTTGGTTGCTCACATGTTTGAGGTGTGTGTGGATCACCTTCTTGCTAGCAGAGGGGAGAATGGTAACATATGTCATGTGCTACCATCATAGATATTCAAATCATCCCTGGTGGCCACAGGTGATGATGAGTATGGAAGATAAGCCATTGAGAGATCAAATAGCTGAATAATTTAGTTGTTAAAGAAACAATAATGATTATTAATAGTGTATATATGTGGCATCTTATAAATGCTCTGCAAAGTTTACACCAACAAAAGAGGAAATGAAGGTTGTAAAAGTCTCACTCAGAATATAGTGGAAAATGATAAAGCTTTGATGGCAACTTAGAACAAATCTCTCATCTCCTAAAGGGTCAGAGCAGGTAAGCTGAGGACCAATATTGGGACTGGATTCTTTTTTTTTTGGCCAAGACACACAGGATCTTCCCTGACCATGGATCAAATCCCTGCTGCCTGCATTGGGAGCATGGAGTCTTAGCCACTGGACCAGCAGGGAAGTCTGGGCCTGGCTTTTGAAAGTTGCAATTGTAGTGCCAATGAGATGCTCAATTCATTAGGTCTCAAGGGATGAGAAAGGCACTGCTGGGGAAGGAACTGGATTCCAAGAAACAGGATGAAAATATTGTGGCAGATATGACAAGGCTGAGAACTTTAATCTTTAAATTTCCTTAAATCTCCCTTGTCTGCCATCTTACAACTCTACAACCATATTCAGCACAGAGAATTACCACAGCTTGTTATTGTCAAGTTGAACTGTTGGTCAGTGATTTCTGTGTTAATCTTTTATGGAACACATTTAATTACTAGATTACTCCTGTATCTAAGAGCCAGTACATGAGAGCACACAGTAGACTGACCTCTTTGCCTCCAAAAACCCAAAGATGCACAGTCATACAAGTTCTTCTATATGCCTGCAGTAGGCAGAATTCTAAGATGGCCCCCAAGATTCCCACCTGTATTTGTCTGCTTGGGTTGCATAACAAATACCATAGACTGGGCTTAAACAACACACATTTGCATCTCTCTACAAGCAGGAGCACTTGGAAAGAGAGAGAGAAAGCTCTCTGAGGCCTCTCCTTATAAAGGCACTAATCCCATCATGCAGGCCCTACTGATAAACCCAAAAGACTCACTTCCAAATACTATTACATTGGGAGTTCGGGCTCAACGTATGAATTTTGGAGGGGTACAAATAATCAGTCTATGACTCCCTGCATATTGTATACATTATGTATAATCACCTCATCTTGAGTGTGGGTGAAGCGTGTGGACAAGATGTAATATCACTCTCATTATTATGTTTTATAATAAGCAAAAGGGATTTTTGTAAATGTAATTGAAGTACCCAATTGAATTAATCAGAAGGGAGATACTCTAAGGGGATTCTGATCTACTCATGTAAGCTCTTATGAAGGGGTCTAGAGTTTGCGAATGTAAACAGTCAGGGATATGCTCTCTTGATAGCTTTGAGGAAGATAGCAAACAGCCATTTTGTGAACTGCTATAGAGAGCAGTGACTTTTAGGGTCTCAGGGCCTTAGTCCTATAACTGCAAGGAAGTGAATTCGGCCAACAATTGGAATGTGCTTAAAAGAAAACCTCGGGTTCTATCCCACGACACCTTGATTTCAGCCATGCAAGACTTTGTCCAGAGAACCCAGGTGAGCCATGCTTGGACTTCTGATTATGGAACTGAGAGATGATAAGTGGAGGTTGTTTTGCAACACTAAATTTGTGGTGGTTTTTTATGTAGCAGTAGAAAACTATTGCAGTGCCTCTGACAAACTGCCCTAACTTTGTGAACAATGTGATAGGACCACCATTCAGCAATCTGTTGTGAGTTGATATGACTTCTTCACTTAAACTTAATAAGGCTGATTATCATATATATATATATATATAAAATTATATATATGGACTTTTATTTATAGTTTTTAGTATTTGAAAGTTTCTTAGAGATTAACAAATACAGCATCCTTCACTTTATATAAGGAAAAAAGGGGATCAAAATGATTAACAAATTTGTCCCAAATCACACATCTAATCTATGGCCTAGATAGGACTTGAAGCCACAGTATTTGTTACAAGTTTGGCTCTCTTTTAACTAAAAGAAATACACATATTTTAAAAAGATTTGTGAACTTTATAAAAAATTAAGGAATTAATAAGAACATAGACAATGATTGTAGTGGATGTGACGTGCTGCCTAGAATGCTTTGTAGGAATGAAGGGTTTATTTCTCCAGCTACTGATGTGCTTCCAGCAGACAGTGATTAGCTATCAGCTCTAGAAAATGCCTAAGCTGGAGAAAGTCACTTTGCTCAATGTCATGCCCCCTTCCTGGGGCAGCTCACATTCAAAGACTGGTCAAGGAAGGGATGTGAATTCTGGCTTCCTTCAGCAACTTAGGACAATTCTGAAGTGCCATATCAGCTTTAGATCTTCCCACAGGAGGAGCTGTATCCTTCATTAAACTGCAGAAAACCCAACATTTCTCTCTGTCCAAATCCTTTCCACATGTTGATACCAAGAACCTTCCCTAATAAACTTTTCCACACACTAATCTCTATTTCAGAGTCATCTTTTCAGGGAACCTAAACTGTGACAAGGTGTGGATATAACCACATCTCTGTAAAATTAGAAATGTAAGAATTAAATGACATAACGCATTTTAAACCACTTTACTTTCAAGAAAAATATAAGACATTTATTTATGTATGTTCTATAATATGTTATTATAAATTACAGTTTAAGGCAATCAATATGTAGTTAAATGACATTTGCATAATGTACAAATTATGGTGGTAAACAATAGAAAGAGTTATTTGTTTGTGTTAGTGCCTCAAGATAATGCTCCATTACCTTTTCACGTAAAGGTTATTTTAATCATACTTACTGGGAAAACATTAAAATCACTCATTCAAAAGTTCTGTATTGAGAGCCAGGCATTATGTTAGCCTACTGTCCTCATGAAAATATATATTCTACCATGGGATTTAGATAGGGAAACCATAATTCCGCTACATGCCTGGTTTATATTTGTTATTTTGGCATCCTTATGGTTTAGCATTTTTTATTGGTTTTTCATATTTTAAGGAAATATTTTTACTAAAAGTTTCCGTAAAGTAAACTGGGATAGTCTTGTTAGAGTTCCACTTTTTATTTTCAGTGTGATATCAGTTAGTAGCATGCGAGACACATAAAGTGAACAGAGTTTTCAAATTAACATGTGGTTAAATCTCAAAAATAATCAGCAATAGACTCTCTCCCTTCCCCCATTCTTTTCTTATGCACTGTAACTAATCTTTCCCTTTCAAGAATAGTATTTATCATGTTTTCTGTTTAAACAATTTAATGTGGTATATCCATACAATAAAATATTATTCAATTATAAAAAGGAACAAAGCACTGATTCATCCTACAACATGGATAAAACTTGAAACATGAAAAACCTATACTAACTAAAAGAAGCCATTCAAAAAAGACCAAATGCTAACTATAAGAAGCCATTCAAAAAAGACCAAACGTGATATGATTAAATTTAAATGTGATGTCCAGAATAGGCACCTCTATAGAAACAGAAATAGTCTAGTGGTTTTTCTAGGGCCAGATTGGGGAAAGAAATGGAGACTGATTTCTAAGAGGTATGGGATTCTTTGTTGGTGATAATGTTTTAAAATTAGATTGTGGTGATGGTTGCATGACTCTATGAATATACTACAAGCAATTGAATTGTATACATTAAATGGATTAATTTTATGATATACAAACTACATTTCAATAAAACTGTTATGAAAACTGATTCTTTAACGTGAGTGGTTTAAAGGCAGCCAACTTCTTGTGGATCCTGGTGCTGGGTGGGAGAAATATTGGGGGTTGTTGCTCCTGGGTCATTTGGTGAACTAGTTAGTGTGCCATGATTGTGTGGCTACAACTTGATGAGGTCAGTGGGGAAAATGCAAAATTATAACTAAGATGTGTGTAACTGAGTCCTACGGTGTAATATATAGAAAACAGCCTTAAAAATGTTTTAAATATTTACTATATCATTTAATTCAACAACTATTTACTCTTTCAGCAGAATTTTTTTAAAGGAAGTGCACATTTATGAAAATGTAAGAACTATATTTCTATTTCTCAAGAAAGTTGTGATGAATGCATAAATTGCACAAAACATTTGTTGACATTTACTACTACAATGGTGTCTGTAGTGATATAATTGACCACATGAAAACTAGATGACGTGTATCAGCTGAACTATCACTACCATCTATCTCAAATATTGACAGTTATGTTTTAAAGGCTATCCAAATATGATGATTTAATGTATGCAACTTCAAAACGTGTGTTTACATATCTCTTTTTGAAGCCTAACTTTTCATTTAGCTCAAATGATTGTTCTTCTAAAGTAATGTCAGTCTTTATTGAGTTCAAGAATCTTGTGCATGTATAAGACATGAAACAGTAGCTTTTTTTTTTTTTTTTTTTTTTGCGGTACGCGGGCCTCTCACTGTTGTGGCCTCTCCCGTTGCGGGGCACAGGCTCCGGACGCGCAGACTCAGAGGCCATGGCTCACGGGCCCAGCCGCTCCGCGGCATGTGGGATCTTCCCGGACCGGGGCACCAACCTGTGTCCCCTGCATCGGCAGGCGGACTCTCAACCACTGCGCCACCAGGGAAGCCCAACAGTAGCTATTTATATGTAAGTTCCATTAGCAGATGAACTAGCAGTTAAATAATACCAGTATCATTGGATGTTTCAAATAGCAAATCAGCTGAATTAATGGAATTCAATAATAGATTGAATTTTCACCTAAGTCATGGACTCAGAGTAAATCTTTTTTTATAACATTTCAAAGCATATCATATTTTAATGTTGGAATGTATTTATATTCAGATGTAATATTTTACTTTCTATGAAACACAGAAATTATACTTGCCACATACATATCAAATAGATCATCCCTTTCTCAGATTAATTACATTATTTGTCAGGTAAAATTTATCAAAATACTTTTTTTTTTATTTAAAAAATTTTATACAATTTTTAAAGGTTACTTTCTATTTACAGTTATTACAAAATATTGGCTATATTCCCCATGTTGTACAATACATCCTTGAACCTATCTTACACCAAATAACTTGTATCTCTCACTCCCCCACCCCTATAATGCTCCTCTCCCCGCTCCCATTCGTAACCACTAGTTTGTTCTCTATATCTGTGACTCTGCTTCTTTTTTGTTGTATTCACTAGTTTGTTGTATTTTTTGGATTCCACATATAAATTATTATCATACATGTCTGTCTTTCACTGTCTGACTTATTTCACTTAGCATAATGTCCTCCACATCCATCCATATTGCTGCAAATGGCAAAATTTTCATTCTTTTTTATGACTTCTTTTTATGGTTGAGTAATATTCCATTGTATATATGTGCCACATCTTCTTTATCCATTCATCTGTTGATGGACACTTCCATATTTTGGCAATTGTAATTAATGCTGCTACGGACATTGGGGTGCATGTATCTTTTCAAATTAGTGCTTTTGGGTTTTTTTTGGATATGTACCAAGGAGTATAACTGCTGAGTCATATGGTAATTTGATTTTTAGTTTTTCAAAATTTATTTTGTTGAACATCTGTCATTATTGCGAATGATAATGTAAATTAGTTTAAAAGCCCAACACTGAAAAAAATTTTGCAGTGGCAGTATGCATACAAAGTTTGGTGAAACAAAGCCTCAATGACAAAAAGAATGATCTTACTAAGTTAAGAAACTTTTTAAGCAGAAATGTACTTGGAATTGGTTGCACAACATATATTATTCATAATTAATATCCTACCAATTAAAATAGAAACTATAGTTGTCAGAGCAAGTAAACTATGGCATTTTTTTAAATGAGGCTGGTTTTCCAAAACAAATATATATATATATTTTTTATATTTATTTATTTTATTTTTGGCTGCATCGGGTGTTAGTTGCAACGTGTGAGATCTTTAATTGCAACTCACGGGCTCTTCGTTGCAGTGCGTGGGCTTCTGTCTAGTTGTGCTGTGTGGGCTCCAGAGCACATGGGATCTTTAGTTTGTGGCATGCAGGCTCTCTAGTTGAGGCACGCAGGCTCAGTAGTTGTGGCGCGGGCTTAGCTGCCCCCCAACATATGGGATCTTAGCTCCCTGACCAGGGATCAAACCTGCTTCCCCTTCATTGGAAGGCAGATTCTTTGCCACTGGACCACCAGGGAAGTCCCCGAAAAACAACTATATTTTTAAGCATGGAGGTTACATAGTTGATCTCATTGTTGGCCACTGTCAATCAGATTTAGACCTGTTTGAACATTAGAAGAATGATTATGTAACTCAGCCTAAAAGTATTTAACGATTGTGATGCCAAAATCTTTAGCTAGTGAAGTTTTGCCAGTTTGCAATTCTTGAAATCAAAGCTTGCAAAAAAACGGCTTTGAAATTGATCCCTATAGAAGTTAAGTAGGAAATGAACCAATTAAACAATGACAGCTCAATGGAAAATATTTAATTTTGAAATTGTATTATTGCACTTCTGAATATTTCAACTTGCAGGAAGTACCTTAATAAAACTCCTATTTTTAATTGGATAAACTTATAATATGTACCTGAAATTGAGAATGGATTTTACATAATCTGAATAATCATAAATTGAGAAAACTTCTGTGATGACTTTTGTCTAATAAAAACTTCTATTGAAGAAAAGTACTCTGAATGGAAGCAAAAAGATAGAACCTTTAAAAACATTTGGACTAAAATATTTACACATTTCAATATCAAAGGAAGCATTTAAATTGAGAATATGCTGTATTTGGCAAACATTTCTTGAGGTTATGAGGTGCTTTGGTACCTGTAAAGAGAGTATTTTCTCAACTAAAAGTACCATGTTTTATGGAGACAGGCCAATTAAAGATTTCAATAATTTCAAATTTATTAACATAAAACACAACTTTGAAGATTGCAGGCAACTTTATGAAAAAAATGAAAACAATACAACTATATTTCAAAGCTACATTCTCCACAAGTGAAATAACATGCCACAGTATTATACATACAACTAAGAAGCTGTTTAAAATATGTGAATATATAACAAGAATAATCATTCTGCTTATACTATTTTAATGTTCAGATAATTAACACAAAGGTTGTTTTTGCTTTAATAAGTACAAATATGTTGCTTTTTTAAAGAAATAATTTTATTTAAAAAATATTTTTAGGTGACTTCCTTGGCAGTCCAGTGGTTAGGACTCTGCACTTCCACTGCAGGGGGCATGAGTTCGATCCCTGGTGGGGGAGCTAAGATATCGCATGCCATGCAGCACAGCCAGAAAAAAGAAAAAAATAAAATTATATATATATATATATGTATATATATATACATACATAATTTATATCCATTTGCCAGCTAGTAAATACTTAATTTTGAAATACATAAAATTTTAGTTATTTTTATCCCTCTTTTTCTTTCAAAAGTGTTCTGGTTTGGACAATAAATTATGTGGACCTCCAAATTACAGACAAATCAGAAGGCAATTATTGTCGTGTGATACTAGGGTGGGAGGAATATAGAATTCTTTAGCAACACAGAAGGAAAGGTGTCTAAACCGTTCTCTGGTGGGGAGGGGAACATGACATGTTTTCTAGAGGAAATGACTCCATTAATACCTGAAGCTGAGAAGCAATTATCCAAGTGAGGAGATAAGGAAGAATATTTCAGGGAGAGTGAACACTGTAAAACTGGCTCAGAGGCAAAATCAATGCTGCCCATGAGATAAGCAGAGGCTTCAGAGTTACATAAAGGAATCTGGAATTAAACCAAAGGCAAGGAGGAAATCAATACAGTGTTTTAAACAGGGTAGTGTCCTGAGGATGCTTTTCTGAGCAGCATTAGAAGATTGCCTCCGAAATACATGAGTCCCCTCATTCATTTATCGATGGATTTTCTAGCCCAGTGTGTTGTGCCTCTGACCTTGTGCTTTCTCTTTTCACGTATGGCTTCCCTAGGCTCAGAAATCCCAAAATGCAACCTTCTGAAATTATTGATCAAGGGTCTATTAATATTCATGTCCCTTTCTCATGTGGCCTACAGATCTGAACTAATTACTACATCTGTACAGATGTGGCCAGAAAATCTGAGGCTGAACTAAGCTAAACAGCCTAAATGGTAAGCCCAAGATTGGCAAGCTGGCAGGAGGCTTTTGAGATACCTTCAGGCTGAATGTTTTCATAGGCTCCAAGTTGTCAGTTCTGAGAGGAGAACACTCATTGTTCACTAACCAAGGCTGGCATAGTGTGCAGTACACAATAAGCACTCAATAAATATTTGTTAGATGAACAAAACCAAGAATCTTGAATATGTTTTAGGCCTATCACTAACAAAGAAATTTTAGAACACCATTGTTTGATTATTTATTTTTTTTTGTTCTTACAGTTGTTGCCTTTTTTTATTATTTGTTTTGATGTGTGATGAAAATAATGCTTCCCTTAGTTGAGATGCTTAGAAAAAGCCTCCATGAATATTTATGTAGCATGCTGTTACTCACTCATCATTGACAGTTGTAAGGAGTAGTGATAAACAACATGCTTTTCAGTAACAATGGAATAATTACAGTCTTGTATTCCTGGAATAGCCCTTGATCACCACTGTTGCTGGTTCTTTGTCATTATTTGGTGACACGTAGTTCCCCGTAATCTGAAATCAGTTTTGCTGAGTTAGTTAAGCTACCTCTTCCCTTATATCAGCTCAGGAATCTTAGATAAATTCATGTAGGTCAGATTATTCTTAATTAGACCATAAAAATAATAATTGCTACAATTGAAAATGGACCAAGTTCCGTATAGTCAAGCAGAAAACTTGACTTAGGGAGGCATACTTTTTAAAGTGGGAAAATGTATCAAAGGTCAGAATTGTTGAACAGAGTTGTGGTTGTATTAGCAGACAATATCAGTTAAAGTCAGCCTTATGAAGTTGTATATATGATACAGAAATATTAGATTATATACTCAAACATTTCTCTAAATCAAAGGGAGTCCCTGCACTTGGAGTAAGACCGCTTAACTGCAGACCCAAAAACTGTGTTCAGTCTCAAGTGGAATGATAATGATCAGTAGCAGTCAGGTGGGACCCCTAGAAATGTGTGTGCGTTCATTGGGAGACCTCCCCACTGCCCTCTGCAATGTTCACAACCTCACCCTTCTTATCTGATTTGGGATCATTTTTGCTGATCTCATGAGTCCCTTTATTCTTGTTCTTGTCTGTTTCCACAAGACACTTGGGACTCCCAGGTCAATTCTCATTGCCTAGACTTCAATCCCCAAATTGCTTAAAAGAAAAGCTCCATAAATATTTATGTAAATTGTACATTGTCTGGAGTCCTTGCACAATGTTACCTGGAAGTCAAGGTTCCACCAAAACTCCTTATGTCCTTAACTCCTTCTATTAATGTTTCTTTCACCTTATAACATTAATTGAAATGCAGTTCTTCCCTGAGGACACTGTTTCCCCTGTAGCACTTTCAGGTGTTGGCTGCTTTTACTTCTACATACCTCAACACAGAAATACAGGTGTATTTTTCATTTTTAAAAAAATGCACCTTTATTTTATTTTGTGACCACGCTGTGTGGCATGCAGGATCTTAGTTCCCTGACGAGGGATCAAACCCATGCCCACTGCAAAGGAAGCGCAGAGTCTCAACCACTGGACTGCCTCTAAGACCTACTCTAGGAAGTAAAAGTATTTATCCGTGTAATTTCTTTTTTTTTTTTAATTAATTTCTTTTTTTACTTTTGGTTGCGTTGGGTCTTCATTGCTGCGCACGGGCTTCCTCTAGTTGCGGCGAGCGGGGGCTACTCCTCGTTTCGGTATGAGGGCTTCTCATTGCGGTGGCTTCTCTTGTTGCGGAGCACGGGCTCTAGGCACGTGGGCTTCAGCAGCTGTGGCCCGCAGGCTCCAGAGCGCAGGCTCAGTAGTTGTGGCGCACGGGCCCAGTTGCTCCGCGGTATGCGGGATCCTCCCGGACCAGGGCCCGAACCCGCGTCCCTTGCACCGGCAGGCGGATTCTTAACCACTGCGCCACCAGGGAAGCCCAATCAGTGCAAATTCTTTGCCTTGCTTATGGGATACAATTTAACTAACATTATTTAATTTCTTCTTTATGGATAAGACTTGTGGATCAGTACACAATTATACATTATACTCAACATCACTAATCACCTGGGAAATACAATTCAGAACCACAATGAGATATTACCTCATACCTGTTAGAATGGTTATCATCAAAAAGGTAAGAAATAACAAGTTTGGCAAGGATGTGGAGAAAAGGAAACACTTGTGCATTGTTGGTGGGGAAGTCAACTGGTGCATTTGCTATGGAAAATAGTAGGGAGGTTCCTCAAAAAATTAAAAATAAAACTACCATGTGATCCAGTTTGTTTTTACTTCTGGGTATTTATCCAAAGAAAATTAAAACACTAATTTAAAAAGATAAATGCACCTCCATGTTCAGTACAGCATTATTTGCAAAAGCCAGGGCATGGAAACAACCTAAGTGTCCACCAACAGATGAATGGAAAAAGAAAATGTGGTATATTATTCAGCTATAAAAAATGAAATCTTGTTTGCAACAACAGGGATGGAACTTGAGGGTATTATGCTGAGTGAAACAAGTCAGAAAGAAAAAGAGAAATACTGTATGATATATGGAATCTTAAATTAAAAATCTCCAAAACAAAAATCAAACAAAAATGAGCTCATGAATATTGAAAACAGATTGGTGGTTGCCTGAGGCAGGGGGATAGCCAAAATGAGGGAAAGGGGTAAAAAGGTACAAATTTTTAGCTATAAAATGAGTAAGTCATAGGGATATAATGTACAGCATGGTAACTGTATTAATAATACTGTATTGCCTATCTGAAAATTTCTAAGAGAGTAAGTCTTGAAAGTTCTCATCACAAAAAAACAAGTGTTTGTTAACTGTGTGTGGTGATGGATGTTAACTAGACTTATTGTGGCGATCATTTCGGAATATATGCAAATATCAAATCATTATGTTGTACACCTGAAACTAATGTGATGTTAGGTGTCAGTTATACCTCAATAAAAAATAGTTATTGATTTATCTTAAATTCAACACAGTTTATAAAGTCCAAGTGAATTTCTTATGTACAAGTAAGTATCTTGTAGCTGTTTTCATTTTAAAGACTAAATTAGTCATATTATACTCTGTGGATTTTCTGCTGGATTATATACAGTCTATTTTTCTTATTGGATTGTTATCTTTATAGATGGTTTAATTTTATTAGATTACCTTTTGTGGTTTATCATTATTATAGCAATATGTGGCCAAAGTGTGTCATGGTGGCATGTCAGTCTTATATCGCCTAGTTCTAAACAACAACAACAACAAAACCCTACAAAAACCTAACATGTTGGGACTCTATTATATTTTTACTGTCATCATTGTCCTGAAGTCAGTAAAGATTGGCACCTGATTCCCTATTTCCCCATGCTCATTTGATTTCAACTCAGCAGATTAAAAGTGGTTCTTGGTATAACAGTAAAATGCAAACAAAGTGTGTAGATCTTACTCATGTCTAGATCTAGAGATCCAGGGAAATTCTAGCACTTGGGTTGGCATGAGCTTTCATTTCCTCTAGTCCAACCTCATAGATGGAGAAAAGAAACTCCCAAGAGGTCAGATCAGAATGCAGGCTTATTGACCCCCACTCTATACTCAGCTACCATGTGGTTTGGCCAGATGTCCTTGGTCTGGCCATTAGAAGGATCGAGCTTCTTCAACAGCATGTCAGGCTTGTACATATGCATTCTGAGAGTCACAGACAATTTGCTGGGCTGCTGGGAGTTATCAGGAGTGTAGTATTTAGACATAAATAAAAAAGGACCATCCCCACCCAGGATCCCACCTAAGCTCTGCAAAGCCACCTGTAAAAAATCCAGCCTGGGGGCTTCCCTGGTGGTCCAGTGGTAAAGAATCTGCCTTACAATGCAGGGGATGTGGGTTCGATCCCTGGTCAGAGAACTGAGATCCCACATGCTGCAGAGCAACTAAGCCCACACAGCACAACTATTGAGCTTGCACGCCTCAACTAGAGAGTCCATGTGCCACAAACTACAGAGCCCATGCACCCTGAAGCCCACATGCCACACTAGAGAAGAGAAAAATCCCACACATCACAGCTAGAGAAAAACCTGGATCCCACATGCCTCAACGAAGATCCCACATGCCACAACTAAGACCCGATGCAGCCAAAAATAAATAAATTAATTAAGTAAATAAATAAATCCAGCCTGGAGCACAGTCTCTGGGAGGGCAGGTACCTCTTGGTTTCAGCAAACAACAAACCAAACACACAGGAAATTACAAAGTGACTCCACTTCTTGTGATACTCAGCCCCCAGGAATAAGCAAACAATCCTAAATGGAAAACAAACTAGAAACCCTCACATTTAGTCACTGACCTTTTAAATCCTAGGCAATGAAAAAGTAAAACTAAAAAAAAAAAATTCTGGGACTTCTCTGGTGGCGCAGTAGTTGAAAGTCCACCTGCCGATGCAGGGGACACGGGTTCGTGCCCCGGTCCGGGAAGATCCCACATGCTGTGAAGCGGCTGTGCCCGTGAGCCATGGCCGCTGAGCCTGTGCGTCCGGAGCCTGTGCTCCGCAACGAGAGAGGCCACAACAGTGAGAGGCCCGCGTACCGCAAAAAAAAAAAAAAAAAAATCTCCTTCTCCTTCTCCTTCTCCTTTTCCTTCTCCTTCTTTCTCTCTCTCTCTCTCTCTCTCTCTCTCTCTCTCTCTCTCTCTCTCTCTCACACACACACACACACACACACACACACACACACACACACACACGATGAGTGAAAGGAAGAAATCAATTACTGTACTTCAGAGGGGTGGAATGGAATTATT
Organism: Delphinus delphis; assembly: GCF_949987515.2. Taxonomy (NCBI): domain Eukaryota; kingdom Metazoa; phylum Chordata; class Mammalia; order Artiodactyla; family Delphinidae; genus Delphinus; species Delphinus delphis. The sequence continues at coordinate 22,382,861 of NC_082699.1, forward strand.
TTTTTTTCCTTTGTAGTTGTATAATGTAAATACCAAGTCAATATAGAATTCATAAATACTTGCTTTATAATCTAGTATTGTTTTCATGACTTCTGTGGATTCTGCTGTTGAATATTTTCTTGGCTTCCAAAAATTTCTCTGTCGCTTTGCCCGATTCCGAGCTTTTATTTTCTCCATTGTGCTGTACTGTGCATTTGCATTCACAGCTGTACTTTCTTTTAGTGTATGAGTGCTTCATAGTCTCAGGAAATGTAGGGCTTATGGTCAGTAAGCTGAATGGTCACTGGCTGGTCTCATTTTCTATCTTAAGAACCTCCCTGTCTTTATGAGTTTTGCTGATGTGGTGTTTTGAACACTAAGCCAGCTGTATTTCCCACATTGACCTCTTGTGTCTTCATACTATTTTTACCTGTTGGGCTCCAGGGTCTGTTCTCATTCTATTCTAATATTAATGTGCTCTTTGTATTATAACAGAACTGGAGATTTGCTACCCTAGTGCACTGAAAAGGAATCTTTATCTTGTCACATGGTTTAAAGCAGGAAAGATTCACTTTAAGGAAAAAGTGACATTAAGTGTATATCTCTTTGTAAATAACAGCTCTTTTCTCTGTGTTCTCTTCCATGACCATTTTTATAGGCTTCATTATAACAGTCTATCAAGATTTAAAGCCAGCAAAGATAAGCTAAAGTTGGAAACCTATTTCTAATATATTTACTATCTTTTCTGATTATTAAAGTTATCTGTGTATGAAATTTATTAAATAAGGTTAATTATTAGAAAAGAAAAAAAGCACTCTAATATTCTACTTCCTAGAGATAACTATAATTGATATTTCATGTATGTCTTTTCAGACCTTTTACATGAATGTGTACATATATACATGTGAGAATGAAATTTTGAAACCGATCAGGACTCTTGTGGTTCCCTCCCAGGTACAAAAGTCTTTCTCTGTCCCCTATTTCTTGTTTGTAGGAAAAAGGCTTTCAGCCTTCTAGACCTTCACTGAGTTCCAAAGGGCAGGTTCAGTTCCTAATTAGAGGAGTGAGGGAATGCAGAAAAAAAGGAAAGGCAGTCAAGAAACAATAGTGCTGGGATGGGGCAGACTCCTGATTCCTCCTCAGGAGATATATAACAATCTAATACAGTTCTCTTCTACAGGAACTAAGGCCCCCACTCAGGTGGAGGATGGCAACTTCAGGCAGAGCACAAGTACATGGACCCCAGACTGGTTGGAACTAGAAGGCTGATGATTGAGATTCCTGGAACACTCTGTTACTTCCCCACCAGAGGAGGGTTATACAACCTGCAACCCTTCCCCCAAATTTTGCCTATAAAAACTCTTTCCCCAAAACCATTGGGGGTTCAGGCTTTTTAGAACATGAGCTGCCCATTCTCCTTGCTTGGTCCTTGCAATAAACCTTTCTCTGCTCCAAATTCCAACTTTTCAGTTTGTTTGGCCTTACTGTGCATCAGGCACACGAACTTGTGTTTGTCAACAATTTATTTTACATACTTGAGATTATAGCAAATACTTTTTTAAAGTGCTTGTCTAATTCTGTTTGGTAGATGTGAGATAAAGACTGATGAATTTGTAACCTCATAGGGTCTTCCTTTAGCCTTTTTTCATGTGGAATTTTGTTCATGGTGGAACAGTTTTGGACTAAAGATTCTCAGTTTTTCCGTGAAAATTTAAAACATCAATAGTGGGTGATATCTATTTCAATCAATTTATCTTCATTTATTTTTCAAAGCAAATTAGAAAAGTATCAATATTAACCAATATTTTATGTAGAATTCCCAATCTGCTTATTTCCAGAAAGAAGCAGAAGCAATGAATTAGTATTTACTGAGCATCTACTGTGGGTCAGATGTGCTCTAGGTACCTTGTATGCAAATTCTGTTTAATTCTCATGGCATTTAAGTCATTGTGTAGGTATTTCTATCTCTCATAAGGCATCTGACTCTGCAAAGTGGTTGCTTTGCTACAAAGTAGCTGAGCTTGATTCAAACCTCAAGTTGAATTGACTCTGGAGCCCAAGTTACTTCTCACACCATACTGCCTCTATACATTGTCTCCACAGTTTATGAGTAAGGAAACCATGATGTTATAGACCTCAGTACAATCTGAAGAATTACACCAGGCCATCAGCTACTTTCAGTATGATCCTGCCAGTTCTCATGAACCCACAAGCATTGAAGGATGCCACCTGTTCAAATAATTATAGAATCTCTCTTGTTAGATTTGAACTAGTTCATAAAACATTCCTCAAAATCTTTTTATCATTTGCTTCTTCCTCCATACCCCTTTCCCTTCTGCTCCAGTCTATCCTTAAAAAGTAGATACCTAAGAGAAAGTTTTATCATCTCAGCCACCATTGACATCCAGAGCCAACAACAGGATATTTCTAAAACCCTCCAGAATCATGTGTGCATTTATAAAAATAAACAAAAAGAAACATTGTCCCTAACGTATTTGTTAATGAAGTTTCACAATGCCTACTCTGAAAAACTGCAGGATTAAAAATAAGCAAATGTTCCAAGTTAAATAAAAAATGTAAAAATTAAAAATATGTTTTAATCAGTTGAAAATACTTTTTAATAGGAAATTAAAACATGACTTTGTTTCCCAATCCTTGTTGGTGAAATTTGGAAAACTAAAGAACTAGCTACTAAGCATCTAGTAAATGTGTTTTTACAAATGAGTTTGTAATCATTGATATTTAGAATGGGAAGGAATATAAGTATGAATTACTCCAATTACTGCTTTTACTAGGACAATTAAGTTATTTGTCAAATGTCACATATATTGTGTGGTGTTCGTAATGTGGTTAAATGTGATGATATGATATTCATACTTCATACAAATAAAAAATCATTTAGTTGAAAAGAACACAAAATATTGTTACTCTCATTTTTATGTAGCATAAAGCTTTTATTGAAATATAGCAAATATAGAGGAAAATGTACTGTTAACCAAAATTTTAGAAATGGAGATCTGATTGAAATAAGAAGGTGTTTTTTGGGGTTTTTTTAGGACTGCAATCCAGGAGACACAGATTCAAGAAGCACTTGAATTGCATTTCACCAGACTACAAAATGTGGGAGGCTTATAAAGGCAAAGTACCACAAGGTTACAGTTAGTTATATGAGTTGTTTATCAAGAATTATAATTGGAGCTGGCAAGAAGTAAGAGTGCTTGTTAACTAAGGATTGGTTGGGGTCCGAAATGGTTGCATAGTTACAAGGCAGGACCTTGCGACCATATTGTTGCAGCTGGCAGAAGTTGTTCTGAATACAGCTAATGGTGTACTTGGGTCTGGTATAGTTCAAATAAAGTTCAGGCTCTCAGTAGAGCAGAGACATTTGTTTCTAAGACCAGAACCTCAATGGCCACCCAACTCCATTTGGTATGCCTGAAGTGTGATTACTCTATCATAATTTTAATTTGTCATCAGTATAAATCACAACTGTATTACTCAATTAATTTTCATAAAGCATGCCCACAAAGTCAGTAACCTCAAAGATTCATTTGTTACCCAGTCAGTGACCACTATTCTGACTCTAACAGCAAAACTTAGTTTTATATTTGGAAAATACAGAGAGGAATATAATTATGTTCTAGTTAACTATTATCTCAGATTTGTCAAATATCGATATTTTTCCTTACTGAAATACTTTAAAATATTTTAAAGTTTATCTTTTCAATTTTTATATAGTAACTCACTTTTTGCTATCTAGTTCTATGAGTTTCGATATATTCATAGAACCTTATCCATAGTGAAGATACAGAACATTTCCATCACCCCCAAAATTCCCTCAGTTTGCTCTTCCTTTGTACACAACACTTTCTCTCAACCTTAACCCCTAAAAACAACTGATCTATCCTGCTTCCTTAGAATTTGCCTTTTCTAGAATGTTAAATTAATAAAATTGCACAGCATGTACCCTTTTGAACCAGGCTTTTTCTATTTGCATAATACATCCATGTGGAAGCATGTATTAGTAGTTGATTTTTATTGATGAATAGCATTTCACTGTATAGATGTAAAGCAGCTTGTTTACCCATTCACCAACTGTAGGACATTTAAGTTTTTTCTAGATTTTGGAGATTATGACTAAAGTTCCTATTAATATTCAGATAAAATATGGGCAAATATAAGTTTTCATTACTCTTGAACATGGATCACTGGGTTATATGATAAACGTATACTTAATGTTATTTTAAAAACTGCTGAAATGTTTTCTAAAGAGACTGTACCATTTTGCGTTCCCACAGCAAAGGATAAGAGTTCAGTTGCTCTGCATCCTTGCCAACACATTATTATTTGTTTTCAATTTTAGATATTTTAATAGATGTTTAATGGTATCTTTTGTTTTCAATTTGCTTTTAATTAATAGCCAATGATGTTGAGCATCTTGTCATGTGCTTAATATGCTGATAAAGTATTCTTTTACTCCAAGTTTGATGAGTATATTTTTTTCTTCTCATGAATGGATGCTGTATTTTTTCACATGCTTTCTCTGAATCTGTTGAGATGATTATGTGTTTTTTTTCTGTTTTAGTACATTCACATAGTGAATTACATTGCTTGATTTTTTTTTAAAACATCTTTATTGGAGTATAATTGCTTTACAATGGTGTGTTAGTTTCTGCTTTATAAACAAAGTGAATCAGTTATACATATACATATGTCCCTAAATCTCTTCCCTCTTGTGTCTCCCTCCCTCCCACCCTCCCTATCCCACCCCTTTAGGTAGTCACAAACCACGGAACTGATCTCCCTGTGCTATGCGGCTGCTTCACACTAGCTATCAATTTTACGTTTGGTAATGTATATATGTCCATGCCACTCTCTCACTTTATCCCAGCTTACCATTCCCCCTCCCCATATCCTGAAGTCCATTCTATAGTAGGTCTGTGTCTTTATTCCCGTTTTTCCCCTAGGTTCTTCCTGACCATTTTTTTTTAATTCCATAAACATGTGTAAGCATACAGTATTTGTTTTTCTCTTTCTGACTTACTTCACTCTGTATGACAGACTCTAGGTCCATCCACCTCACTACAAATAACTCAATTTCATTTCTTTTTATGGCTGGGTAATATTCCACTGTATATATGTGCCACATCATCTTTATCCATTCATCTGTTGATGGACACTGACGTTGCTTCCATGTCCTGGCTATTGTAAATAGAGCTGCAATGAACATTTTGGTACATGACTCTTTTTGAATTATGGTTTTCTCAGGGTATATGCCCAGTAGTGGGATTGCTGGGTCATATGGTAGTTCTATTTTTAGTTGTTTAAGGAACCTCCATAGTATTCTGCATAGTGGCTGTATCAACTTACATCCCTACCAACAGTGCAAGAGGGTTCCCTTTTCTCCACACCCTCTCCAGCATTTATTGTTTCTAGATTTTTTGATGATGGTCATTCTGATCAGTGTGAGATGATATCTCATTGTAGTTTTGATTTGCATTTCTCTAATGATTAATGATGTTGAGCCTTCTTTCATATGGTTGTTGGCAATCTGTATATCTTCTTTGGAGAAATGTCTATTTAGGTCTTCTGCCCATTTTTGGATTGGGGTGTTTGTTTATTTGATATTGAGCTACATGAGCTGCTTATAAATTTTGGAGATTAATCCTTTGTCAGTTGCTTCATTTGAAAATATTTTCTCCCATTCTGAGGGTTGTTTTTTCATCTTGTTTATGTTTTCCTTTGCTGTGCAAAAGCTTTGAAGTTTCATTAGGTCCCATTTGTTTATTTTTGTTTTTATTTCCATTTCTCTAGGAGGTGGGTCCAAAAGGATCTTGCTGTGATTTATGTCATAGAGTGTCATGCCTATATTTTCCTCTAAGAGTTTGATAGTGTCTGGACTTACATTTAGGTCTTTAATCCATTTTGAGTTTATTTTTGTGTATGGTGTTAGAGAGTGTTCTAATTTCATTCTTTTACATGTAGCTGTCCAGTTTTCCCAGCACAACTTATTGAAGAGGTTGTCTTTTCTCCACTGTATATTCTTGCCTCCTTTATCAAATATAAGGTGATTATATGCATGTGGGTTTATCTCAGCTTTCTATCCTGTTCCATTGATCTATATTTCTGTTTTTGTGCCAGTACCATACTGTCTTGATTACTGTAGCTTTATAGTATAGTCTGAAGTCAGGAAGCCTGAGTCCTCCAGCTCCATTTTTCTTTCTCAAGATTGCTTTGGCTATTCGAGGTCTTTTGTGTTTCCACACAAATTGTGAAATTTTTTGCTCTCATTCTGTGAAAAATACCAGTGGTAGTTTGGTAGGGATTGCATTGAGTATGTAGATTGCTTTGGGTAGTAGAGTCATTTTCACAATGTTGATTCTTCCAATCCAAGAACATGGTATATCTCTCCATCTATTTGTATCATCTTTAATTTCTTTCATCAGTGTCTTATAATTTTCTGCATACAGATATTTTTATTTTGTCTCCTTAGGAAGGTTTATTCCTAGATATTTTATTCTTTTTGTTGCATTGGTAAATGGTAGTGTTTTCTTAATTTCACTTTCAGTTTTTTCTTCATTAGTGTATAGGAATGTAAGAGAGTACTGTGCATTATTTTTTATCCTGCTACTTTACCAAATTCATTGATTAGCTCTAGTAGTTTTCTGGTGGCATCTTTGGGATTCTCTATGTATAGTTTCATGTCTCTGCAAACAGTGACAGCTTTACTTCTTCTTTTCCGATTTGGATTTCTTTTTCTTCTCTGATCATTGCTTGATTTTTGAATGTTGAAACAATTTCACATATTGGCATTACTTCTACTTGTTTGTGATATTGTATTGTGTATTTTTGCTGGATATGCTTTTTTAGTATTTTATTTGGATTTTTTCTTATGTATTCATGAAGGATATTTATCTTCATTGTCATTTAATTGCAGTACCTTTTTGGTTTTGGTATCAGGAAGATGTTGCTCTCATTAAAGAAATTGAGAAGTTTCTCTTCCGTTTTATTATTTTCTAGAAGATATTGGGTATAACTGACATTAACTCTTCCCTAAATATTTGGTAGAAGTCACCAGTGAAACCATCTGAGCCTGGGAGTTACATTGTTGGGCGATTATTAGATATGAGTTTGTTTTCAAAATCTATTTTGGAAATTTGTGTCTTTCAACAAATTGATCCATTTCTTCTAAGTTGTTTCCTTTATGAGCACAAATTGTTCGTTAGTGTTCGCTTACTATCCTGCTAATATCTGTAGTGACTGTAGTGATATCCCTTCTTTCATTCTTAATATTGATAATTTGCATATTCTATTTCTTTTGGTCAGTTTGGTAAAAGATTTGTCAATTCTGTTGCTCTTTTCAATAAACACCTTTTGATTGCATTGGTTTCCTCTATCACTTTTGCGTTTTTAATTTTACTTACATTTGTTCTTATCTTTATTATTTCCTCCTTTTGCTTGCTTGGATTTATTTTGCTCTCCTCTTTCTAGTTCATTAAGATAGAAAGAGATTTATTTACTTGAGAATTTGTAAAGTAAGCATTTATTCCTATACATTTCCTTTAAAAATTGCTTTAGTTGCATCTCACAAATTTTCATATGTTGTACTCTTACTTTTCTTCAGTTTAAAATATTTTCTAATTTCCTTAAGACTTCCTCTGAATAATTTATTTAGAAGTGTGGTGTTTAATTTCCAAATATATGTGGATTTTCCAGAGGCTTTTCTGTTACTGATTTCCACTTCAATGACATTATCACTTAAGACACATTTTGTATGATTTCAATTCTTTAAAGTATTAAAAAAATTTTATGGCCCAGAATATGGTTTGCCTTGGTTCCATGTGTCCTGTACTCTGGACAGAAAGAGGGTTTTCTCTCCTGTTTTATGTTGACTGTGCTAGCTGCACAGTTTCTCTACTTGAACAGAGAAATAATAATGTATTTCTGATGTTTTGACATCTGGGGCCTTGCTGACCATGGAGAGGCTGCTAGTCAACTTCTAGAGATAATAGACAATTCTCCTGCTGGAGCCCACACCCTCTCTCCTCCCACCTCTCCTATTAGGCTCTTATACTCTGGGCCACTATTCTCCTGCTTTAATCACTCCTGAACCAGTTACTAGACAACTAAAGGCAGCTCTTCCACCCCACAACCTGCTGGAATTATTCACCCTAGTCCATCCTAGGCCTGGTTAGGTTGTCTTACCTGTTTCTTCTCACAGAAACCACCACAAATGCTCTTGCCCATGTTTCTCCCTGTCTATCTCTGCTTTCTGACCAATCCTGGTGCTTCACCATGTGGCCTCTGAATGGTGCCACATGCTTCTTCCTTTTTGGAACTGTGAGTAACAAACTATCCTTTCAATGGCAGCTGCCTTCTGTTCTGTTGGCCTCACTAGAGCTGAATAATTATAAAACCTATATTTTAAAATATTGGGTCATCCTCAGGCCAAAAATGGGAAAAAATATCAGGAAACTCTTCCTTGCACTGACTGTTCTTCAGTTTTTTAATGCCCTCCCCAGATGTGTTTTTATTTATTCTGCTATTATTTACTTTTTAGAGCACTCAGGTAGTTGCTCTTTGTATTCTATCCAGAGATTTTAGTCATAAGCAGTGGGGAAGATAAGCTGAAGTGGGTTTATTCTACCTTGTCAGGTAAAAGAAATCACATAGCTTAGTTTTATTTGTTTTTGAAATGTCTATAAAAGGAAACACACAGCACGTACTCTTTCTTTTGAAATTTCTTTCACCAAACATCATGTTTGTGAGATTCATTTATGTGTTCCATATATCAATGATTTATTCACTCTTATTGCAGTAGAATTCTATCATATAAATATATCACAATTTATTTTTCCAGGATGTTTACCAGAAATGAAAATCTCTACAGGTCTCAGATTGAAGATTAACAATAAACCCTAAGCAGGATAAATAAAACATTTACTCCTAGTCATAATTATAACTGAAACTTCTGAATATCAAAGAAAAAGAGAAAATATTGAAATTAATCAGAGTCAAAAGACAGCTATTTACAAGATAACACCAATGATACTTCTTATCTGCAACTATAAATGGCAGGAGACAAAGGTGGGGTGTCCTCAAAGGGTTGAAGGAAAACCTTTATTGATCTGAATTCTATCTGGGCTAAACTTTCATCTAAGAGAGAAATAAGAAGAAAGATAGTTTAAGGCAAACAAATGCTGAAGCTGTTTACCATTCACACACCTTTGCCAAAAGAATGACTACTAGATATACTTCAGGAAGAAGGAAATTAAATTCCATGAAATAATGGTGGTGGGGGGGAAATGTTAAACATATTCAGTCATCCTTGACTGAATAAAGATAAAAGCAATGATGATTTACTTGAAAGGGTTTAGTTATCTGTTGAACAAAAATAGTAGATAATATGGGTTAGTGTTCTACATTTATTTTAATTATTTGAGCAGTAGAAAGATATCAAGTTTAGATTTGTCAAGGATATATTATAAAGTTTTAAAACTAACCACTAAAAGAATGGTAATAGAACCAATAGCATCCAAAAAAAAAAAAAAAAACAGAATGGAAGAAAGAAAACTGAATTAAACCAATGGAAGGAAGGTATGCAAAATAAAAGGTAAAAAAAAATGCTTAATTGAAAACACTACATGTTAAAAAGTAAGTCTAAATATATTCACAATGAAGTCAAACAAATTATACTCTTCTATATATCTAGAGAGAGAGTGCCTTTTAAAGAAAATCTAGCTGTAAATTGCTTACAAGTGTTTGGCTACAGTGCTCCATATTGATGCTGGATAAAATACTGGATAGTCTTAATGAATATAACCAGTTTTTTGAGCCATAGGGTATTACCATGAAAGGTTTTTCCCCAATATTATTTTTAATCAAGCTCTGTTGATACTTTTTTCCCTGCTCCTTAACAACATCTTAATTCTATATAGAATATACTCAATTAGATGCATTTATTAAATGTCTAGCCCAGTATGGTTTAAAACCTCTATCTAATATCCAACTTAATTTCATCCCCCTCCAACTCAGGAAGGGGGCGCTCTATTCTCCTTTGGTCCTGTCCAGCAGTCTAGGCCTTCTCCCAGTGAGGTCCGCTTGGCCAGAGATTGCCTTGGTGATGTTATAATTTGTTTTCTCCTTTTACTTTGGACTCCTTTTACCTATGGGAGCCTTTTCATGGAGCTTAGGGGTCACTGAGGACCTCTTCTGAAGTGGAGCTTTCCATTTTTTACTCTACTGTTTTCATTACCAATCTATTTTTATTGGCTGTTGTAGCAAAACTTATGACTTCAAGCATCTCCAGACAAGAAGTATGTCCTAAAATTATAGGAGACATGTAAAACTCCTCCAAGAACTCTCCCATAATGCTCTACTCTGCTCAGTGGAGTACTCACATGAGCTTTCATCTAGCATGCAGCTGGTTAGTAAAATGCTTCTCCCATTCTTGAGATACCCCCATTTCTCAGAGTGATTATCTTAAACAGCTCAGCTTCGAGGGTATTACATTAGATATGTCTCTTGGCCCAGGGTGTATTACTCATATGTTCACTTATTTCATTGTTCCCTGTGCCTGCTGTGCTCCCTGTGCAAGGTGCTTGTTGCTTTAGATGTGAAGATGAGTGAGCCATGGTCTTTTCCTTCAAGTAGCTTGTCCTCTAGCAAATATCTTAGAAAAACTAGTTTGTGGGTTAAATCTGTGAGTAGATATTTCACAAAGACCACAGTACCTTTGAAATATGTCTAGTTTGCTTAGTGTCCAGATCTTTTCATTTTTCTCAACTTAAATTGACAACTTAAGTTAATGAGAAATGAAAACCTACTAAGCTACTGGATAGGACACTGGATTATATGTGAGTTGTTTTCTAATCCAGTAATACACTGGGTTGTATTCCTCAAGTCAGTCTAGGCAATATTATGGTAGCAAACTCCAAAATTGTAATGGCTTTTCTGAACAAAAAGGTTATTTGTTGTACAGGAAAATGTTGGTTGGCATCATCAACACTCAAGATACACTACCCTCCATGTGGTTATTCTGCAGTCTAGATTGCTGTGATCTTGTTACTGTATCATCTCAACATGAAGCCTCCGCAATGACTGAGGCAAGGGAGGAGTAGAGTTGAAGAATTACTGTATCAGGGATTCACTGTTTGAGGATTGTGGAATAGGGAACTTTCAAAGAAATGAGTCCTTACATATTTATGGAAAGATATGGGAGGAGCTGGAGAAGTAAGTGTCTGAAAAATAGACTTGGAAAATCAGAGGGAAAAAAACCCCAAATAGTCCATGTTATGCATTGGCATGTGTGGACAAGTTGGAGTTTTCAACTGAATGTTGCAAGCCAGGGGTATCTAGTTCCCAGAGTATGGCTGCAAAGAGTTGCTGGTGGAGAAGAATGCAGGATCCTGCTGCCTCTGTACCTGGTGGTGGACCTGGGTTTGCCATCACTCTCAGCAGTCAGGAAGAAGAGATGGACATGGTGGGTGAAGAGTAAGGGCAAGCTGGAAGCTACTGGCCCTTGTTCATCAATCTTTTACCACTTAATCACAAAGACCCTTAAATGGCAATTCACTTCTGGCTTCTAAACCTTTGTGTGAATTTCTCTTTGGGCCAACTCTAACTCAGAATCATACAGGGATGGGAATTCTTCAAAACATAGTTTCAGCTTAGTTAAATGAACATAGTCAACACAAGCCATTATTCTCTCTCTCTTTTTTCCCTTAGGTCTAAGTATTATTAAAGCAGTTTCCAGCCCTGAGCTTTACTAATTGCAACATTCAGCAGCCTTTGGAGTCTAGTTCCAACAATATTTTCTTTGGTGGGTAGAGAGAAGGCAAGAGAAATTATAAAATGGAAGAATACAGAAATCTTGCAAATTAGAAAACTAATAGAGCATTTCTGTACAAAATCTTGTGGCACATTTGATGTTATGTGGAGTGGAACTATGAACATTTAGGGAAAGTATATTTTTACTGCATCTTAGAAATGTAAAAGTTAGCCATTTTATAATGATAGTATGAGTCATTCTGGACATTATGAAGACTGCAATATATTTGTCAATGCATGATTCTTCCATTTACGACTGTTATGCAATAGCAATAACAGGCAGTCAACACAAAGGAATTGCAGTTATTCACCTTCCAGATGAAAGGAAGAAAGAATTAAAGTTCTCTTTTTATTAAAAAATAAAAATGAAAAAAGACTATCATCAAGGCAAAGAAAACTTTCACAAATCTGTTGAGCTAGCCCAAATTTATGTAACAGCAAATTAGTATAGGACCTTATCCAATTGAAATTAAAATTAAACATAATTACAACATAACTTGGATGTTTCTCCTGAGAATTACTCTTTTGATATATAAAAATACTAAAGATAAGGCAACATAAATGGAGAGTTTTTGCTGAATTTTTTCAAATCCCCTCAGATCTAGGTGAGTAGATCAACATTAGCGAGGTGATCTTTGAGATATTTTCTAGGAGACCTGGACTGGAAGTCAGAGGTTTTTGAACTTAGTCCTGACTCTGACCAGCTGTGTGATCTTGGATAAGTCTCTTAACCTCTCTGAAGATTGGTTCTCTCACCAGCAAAATTAGCTATTTTGATAATATATCTTCTAAAGAAGTATGTCCAATGGAGATATGTGAGACACATATGTATTTTAAATTTTCTAGTAGTTGCATTTAAAAATGTAAAAAGATGAACTAAATTAATAATATATTTTATTTAACCCTATATATCCAAAATAACATCATTTCAACATATAATCAACACACAAAATTAGTGATAGTATATTTTACATTTTTTGCTCTGCAATCTGGTATGTATATTACACTTACAGTGCAACTAATTTTGGAAGCTAAATTTCATTGGAAAAACTTGATCTGTATTTAGATAAAACATAAGTATAGCTGAAAAAGTAGATTCATATGCTGAAGTTGTTCCAAACATACTTAAATTTTTCTAATAACTAAAGCAACTGTCAGTTTTAAAATTTCAATTCAATTCAATTCCATTACAACTTAAATTAAAAACCCATTTCCTCAGTTACATTAGCCACATTTCAACTACTCAGTGTCCTTATGGAGCTTCCGACTACTCTATTGGACAGTGTAGTTCTAAAATCTCTGCTACCTCTCCTTTTACCTCTGTGAAGCTCTTCCGGAATGCTTTAAAAGAAAAATTGACTGGATTCTCTCTGTAATTTCAGGAATGTACTGAATATGAAGGGAGACATAATTCCTTGTGCCACGTTCCTCCACCGAGGTACTGTTTCTTATGGATAAAGTTCATAAATTCTCTTGTTTTTCTTGCCTGCTGATGGAAACATTTTCACTTTGGTGAGCTTTGTGAAAATTATTAAATAAGGAAAACCAAACAGAAAAACCCTTTCCATTCTGTCTTTGACAGATACTTTAAGGAATAGGTACTTCTCTTACTACTTTAGTATGAAATTTATTAAATGCATACAAATATATTCATGGTGGTGTTGCATGAAAAGGCAAAGGAGAAACATAAATATCTACCAATCAGAGAAAAGATATGTAAAATGTAGTATCTACATGCATTGCGTTATCATACATAAGTCAAAAGCAATCAATTCAATTTCCATAAATTAATTAGGATCCAACAGTATGTGCAGAAACATGAAATCATATGAAAGACTTAGGAGGAAGAATTAAAAGCAGAATACAATTTTAAAATGCATATGCCAAACAATATTGTGGGTTGTTTAAAGAAACACACACACACACACACACACACACATACTTATATAGACGATAGTTTGGAATAATTCGATGCAGGAAAATGGCTGCTTACAGGAACAGGGGCTGGATTGGACTGAGGACTGGGGACAGAAACAACATGCCTACAAAGCAAAAAAATATGAGATTGTGCTACATAACAAGAAAGAGGATCATATCAGTATCTTTCTAATTCTGTGCATTTATCATCTTTATATAATTTAAAATATATGAAGGGCTTGGCTAGCTCAGTTGGTAGAGCACAAGACTCAAAATATATGACAAAAGCCCTATAATGGGAATGTTATATATTTGAAATCCCTCAGGAGTTTATACTCTAGCTAGGGAGAGACACACATACACAAAAAGTACGATTCTGTGTGCTAATTGAAAACTATGACATAGTTTACAAATGTCTCTTTAATGGAGCTTTGGAAAAAATAGAAGATAAATATATTATATATAAAGTGTATAATATATAATATGTATATAATATATATTATATACATATTATATATTTATATAAATATATAAATCTCTTTCTAATATTTTAAATAACACATTTAGCTAGCATAATGACCATATTATTGTCCTACACATAATTATTAATAACAAGAAAAAATGAGAGGGAGAAACCCAACATTTTGTGAAGCTCTATTATGTGCCAACCAGACTGTGTACTAGTTATTTTATGGACTAGTACCATATTTATCATATTTTTCTTTTCAGTGACCTCATAATAATAAGGCAAACGTTATTATTCCCATTTTGTGCATGAGAAAGCTAGAGCCTGGGGAGGTTGAGAAATGTGTTCAGTGTCATCAGCCTGTTTGGGAGCCATGACAATACATAAGTGTCACTCTGGAACCTGTGTCTTCCCAGACGCACTACAATAACTCCACAATAAAATTAATGTCTCTGCTTCTGAACAAGAAATGATAGGAAGTCCATTCCTTTTAACAGCAGTTAAATATGGTATAGAAAGTTCTGATCAAAGGAAAATTAGGACTACCATAGAATCACTGCCCTTTTCTCCAACCCAAAACGTTTCAAGGATGCTTCCTTAATTCTCAGCACACCTGCCCCTTCCTCCACTTCAGCCTCAAGGTCAGTCACTTCATTAGTCCAGTCCTTGGTCCCTTTCTGCCTTGATTATTGATTTATCTTTCTGATTGATTTCCCTCCTTAAAATGGCCACCCCCTTTATTCATGTTTAAAAGTGCTGCTAGAGTGATCCACGTGAAATGCGTAAAGCACCACGTCCTTCCTCTGCTTAAATCATCTCAGAGGTTTTCCTTCAGAACAAAATTCAAGCTATGTAGATTAAAAGAAAGGCTCCTCAACACATAAATTTCCTTCTACTTCTATTTTCTCTCCTGAGAATCGTTATTTCGACCATAATTCAACTTTTGCTCTTCAAGGTATATTTGAGTAACACCTCCCCAGGAAGCCTCCTCTGCCCTGACCCGGTAGGACAGATGGTGAGTCCTTTTCCTCTGTGCTTTCCATCCTTTTGCACATGCTTTTATCACACTGTGTTGTAATTGTTTTATTCACTGGTACATCTCTCCCATTGTCTAAATTTTTATGTTTTTCATTGTCATTCTCAGAAATTAGCACAGTGCCTGATTAAGAGCTCAGTAAATGTTTCTTGAATGGTGAAATTAATTTAATGGAATGTAATCTAAATATAAACTGAGGTTCCCCCCACCTGTATTTGTCAAGGTCCTTTCTCTCAGATCCATCACCCTCATTACCTTTCCTCCCAACATACATGTGGCTTCAGGAAGAGAAGGGAGTTGTTTTTCATCATATGACTCTTACTTTCTCCTGCTCTCCTTTGCTCGGTCTTTTATAGGATTGTGATGGTGGTTTGCAGGGCAGGGGTAGGAAAGAGAGATTGGGATTCTGGTTGGTGATGTCAGTGCTATTTGTGTTGTCTGTTCGGAATTCTTAACGAAAGAGCAACCCTTAGTTATTTTTATAATATAGAATGCTTAACATATCATTTTCTTCAACTGGGTGCAGTGGAGAAAATTCCATTCTATATGCTATTATGCTGCAGTCCTATATACAGCTATAGTCTCTGTTCTCAAATGAGAGCTTACCCACTTTGCTTGAAGTACCATTCCCAGGGATTGTGGTTTCTAAATTTGTTCTCCAATACCGGGGTCTACCCAGGATTATCCTTGCCTCCTAATCTGCGCAAGATTTTTTGATATGCTACAAACTATAAACCAAATGGAACTTTAACATTCTCAATACACTGTAATAAAATATTATAGGATGAGTAAATAGTAGAGGCAGAACTAGTTATACACTAGAACAAATTAAGAAACACAGGTAGAGGTTACAGTTTTCATTTATCCCACTAGTTATTTCTACCATTAGGTATGCTGGTTTATTTATGACTTCCTTCATTACAGTACTCAGTCATTTTCCCTTAGCTTTAGGCTAGGATCTTGATTGATTAAGGTTCTTTGTCTTGTGAGGGGATCCAATTTTTCATTCCCGAGGAATTTATGCCCTTAGTGCTTCTTATTGAATAAAATTACAACTGTCTTTGGTAAAATTTTTCACTAATCAAAACAGTGGAAGAGGTGTGCAGGGGACTCAAGTTTCCCCCTTATGCTTTCCTGCTCTATCCTTGAAGGTCAGATTTAATTGCCTCAGCCAGTACAATTTATGCCAGTTCTCTTAATCATACATTGGACATGGCCAGATTTCAATTCAGTGAAACCAAAACAAAATAAATTATCTTGTAGGAATGGTTCTTCCCTTGGCTTCTTAAATGTCCATAATAAAAGAAACAACCTCAACATAATAAATGCCATATATAAAAATTCTATAGCTAACATACTTAAAGGGGAAATACTAAAAGATTTTCTCTAAGGTCAAGAATAAGACAAGGATGCCCACTTTCACCATTTCTGTTCAAAATGTACTGGAAGTCCTACCCAAAGCAATCAGGCAAGAAAAAATATAAACTAAAAGGCATTCAAATTGGAAAGAAAGAAGTGAAATTATCTCTGTTCACAGATAAGAAATCTTATATGTAGAAAATCCTGAAGATTCCACACACACACCAAAAACATTACAACTGTTAAACAAATTCAACAAAGTGGCAGAATACAAAATCTACATGAAAAAAATCAGTTGAATTTCTATACACTAGCAGTGAATAATCAGAAAAGAAAATTAAGAAAATAATTCCATTTACAATAGCATAAAAAAGGATAAAATACTTAGGAATAAACTAAACCAAGGAGGCAAAAAATGTGTACACTGAAAACTAGAAAATATTGCTGAAAGAAATTAAAGAAGACAACAATAAACAGAAAGACATTTTGTGTTCATGGAGTGAAAGAAATAATATTAAGATGACAATAGTACTCAAAGCAATCTTCAGATTCAATGTAATCCCTATCAAACTACTAAGAATGTTTTTGCAGAAACAAAAAAATCCATCTTAAAATTCTATGGAAGCTTAAGGAACCCCAAAGAGCAAAGACAGTCTTGAAAAAGGGGAACTAATTTGAAGATTTCACACCACCTGATTTTGAAAGTTACTACAAAACTACAGTACTTAAAGCAGTGTGGTACTGGCATAAAGGCAGAAATATAGACCAATGGAGTAGAATGAAGAACCCAGATATAAACCCTCACACATATGGTCAAATGACCTTTGATAAGGATATCAAAACCATTCAATAGGGAAAGGACAGCCTCTTCTTCAACAAATGTTGTAGGGAAAGCTGGCTATTCACATAAAAAAAAAAACAGAGTTGGATCCTTTCCTTACACTGTATTGAAAGTCAACTGCAAATGGATCAAAGGCCTAAATATAAGAGTTAAAACTATAAAACTCTCTGAAGAAAACATAAGGCAAATCTTCATGATCTTGGATTTGGCAATGATTCCCTGGATAAATGACAGAAACACAGGCAACAAAAGAAAAATATAGGTAAATTAGGCTACATCAAAAAGGACATTATCAACAGAGTGAAAAAGCAAACCACAGAATGAGAGAAAATATTTGCAAATCATATGTCTGATAAGGGATTGATATCTAGAATATATAAAGAGCTCTTAGGTCTCAACATTTCTCCAAGGAAAATATATAAATGGCCAATATGCACACGAACAAACTTAACATCGCTAATCATTAGGGAAATATAAATTAGAACCAAAATGAAGTATAATTTTATACCCATTAAGGTCACTATTATTAAAAAGAAAACAACAAACCCAAAACAGAAATAGCAATTGTAGGAGAGGATGTAGGTTAGGAAAAATTGGACCTTTGTACACTCATGGTGGGAACGTAAAATGGTGCAGCTACTGTGGGAAACAGTGTGGTGGTTCCTCAAACTTTTAAACATAGAATTGCCAAATGATGCAGCAATTCCGCTTCTGGGTATAAACCCAAAATAAATGAAAGCAGACCCTCAAAGAGATATTTGTACACCCATTTTCATAGCAGCATTGTTCTAGGTAACCAAAAGGTAGAAGCAACCCACATGTTCATTGACAGATGAATGGATAAACAAAATACGGTATATACATACTATGAAATACTATTGTCTTAAAAAGAAAGAAAATTCTGACCCATGGTACAACGTGAATGAAACTTGAAGAATGGACAAATCCTATATGATTCTACTTTTATGAGGTATCTAGAATAGTCAAATTCATAGAAACAGAAAGTAGAACAGTGATTGCCAGAGACTGAGGGGAAGAGAAAGTGAGGAGTTATTGTTTAATGGGCATAGAGTTTCAGCTTAGGAAAATAAAGCCCCGGAGAGGGATGGTGGTGACAGTTACACAATGTAAATGTATTCATGTCACTGAACTGTATGCTTAAAAATGGCTAAAATGCTGAATTTTATGCTATGTATATTTTACTACAATAAAAAATAAAACAAAATGACTTCTGTAACAGAAGAGTTCAGAGTCTTAGAGATATGAAACAATTAAGTGTAACTATGAACATATTATAGATTGATGGATTCTAACTAATAGTAATAGACACTATATCCTGCAATTGAGCACCCAGTTCTGAAGAATTTTGACTTTCAGTATTCTGCAGCTTGGTCTTCAATTATTATTTTCCTCGTTATCTAAAGTTAGTGTTTTTAGATAATGGGGGAATAAAATAAGATCAGAGAATCCCACTGACACTTTCTCATTGCTTTACTTCTTTCAATATGAAATTTATGAGTGATAATATTAAGATACATAAAGCTAATACTAAGACATGGTGGTTCTGTTGCAGAATTACAAATGGAGAATGTTAATTAAAATCAGATTCGTTAAAGGGTGTATGCTGGAAATGACAAATTGCTGCCCAGTCTTCATCTAAAGACTGCTTGAGTTAATCTGCTTTACACCAGCAGCTGACACATCTGCTGAAGGCAGATGCCACCTTGGGAACCTGGAATTGGTGGCTGCAGTTAACAAATTCAACTCCCAGCCAAGGCAGCAGCCTACATAGCTTATCTCTAAGCTTGGTGGAACATGTGTTGAAAATCCCTGAAAAAACAGACAGACCGCTGAAGTAGGAGTCATCAGTATTTCAAGCACGGCTCTGCTACTGGGACCATCAGGAAATCACTCACTCCCTCTGAGTTGAATTTCCTCTTCTGTAAATCAAGGCTGTTTTTGCCCATCCTTTTCATTTCTAAAAGTCCATGATCGACTACTGATCCACCCCCATATATTAGGAATCTTAAAGTGGTTCATGGAATAATAGTAGTGAGGCAACCAGGCTGATCCATAGATTTTTGTGGGACTAGGAATAAATCCATCCAAAATATTTTAAACTTAAATGATGTACATTTCTCTTTAAGAGAAAGATACACTTGGTATATATATAGAAACATTTAACTATAAAACAAATGAATGCTGATGATGACTCTGCTTTGATTTAGGGGCTTGAATACATGTATAAAAGCAGGTTTTATTTACATTATTCTCTGTACTTGATTGTCTTATTACATATAAATAATGCTCTCTTCCTTTTTGATGCAATGATTGAACAGACCTCATAGAGGAGAATGAGAATTTATTCTTCCCTTTTGTCCAAATGGATTCGAGGATGGTGACACATCTCTCTCCAGCTAATGCTCTCTTTGATCCTTTTCCATAAAAGACTTCCCAATACCTAATCATCTTCAGGGTCTCCTGATCGTTCAGTTTGGTCTTTCACTCAATGCCTTGCATTCAGTTCTCACTTTGGTACCTGCCCATATTTGTGGTCAAATCCCACCCATGCCCACATTCAAATAGCACTTTCAGGAAAGCCAGACTGGTTCACTCTATCTCCACGTGCCACAGTGGGGAGGTAGGAAGGACCTCTAAGCACTTTGTTTACTGGACCTTTCTTCTCTTTTTGGGGATGGCTACAGAACAAAAGCGTTTCTCTTTGTTCATTCTCTTTGTTTTAGGGGTACACTTTCTATAATACCACCAAAGTCTATATCAACAGCAGAAATAGTAGCACAATGAAAACTTTTTTTTTCTTTCTGTGCATATATTTCCAAATAATGGTGAATGACATCACTGGAATCATATCCAGCAAAGTTTGCAATCATAAGACCTGACTTCAAGTGCATTGGCTTTGCTATTTATTAATTCCAAGCCCTTGGGGAAGTATTTAGCCTCTGTTAAATACCTTGATTCTGTGGCTTCCTTGGTGGGGTAATGGTTAAGAATCTGCCTGCCAATGCAGGGGACACGGGTTCGGTCCCTGGCCTGGGAAGATCCCACATGCCGCGGAACAACTAAGCCCGTGCGCCACAACTATTGCAGCCCACGCGCTGTGCTCCGCAATAAGAGAAGCCACTGCAATGAGAAGCCCGTGCACCGCAACGAGGACTCAACGCCGCCAAAAAAAAAAAAAAAAAGGAGACTTAGATTCCGTTTCTTCATCTTTTAATGGAGAATTAACTGATAATGACTAGAAAGAATCTATTAAAAATTTCTAGCATGGTGTCTGGACCTGGATAAGCATCCAACAGATATTAATGGAAATCATCCTCCTTTGAGCTTATATTTCACAAATTGTTTATCTTTTCCTTACAAAATTATTTTTTAACATCTTTATTAGAGTATAATTGCTTTACAATGTTGTGTTAGATTCTGCTGTATAACAAAGTGAATCAGCTATATGTATACATATATCCCCGTATCCCGTCCCTCTTGTGTCTCCCTCTCACCCTCCCTATCCCACCCCTCTAGATGGTCACAAACCACCAAACTGATCTGCCTGTGCTATGCAGCTGCTTCCCACTAGCTACTTTACATTTGGTAGTGTATATATGTCAATGCCACTCTCTCACTTCATCCCAGCTTACCTTTTCACCTCCCCGTGTCCTCAAGTCCATTCTCCACGTCTGTCTTTATTCCTGTCCTGCCCCTAGATTCATCAGAACCACCTTTTTTTTTTTTTTTTTTAGATTCCACATATATGTGTTAGCAAACGGTATTTGTTTTTCTATTTCTGACTTACTTCACTCTGTATGACAGACTCTAGGTCCATCTACCTCACTACAAATATTTCAAATTTGTTTCTTTTTACGGCTGAGTAATATTCCATTGTATATTTGTGTCACATCTTCTTTATCCATTCATCTGTCGATGGACACTTAGGTTGCTTCCATGTCCTGACTATTGTAAATAGTGCTGCAATGAACATTGTGACAAAGTTATTTTAATAGATAGGCTGCTTCGAAGCCTGTTATTTATTATAGCTGCTGCATAGGTGGGTAAATTGTTCTTTGCAAAAACTTAAAATCCCACTTCTTATCATAGTCATTATTTTGTACAGCTAGTATGAAAATTTTCCAACAAATGACAATAACTAATTGTGGACCGCTCTTTGTGGATATTAACCTTTTTATTGTAAAAAAAAGTCTTGATTCTATTCTCTCCCTTTTTTTAATTCACTGCAGATTATGTCTGGAAGCTGAATTTCATTAAATTAATGTTTTCACCCATGGACCATCCAAAACAATCCATATACCAGGGCCACACCCTGGGAAATTCTGATTCAGTGCCAGCTGATGTTTAGTAATACATAATTTGGAAATACTCCAGAAGCTATTATGATGTACATTTCTGATTAATAAGAGCTGAATTAAATCAGTGCAGGAGAGCGTGGGCTATTACAAAGCTCAGCAGGTTTCTCAGTATCATTCTTGAGTTTTGGATTCTTGTGCATAGTTCCATAAAGATGAGAATAGAATTTTAATTGAGTTTATATTTCCATGGGAACAAGAAAACCAGTGCTCCTTCACGTTCCCAGTTATATCTATGAAAATGTATCCTATTGTTCACTCCAAACTGCTGCAATACAGTGCACGCTACTGAAATGAATTTTCTGCTTTAAGTTACCCATAATAGAATACAGCTTGCGGGTTTGTAATTGTATCTGTGCGAGGTTTTCCATCTCCTTGGATTATCCTCACAGACAAAGAATTTTACAGCTGATGTCCAGCACTCTGATTTTGCAAATAAAGTAATTGAAACCTGTAGTGAATAATGATTTTGCCTAAGGTAACACAGCTGGGTGAAGTTTTTACCTGTTTGGGTATACCACATGTAATTAACTCTTATTTTTCTTGCAGGGTGGAAGAACAAATACATTTTATAAAAAGCAGCAAAAAGGGAAATTGTCAAAGCACAACAGAACTGTCAGCAAACTTCAAAGAATCCAAGATATTTATTATACTCCACAGGTCATAATACTTTTCTGATTCCTTTCTTTTTCTACCAATCTTCTAATTAAAATAAAACCTACTGGCAATTTGTAAAGTGTAAAGCATAATGTAATATGTTCTATTTCTCTCTAGTCATAAAGAAGAACAACATCTTGTCAATCACCCTTCAATCACAACAGAGTAGTAGACAGAGAAACTTGGATTTTTTATTATTTTGTTTCTAACCAGTATGTTAAATTTGTAAAACACACGTAAAATAATAATGGGATACTTGGCTTTAGAAACCAATTTATTTTTATATAGTTTTTCATAGACATTCTCACAAGGTGCTTGTTGGAGAATGAGTTGTGAACAAAACAGATATAAGATGTTAATATCTTCTTTTCCTTTAGTTTCTTCCCTCTTTACGTAATATTGAGTATATTCAAAAAAAGTTTATACCTGCTACTTAGTATAAAAAATAATAAGACAAACACCCATGAAACCACTGCCAGCTTAAAAAGTAGAAAATTACCATTATCTTTGAAATTTCTTATTTGTCCTACACTTACTCTATTATCCCTCCATTGGAAATAACAAATATACTGAATTTGGGGTTTATCATTCCTTTGTTTTTTTAATAGTTCTATTATATTCAAGCGGACCTTGAGATATTGTGGGTTCAGTTCCAGACAAACCACAGTAAAATGACGATTGCAATAAAGTGAGTCACATGAAGTTTTTCGTTTCCCAGGGCATATAAATGTTATGTATACACTAAGCTGTAGTCTATTAACTGTACAATAGCATTATGTCTAAAAATATACAAACCTTAATTTAAGAATACTTTATTGCCAGGAAATGCTAACCATTATCTGAGTCTTTAGTGAGTCATAATCTTTTTATTGGTGGAGGGTCTTGCCTTGATGATGATGGTTGCTGAGTGATCCGGGTGGTGTTGCTGAAGGTCAGGGTAGTTGTGACAATTTCTTAAAATAAGACAACAATGTTGTTATCTGTTAATGCCTGTTAATGTTAATATTTTGACTTCTCATGAATCACGAATGTTCTTAATGGCGTCTAGAATAATGATCCTCTTCAGAAAGTTTTTAATTGACTTTGGCCAGATCCAACAGAGGACTCACTATCTATGGCAGTTATAGCCTTGCAAAATATATTTCTTAAATAATACGACTTGAAAGTCAAAATTACTCCTTGGTCCATGGGCTGCAGAATGGAGGTTGTGTTAGCAGGCATGAAAACAATATTAATCTCACTGTTCATCTCCATCAGACCTCTTGGGTGACCAGGAGCATTGTCAACGAGCAGTACTGTTTTAAAAGGAATCTTTTTTTTTTTTTTTTTCCTGAGCAATAGTTTTCAAGAGTGAGCTTAAAATATTCTGTAAACCATGTTGTAAACAGAAATACTATCATCCAGGCTTTGTTCCTCCATTTATAGAGCACAGGTAGAGTAAATTTAGCATAATTCTTAAGGGCTCTAGGATTTTTCATATATGGTAAATGAGCATTGGCTTCAACCTAAAGTCAGCAACCTCATTAGCCCCTAATAAGGGAGTCAGTGTGTTCTTTGACACTTTGAAGGCAAGCATTGACTTCTCCTCTTTAACTATGAAAGTTTTAGGTGACATCTATTTCCAATATAAGGCTGTTTAATCTACATTGAAAATCTGTTGTTTAGTGTAGCTACCTTCATTCATTATCTTACTAGATATTTTGGGTAACGTGCTGCTGCTGCTACATCAACACTTGCTGCTTCACATTGCACTTTTATATTATGAAGATAACTTCTTCCTTAAACCTCATGAAGCAACCTGTCTTAGCTTCAAACTTTTCTTCTGCTGCTTCCTCACCTCTCTCAGTCTTCACAGAATGAATGCCCTCCTTAAGGGCAGATATTAGGTCTTACAAGTCTTAGTATTTATTTTATAATTCTTTACACTCATAATTTGCAGAGTTCATGGCACTTGTAAGGGTATAAACATATATCAGTCATCAGGTTATCTACAAATGAGAGTTTGCTATATACTGTGTATAAGTTAAATTTTTCTGGTAGAATTTTGACTAGATAATCAAGAAAAGAAATCAAGGTTAAAATATATCAGTGTATAAGGGAATAAACTATAAAGATGCAACAAATAACCTAGTGCAACAAGTAACACATTCCTTCAAACTAAATCTTCCTTGAATTAATGTCATCTTACAATTATGGGAGACCAAAAATAATTTTTCCAAAAATTAGACACTTGGGGACTTCCCTGGTGGTCTAGTGGTTAAGAATCCACCTTCTAATGCAGGGAATGTGGGTTCAATCTCTGGTCGGGGAGCTAAGATCCCACATGCCACAGGGACAACTAATCCTGTGAGCTGCAACTACTGAGCCATGTGCTCTGGAGCCCATGCACCACAACTAGAGAGCCTGTGCACTGCAACTACTGTGTCTGTGTACTCTGGAACTTGTGCACCACAATTAGAGAGCCCACATGCCACAACTACTGAGCCCAGACACTCTGGAATTCATGCACTGCAACTACTGAGCCCTACTGAGCCCACGCACCACAACTAGAGAGAAGCCTGCATGCCACAACTAGAGAAGCCCATGTGCCACAGCTACTGAGCCCACATGCTCTAGAGCCTGTGCACCATAACTAGAGAGCCCATGTGCCACAACTACTGAGTCAGCGTGCCGCAACTACTGAGCCCATGATCTGACACCTGCACACCACTAGTAGAGAGCCCATGCACCACAACTACTGAACCCATGCTCTCTGGAGCCCGTGTGCCACAACTAGAGAGAAACCCATGCACTGCAGCTAGAGAACCCTGCATGCTGCAATGAAGATCCTGCAATGAAGATCCCGCAATGAAGACCTGATGCAGCCAAATAAACAAATATATATATTTTTAAAATGAGATACATGTTTTGATGTGATAAATTATGAGGGTCGGAGCTGAATCACATTTATCCAAATTTGTAAACATATTGAAATAGTCCAACCAATGGTGTTCAGAATATTAAACTGTGGCACAAAAAAATTGCTTATCCAAAGTTATTGAGCATGATGATTGCAAAATCAAAGAAAGTTGTCTCCTGACAGTCAGTACAGAACTAATCCTGAGAACTCACTTCTTCTATGAGGTTTTTACAAATGGAAAATAAGGTGAAAGGAGAGAAAAGAAAGGAGAAGCGAATGGAGAAAATTTTTTCTTTGTTTTTTGTTTTGGTTTGTTTTTAACTAGTGGAGGTCTAGGACTCTCAGGGCAAAATTAATGACTCACATTTTCTCCATTTTATCACAATGGATGATAATTTCATATGTATGCATGATTTTTTTCAATCTGTTTCATAACTGCAGTGTTTACTTCAGCTGTGTCTTCTGAAAGTGAAAAAATTTAAATAAAGCAGTAGTTTAAAAAGGCTATTTCATTCAATTCATTTAAAAGCATTAATTTGATTCTACAGATTGGGTGTTGCTGTTCAAAAGGAGAGAAAAACACTGGAACCTTAAGGGATGTTCATTCAAGAGCAGACAGTAGCTGATTTATCTTATCTCCCAAATGATATGGCTATTTCCACATGACACCAAATTAACTTTCGAAAAAGGGAGAAAAATCAATTACTTTTTTCTTTATAAATGAGATAAATCAAACACTCAGTGCATTTTTGTTTCCTGAAAGATTTATTTTCAGTTGAGTTGTGTGATCAGTTAGTCAGAGTGTAGCAAAAATTCAAATTCTTACTAATGTATTTTGCTTCTGTGAAATTACAAATTTCTTCTCTTGTGAAGCTTTTCAATAGATGACAGTTTAATCTGTGACAAATCTGTGGCAAAGCAATCTGAAAATAATACTAAGATGGTGCCTGCACTTCAGAGTTTGAAAAGTCATACAAATTGGATATTTCAAAATTTATTATGCTGGCAAAAACTCCATGGATCCATCTCATTTATTTATTTGTTTATTTATATCTTCAAGGCATAGCTCAGTACTCGGCACATAGTAAGTGTTTAATCTGTTCTTGTTGATAGTAGAGACTTTTTAAAAATATTCAATTTTATATCATGAATATTAGACCTTAAGGAAATAACTTCTGAAATACTGTATTGTGAGACAGTTTATCAGCTGAAGACATAGTAGGATTTTGGTAAAGAAAGTTACTCTTACAAGGATTCTAATTAACATAGAATTATATATAAATGAATCCAATATCTTCCATTGAAGAAACTGATAGGAAAATTAATATTAGTATTAAATAAAATATTCTTTCTGATTTAAATACAATAATCTTTGCCAGATGGAGGACAGAAGTGAGATGGAGCTGAGAAGAGTGTACTATGTATTCTAAATAAAATTATCTATATTGAAATATTTTTTTCTGGTGCTTTTAAAGTTGTGAATAAGGAGCTCTGAATAATGTACAGTTATATATATATATATATATATATATTTATATATTAGGATTTGCTTTCATTAGCTTAAAGAAACAAAATAGTTTATATACACTGAGTTGACAACAAAGTGATAAATTGCTGAAATATTCTGTGTTCAAACTAAAATTTCAGAACTTTAATAAAAATCTTTAAAATTATTTATAAACCTACAAATTGCTCATATGTGCTTATTTTCTAGAGAATTTTTCCTCTAAAACAAGTATCTGAGTTAATTGTTAAAATTGTTTTGTTCTTTTAGGTAAGAATTAAGTAACTGAAACTCTAAGTAAGAAAAATGTTTCAGTAGATATAACTTAGTTAAATATATTATTTTCTATACATTAATTTTGAATAATTAGTGCCTGATTACTTAAGTTATAGTTTCAAGTTTTAGAGGGTGAATAAACCTCTCTTAAAAGGTATACTTGTAAATTAAAAAATCTTAAAGGAAGCAAATATAATACTTAACATTCTAATCATTATGAGGATTGCCTTTCTGGGTTTCTACTCACCCCACCTCCCAGGAAAAAGCAAACCGCTAGAGGAAATCATGAAATCACAAAGGAAAAGAGAAAGAGAGGGAGAAAGGAACAATGGAATTACAAAGCAACCAGAAAATAATTTTTAAAATGGCAATAGTAAGCCCATACCTATCGATTAATAGCTTGAAATGTAAACAGACTGAATTCTGCAATCAAAAGACATAGGAAGCCCAAATGGATTAAAAACAAAACAAAACAAAACAAAAAACAGGATACAATTATATGCTTCCTACAAGAGACTCACTTCAGCTTTAAGGACACACATAGACTGAAAGTGAAGGAATGGGAAAAGATATTCCATGCAAATAGAAACCAAAAGAAAGCAAGGATAGCTATACTTACATCAGACAAAATGGACTTTAAGCCAAACTATAACAAGCGACAATGAAGATCAATATATTATGATAAAAGGGTCAATTCATCAGAAGGATATAACATTTGTAAATATTCATAAACCCAACATAGGAGCACCTAAATATCAATATATAAAGCAAATATTAACATCTGAAGGGAGAAATAGGTAGCAATACAACAATAGCAGGGGATATTTTAAAATTAATTTTTATTGGAGTATAGTTGATTTACAATATTGTAATAGCTTCTGCTATTCAGCAAAGTGAATCAGTTATATATATATATATATATATATATATATATATATATATATATATATATATATATATATATATATATCTCCAATCTTTTTTCAATTATTTTCCCATATAGGTCATTATAGAGTATTAGGTAGATTTCCCTGTGCTATGCAGTAGGTCTTTATTAGTTATCTATTTTATATATAGTAGTGCATATATGTCAATCTCAATCTCCCAATGTATCCCTCCCCATCCCCTTACCCCAACCCCCACATAACCACATTTGTTTTCTACATCTGTGACTCTACTTCTGTTTTGTAAATAAGTTCACTTGAATCATTTCTTTAGATTCCACATATAAGTGATATCATATGATATTTGTCTTTCTCTGTCTGACTTACTTTACTTAGTATGATAATTTCCAGGTCCGTCCATGTTGCCACAAATGGCATATTTCATTCTCTTTAATGGCTGAGTAATATTCCATTGTATATATGTTAATACATCTCCTTTATCCATTCATCTGTAGATGGACATTTAGGTTGCTTCCTTGTCTTGGCTATTGTAAACTGTGCTGCAATGAACATAAGGGTGCATGTATCTTTTTGAATTATGGTTTTCTCCATACATATGCCCAGAAGTGGAATTTTTGGATCATATGGTAGCTGTATGTTCAGTATTTTAAGGAACCTCCACACTGTTCTCCATAGTGTCTGTATCAATTTATATTCCCACCAACTGTGTAGGAGGGTTCCCTTTTCTCCACACCCTTTCCAGCATTTATTGTTTGCAGATTTTTAATGATGGCCATCCTGACTGTTTGGAGGTGATGCCTTATTGTAGTTTAGATTTGCATTTCTCTAAAAATTAGTAATGTCACACTTCTTTTCATGTGCCTCTTGGCCATCTGTATGTCTTTTTTAGAGAAATGTCTATTTAGATCTTCTGCTTATTTTTGGATTGGGTTGTTATGTTTTGTTTTTTAATATTGAGCTACATGAGCTGTTTGTATATTTTGGGGATTAATCTCTTGTCAGTCGCTTCATTTGCAAATATTTTCTCCCATTCTGTGGGTTGTCTTTTCATGTTGTTTATGGCTACCTTTGCTGTGCAAAAGATTTTAAGTTTCATTAGGTTCCATTTGTTTATCTAAGAGGTGGATCAAAAAAGATCTTGCTGCGATTTATGTCAGAGAGTGTTCTGCCTATGTTTTCCTCTAAGAGTTTTATGGTATCTGGTATTACATCTAGATCTTTAATCCATTTTGAGTTTATTTTTTTGTAAGGAGTAGGGAGTGTTCTAATTTCTTTCTTTTATATGTAGCTGTCCAGTTTTCCTAGCACAACTTATTGAAGAGGCTGTCTTTTATCCATTGTATATTCTTGCCTCCTTTGTCAGAGATTAGGTGACCATAGGTGGGTGGATTTATTTCTGGACTTTCTATTCTGTTACATTGATCTGTATTTCTGTTTTTGTGCCAGTATCATACTGTTTTGATGACTGTAGCTTTGTAGTATAGTCTGAAGTTGGGGAGTCTGATTCCTCTAGCTCCATTTTTCTGTTTCAAGATTGCTTTGGCTATTTGGGGTCTTTTGTGTTTCCATACAAATTGTAAAATGTTTTGTTTTAATTCTGTGAAAAATGAATAGCAGAGGATTTTAATACCCATTTCAACAATGGATAAATCATCCAGACAGAAAATCAATTTAAAAAAATTCGATTTGAAATACATATTAGACTAGATGGGCCAAAAAGACATATATAGAATATTCCATCCATTAACAGCAGGATACACATTCTTCTCAAATGTACATGGAAGATTCTCTAGGATAGATCATATATTAGACCACAGAAAAAGACTTAATAAATTTAGAAAAGTTTGAAATCATATCAAGCATTTTTTCTGACCACAGTGATAGGAAACTAGAAGTCAGTTATAAGAAGAAAACTGGAAAATTCACAAATAAATGGAAATTAAACAACATGCTACTGAAAAACTAATGGTTCAAATAAAAATCAAAAAATAAATTAAAAAAAATTTATCTTGAGACAAATGAAAATGGAAACATACATACCAAAACTTATGGGATGCAACAAAAGCAGTTCTATGAGGGGATTTTACAGTGATAACCACCTACATTAAGAAAAAAGAAAGATCTCAAGTAAACAACCAACTTTATATCTGAAGGAACTAGAAAAAGAACAACAAAGAAACAGAGACTAAAACACTTTATAGAATGATTACTAATAAGGAGATTGAATCAGTAATAAAAACCTTCCAACAAACCAAAGTCCACAATCTGATGGCTTCACTGATGAATTCTACCTAAAATTTAAAGAACTATCACTAACCATTCTCAAACTCCCCCCAAAAATAGAAGAGAAGGGAACACTTCCAATCTTATTTTATGCGGTCTTTATTTATAAAGAGAAAAAAACATTGAAAACATAACTCAAATAATTAGTTTGATCAACTACACTTGAAAGTGTAGCATTTATTTCATATTCTGGTTGTTTGGTTATCTTACTAGATTTTTCTATTTAAAACTGAAAAAAAAAAAAAGAAACAAATTGTACAACAAAATATAACTACATTTTAGATCTTATTTTCTTTCATCCCTCTTCCCTGTGTATATATGTATTTATATGGTAAAGAATATGTATACTTGTAATTAAATATGTATATAATATGTATATTAAAATTATATACATATAATTTTTAAAGAATTTTATTGAGATATGATATGACACACAAAATCTGTACATATTTGATGTATACAATTTTATGAGTTTGGATATATGCATATACCCATGAAACATTACCATAATATATGCCATAAACATATACATCACCCCCAAATTTTCCTCCTGCCTTTTGTATTTATTTTTATTATTACTTTTTGTGATTAAAAAAATCATTTAATGTAAGATCTACCCTCTCAGCAAAATTTTAATTATACAATGCATATTATAAACTATAGGCACTATGCTGTATATTAGATCTTTAAGACTATTCATCTAATGTAACTGAAACTTGGTACCCTTTGACTAATATCTCCCCATTTTCGCTTTCTCCCAGCCTCTTGCAACCACCATTCTACTCCCTGCTTCTATGAATTTGAATATTTTAGATTTCTCATATAAGTGGTAATGTGTGGCTACCCATTGCAATCACATGAGGTTTTATTATATTTTTTAAAAAATCAGTGATGTCTGAATACCACCCCTAGAGATTATGATGTATTTGATCTCAGGAACAAGGTAGACATCTAGTCCTCAGATAGTTCTAACACGTAGATAAAAAGAAAATACCGCTTTAGAAAAATATTCAGAGATGCATTTCTTGGCTTAAGAGATTACGAATTTGGTAGCTTGACACTTGTTTTCATATGTTTATGCCTGCTCAAGTTAAAGTAATTATGAGTGATACATACCAATTCTTATATTTTTTCATATAACATAAAATACATGAAGAAATTACACATTTGCCTTAAACAAGGAGAATATGAGTATATATAAAACTGAGGACAAAGACAAAAATGTGAACTTGAATAAAATGAGAATTGATTTAATGTCTTCAGGTGTACTGAGGAACTCTTCCTCTGGCATGTTTAGAATTATTGTTTAAGTGACATAGTATTGTTGGCTCTAATAATCTTTAATAGAATAGAAGTGTTCACTTATGACTGATTCAGTTATTGCTGTTTTGCATGGATTCTTACACTTTATTTCAAGATCTACCAAGGTCGACTACTCAGGTATACATTTTCATTAGTGGCTTCCTTAGAGAATGTAGAAGCAATAATCAACAAGAGATCTCATCATGATTCATCAATATTAGAGATTTTTGATTACTTAAAATGTACACACTGAAAATGTCTGAGCCAAAAGAGAGAACGATGAAATCCTCTTTATCTGATTTTAAAATTCATATAGAAATACAAAGGACCCTAAATAGCCTAAATAATCCTGAAAAATAACAGATTTGAAAGTCTGACAATTTATTTCAAGACTTATTAAAAAGCTACTACTATAGACAAGAGTAGTATTAACATAAACATAAATAGATCTAGTGAATAGAATTGAGAGTCAAGAAATAGACATATATATAGTTAGTTAGTTAATTAGTTAATTTTTGACAAAGTTACAGAGGGAATTTAATGGAGAAAGAATTGTCTTTTCAACAAATGGTGTTGGAAAACTGAATATCCATATTCAAAAAAATTAATAAACTTGATCTATACCTCCTTCTCCTTATAAAAATTTACTAAAATGGTCCATAGACCTAAATATAAAATCAAAGAATATAAAATTTCTACAACAAAACATAAGAAAAAACCTTTGTGACTTTGGGTTAGGCAGAGATTTCTTAAATATCAAAGATTTCTTAATATCAAAAATATTAACCATAAAAGAAAAAGTGATAGATAGCACTTCATCAAAATTAAGAACTTGCTGTTTTACAAAAGATAGTGTTGAGAATGAAAGATAAGACATAAATTAGGAGAACAGATTTGCAAATCACATGCCTAAGAAAGAACTTGTAAACTATATTAAAAACTCACAAAACTCAAAAAGACACAAAAACCTAACACAAAATGGATAAAAGATTTAAATAGACTTTTCTTCAGAGAAGATATGCAAATATCAAATAAATGTATGAAAAAATGCTCAACATCATTAGTCATTAGGGAAATGAAAAATAAAATCACAATAAAATACCAGTATATACCTATTAAGAAATCAAAATTAAAAAGACTGACCACACCAAATGCAGGCTAGGAAGTGGAGCAACTGGAGCTCTCATACACTGGAGGTGGAAATGTAAAAGGATACAGCTACTTTAGAAAAGCTTGGAGAGATTCATAATGTTATTTATACTCTTACCATAAGACTCAACAATCTCACTCTTAGGCATTTACACAAGTGAAATGTAATTTTGTGCTCTCACAAAAATCTGTGCACAAATATTTGAAGTGGCTTTATTCATAATTGCTCCAACTGGAAACCACCCAAATGGCCTTCATCTGGAGAATGGATAAAAAATTCTGGCACATCCATACAAAGGAATAAAACTGCTACTTAGTAATGTGTGAACTACTGATACAAAAGACAACATAGATGATTATTAAATGCACTATACTAAGTAAAAGAATCCAAAATCAAAAGGCTACATACTATGATTCCATTCTTTTTTTTTTTTCTAACATCTTTATTGGAGTATAATTGCTTTACAATGTTGTGTTAGTTTCTGCTGTATAACTAAGTGAATCAGCTATATGTATACATATATCCCTGTATCCCATCCCTCTTGTGTCTCCCTCCCACCCTCCCTATCCCACCCCTCTAGATGGTCACAAAGCACTGAGCTGATATCCCTGTGCTATGCAGCTGCTTCCCACTAGCTACTTTACATTTGGTAGTGTATATATGTCAATGCCACTCTCTCACTTCATCCCAGCTTACCTTTCCACCTCCCCGTGTCCTCAAGTCCATTCTCTACGTCTGTGTCTTTATTCCTGTCCTGTCCCTAGGTTCATGAGAACCACTTTTTTTTTTTTTTAGATTCCATATATATGTGTTAGCATATGGTATTTGTTTTTCTCTTTCTGACTTACTTCACTCTGTATGACAGTCTCTAGGTCCATCAACCTCACTATAAATAACTCAATTTCATTCCTTTTTATGACTGAGTAATATTCCATTGTATAAATGTGCCACATCTTCTTTATCCCTTCATCTGTCAATGGATACTCTTAGGTTGCTTCCATGTCCTGGCTATTCTAAATAGAGCTGCAAAGAACATTGTGGTAAATGACTCTTTTTGAATTATGGTTTTCTCAGGGTATATGCCCAGTATTAGGATAGCTGGGTCATATGGTAGTTTGATTTTTAGTTTTTTAATGAACCTCCATACTGTTCTCCATAGTGGCTGTATCAATTTATATTCCCACCAACAGTGAAAGAGGGTTCCCTTTTCTCCACACCCTCTCCAGCATTTATTGTTAGTAGATTTTTTTGATGATGGCCATTCTGACTGGTGTGAGGTGATACCACAGTGTAGCTTTGATTTGCATTTCTCTGATGAATACTGATGTTGAGCATGCTTTCATGTGTTTGTTGGCAATCTGTATATCTTCTTTGGAGAAATGTCTATTTAGGTCTTCTGCCCATTTTTGGAATGGGTTGTGTGTTTTTTGATATTGAGCTGCATGAGCTGCTTGTAAATTTTGGAGATTAATCCTTTGTCAGTTACTTCATTTGCAAATATTTTCTCCCATCCTGAGGGTTGTCTTTTTGCCCTTTTTATGCTTTCTTTTGCTGTGCAAAAGCTTTTAAGTTTCATTATGCCTCATTTGTTTATTTTTGGTTTTTTTCCATTTCTCTAGGAGGTGGGTCAAAAAAGATCTTGCTGTGATTTATGTCAGAGAGTGTTCTGCCTATGTTTTCCTCTAAGAGTTTTATAGTGTCTGGCCTTACATTTAGGTCTTTAATCCATTTTGAGCTTATTTTTGTATATGGTGTTAGGGAGTGTTCTAATTTCATTCTTTTACATGTAGCTGTCCAGTTTTCCCAGCACCACTTATTGAACAGACTGTCTTTTCTCCATTGTATGTCATTGCCTCCTTTGTCAAAGATAAGGTGACCATATGTGTGTGGGTTTACCTCCGGGCTTTCTATCCTGTTTCACTGATTTATATTTCTGTTTTTGTGCCAGTACCATACTGTCTTGATTACTGTACCTTTGTAGTATAGCCTGAAATTAGGGAGCCTGATTCCTCCACCTCTGTTTTTCTTTCTCATGATTGCATTGGCTATTCAGTGTCTTTTGTGTTTCCATACAAATTGTGAAAATTTTTGGTCTAGTTCTGTAAAAATGCCATTGGTAGTTTGACAGGGATTGCACTGAATCTGTAGATTGCTTTGGGTAGTACAGTCATTTTCATAATGTTGATTCTTCCAAGCCAAGATCATGGTATACCTCTCCATCTGTTTGTATCATCTTTAGTTTCTTTCATTAGTGTCTTATAGTTTTCTTCATACAGGTCTTTTATCTCCATACGTAGGTTTCTTCCTAGGTATTTTATTTTTTGTTATTGCAATGGAGATTCCTTTGTATGTTATTTGTTGTTTTACCCTTGTTACTTTTAAAATTTTTTCTTTGTATTTAATTTTTGATAGCTTGATTAATATGTGTCTTGGCATATTTCCCCTTGTATTTATCCTGTATGGGACTCTCTGCGCTCTCTGGACTTGACTATTTCCTTTCCCATATTAAGGAGGTTTTCAAATATAATCTCGTCAAATATTTTCTCAGTCCCTTTCTTTTTCTCTTCTTCTGGAAACCCTATAATTCGAATGCTGGTGTGCTTAATTTTGTCCCAGAGGTCTCTGAGACTGTCCTCAATTCTTTTCATTCATTTTTCTTTATTCTTCTCTGTGGTAGTTATTCTCACTATTTTATCTTCCAGGTCACTTATTCGTTCTTCTGCCTCAGTTATACTGCTATTGGTTCCTTCTAGAGAATTTTGAATTTCATTTATTGTGTTGTTCATCATTGTTTATTTGCTCTTTAGTTCTTCTAGGTCCTTGTTAAATGTTTCTTGCATTTTCTCCATTTTATTTCCAAGATTTGGGGTCATCTTTACTATCATTACTCTGAATTCTTTTTCAGGTAGACTGCCTATTTCTTCTTCATTTGTTTGGTCTGGTGGGTTTTTACCTTGCTCCTTCATCTGTTGTGTGTTTCTCTTTCTTCTCATTTTGCTTAACTTACTGTGTTTGCGGTCTCCTTTTCACAGGCTGCAGGTTTGTAGTTCCTGTTGTTTTTGGTGTCTGACTTCAGTGGCTAAGGTTGGTCCAGTTGGTTGTGTAGGCTTCCTGGTGGAGGGAACCCTTGCCTGTGTTCTGCTAGATGAGGCTGGATCTTGTCTTTCTGGTGGGCAGCTCCACATCTGGTGGTGTGTTTTGGGGTGTCTGTGACCTTATTATGATTTTAGGCAGCCTCTCTGCTAATGGGTTGGGTTGTGCTCTTGTCTTGCTAGTCGTTTGGCATAGGTTGTCCAGCACTGTTGCTTGCTGTCTGCTGAGTGGAGCTGGGTCTTAGCATTGAGATGGAGATCTCTGGGAGAGCGTTTGCCATTGATAATACGTGGAACTCGGCCTCCTACCTCAGAGGCACAGGCCTGACACCCTGTCGGCGCACTAAGACCCTGTCAGCCACATGGCTCAGAAGAAAAGGGAGAAAAAAAAAAAGAAAAAAGTAATAATAAAATAAACTAAATTTATTAAAATAAAAATATTATTATAAATTAAAAAATAAAAAGTCATAAAAAAAAGAAAGAAAGAAAGAAGAGAGAAACCAAACCAATAAACAAATCCACAAGTGCTAAAGAAAAAAAGAAAAAGAAAAACGGACACGCAGTACCCTGGGACAAATATTAAAAGACAAAATCACACAAAGAAGCATACACACTCACAAAAACAGAAAAAGGGAAAAAAATCTATCTATATATATATAAAAAGGGAGAGACAAACAAATCTACAAATGATAATAAACTCTAAATACTAAACTAAGATTAACATAAACCCAGAAACAAATTAGATGCAGAAACAAACCCGAAGTCTACAGTTGCTCCTACAGTCCACCTCCTCAATTTGGGATGAATCGTTGCATATTCAGGTATTCCACAGGTGCAGGGTACATCAAGGTGATTGTGGAGATTTAATCCGCTGCTCCTGAGGCTGCTGTGGGAGATTTCCCTTTCTCTTCCTTGTTTGCACAGCTCCTGGTTTGGATTTGCCCCCGCATCTGCGTGTAGGTCGCCTGAGGGCATCTGTTCTTCCCCCAGACAGGATGATGTTAAAGGAGCAGCTGATGTGGGGGCTCTGGCTCACTCAGGCCGGGGGGAGGGAGGGGTACTGATGAGGGGCGAGCCTGCGGCGTCAGAGGCCAGCATGACGTTGCACCAGCCTGAGGTGCGCCGTGCGTTCTCCCGGGGAAGTTGTCCCTGGATCCCTGGATCCCGGGACCCAGGCAGTGGCGGGCTGCACAGGTTCCCGGGAGGGGAGGTGTGGATAGTGACCTGTGCTCGCACACAGGCTTCTTGGTGGCAGGAGCAGCAGCCTTAGCATCTCATGCCCGTCTCTGGGGTCCGCGCTGATAGCTGCGGCTCGCGCCAGTCTCTGGAGCTCCTTTAAGCAGCGCTCTTAATCCCCTCTCCTCGCGCACCAGGAAACAAAGAGGCAAGAAAAAGTCTTCGGCAGCTCCAGACTTTTCCCCGGACTCCCTCTCGGCTAGCCGACGCACACTAGCCCCTTTCAGGCTGTGTTCACACCGCCAGCCCCAGTCCTCTCCCTGCGGAGGGAAGCCCGAGCCTCAGCTCCCAGCCCCACCCTCCCCGGCGGGGGAGCAGACAAGCCTCTCGGGCTGGTGAGTGCTGGTTGGCACCGATCCACTGTGCAGAAATCTCTCCACTTTGCCCTCCTCACCCCTGTTGCTGTGCTCTCCTCCGTGGCTCTGAAGCTTCGCCCCTGCCACCTCCCGTCTCCACCAGTGAAGAGGCTTTCCAGTGCGTGGAAGCTTTCCCTCCTAAACAGCTCCCTCCCAGATGTGCAGGTCCGGCACTATTCTTTTGCCTCTGTTTTTTTCTTTTGCTCTACCCAGGTATGTGGGGAGTTTCTTGCCTTTTGGGAGGTCTGAGGTCTTCTGCCAGCGTTCAGTAGGTGTTCTGTAGGAGCTGTTCCACATGTAGGTGTATTTCTGATGTATTTGTGGGGAGGGAGGTGGTCTCCACTTCTTACTCCTCCGCCATGTTGAAGACCCAAAGCCTATGATTCCATTCTTAAGACATTCTTTTTTTTTTTTTTTACAACCTCACTTCTGAGTCTCACAAAGCCTTTATTTATTTATTTTAAAATTTTTATTGGAGTATAGTTGATTTACAATGTTGTGTTAACTTCCGGTATACAGCAAAGTGAATCAGTTATATATATACATATACCCACTTTTTTTGTATTATTTTCTCATATAGGCCATTACAAAGCATTGAGTTCCCTGTGCTATACAGTAGGTCCTTTATTATTTTATATATAGTAGCTTGTATATGTCAATCCCTATCTCCCAATTTATTTCTCCCCCTCATCTCCCCCCTGGTAACCATGAGGTTGTTTCTTATGATATTCCGGAAAAGGCAAATTTATAGGGAGATAAAACAGATCATTGGTTGTAAGGAACTGGGGGCTATTGGAGGGACTGACTACAAAGTGTTATGAGGTAATTTTTTGGAGTGAAGGAACTGGTCTACATTTTGATTGTGGTGGTGGTTACATGACCATGTGCTTGTCAAAATCTGCAGAATTATGTATTACTAAAAAGTGTAAATTTTACTGTATATAAATCATACCTTAACTTTTTTAAGGGTGAAAATAAAGAACAAACAAAAAACTCTGCATATGATGTCCCGTTGCTTCCCTGATGAGTGTAATTCTGAATATACACGAAAATTACCCCACGTTGACTGTGCTGTTGCTGTATTACAACTCAGCTCTCAGTAACGCCCTGGATAACTGCTCTGTCCAGTGCTGACTCATTTGTACTTGAGCATCTAAGTCCTCCATCCTGGACCTGACTTGAGACGCTGAGGATAAACTGAAGGGTGTGTGATATTTAATCTATAGAAGTCCAAAGGCCAAAGCAAGGACAAATTATGTTCCTTCACTGTGGGAGTGATTTAGGTCATACCCAAGGAAGAACGTCCCCACAGGTCAGTACTAGGAGATACTAAAATGGTTGCAGAGGAAACTATTAACACATTTTTAGAACTCAAATGAAAGAATATGGGCATCTGACTCTCGTGATTTTTTTCATATATCACATACTTATGAATACCTCCTTAGCACAAGGCTCAGGCAGGGCCCCAGGCACACTGATACAAAAGCTGAGTGAAGTTCTGTCCTCCATAAAAAGAGGGAAACTAGAGTATAGAGTTGTGAAAATAAATCCAGATGCAGGTAGCTCAAATTATTGCTTTGGAACTGCCAGGCCGACACAGCCATCATTCACAGAGATTCATCTCTCCCAACGGAATAAAATGTAGTAAGTACTTCTAATTAAGTATACATTCAGGAAGCAAAGATATAGCATGATACCAAACAATAGCGGTGCAGGTCTATGGCATAAGAAGTGTTCTAAGAACCAGGCTGACAATGTGATGAGATATAGAAATATGTATTTTGTTCTCTTCATAAGACTGTCTTATTTCTTTTAACTGTCTCTCTAATTAGGGAATTAATACAATCTAGCTGACAGCTGCATTACACCATCTACTTTTCTATAAATTATGCATAAAAATTTCACACACTGACTTACAAACACAAGAGTTTGAGATTAAAATGTTCCGTAATATGCTTGCTATGTTTCATGCAAAGTTAGTTTATTTAATGCATTCTCTTAGGAACTTTTTAACGTCCTGTTGAAATTACAGTTTACATAAACATAAATCATTTGGTTAAGTCTATTAGTGTGGAGTATAAAGCAAACAAGGGTCCTAAACTGTTTATGGGCATTCTTTTCTGTGTTCACAACTGTAATTCTCAAAGACAAGCTTGAAGAGCCATCACTTCAGGAATCTGGAAATGTTCTGGCATCTGTTGTAAAGAGTGCAGTATCCATGTTTACAGTGAAGGTGTGAGCTGAATTCTAACAGACCCAAAGCAACCCAGACAATATAGTCTCATTCAACACATGCCTCATGGCCGTCAGTGGGAACATTATTGCTATTCTCATCTCAATTTCCTCAGGCTCTTGATCATGCCTTGGAGACACAGAGTGATTTATTGAGCAGTGTTAATGTCCTGAATTTATAGTTAACAAATAGCTATAGAACTCTGGGTTCATGGAATTTTAAGGTAGACAAAGTGGGGAAAGGAGGAAGGGAATTGTCACATGACATGCTTGTTTCTAAGAAGGTGCTTTGATGTATTGTTTACATTAATTATCACAATAAGACCTAGAAATAGCTATTATATCATAATAGACATAATATCCTCATGTCATATGTGAGTAATCTGATTTAGCTGCAATATCTATGGTTTTATCTAAAGAATATCTGCAAGAACCAGGAAGCCCTTCTCCCCAATATCCCTCTAACCCTAACCTACTCCCTTAAAGTTCCTGAGCCTCAGTGATTGGCTCCACTGGGTTCAGGAAGTATTCTGCTCTGTTGCCCACTCAGGACATACACATTAGTGTGACCTAGGATGCTTGTAAAAGATGCAAATTCCTGTGCTCTACTTGTGTTTGAAAATTTGGGATTTTGGAATGAGAAATTGGATTTCCCATAATCATAAATTATTCTGTATTTTTCATAACATTTATTCATGTGTTTTTAAATAATAATGAGTGACCATAATAATATATAATGAATCATTTTAATGTGATATAGTTACCTAGAAATTTCAGTGGGTTTCTGTGAAAAAGATATAACAATAAATGCATGGCTATTTATTATTATTAACCAACATATTGTGTTAAGATTATATATTTCAATAACAGGCAAAAATGTTCTATACTTGATATAGAATTTGGGAATAGGAAATATTAAAGTATGGGAACATTGACATGAAATAAGTATCATATAGGTGTCTAAAAATGGAAAGATAATACCACAAATATTAAATGTTTAAAATTATCATTTAATATGAAATTTTAAAACATACAATACATTAATTGCCTTGTCTTAAGTCTTTATGTTTGTTTCTTGACAGATATTCTGAAGATAGAAAAGTTTTTTTCATTTCGGCTGAATTGTTAAGAAGGCATCCAAAAATTTCTTCAAGTTGGGAAATAGGGTACCTATGCCTCATATAAGGTGTTTTTCTCTTTTATCCGGAAAATGCTTTGTCTGCTTGCCCTGATTTTATTTGTTTGTTTCTGAATGAAATGTATATTACTTTCATTAATTTATATTCACCTATAACAAATATTCAAATACTGGAAAATGCCAGGGAATATTATTGAGTAGCATTCAAATGACAAAATACCTGGATCTCTTATTAAGATTAATAGCAGTACAGTGAATCACACATCTGAAACAGCTAATTTTGCTTTCCAAACTTGCTTTTTTTTTGAGACACCACTCAAAGAATTTATTCAAAGTGTCGGTGCAGAAAAACATTAATATTTATTTTAACTGCAAGAATGACTCACTCTTACCAGCAGACAGGGCCATGAACGCACACTCAAAATAAGGCAAGAGC
Organism: Delphinus delphis; assembly: GCF_949987515.2. Taxonomy (NCBI): domain Eukaryota; kingdom Metazoa; phylum Chordata; class Mammalia; order Artiodactyla; family Delphinidae; genus Delphinus; species Delphinus delphis. Next base: position 22,424,130 of record NC_082699.1, read on the forward strand.
TCTAAGCAAGACTGGCTGATGGGTTGACCTTGACTTTCAGCTCTAAATGTCAGTGTTTCCTATTGAGTCAGTGGATATCTTTGTATTTGGAATCGGGATTGATTCTATGTCCATTGTTAAACTTTAATTCTTGTAGGAGTTAAAATACCTTTTTTCTGTGTTCTTGATTCTTTGAATGATTATGCTCTGTATTGGGAAAAACATACACATTCCCTGAGAAACATCAAGGAGAAATTCCCACATGGAAACACAGTGCTTCATATCCGAGATTTCAATAGACTGAGTTTTGAGGTAGTACCTAATAGTCTGCGTTTTAAACAAGCATCTCAGGTGACACTTAGGATCACCAAAGTTTAAGAACTACTGGATTGCCTTTTCGTTAAAATACAAATATCTCTAGGTGGGATAGTACAATAAATTATTATCGATCGCTATCACCTTAGAAAGAATATACAGTTGACCCTTGAATAACATTGTGGTTAGGAGTGCCAAATGCCTCCGCCCCACAGTTGAAAATCTATGTATGACTTTACAGTTGGCCCTTCATATCCAAGATTCCACGTCCAAGGATTCAACCAACTGTGGATTTACCCAGCCATGGATTCAACCATTTGTGGATCATGTAGTACTGTAGTCCATATTAACTGAAAAAAAAAAAAAAACTGTATATAAGTGGACCTGTTCAGTTCAAACTTGTTCACTGGTCAACTGTACTACATAATATCTCTAGTTTAGGGCATAAAGCTGAAAGATTTTGAAAGAACTGTATTTCTAAAAGAGGTCTGGGGGAGAAAATGTTAATTATGAGACCAGGTCTAGGTGAGCATTTCTTTGGGGCACTCTGGCCACCTATGGAGGGAACAAAGAACAATCAGTAAGAGGGAAGAAGTAGAGAAGAACTTTCTTTCTTCCTTTCTGTGAGGAAGAAAAAACAGTGAATTGCAGAAGATCAATTTAAACTACCTCGCCATTTGCCTAGGCTTTTTTCTACTAAAACTGAGAGGTTGGAGAAAGAAGGAAGTTAAGGGTCTGGGACTGTAATTGCCTGCTGGCATGGGGGGACAGCAGGAGGCCACCCAAGGGAGAGAGCTTTATCAGTCTCGGTAAGCAGATGCCTGGTCCATGTGGAAGAACATCAAGATGTGGTCTTCACCCTGAAAGTTAGGACTCAGAGTTAGGGAGTTCCATTGAAGAAGTGGCTAATTAAAGGTAAGCAAGGTAAGCTTTTTAGGAAAACGGTACTGGAGAATCTGGAGAAAATTGTTGGATTAGCCAAATTCAGTCAGAACAGCATGGTGGTTTGAATGCCAAAGCTCCTTTTAGAAGGTGTTTTGAATCCTCTTTTTCTGCTTCTGTGTACAGATGTTCCCAATAACACCAGGAAATGATTAATTCTGAACAAGGACTAACAATGACAAAATGGATTCTGTTCTGAAAGAGCTGGAAATTTAGCCTTGATGTTCAAAGTGTGGCCCATGAACCAACAGCATCAGCATCACCTGGGAGCTTGTTATACAGGCAGAATCTCAGGTCCCATCCCAGACCTGCTGAATCAGAATCTGCATTTTAACAAGATACCCAGATGATCACATGCTCATTAAGTTTGGGGAAATACCAGAGTAAGGCAGGAGTTCTCAGCTGTAGCATCCTTCAAAATCAGCTGAAAGGTGAATTAAAGCACAGATTGCTGGGCCCCATTTCTAGAGTTTCTGATCCAGTTAGTCTAGAATAGGGCCCAAGACATTGCATTTCTAATAAGCTCTCTAGAAGTAGATGCTGATGCTACTGGCCTGGGTGCCAAAATTTAGGAACCACTAGTCTAAGTATGCAAACTCCAGTATAGCCCTCCAGTTTCCTCATTTCTTTGTCCTTTTTAAAATTTTTAATTCAAAAAAACCTCTGTGTTTCCATTGCCTGGTTCTCATATTTTATTTCATTTCATACCAGATGTAACTGACTCTTGGTAATATTTTTTTCTGTCAGTTTATAACTGAGATTTGGTTATAACGTTAGGACAAACTTCAGGATAGATGCCCCACCTACGGACTCTTATAAGGAGATCTCACTCCTCCTATGTGATTCTTTAACCACAGAGTTCTATCCCAATTCCATATGGCCCTCTTAGGGCAGGTCATGAGGCTCATGGACAACCAGGCTGTATATTGGAGAGTAGCTAATGGAAACGTATTGTAAGAAAATCTCTATCCAAATAATGAAAATGGTGATGAATTTGACTTATTAAATTCTTTCTCTTGGAAATTTAAATTGGCTATATAAGGAGAGAAATTTTTAGGTTGCTGAAAGACAAGTTAAAAGGCATACCTTGCAAATGCAGTCAAGCAGAGTCAAAAGGCAACAGGGGCTCTAAGACAGCTGAATTTATGAAGAAAAGGCTAAGAATAGGGCTTTGAAGACATGGTTCATCTTTACAAACTTCAAACACTGAGATAGAGAGATAATTGTCAGTGATACCTTAAAATTCTATACAAATATGAGCTCTGTTCACTAATAAGGAATTGAATTTAAGAATTGTTCTGTCTGCTCTGATTTTACTGTTGTGCATGGTTTGACAAATCTCTCTATGGTAGGAATAGATCCTTAAAGTGATAGAATCACCCTGGAGCTTTGATGAAGAGAACATTCTAGTGGTTACTAGTGCTCTTGGTCAAATATTTATAGCTCTCTACTTTCTGGGCAATAGGTTGGATTGTACTTCCTGGCTCTCTGTTAGTTGAGTGGTAATTAGTCAGGATCTTGGGAGGAAAAAAAAATGATACAGGAAAACAAAATAATTGAGAAGTTTTTAATAAAAAAAATACTTGGGAGAAATCTTGGGAGGATCTTGAGAGAAAAAAAATGGTACAGGAAAACAGAATAGTTGAGAAGTTTTTAATAAAAAAAATACTTCTAGGTTGTGGCAGAGTTTACAGAAACCAATAAATGACAATGCAGAACCCTAGGGCTAACAAAAGGAGAGAACTCTTATCCCTAGGCATGAAGGGAGGAAATGGTTTTGTTACCAAACTCAGGTTCAGCTGCTCAAAAATACAATATTGAGAGACAAGTGTTGGGTAAAAGGAAAGATAGCTTTATTGAGGAAGTTGGCAATCCTGGGGAGAAGGTGGACTCATGTCCAAAGCCAACTACCCCCCCAGCAAGCTTTTAAAAGGGAGTATCAGTGGTGTATGGGTTGGGGGGTGGGCTACTTGCGGAACAGCATAGTCAGCTCTGACAGTCATCTTGAAATTGGTCATGTGGTAGTCTGATTAGCATCATCTTGAGCATTTTAAGTACCGTTAATCTTCAGTTCCAGAGTCAGTTTTTTCCCATTTCCTTAAGGCCAGTTCTTGGAATTGGGTAAGACGGAGCATCTTATGTCATGGCCACAGTCTGGTCATCATGTAGTTAACTTCTTCCACCTGGTGGGCAGTTTCACTATCTGTAAAACAGCTCAAAAGACATGGCTCAGAATATTATCTATAGCTCTTGAGGGGAAAATAAATTTCCTTGATTTTGTTTAATGGCTAAACTATTATTATTTTGTCTTGTTTGACTGCTTTCTTTTGCTTTTGCATTTTCTCACTTATTTTATTAAATTTATTTTAGACTAAAGCTTTTCTGCAGACAAGAGGCAGGTGGAGGACATGGGAGGGGGTGTCTGTCCTGGGAAAGCAAGGAGAGTCCTGCTCCGTTACAGCATTATGGTTTTCAGAGCCAACAGAGATGACTTCCTGACTGGAAATGGGACCTTCAGTAGAAAAGCACAGTCTACCCACAGTCACCTCAAATGGAGGGACTTGGGGGAACAAATAATTCAGCCCATTGTCCTACCTTCCAATCACTTGTTGGTGCCTCCCAGTGGCTAAACCCAGCTGGAAGACCTAGGAAAACAAAGCAGCTTTTCAGGAGCAGTGTGCAGAGTATGTCTACAGAAGTAAATTAAGATATTTAGCACAAATGTAGTAGAGTAGTTGGTTTTCCACAATGGCTTGTGAGCCAAAGTGATTATATTTATATATATATATATATATATATACATATATATATCACTTCCTCAGCAGAGCATTTAATTGTTGGTGCAAGACCCCTCAGAGTTCAGAGATGTTCCAGATTGTTGCTCCTTTGTCAGTCTGTGGTGTAGAGGAATGAAAACCAGAACAGAGCTTCTAGTTAACTCTTGATAGGCATTTAATATGAATAAGAAATGAACCATTGTGGTCTGAAGCCACTAAAATTGTGGGATTGTCTGTTATGACAACA